>NC_047088.1:28452729-29126657 GCF_902459505.1 Geotrypetes seraphini | reverse complement strand
ATTAAAAACCACATACTTTCCTTTGTCATCTTCCAGTTGAAAGGGTACATGATCCTGTTTTTCAGATTTTAGGATGGAAAAAGCTCCGAGCTCTTTACAGGTCAGGCAGATGCCAATTTCTAGAGGCCTGAGATTCTGAAATCCTGCCAACGCTGGATACCAACCCAACCCTTTTGTCACCCAACATCTAAATTCTGGCTTCTTGTGAAAAGCAGACTCTTGCTAAATCAGACAGTGCTGCATTCAGATGAAATTGTAACAGATAACTGTGATTCTGATCAACTTCCAGCTGTAGCTCCAATATTCATAGAAACATAGAAAATGACGGCAGAAAAGGGCCATAGCCCATCAAGTCTGCCCACTCCAACAACCCTCCCCTAATCTACACTCTATCACTCGTCCCCAAGCTGCCCTCCTCTATGCTACCCTCGTAGGGATCCGACGTGGGCATCCCATTTATTCTTAAAATCTTGTATGCTGCTGGCTACGATCACCTGCTCCGGGAGCTCGTTCCAATAGTCCACCACTCTTTCAGTGAAGAAGTACTTCCTGGTATCCCCATGAAATTTCCCCCCCCCCCTGATTTTCAACAGATGTCCCCTTGTGGACGAGGGTCCTTTTGGAAGGAAAACGTCGTCTTCCACCTCTATTCGACCAGTGATGTACTTAAATGTCTCTATCATATCTCCCCTCTCCCTACGTTCCTCGAGAGAGTATAGCCGCAACTTGTGCAGCCTGTCTTCATACGAGAGATCCTTGAGCCCCAGGATCATCCTGGTGGCCATTCACTGAACCGACTCAACTCTCAGCACATCCTTACGGTAGTGCGGCCTCCAGAATTGCACACAGTACTCCAGATGAGGTCTCACCATGCTTCTGTACAACGGCATTCCACCCAGAGGAATCCAATCCATTTCAAACCATTCCACGTGCTCGCAGGTTTTTTTTGCAGGTGATGCTATCGCAGTGATCGGACCTGGAGATGACGTCTAATGGCAGCCGTTGTTTTCAAGGGGCTGCGGTGGGAATCAAACCCAGTTCCCAGGATCTCAGCCCACTGTGCTAACCATTAGGCTACGCCTCCATTCCATCATGTACAACATGGGAGGAGAAAATACATTTAAAGGGCAATTCCATAATTGCACAAGTGTAAATTCTGAGATATAATTGGCGAGTATCTTTGAACTGGTATACACTAGCTCACCTAGGAATACCAGATTTTCCCAAAGGAAAATCTGGACCCATGGCCACACCCCCAGGCCCGCCCCCAGATGGTATCCGTGCATGCGGGGACGCGATGCAATGACATCGCCGCCTTGCGTCCGCGCATGCACAGATGCCCCTTCCCGACGCAATTTTGACAGGAAGCTTTTCAAACCCCAGACAAAGCGCCGGGTTTTGAAGAGTCATCCATAGCCCCAGACATGTCCGGGGAAATCTGGGATGTCTTGTAACCCTACGCTCACAAGTTATTAGCACATAGCGCTAAGCAGGTGTATACATGGGCCGAACATGGGAGGGGCATCATACGTAGATGCCGACTGTTTCTCTGTCGACCAAGCACTGGTTCCAATTTGAGTTGATTTTCATTTTCAGTTCCATTTGGTTTCTCCCCTCTCCTCTTCCAGGCTGGGTTTTCCTCTGCTTCTCCATTTGCCTCCGAAACCATCTTTAGGCGGTGCCTTAAAGAATTAACCTTAACGAGGGGATTCATTTGAGAGACAACCTGCCTCAAAAAAATAAGTTAATCCTGTTCACTTAATTTCCATTTCAAACTATTGAAAAGAGTTGTAAGAACCACCCTGAGAGAATTACAAACATAAATGTGTAGTGACACGGGTGGGTGAGTGGGGGGAGAGAAATGTATTTTCAAAATTTAAATTACTTAATTATAATACTGTAATCACATCATGTGTCTTATTGCATTAATAATTGGGAGGAGGATGGGAGAAAATGATTGTTTTATGTATTACTTGTGTAGTTAATAGTGCGTTATATGCGATATTTTATGTTCAATTAATTGTATTGCACTGTCAAAGTTTGAAAATCAATAAAGATTTAAAAAAAAAAAAAAAAAAGTGTAGTGACACATTGGCCCCGATATTTAGACCTTGGGAGGCAGTCCAGCTACCTCTCCCAGGCTGCCGCTACGTCTGCAGGGGTACGGAACTCCGGTCCTCGAGAGCCGTATTCCAGTTGGGTTTTCAGGATTTCCCCAATGAATATGCATTGAAAGCAGTGGATGCAAATAGATCTCATGCATATTCATTGGGGAAATCCTGAAAACCTGACTGGAATACGTCTCTCGAGGACCGAGTTCCTTACCCCTGCGCTACGATATCTTGAATATTCACCACCGGGACCGTATATGGCCTCAAACCTAGCTGGCCAAGTCAATATTCAGTGGCTGGCCAACTGATACAATTCCAACTCCTCTTATTGACCTACAAATGCATTCACTCAACTGCACCTCACTATCTCTCTTCATTTACAGTATCTCCAGCTATGTTCCTCCCACAAACTCCGCTCAGCTGGTAAGTTCCTCCTATCTGTGCCCTTTTCCTCCTCTGCCAACTCCAGACCCCGTCCCTTCCATCTTGCTGCACTGTATGCCTGGAACAAATGGCCCAAATCCGGGGTGGTACTTGGAGAGACCCCCCAGGAAAGAGACTTGGGAGTACTAGTCAACAAGTCAATGAAGCCATCTGCGCAATGTGCGGCGGTGGCGAAAAGAATGCTAGGAATGATTAAGAAGGGGATCACAAACAGATCAGAGAAGGTTATCATGCCGCTGTACCGGGCCATGGTACGCCCACACCTGGATTATTGCGTCCAGCACTGGTCGCCTTACATGAAGAAGGACATGGTACTACTCGAAAGGGTACAGAGAAGAGGGACTAAAATGGTTAAGGGGTTGGAGGAGTTGCCGTACAGTGAGAGATTAGAGAAACTGGGCCTCTTCTCCTTTGACAAGAGGAGACTGAGAGGGGACATGATCAAAACATTCAAGATACTGAAGGGAATAGACTTAGTAGATAAAGATAGGTTGTTCACCTTCTCCAAGGTAGAGAGAACGAGAGGGCACTCTCTAAAGTGCAAAGGGGATAGATTCCGTTCAAACGTAAAGAAGTTCTTCTTCATACAGAGAGTGGTGGAGAACTGGAATGCTTTTCTGGAGTCTGTTATAGGGGAAAACACACTCCAGGGATTCAAGACAAGGCTAGACAAGTTTCTCCTGAACCGGAATGTACGCAGGTGAGACTGGTCTTGGTTAGGGCACTGCTCTTTGACCTGGGGGCCTCCGCGTGAGCGGACTGTTGGGCACGATGGACTACTGGTCTGACCCAGCAGCAGCAATTCTTATGTTCAGGTCCAAGTTAAAAGCCCACCTCTTTGAGACTGCTTTCAACTGCTAGCTCCTCTCACCATGGGTTCTGCATCCCCAACCCTATATGTCATGTTTGTCTGTCTTAGTTAGATTGTAAGTTCTTCCTAGCAGGGACTGTCTATTAAATACAATGCTGCATACGCCTTTCAGTGCGTAGCAAAAAATAGACCTGCATTTTAAGCGGGTCTATCTAGCCGCTAGCCTTAGCTGGCCAACTGCTAAATATTGGCAGTGAGCAGACAGGCCAAAGAAGAACACCTCGCCTTGGGTTACAGACAGAACAGCAGAAGGCAAGGGAGACGTCTTTTCAACCAATGACAAGTCTTTATTCGAAAATGTGGTCCCAACAAGGATCCTAGTTTCGGCGTATACAAGACGCCTTCCTCAGGGGACACTATGTCAAAACATTCAAAACGTAAATATAGCATATTTGGAACACATAAAACGCAATAAAAGATAAAATATAATATAAAGTATATGAGTATAAAAAGACATGCATGACACAATAAAAGCATATATTAAAATATAAAGGTGTATGCATAGAAGAGACATACATATATCCTATATGAATATAAACTATATCAAACTACGACCCATGATTATAAAAAGAACAAATATGCATTATTTTTAAAACTAGCCAGCTATCTACCACTGAATATCAGCAGATATGTAGCTGGCTAAGCGGTACTTAGCCAGCCCTAAGTCATTCCCAGCTGGCTAAGTACCACCGGATATTGGGAGAACTGGTTTTAAACTGGATGCTGTATGCAATCTAGACACAGCCTTTGCCACTGTTGCCTCTGGCAATTATAAAGACAATTTTCATAAACTAGGCTAGAAATAGGTGCTTATCTACTTAGCCAACTTGTTATAAAATTGCCTTCAAAATATTAACTTTTTTCTGACAGCAATATATAATTTAATGTAATTTATTATCTTATATACCGCTAAATCTTCCAAAGGATTCGAAGCAGTTTACAAAACAATTAAATTGACTTAAGTAATGGCCAAAAATCTAATCAGGTGCTTTGAATTTCCCTGTCTGTCCCCAATAGGCTCCCAATATAACTATAGTACCTATGAAATAAATAATTACTTTTACATTTACCTATATAAAGAGAAGGAAGAGGGAAAAGATAATACAATAGATTCAATACTATAGTTGTGTAAAAGGCACAACAGAAGGGAAAAGTTCTAAAAATAAAAGCAGGGGAAAAAATAGCAAATGGGTTCTCAGTGCCTCCACAATCTAAATGGGAGCACAGAGGTAGCTGGGAAATGCATACATACGCTGGGAGGCACAGTGGTTAGAGCTGCAACCTCGGCACTCTGAGGTTGTGGGTTCAAATCCCACTCTGCTCCTTCTGACTCTGGACAAGTCACCTAATCCCCCATAGCTCCAGGTACATTAGATAAGAGTGTGAGCCCACCAGGACAGATAGGGAAAAATAACTGAGTTAGGCTTTAACTACTAAAATAAAAATCCGTATGAAGCACGTCAGATTCATCTTCAAAAGGAGGGTATGAAATGCTTGGCCCTGCTTTTCACTCTCCACCACAATGAATATAATTTGTTAGAAAGACATCTCAATATGGTTATAATTTTAGCTTGCTTTAAAATAAAAGAAAGAGCCTCTGTCTTTACAACTGCATTTCTATAAGGTGAAGCAGGAAATTCCCCACATTCCCACATCACATCAAGCCTTCCACAGAGTAAAAGGCAAGCTTGGCATTAAGAGAGTTTCATGAGGCGATGCCCGCTTTCACCCCCCCATCCCCGCAACTTAGTTCTGAAGTTCTGCATCATTATCCTTACTTGCCTTACCCCGACTTGGTGGTTGAATGAAGAGCATCAACGTTGGGTTCTGGCACGCCAACATCACTGCTGGACTGGCTAGGCTTTAAGTTGCTCTCACCGCTATCAGCCGGGCGCTCTTTCTTTTTCTTCTTCACAAAGAAGTTCTTGAAGGTCTGGAATTTTGATTTTTTCTTTCCTAAGAACCAGTACAGAAACACCAAGGAGAATGAGATTTTCTTTCATTTAGTGCCTAAAGCAAAATCTTCAAATGGAACCCCCCCCCCCCCGAATTCAGGAATATGACCACCCACAGGAAGAACCAAGCAATGATCATTAAGGAATCTTAAGGATTGAGATGGGACACTTGATGGGGATGACTTCTGATTCTAGATTACAAATGAGTCTAAAACAAAATTACTCTGGATTGGCCCAAAATAATTGTCTATTCTACTGCCTTCAGGATCTTCACTACAGATTGAATTCTCAAGTAAAGTTCTGGGTGTCATTATAGATTCAACACTCTCTTTTAACAACTATCTTTAATTCTCTGGTGAAAAAAATGTTTTTTTAGTCTCCATATGTTAAGGAACGAGATCCTGCTTCCATCAACAACATTTTGCTGTTCTTGTACAATCAATCATTCTTTCGAGGTTGGATTATTGTAACGCGGTCTTCTTAAGCCTGACTAAGAAAAGTCTTCAAAGATTTCAGTTGATCCAGAATATTGAGGCTAGGCTGATCTTTGCAAAAAGTAAATTCGATCATGTTTCTCCACTTTTGCTAAAACTTAATTGGCTCCCAGTTATTTCTAGAGTCTATTTCAAATGTGCCTGCTTTACATTTAAGATCTTGCATGCATCTTTCCTTCATTCCTTCCTTTATTTTGGAATTCTACAAGATCTGAGATTACCAGACCTACTCAAAAACTTAAATTATCTTTTCCTAAACTGAAAGGCATCATCTATACTGGTAAATTAGGGAAGTCTCTTCTTTTCAAAATTACTGAGCTCTGGAATAGTTTTCCTGTCCAGTTGCGTGATCTGGGCTCTCTCCAATTATTCCAAAAACATCTGAAAACTTGGCTTTTTTCAAAATTGTAAACTTCCCTTCCCTTCATATTATCTCTATTGTATTTATTATTTTTAACTTTCTGTAAACTATGCCAAGCTCTAAATCTAAGGTTTAGTTTAGTTTATCCTCATGAAGAGTCCTAAAAGCCAACAAAAGAAATCTTAAATTTCAAGCGGAACCAAAAAGAAGAGTCGGGAGGAGGCGCTCCAAATGAATGGTCTCTCCCTCTTTTTATTGAGAATCATATCTCCATTAATTACTTAGTTAATGCTCTACAAGGTTATAATTTCATAATGCATTTACAGTGAGGATTAAACCAAGGCAATACATTTATATCATGTGCGTCTTAAAGCTACTATCTCACGTGACATATGAATATATAATAACAGTTACAATAAAGTGATTCCCAATGTGTACATTTCTGATATGTCTCAAATCTTACTATGGCATGTGATGGTCAAAAGGTTATAATGCATGCTTCTTAAGCTCTCTTGATTAGCCTTGCTCAGGCAAAGTCTGATTGTTGCCCATATAAGGGATGCTTAAACAAGATAAGAGATAAGATAGGGATAAACCTGTGACAGGTTAATAAGTGGCAAGAGTCGAGGAGGGGGGAATGCCTCAGCCTTCTGCTCAAGGTGCAACCCTTGTCCTTGCTTATAATGTATACGTGGCAGGAGGGAGAGGGAGAGGAAATGAGAAACAGGGCCTCAGAACCAAACCCAGGCCTAGATCCACACACAGGTCCAGATCCGCACACAGGGCCTAGGTCGGTGTGCCGACCTGGCCTGCATTCAGAACCGCCTGTATGTTCACTCTGCCTGTGTCCTGATGCCCTGGATCAGAACTTATCAGATCTCCATCCCTACAAAAGCCAATATAAGCAAATCAGTAATGGAAGGTCATGCTCAAATCTATGAGAATGACACAGAAAACAAGCTACTGTATTTTGAAGCATGTGTACAATAGTCTAAATTGGAAAACAAAAAATGCATGGATCAACATACATACAGTAGGGTATTTTCATTGGATAACCATGTACCCTTCAAAGCCAGATTCCACCATAATTCAAATTGAAACTTAATTCAGAAAAAACAAAATTTTTTGTAGCTTCGCCACACCCGATTGACACCAAAACACCGCTATGCATCAATAATCTTAGTTATCCTATTCAGTCTACTATGAAGGTATTGGGTGTAACACTGGACCAGTGCTTAACCATGAAGGACCAGATAGACTCCTTAATCAAAAAGGGTTTTTTCACTCTCTGGAAACTTCAATCCATTAGAGCATACTTTGAAATGCCAGCATTTAGATTCCTGGTACAATCCCTCGTACTGAGTCAACTTGAATACTGCAACATCGCCTATTTAGCAATTTCCCAAAAGAATATGTGACGATTACAACTGATGCAAAATGCGGCGGTCAGATTGATTTTCGGGCTCTTTCCCCTCAGTAACTGATCCCTTGAATTGTTATCACTAGCTTCCACCCTGTTAAGTTCATTCTATTTGTACCTTCTTTTAATCTTTGTAAACCGCATAGAACTTCACGGTCCTGCGGTATATAAACTGTTATTATTATTATTATATTAGAGCTATTAGTCAAAAAAAGTTTAGAATCAATGATGACCCTAAAATTTTTAGAGAAGGCAACAGGCTGAATGAAACAATTAATTAGAAATGGAGTCACAGAAGAGCAGTGTATGCCTAGACTATATACTACATATATTCCTCAAGCCAAAAGAACACACGAACAGCAATGGTCCATTTAGTCCAGTTTCCTGTGTCCAACAGTAGCCAATCCAGGTCGCAATACCTGGCAGAAACCCAAATAGTAGCAACATTCTATGCTACCATTCCAGAGCAAGCAGTGTCTGCCCCCATGTCTGCCTCAATAGAAGACTACAGACTTTTCCTCCAGGAATTCATCCAAACCTTTCTTAAACCCAGCTATGCTACCTGCTGTAACCGCATCCTCCACCAATGAGCTCTAGAACTTAACTATTCTTTGAGTGAAAAAAAATTAGTTCTCTTATTAGTTTTAAAAGTATTTCCCTGTAATTTCATTGTACTTTTTTGAAAGGGTACAAAATCAATTCCTCTTACCCTTTCTACACCACTCAGGATTTTGTAGACCTCAACCATCTTTTCTAAGCTGAAGAGCCCCAACCTCTTTAGTCTTTCCTTATATGAGAGGGGTTCCATCCCCTTTATCATTTTGGTTGCTCTTCTTTGAACCTTTTCTAATTCCGTTAGATCTTTTATGAGATATGGCGACCAGAACCGGGTGCAATACTGGAGCAATGCATAGCATTATAATATTCATGGCCTTATTTACCATCCCATTCCTAATAATTCCTAGCATCCTGTTTGCTTTTTTTTTTTTTTTGCCACAGTCACACACTGGGCAGAAGATTTCAGCGTAGTGTCTACAATGACACCTAGGTCTTTTTCTTGTGTACCGACTCCTACGGTGGACCCTAGCATAAGGCAACTATGATTTGGATTATTCTTCCCAATGTGCATCACTTTGCATCTGTCCAAATTAAATTTCCTCTGCCATTTGGCTGCCCAGTCTTCCAATTTCCTAAGGTCTTCCTGCAATTTTTCACAGTCCTTACAGGAATGGTCCTTACATATACAATATAACAATTCTCCAGCCCTGTTTAACAGCATCAACAGATGTAAATATGCAAAAAGTGAAAGTAAATGTCCAGAATCTGGCTGCATCAGTAAACCTGGCCAAGCATTCCAATGAACAGAAAACATGAGCAAGACTCTACCAGCACACAGTGGTTAAAGTTACAGCCTCAGCACCCTGGGGTTGTGGGTTCAAACCCAAGTTGTTCCTTGTGACCCTGGACAAGTCACTTAATCCCCCCATTGCCCCAGGTACATTAGATAGATTGTGAGCCTAACAAGACAAACAGAGAAAAATGCTTGAGTACCTGAATAATCTATGTAAACCGTGCTGAGCTCCCCTGGGAGAATGGTAGAGAAAAATAAATAAAATGTGGAGCCATGAAACTCACAAATTATTCCAAACTTTTCCATTTCAATGAGGCAAATGCATCTGCGGTAATAAATGGGTACAAGTATAGGGAAACCAAGCCATTGTGACATCACCAATGAGGTTGGCTCTTAGGCATTATGACATCACAATACAAGGGGCTACTGAAAAATTCTCAGCCCAACCAAGAAGAGAATGGGGAGAGTGTGGTGAAGTGGTTAAAGCTACAGCCTCAGCACCCTGATGATGTGGGTTCAAACCCACGCTGCTCCTTGTGACCCTGGGCAAGTCACTTAATCCCCCCATTGCCCCAGGTACATTAGATAGATTGTGAGCCTACCAAGACAAACAGAGAAAAATGCTTGCATACGTAAATAATCTATGTAAACCGTGCTGAGCTCCCCTGGGAGAACTACTACTACTATTAATGATTTCTACAGCGCTACATAACGGTATAGAAAAATTGATGAATACAATGAATGGAAGCAATGATCAAGGACAGCATTTGCGAGCACATCGAGAAAAATGGCCTACTGCGGACAAGCCAGCACGGATTCTGTAAGGGAAGGTCGTGCCTGACAAACCTTCTGTACTTCTTTGAGGGAATAAGCAGTCAGGTGGACAAAGGGGAACCCATAGATATCATTTACCTCGATTTTCAAAAGGCCTTTGACAAGGTGCCACATGAAAGGCTGCTTAGGAAGCTGTGGAACCACGGGGTGGGCGGGGATGTACACAGATGGATCAAGCACTGGCTGTCAGGTAGACTACAGAGGGTCGGAATAAAGGGCCAATATTCTGACTGGCGGGGAGTCACGAGCGGTGTGCCGCAGGGATCGGTGCTGGGGCCGCTACTCTTCAACATATTTATCAATGACCTGGAAACGGAGGCAAAGTGTGAGGTTATAAAATTTGCAGACGATACCAAACTCTGTGCCAGAGTTAGGACCAGGGAGGAGTGTGAGGAACTGCAAAGGGACCTCGATAAGCTGGAGGACTGGGCAAACAAATGGCAAATGCGCTTTAACGTAGATAAATGCAAGGTCATGCACATAGGGAAAAAGAACCCGTTGTTCGAGTATAAAATGGGGGGGGAGATTGCTGGAAGACACCGGACTTGAGAGAGACTTGGGTGTGCTAGTGGATCCATCCATGAAACCATCCGCACAGTGTGCAGCAGCCTCGAAGAAAGCCAACAGGATGCTGGGCATCATCAAGAGGGGCATATCAACCAGGACGCGGGAAGTCATCATGCCGCTGTATCGAGCGATGGTGCGCCCACATCTGGAATACTGCGTTCAATATTGGTCGCCGCACCTCAAGAAGGACATGGCAGTTCTTGAGAGAGTCCAAAGGAGGGCAACGAAACTGGTAAGAGGGCTGGAAAACTGCCCATATGCTGAGAGGCTGGATAAACTGGGGCTCTTCTCTCTGGAAAAGAGGAGGCTCAGGGGGGATATGATAGAGACCTTCAAAATACTTAGGGGCATAGAGAGGGTGGACAGGGACAGGTTCTTCAGACTAAAAGGGACGACAGGTACGAGGGGGCACTCAGAGAAACTGAAGGGAGATAGGTTCAAATCAAATGCAAGGAAGTTTTTCTTCACCCAAAGGGTTGTGGACATATGGAATGCGCTCCCGGAGGAAGTGATCCGGCAGAGTACAGTACAGGGATTCAAACAGGGATTGGACAGATTCCTGAGGGAAAAGGGGATCGTGGGGTACTGAGGGAGGTGCTGGGGTGTTGCATAAGTATAGACAGCTCACCAGGTCGTGCAGGTGCAAGGCCGGAGGGTTAGGACATTGATGGGAAGATAGGACTTCGATGAGAAACCTAGGGGGCAAGGGGGCCCCTTCTGGTGATTAAGGCAGGTCATGATCTGTTGGGCCGCCGCGGGGGCGGACTGCTGGGCGGGATGGACCTCTGGTCTGACCCGGCAGAGGCACTGCTTATGTTCTTATGTTATGTTCTTATAAATAAAATAAAAATATATCTTTCAACAGCAAGATCGACAAATGAGGACAAACAAGTGGCAAATGCATAAATACAGTGTAAAACACAATACATTAATCAGAAACCAACACATGAATGATTAAGGAGAGGTGAACTGAGACTCAAGGATGAGAGAGATTGGTAGTTACAGCCCAGGACAGTAGATTACAGATGAGATGGTTCACAGCAAATAGAAAAAAAAAACCAAAAAACTAACTGGTAAAGCTGACACATGTAATTCTTGTAAGGAAGTAGAATCAGTTACTCAACTCCTAGTCAAATGCTGATGGGAGAGAATATCTATGCAGACAAGTCCCAGTAAAGTGGCATATCTCATCCACTGGAAACTTTGTAAACAGTACAACATTGCTCTACCAAGACAACACTGGGCCCAAAACCAGAAATGATTTAACCAGATGTTAAAGCCCCCCAGTGGTGGTGTAATGCAATTACATTACAATTTAATTATTACAATTATTATTTTTTAAATATTTTTTATTGAAAAGTGGTAAAGAGAACGCATACAGGAAATTCACAACAATCAGTACAATAGATAGGTGTCCCCTTCAATTCACACCAACATAGAGGTTAAACATTTAAAGATTTGTATTTATCTGTTGCAACTTTAAAAAAGAAACAATAATCGAGGGTGTAAGAATACTAAATATGTCCAACAATAATTATCAGATGTTGTTTAAACAAGGTAATAAATGAATAGCAAAACTAATTTACCATTCATGTGTGATTAATATTACACTTTTTTATTTTATTTGAAATAAACAATACACAAGTATCCACCTGTTACAGAAATATGGACAACATAATTCAACTAGGAAAATATTTCTTCCAAAATAAATAAATCCAATATCCTCCTTAGCCAACCAAAAAAGGAGATATGCTATACAAAGAAGGAGTTTACTCAAGAAAAAAAATCAATTTTACACTTACCATTATAGCTAGTGACAATATTCAAACCTCAAATAAAAATGTCAAGCCTTTCAACATAATACCAACCTTGTTCTAGAATATTTGACTAGGCAGCTCTTAAGACCAGAGAGTATTTCTCAATCCCAAAGTTCAATAAAATAGAAAAAAAAAAGTGTATCTTTGTGCACACAAAAATAAATAGGATAGTAGCAAATGTCCAGATCTTTAGAGGAGCTTCTGGTTCAGACAGATGGGCCGGACAACTGGACATTTGCTACATCCTATCTACACTAGTTACAACAAAAAAGGCAGAAATAGTCACAACAAGGTTCACTAAGGGGGCGCTCAGGACCAAGACTGTGCACACCATGCAAACCGCGTGAAAGTTATTATGGATAATACCAAATTAAAGGGTGCTCTCAGTGTGAGCAAGCAGCGACAGGAGTCGAGCTCCAACACTTCACAACTTAGGTAGAGGTGATATACCCCCACCCGCACACCATCATTGAGCACCCTGGGTGTGCTATGAATAAAAGTGAAAATATCCACGAATCAAAACTGATGAATCAAAACAGGTGAGTAACAGGTGAAATCTGAGCGACCCCTAAATGAACCCTACCAGCCGAAACCCCGACAAAAATCAATCAAAATACAAATCAAAAAAATAGTGAACTTAACTGAACAATAAGGAACCATATCACTGAAGCACTGAATTGAAGCGCGCCAGGAAAACAGGTCCAACTATGCTGGTTTCGGGGAAGAACCCTTCTTCAGGAACCCATGAACCCGACTGAGAAAAATGGAGTCAGCTGGAGGGCGGGGTGCCCTCTACAAACAAATGAAAGAAAGCAAAACCCTAACTTCCCTAGATGAATGCAGGCTAAAGTTAGTGTCATCTTAGGCAAAAGAACAGATAATTCTTTTAGCCCTAAGCTGACCCTCCCAGGAAAATAAAAAAAACAATGCTTCTGATATAAAATCAGCTCAGAGTTTCAATATACACATTCAAACAAGGAATGAAAGAGAAGTTACTGCTGGACAGGAGGAGGGAGGGGAGAATGAAAGAAGGAGGGAAGCAGCTGGCGGGGAGATTGGAGGAGGGGAAGGGGAGACACAGGCATGAGAAAGTAGAGAGATTGATGATGGGAAGGGGTCAGTAGAAGAGTGAGCGGAGAGGGACAGTGATGATAGATCTGGTGTGGGAGAGATAGAGGTGAGGAGAGCAGTGAGGCTGGAGTGAGTCATGTGGAAGGGGGAGAGAGGTACAGGCTGGATGAAAGGGGGAGAGGGGCGTAGAGGGAGGACAGATGCCATGTGGAAGGGGGAGAGGTCTGACAGTGGATGGAAGGGGAGGATGCTGGATTGAAGAGACAGAGAGGGCAGACGCTGGAAGGAATGTCATAGCCTAAAACTGAATGGCAGCAGGTTCAGGACAGATGTCAGGAAGTTCTGTTTCACACAGAGAGTGATGGGCGCTTGGAATGCTCTCCCGGAGGAGGTGGTGACAGAAAATACTGTGCTGGGTTTCAAACGCAAGTTGGATGCACACCTTCTTGCAGATCATATTGAGGGATACGGGAAATCCGGGTCTCCAAAAAGGAGCACCTAAATGGGCCTCCGCGTGTGCGGATCACCGGACTAGATGGACCTCGGTCTGATCCGGTGAAGGCGTTTCTTATGTTCTTATGTTCTTATCTGAGCCACCTCAGCTTTATCTGAATATCAAAGTATCTTTGATTCAGAAATAAGGAAATTTCTCAGCAGTGGATTTCCCCAAGCCATCTCAATAATGGCCTATGGACTTTTCCTTCAGAAAATTATCCAAATACCATTTCAAAAATATCCACTCCTTCCACAAACACACAAACTCCAGAGCTGGCATAGAAACCCTTACCCAGCAGCTACAAACCATTTCCTTACCAATAACTTGTGCTGCCTTAATCTCTCTTTGCTCCCATAGATCACAATAATGGGTCTCTTAATGATAGAGCTGCTATTATGTGCAAAGCTTCCTGCTGCAGACTCTGTCTCTCAACTCTATGATCTCCCTGCAAAGAGCAGCCCTCAGCACTTCCCCACCAATTTATCTGCTTTAAATTTATTTTTTTTTCCTGTTACACAGACAAAAAAGATCGGAAAAGTCCATAGTCTGTTATTGATACAGAAATGGGGGAGGCCACTGCTGTCCCTGGGATTGGTATGGAATGTTGCTATTCTTTGGGATTCCAGAATCTTGCTGTTCTTTGAGATTCTGCAAATAATCTTGTTCCTATTTGCAATTCTGGAATCTTGCTCATATATTTGGGTTTCTATCAGGCACTTGTGACCTGGATTGGCCACTGTTGGAAGCAGGATTCTAGGTTAGATGGACTACTGATCTGACCCAATATGACTATTCTTATGCTCTTAGGAGAGGCTCAAAAGCAAACCCTCAGTAACACTTATCATGGAATATCTGGACAGACTGCCATGGTACTCTCCAGGTAGTGGATAATTTCTTAGCCTAAACATTGGCTGTTTAGCTGAATGAAGTTATGTCCACCAGGGCTAAAACATTTGTCTCTTCAATCATGCTAAGATAATTGAGCATTCCTATTAATCACTTTCGACTCTTTTTGTGTGAGGGATTGCCACACATTACTTGGGCCAAGGAAAAGAAAAGAGAAGTGAATGACAAGGGGTCAGAGGACGCAAACTTTTCTTACACACAGCTGTCAAGCCCTACACAAGCCGGCATTCTTTCAGTGCAGTCATGTGTTCCCTCACAATGATTCAATCCACAGTGCTTTGTCTCAGTTCGTGCTTGGCACGTTACGGCTGTTTGTTCTGAAATCATTGTTCCAACTTTGCTACAGTGCCATTCTTCAGCTGCATCCTGATACCAACAAACAACAAACCTGGAGCTCTGGCACTATCGGACTAGGCAACACAAAGCTACATGGAACTTGGTAATTCAGGTGTTTCCCACCAAAAGTGCATGCTCCATCATCTGAATAGCATTCACTTCCAAGCAGGATGGATGGCAACAGACACAGCTTCCAGAACTTGTCACGTTTGCCCCACAGCCTCTTCCACTACATGGGTGATCTGCTGTGATGATGCAACACCATTCAGCTCTATACTATGACCAAGCACTCTAGGTAGGGTTTGGAAAATCTTGACCTCCTAGACCTGCCCCCAAGCCTGCCCAGTTCCACCCATCCCTGCTCCATCCCAATCCTGCCCTACCTCCCCCTCCGCTTCTTGTCATCCCTCCTGCTGCAATCATTATGGGGCGGGGGGATGGGTTGTCTGGGCCAGTGAGCTGATCACGGAAGCTGCAATCAGCTCAGTGGCCTGATTCAGAACTTATACCTATTTTGACTTGGTCTAAGTCAAAACATATCAGTTCCGTACAGGCAACCTAATCAAACTTTCGATTATGGTTGCCAGACAACTAAGTCTAGGTCGGCCACATTCCGCCCACCTCCCGCCCTAACCACTTCTTGAAAAATGCCCCTTTTCACTGTGGGCACCCAGCAGCAGTGAAAAGGCCTAAGCTGCTTTTACATACATCTAAGACCCGTTTCGATTATCGGTACTTGGACGACTTGTCTTTTTGATCGTCCAAGTGCCGATTTAGGCAGGTTTTTAGATGTATTTTCTTTTTGATTATGCACCTCATATATTGTATAAAGGCATAAGAAGATAAGAATTGTTACACTGGATCAAACCAAAGATCCATCAGCCCAGCATCATGTTTCCAACAGGGCCAATCCAGAAACAGTAGCCTACTGGTTAGCACAGGAAACTGAGAACTAGGGGAATGGGATTAAATTCCCACTGTGGCTCCTTGTGACTTTGGGCAAGTCACTTAAACACCCCCCCCCCAATTGCGCAAGGTCAGGAAAATACCTAGCGAACCTTTATGTAATATATGTAATATGTAAACTGCTTTGGTTGTACCACAGAAAGGTGGTATATCAAGATCTCATAAACAAAGTACCTGGCAGGATCCCCAAAAGTAGCAAGATTCCAAGCTACTTATCCCCAAAGATAAGCAATGGCTTTCCTTATGTCCACCTTAGAAACTTGTTCAAACCTTTATTAAACCAAGAATTATATACCTATTTCCAGAAATATTCAAGTGAGTGCCCATTTACCTGAACTTTCTTCTCCAGTATCATCTGTCTCGGGAAGACGCGTTTCTCTTGACTCTCTGGCCATAACGTAGTCACTGAAAAAAAAAAAAAAGAGGAAGAAAGTAATTTTTGATTATCATTAGTGATATTGGAAAGATGCAAATAAGTTTATATTTCTCTTGGTAAATTTTCACTAAAAATCAAGTTATTTGGTAGTGGTCTTAAGATGTAACTTATAATCTGAAAGCCTCAACATTTCCAATCGCCTTTCTTCCACTCAGAACGAATTCTCTCAGTTGTAAATCAAGCAACTGGATTCCTTATATCATTTAATGTAAAACATACCTCAAAAACTCATATTATGCAATACTGTTCCTTGAATACTTCTAATCAATGGCTTCAATTATTAGAGAAATTATATGGTTTTATAAAAATAATAGATATCCAATTATCACAGCTCTTAAATTGATCATAAAATACTATGCAACATTAAGCAATAAATAATCCACAATACTATGGTGATAACTCCAAACTGGGGTTCATAAGGGGACCATCATAGCTTTTCACCGTCCCCATAAACCAACCATTCCAAAAAAGCTAAATCCGGTACTAATTACCTAACACACTACAGAAATGCTATTGAGAGTAATTCTTCAATGACTTATCTGGAAATGGAGGTATTGTTGATTGTTGTGAACCCCAGACCACTTTAAAAAGACTACTCCATTCTATTTCTTCTCTTTTTTTCTTTATTCATATAAAACTGCGCAGATATCTCCGTCCCCCCAACTCGAGTTTCGCGTCTTCATCAGGGAAGGACACTGAATTAGCTCTCCATGACGAATGGGCAACAGAAACAGGGCTAACTGTTGCCCATTCTGTTGCCCATTTGTCATGGAGAGCTAGTCCAGTGTCCTTCCCTGATGAAGACGCGAAACTCGAGTCGGGGGGACGGGGATATCTGCACAGTTTTATATGAATAAAGAAAAAAAGAGAAGAAATAGAATGGAGTAGTCTTTTTAAAGTGGTCTGGGGTTCACAACAATCAACAATACCTCCATTTCCAGATAAGTCATTGAAGAATTACTCTCAATAGCATTTCTGTAGTGTGTTAGGTAATTAGTACCGGATTTAGCTTTTTTGGAATGGTTGGTTTATGGGGACAGTGAAAAGCTATGATGGTCCCCTTATGAACCCCAGTTTGGAGTTATCACCAAATCACGGGGTGTAGGGTCTGAGTATTTCACAAATCATAGTATTGTGGATTATTTATTGCTTAATGTTGCATAGTATTTTATGATCAATTTAAGAGCTGTGATAATTGGATATCTAATAAAGTAATATCACAGAGGAATATTCAGTATCCCATCAATATTTAGATTTATAAAAATAATGTCAGTCATATAGTTTTCCAAAAAACGATACTTGGGAAAATGAATTAACACCATGTGGGTAATACGTGAAATACTATTAACAAGAAAAAATTACCCACTTTCTCCAAGGTGTAAAAAGTACTCCGGACCAGTATATAGGTTACTACCCCATAAGCGGTGTCCTACCCAATGGCTACAAAATCCTCCCCCTCTCCCGAAGCTCTAAAAGAGGGGGTGGAATCGCCATCATCCTAAAAGATCACTTCAACTTCCAGATTATTGACTCCAAATCCACTGAAGACCTTGAAATCATCACCTGCACCCTCTCGAATCAGGATCTCATGAATCAACTGACCACCACACTGTTCTTCATTCCGCCTAACAAATGGAACAATTCCAGCTAAAACTTCCCTGAATAACTCTCTCTTAAACACGTCAAAGGAAAAATATAATCTTCTACTAGGCGACATAAATCTCCACCTAGAACGCCAAGACTTCCCATCAGTCAAGGAAGTACTCTCCCTCCTAACCTCCCTAGGATTTCCCATACCCCCCCTACCACCACCTATCAGAAAGGCCACCACATAGTCTTAATCTCCTTCTCCTCCAAAGACCCACCCCCCTCCCCCAGCTCACTTACAAAAGAAACCTGGACTGACACAATCTGGTCAGGCCACCTTCTCACCAACTTCCAACTACTTTGGAGCAACACGAAGCCTAACCCAACAATCAACCACAGAAAGGATGCCCCGACCACAACCTTCAGACCCTCCCTCAACCCCACTGAATTCTGGTTCCACTTCACATTATACCCAACCTCGACACTAATAGGGACTTCACCGAATACTGGAACAACATCAGTACCATGATCCTTGATAAAATTGCACCACTAAAGAAAGATAAAAAAAGACAACACATAATAGACGAATGGTACGACATGGAATTAACAACACTAAAACGAAAGGCACGCCAACTAGAAAGAATCTGGACCAAAACAAAAAATGAGAAAAACAAAGCAACCTGGAGATTCAAGATACATGAATACAAAAGAATTTCAAAAGAAAAACGATGCGCCTATTATCCGACCAAAATAGGTTCCCCCACAGCCAATGATAAGGAACTCTTCAAACTAATTAACATGTTGTTCGAAGTTAATCACCATAAAAGATCCCCCTCCACCCAACTACCATCTGCTGAGTCCTTTGTATCTCACTTCAAGACAAAAATCCTCATGCTAAGTGCACCCCTTCCAAAGCTCCCCCCCCACCCCCGACCTCCCCTTCTCCACCACTAACCCACACTCTGACTCCATTCCAGCTGACTTGTACTGGGATCACTTTGAAAAACCCAATTGGTTCCAATTCCTCCAACCCTGCAAAAATACACCAATTCCTACTGCCGCCTCGACAACTGCCCACCCATCATCATGAAATCAGCTCCCATTCCTTTCAAAGCACTGCTCTATGACTGGATCTCACAACTGATCTCAGCCACATCCTCATCACTTCCATCATAAAGAACCACAAGGACCCTGTATCTTCAACCTCCAACTACAGACCAGTAGCCAACATCCCCTTCTTCGCCAAGCTGATGGAAGGACTGATCAACACTGCCCTAACAAACTATCTGGATACATTTTCTACACTACACGAATACCAATCATGAAACCGCACTAGCCTCCATCATGGATCACATTTCTCACATACTTAGTGCAGGGAATCAAGCACTAATACTCCAATTTGACTTGAGCAGTGCCTTTGACTTGGTGGACCACGAAATTCTACTTAACTTTCTGGGTGCTATCGGAATCACGGGCAAAGTTCTAAACTGGTTCGAGGGCTTCCTGAAAAACCAATCCTACTCACAATCATGGGTCAACCCTTGTGGCGTCCCACAAGGTTCCCCTCTCTCTCCCACCCTTTTTAACATATACATGTCCTCTCTAGGCCAAGCCCTATAAAAGCTGAGCATCAAATCTTACATATATGCAGACAACATCACAATCATCATCCCCATCTCCACCCTATCAACCGAAACTAGAACCTTCATCTCTTCAATCATCAACCAGGTATCACAATGGACAAAAAAACTTCAAACTTAAACTAAACCCAGATAAAACCAAATTCTTCATGGCAACCCCGTCAAACAAAACCATCGACTCTTCAATCAATCTAAATGGAAGTATCTTCCCAATCAACCCTACCATAAAAATCCTATGTGTCACCGTCGACCAACAACTTATTCTTGATGCCCATACCAACATATTAATCAATAAATGCTTTTGCCTACTATGGAAATTACGCATGCTAAAACCTTACTTTGACTTTGCCGTGTTTAGGCTGCTAGTTCAATCTCTAATTCTAAGTTCACTGGACTACTGCAACATAATCTACCTAGGATCCCACAAAAAAAACATCAAGAGACTAAGAGCGATCCAAAACACTGCGGTAAGACTGATCTTTTGCCTGAAAAAATCCGACCACATCTCCCCATACTTCAAAAAACTGCACTGGCTACCAATCGAAGCCAGAATCATCTTCAAATTTGGCTGCCTCTGTTACAAGACACTATTCGGCACCTCGCCCACCTACCTCATGAAACACTTTGTTCTACAGGACAATCCCTGCCCCTCCCGCAAAACACTTCTATTCTTATTCCCCACTCCCAAGGGATGTCGATACAAAAAAATTTCTTGATAGGACACTATCCTTTCAGGCAGGCATCTGAACAACACCTTAAGCACCCTCCTCCTGAATTCTCCATCATACCAATCCTTCAGAAAATCTCTGAATACTCACTTATTCGACAAGTTTATCTGATCCTTTGAAACCCATCCATCCTACCTACAATCCCAACACGCACCTCCTCCTACCTATGCAACCCACTTTCTCCTCTCCCTCCCCACTAAACCATTGCTGTAATCTCCCTGTTCTCTTCACTTGTATCGATACCTGCAGTATCCACACTGTATTTCTACTTTACTGTATACTGTGTTGAACTGAAAAGGTATGATGGGATATAAAATAAAGCTATTATTATTACTTTAAATCACTTGAGTGGTCAAAAGATGATCCCAAATTCCATTAGCGTAACAATAATTTTACTCATCTTAAAGCAGGTGTCCAATTCCTCCGGATTCTGACGTGTTTCGCCAGACCGGCTTCCTCAGAGAACCCACTATACTGAAATCAATGCCAGTGTGATCTTATGCCCTTCAAACCTGGATAATTTGCTGTGGCTGCTTTATGCCTGGATAATCAGCGCTGGTTTCTGGGTATAGGCTGGGATATAAATTTAAATGAAAGCAAAACAGCAAGGAGATGTAATCCAAAGCATAAAATGAAGAACCATATATCCTTAAAATGATGTCAAAAAGCAAAATAGAAACCTTCCACTGAATTACAGATATTCATGACATGAAAGGTTGGACTCATGTCACAAATATCTGTTTATGTCATGAATATCTGTAGTTGAGTAGAATAATTTTGCTTTCTGACATTAATACACTTTTTAAAGATATATGGTTCTTCATCTTATTTGCTTTGGATTGCACCTCCTCATTGTTTTTCTTCCCAGGTCTTTCTCCTTCTCCATTGTTCTCTCCAAATAAATTTAAACGCCATAGTCAGCGTTTGGGGTCAATGCTGACCTTAGTATTTAACTATCAGGGAGGGGAGGGAAGGGGGGGAATTTATGAGCGTCCGAGAACTGAAGCACTATTTATAAAATACATGCAGAAGTGCCAATCATGTCCCCACACTGCCCATTCTCTGCCCCTAGGAATGCCTATACTTACACTGCATAAAAATATTCTCTGTTTTTCTAATGTCTAATTAGTAAGCACTCATATGCCAGGGTAATTTTATTAGTGCCTAATTGAGCATGTAAAATGCTACTCTTCATGTTTAAGTCATTTCTAAAATTACATTAGTGGAGTCCAAAGTATAGTCTGGTTAGACAGGAAAAGGAACAACCAATTTGCAGTCTATTTTCCAAAGGGCTCACTGAACACAGAGCCTTTGTAAAAATACATAAGACACACACACAATAGGCAAAGCCATTATACAATAACAAAAAAGTTCAAAAAAAGAGCATCAGACATAAGAGACAAATTTTGCTACTGCCACGTCATCACTTATTCATGTAAATACAGTACTACTATTTATTTCTATAGCGTTGAAAGGCGTACGCAGAGCTTACAATCTAATTTAGATAGGACATTTCAGGGTTGGGGAGATTATAGTGGGTCTAGGTATCTGACAGCAGTGAGTGGGACTTAAGAGTTGAAAGCAGTTTCAAAAAAAGGGGGCCTTTCAAATCCAAGCTAAAGGCCACTCTTTTGAAACTGCTTGCTAGCAATGATGGATGAATCTGTTACAGTAACAGTAAGATGCATGAGCAGCTGGGCACATGATGGAAGGATGATGCAAATGGTAGGAGTCTGATCAGCAGACGAGGCTTTTGTTGCTACATCAAAGGCAGACAAAGACGCAAATGATGTCATTTAACAGTAGCTCATTTAAATCCAAAGCAACGTTGGCATTTTTTTTAAAATCATTGAATTCAGTTGCCAATCTAAGATGTGTTAAGTTTTTACATAGAGGACACGACTCAGGGACAAAGTTTGTCCCTATCCCTACAGACTATGTCCCCATCCTCGCCCCGTTCCTGTCCAACCCCATGGGCTCTGTCCCCATCCCCACCCCACGGATAACTGCAGGTACCCATTCCCGTATCATTAAAACCTCAGCATTGCGTACAATCTTTGTCTTTTGAAGCTGCGCAGAACAGCTAATAGCTTCATTACCATAAATTTAAAGGCACCGTGCACCGAGGTATCTGCAAAACCCATTTCTACATAGGGCACACATAAAACTGAGTGTAAAAGCCAAGCTAACCTGTGCACAAAATCTAGAACACTTTACTGCCTCAACCCCACAGTGGTTACTGGGTAGAGCCCACTGAATGTGGCACTGAATCAAGGGATCAGGTGAAGCTGGCTCCTTCACTAAATCACTAGTTCTTTTCCAAGCCAGGCATCAGCATTACAAGGGTTACAGGACACAAATATGGAGGAGGGCAAAAAGGGCTCTCAGCTCACTGTTTCTTCTCATTGGTGGTGGAAGTAAAGCAGGTGGGGGGGGGGGAGAGAATTCCAGTAGGCGATTAGCACTGGGTGAAACTATAGCCTGGTACAGACTTGCCAGACATACCCTTGGGGCCCAAGTAAAGCAACTTGTGGATTTTGGCCTTTAATAAGAATAACATACTCACACCCAGTGTTCCCGCTAAGCTGCGTTGGCCTGCGCTCGCGCACAAAATATTACATCGCAGCGCAAAGTTTCTCTTCACAGCGCACACACGCGTCGGTAAGGTAAGGGGACGCATTGGGGGGATTGCACTTCCCCACAATTGCCATGCTTCGGTTCCTCTTCTTCCTTCCTTCCTCCCCCCCCCCCCCGCGGGACCCTGCGGCACCATCAACTCTTACTCCCTCTAATGTCGGCCCTGCAGCTCCAGACTTCCTCGCACCTTCTCCCCTCCCCCTTTGGATCGCTATTATTTTAAATGTTATAGCCGCGGAGCTGTATCCATCAGTGGAGATGTCTAACCTCGGCCTGCCCCGGAACTCTTACTGCAACAGTGACTTCCTGTTCCTGCCTAGACGGGCGTCTGCTGCAGTAAGAGTTCCGGGGCAGGCCGAGGTTAGACATCTCCACTGATGGATACAGCTCCGCGGCTATAACATTTAAAATAATAGCGATCCAAAGGGGGAGGGGAGAAGGTGCGAGGAAGTCTGGAGCTGCAGGGCCGACATTAGAGGGAGTAAGAGTTGATGGTGCCGCAGGGTCCCGCGGGGGGGGGGGGGGGAGGAAGGAAGGAAGAAGAGGAACCGAAGCATGGCAATTGTGGGGAAGTGCAGAGCTGCAGGGAAGAGTGTTGCGGTACCCAGCTGGAGGGAGAAGGAAGATGAGGGAGGGAATTAAAGGAGATGCCAGGGCTTGGAGCGTAGGAGGAAGGTATGCCAGTCTAAGGGAAAAGGAAGGGGGAGATGTGAGAGCATGGAGGGGGAGCGAAAGATGGAAGAAAAGGAAAGGAGAGAGATGCCAGAGAATCAGGGAAGGGGAGATACCAGACTATGAGGAGAGGTGTGGGAGAGGGAAGGCGAGGAGAGAGATGCCAGACCAATGGGGTGAAAGGAGAGATGGAAGGGGGAGGCATACAGTTTCTGGAAGGGGCATAGAAGGAGAGAAGATGCCATATAGGGGAAGAGAGACGGCAGACAGTGGATGGAAGGAAGAGAGTTACAAGAAGATGAGGAAAGGAGAAACCACAGAAGACAAAGGTAGAAAAAAATTTCTATTTATTTATTGCTTTAGGAGACATGTGTCACTGTTTCTGTGAAGCATTGTATGCAGAGTCCAGCTTCTTGCTGGTTCAATTTAACCTTTGTCTATGTATTTTTATTTTATCCCCCCTTTTACAAAACTGTGAAGCGTTTTTAGCACCAGCCTTGGTGGTAGCAGCTCTGATGCTCAGAATTTTATGAGCATCAGAGCTGTTACCTCCGTAGCTAAAATCCACACTACAGTTTTGTAAAAGAGGGAGGGGTTAGTTTGTGATTACATATTCCTTACTAGGCGAAGGTGTTTTCTGTGTTCTGTGTGTTCGAAAGACATGGTTTTCTGTTAGGATTGACGGTGTAGGATTGATCTGTGCTGGTCTGGCTTGTTTAGTTTTACAATGGGTGTATTGATGTACTGCTCACTGCAATATGTAAGATGCTGCCTTTTCCTAGGTACTCATGTGTGACGTGTGGTTTGTTACTAAAAATCATGTTTTTCTTACAGATGGGGGGGGGTGCCAAAAAATGATGGGCCCCGGATGTTACATATGCTAGGTACGCCACTGTATGTAAAGATACCAGAAAGCTGGCGTAGCAAAAACTTCTAAGTTTTGAGTATTTAACCCTCCCACAATCTCACGGGCACTCGTTTCAAGTTTATTGAGATTTTGATTTAAACGCAATATCAAATATTTTCAATGCGTATAACAAAAATAAATTTGGGGAAATAAATAAAACCATTTGAACCAGTGTTCCCGCTAAGCTGCGCTGGCGTGCGCTGGCGCACAAAATATTACATCGCAGCGCACACGTTTCTCGTCACAGCGCACGATCGGAAGAGGCGTACGGCAGATGGCAGGGCGGCGAGAGGAGAATCGGGCGAGTTGGCTCATAACTTGCTGGCGCCCGATATTTTTGGCTCACGGTGAAAAAAGTTTGCTCACAACACCCGCCCGCTTAGAGGGAACACTGCTCACACCCCTACCAGAAGGCTGGGAATACTGCTAAGGTTTGTGTTTTTTCAATCAGATAGATTTCAAGGATGACTTAGAAGCTTTTCAGGACATCCTGTTCTTCCTTGGCTTCCATCTTTACAGCTGCGCTGACTCAACTGAGCACAAAAAACCTTTTCCTCTTTATTACCAATTCTACTATTTAACTGTTAGCAACCAGGAAAAAAAAACCATTTACAGAAATTACCAATCTCCATTCTGGGTTTTCATTCATTGCATTGGCCGAGCAGTCTCAGTACAGGGTCTCCACAGAGACCTGCCCATTTTTGGTCAACTATTAGTAAATGTTTTCATGTGCTTACAGAAGTTGGCCCCCCAAACACCTGGTCCAGAGCATCTTGCCGCGTGAACTGGCTCGAATGCTTCGCTCAATTGAGCATTGTGATCTGTCTGTTCTATCTGTACGGGATTTAAGGCTTTCCTCTTCCAGGAACTGTGTTTTTTACTGTATCGGTCCTAGGGAGTGGAACAACCTTCCAGGATATATTCGCCAACAGCAAAATTTACAGAACTTTAGGAAAATGCTGAAAAGACACCTGTTCTGTAAGATAAAATATAGGGTTTGAGTTTGGCTGAGGGGGAAGGAGTGATGACTGTTGAGTGCCGAGTGCTGGTCACAGAAGTTTTCGATGGTCTGGTCTGTTTTACTTGGCATAAGGATGTTCGTCATTGAGGCATCTTGTATGCCTTATGTAATTTTACATTTTGATGTACGACAGGGCTGGCCAGAATTCTGGCCTTAAATGACGTTCGTCGTTGATGCAACGTGTATGTCATATGCTGATAAGATAAGTGCTCTTCTTAAATACATTAGCTCACCATATAGAAATAAATATCAAGCAATTGTGCCTGCATTGAATAAGAAAATATTCACACAAAGACCGATGATGAATATCCAACCCCAGTAAGAACACGAAAAATTATATAAGTAGTGTTTTGGGTGTTTGAGGTCTTGTGATAAATAGGATTGCATATACTGGTTGTTCATATCAAGCACAACTCACATTAGTTGAACAATCTTATTTTATATGTTAACATGTAACTCGCCCAGGATAAGGACGGGTGATAAATAATAAAAAAAAATCCAACAAACCAAACGCAACACTGCTGAATTCTATGAGGTAACATCAGGGGCAGACTGACCATTGGGATAAAAGGGAGTGCCCAGGTGCTCAGACCAGTAGGGGGCCCACTCTCCCCTAGCCTCTATCTAGTTTAATCACTTTTGATAGGTAGTTAGGGGCCTAGGATTCTCATTGCCTGGGAGCCTAGATCCCTGTCAGTTTGCTCCTGGATTACACATCAATGTTCAATTTTTATTTTTTTTTTTTTTTTTTTTTGCTGAATCCAAAGCAGCCCAGGTAAGAACTCTCTAAAACTGATTCTGTAATAAAAAAATGAGGAGATGTTGAGTGTTAACTATATTTACAACTCAGTTATCAATGATTATTTATTAAAAACTTATATACCGTATATTAACTATACGGTTTGCAAAGATTACAATCATAACAGGTTAAGCACCACAAATAAAACACAATTGCAGAACAGCACTTGCAAAAAAAAAAAAAAGAAACCTAATATAGGAAAGAGCTAACAAACAATTGAGTTTTCAGCATTTTCCTAAACCTAAGGGGTTTACATTTAGGTACTCAAGCATTTTTTCCCTATCTGTCCTGGTGGGCTCACACTATCTAACACAGTGGTTCCCAACCCTGTCCTGGAGGACCACCAGGCCAATCGGGTTTTCAAGCTAGCCCTAATAAATATGCACGAGAGAGATTTGCATATAATGGAAGTGACAGGCATGCAAATCTTCTCCATGCATATTCATGAAGACCTAGCCTGAAAACAAGATTGGCCTGGTGGTCCACCAGGACAGGGTTGGGGACCACTGATCTAACATACCTGGGGCAATGGGGGATTTGGGGCTAGATTCACTAACCTCCTTTCCGTGTCCGATCCATGCCTGATTGCATGCAGGCCGACGAATTCACTAAAGGCCTGCATGCAAATGGGGACGATCGTTGGCACGCCCCCCCCCCCCCCCACCCACCGCACGGATAGCTAGAGAGCGATTCTTGAGCATGCGCAGACCATCTTCCTTGCCTGTAGATGGTCTGCGCATGCTCTCAGTAGGAAACGTTTTTGCTTTTTTTTTTTTTTTTACAAGCCCGTGGTTTTAACCCGCTTTAAGCCTACAGGTTAAAACCACGGGCTTGTACTGCGGGGAAGGGCAGGAGAGTTGGGGCTGAGCGCAGGAGATTGAGGCAGGCAGCAGATCGGGGCTGAGAGCAGGGCGGCAGGCAGGAGAATCGGGGCAGAGAGCACGGCAGCCAGAGCAGGAGAATCGGGGGTTTTAGCACAAGTGACTGACCCTCACCAGTCGCTAGTTTTTTTATCGGCCAACCAGTTTAGTGAATCACGTCTTTCCTGCTTTGCACGCACGGATTGGGATCGGATCGGAGGAAAGGTTGGTGAATTGGGTTGGAGGAAAATCGTGTCACAAAGGGCTCGCACACCGATCAGTACATGATTGGTTTGCTTAGTGAATCTAGCCCTAAATGACTTGCTCAGAGTTACAAGAATTTGAACCCAAAACCTCAGGGTGCTGAGGCTGTGGTTCTAACCACTGCGCCACATCTTCCCCATATAACAAAGAGTTTAGCAGAGCCAAAAGCAGTACGAGAAAGGTTCTAATCTGTGACTAATAAGGAATATCCCACGCTGAACACCTCAAGAAATGTTAAGTCAGGTGGGGGCTGCTAGCTTTGCACAGGGCACTACCGAACTACAATTACTGCCTTACAACACTTTGTTACAATTTTCAGAACTTCTACACATAACGAGTTACATTTTGTTATGCCTTACGTCTTACTTGTTACTTTGAAGCTGTACTTTTGTACTGTGGAACAAAGCATTTTTTTTTTTTTTTGGGGGGGGGGGGAAGTTGTTTTTAATCAAAAGTATTACCTTAAATATAAACGTGAGTGAAAATGTCACAATTCCCAGCAGCAGTGAGTTACCAAGGAATGGCTGAGCAGAGCCAGCTCATACAATTGTGTCCTTTACACCTTGACATGAGCTTTTCACGTCAGATTAGCCAAGCTCTTCCAGCTGTGAACCTAGGCTCCTCCTCTGGCCCCAAAGGCACAGGTTTTCTGCGCAAATCCTCTAAAGCCCCAGATGAGGTTCGCTGCGAGTTCACCAGAGCTGGCAGAGCAAATCCTGGCCACACCTGCTTAATCTAGAGTCCTCTTCATAGAAACATAGAAACATGACGGCAGAAAAGGGCTATAGCCCATCAAGTCTGCCCACTCTACTGACCCACCCCATTAAGTCTGAGTACTAATGACCTAGTTCCTTAACTCAACCCTCGTAAGGATCCTACTAGGGCATCCCATTTATTCTTAAAGTCAATAACTCTGGTGGCCTTGATCACCTGCTCTGGAAGCTTGTTCCAGTGATCTACAACCCTTTCTGTGAAGAAATACTTCCTTATGTCACTATCGAATTTCCCTCCTCTGAGTTTGAACGGATACCCCCTTGTGACCGAGGGTCCCTTGAGAAAGAAGATGTCTTCTTCCACCTCGACACGTCCCGTGATGTATTTAAATGTCTCAATCATGTCCCCCCTCTCCCTGCGCTCCTCTAGAGTGTAGAGCTACAATTTGTTTAGTCTTTCTTCGTACGAGAGACCCTTGAGCCCCGAGATCATCCTAGTGGCCATCCGCTGAACCGACTCAACTCTAAGCACGTCTTTACGGTAATGTGGCCTCCAGAATTGCACACAGTACTCCAGATGAGGTCTCATCATGGTTCTGTACAGTGGCATTATGACTTCAGATTTGCGACTAACGAAGCTTCTGTTGATACATCCCATAAGTTGCCTTGCTTTGGAGGAGGCCTTCTCTACTTGTTTGGCGGCCTTCATGTCTGCACTGATGATTACTCCCAAGTCTCTTTCTTCTGAAGTCCTAGCTAGTGTTTCTCCATTTAAGGTGTAAGGTTTGCATGGATTTCTGCTACCGAGATGCATAACCTTACATTTCTTAGCGTTGAAGCCCAGCTGCCATGTCGAGGACCAGTTTTCCAACGTAAGCAGATCCTGCGTCATACTATCCTGCAGATTGCTTTCACTTACTATATTACATAGTTTGGCGTCATCAGCGAATAGAGTTACTTTACCCTGAAGCCCTTGGGTCAAGTCCCTTATGAATATGTTAAAAAGGAGTGGACCCAGGACCGAGCCCTGTGGCACTCTGCTGGTCACCTCCGATGTCTCAGAGAGGGTGCCGTTGACCACCACCCTCTGACGTCTTCCACTCAGCCAATCATTGACCCATGCAATTAGTGTCTCACCTAACCCCATCGATTTCATCTTGTTTAATAGTCTACGGTGTGGGACGCTGTCGAAAGCCTTACTGAAATCCAAGTACACTATGTCCAGAGACTCTCCCGAGTCTAGCTTTCCTGTTACCCAATCAAAGAAGCTGATAAGATTGGATTGGCATGACCTACCCCTAGTGAATCCATGTTGACTAGGATCCCTTAGATTCCCCTCATCCAAAATCGTATCTAATTTACATTTAAGTAATGTTTCCATGAGTTTACACACTATTGATGTGAGACTCACTGGTCTGTAATTCGCAGCCTCCGCTCTGCAACCCTTTTTGTGCAGAGGAACGACGTTAGCTGTTTTCCAGTCTAGGGGGACTCTCCCTTCAAGTTCGCCTGCTTCTGCTACAAAACAGTATTTGCTCTATCACCAAGATACCTCTCTCCCCACTTCACTATGAATTGCACCAATAAGAAATCCCGCAGAATTCAGCTGTTCGCCTTCCCCTCCCTAAAACTATGTCAGCTCAAAAGATTCCTCGACAAAACCTTCGCCTTCCAGGCGGCGAAGCTAAACCCTTGGCTAGCCCCAAAGATGCTTGAGGCCCCGATCTACCTCGACTTCAGAAAACTTCTTAAAACATACCTATTCCGCGAACAGGACCCCTAACCCCCTTTCCCCCGCAATAATCCCCAACCACCCTCCCCCCTCCTTACCCCCTCCCCTCCTCCCCTCCCCTCCCTTGGCTTTCCCGCCCTCTTTCCTTCCCATCCAACCTCGTCGCTGCATGTAACTCTGATATATTTCTGCAAAAATGTTCCAACTTATCCTTCCTCGTTGCTTATAACTCGGATAAAATGTTGTAAATCCGTGTTCAGATCGGATCTTAATTAATTGATGTGAACCGCCTAGAACTCATTGGGTATGGCGGTATACAAGAACATAATAATAATAATAATAATTCATCTGAGAAACACTCAAAATGGTGAAGCCTATCAAGACCCTAGTATAAGGTGCACTCCTGCCTTCTCTTCCCTACAAGCTGTGGGTAGGGTGGCTGGGCTTTTTGCCCTGTCACTGGCTAGACTGGGTTGGGGGGGAGGAGGGTGCATGTCTCTTGCTCTCTCCCCCTCTGCTTCTAGCATTTCTCTCTCTGTCCCTCCTTCCTCTTGCTTTGATCACCAACAGCAGTAGCCTAGTCTGACCAGCACTGTGGTCTTTTTCTCGTGTTCTCTTGACAAAGCAATACGTTACCTCGCAGGAGGAGGGGGGCACAACGGAGCTAAGGCTCCGAAGTCATCTGAGTGGATGAAGGAGGAGAGACCAAGAAAGACACTGTACTCAGGAGCTATGCTCCCCGGGCCCGGACGGAAACCACCCTAGGGTACTGAAAGAACTAAAGGAGGAGATAGCGGAACTACTACAGCAAGTTTGTAATCTATCCCTGAAAACAGGCGTGATCCAGGAGGATTGGAAGATAGCCAATGTTACGCCCATCTTTAAAAAGGGATCAGGAGGTGACCCAGGGAACTACAGAACGGTAAGTTTGACCTCGGTTCCGGGGAAAATGGCGGAAGCGCTGATAAGACAGAATCGATGAGCATCTAGAAAGGAATAAACTTATGATAACAAGCTAACACGGCTTCTGCAAGGGAAGATCGTGCCTAACAAACTTATTGCACTTCTTCGAAGAAATTAACAAATGGATGGACAAAGGGGACCCCATAGACATCGTATACTTAGATTTCCAAAAAGCCTTTGACAAGGTACCCCCTGAACGCCTACTTTGGAAACTGAAGAACCATGGGGTGGAAGGAGATGTACACAGATGGATCAAGAATTGGTTGGCAGGTAGGAAGCAGAGGGTAGGAGTGAAGGGCCACTACTCGGGCTGGAGGAGGGTCACGAATGGTGTTCCGCAGGGATTGGTGCTCAGATCGCTGCTGTTCAATGTATTTATAAATGATCTAGAAACATGGATGAAGTGCAAAGTAATAAAATTCGCAGATGATACCAAACTATTTAGTGGGGCTAGGATTAAAGAGGACTGCAAAGATTTAAAAAGGGACCTGAACAAACTAGGGAAGTGGGCAACGAGATGGCAGATGAAGTTCAATGTAGAGAAATGTAAAGTCTTGCATGTAGGAAACAGAAACCTGAAGTATAGCTATACGATGGGAGGGCTGTTATTGGGTGAGAGTACCTAAGAAAGGGACTTGGGGGTAATAGTGGACAAGACAATGAAGCCGTCGGCACAGTGCGCAGCAGCCGCTAAGAAGGCGAATAGAATGCTAGGTATAATCAAGAAAGGTATTACAACCAGAACGAAAGAAGTTATCCTGCCGTTGTATCGGGCGATGGTGCGCCCGCATCTAGAGTACTGCGTCCAATATTGGTCGCCGTATCTTAAGGAGGATATGGCGATACTCGAGAGGGTTCAGAAGAGAGCGACACGTTTGATAAAAAGGTATGGAAAACCTTTCATACGCTGAAAGATTGGAGAAACTGGGGCTCTTTTCCCTGGAAAAGCGGAGACTTACAAGATCATGAAGGGCATAGAGAAAGTGGAGAGGGACAGATTCTTCAAACTTTCAAGAACTACAAGAACGAGAGGGCATTTGGAAAAATTAAGAGGGGACCGATTCAGAACCAATGCTAGGAAGTTCTTCTTCACCCAAAGGGTGGTGGACACCTGGAATGCGCTTCCAGAGGGTGTGATAGGACAGAGTACAGTATTGGGGTTCATGAAAGGATTAGATAATTTCCTGAAGGAAAAGGGGATAGAAGGGTATAGATGGAGGATTACTATACAGGTCCTGGTCCTGATGGGTGCCGCGTGAGTGGACTGCTGGGCATGATGGAACTCTGGTCTGACCCAGCAGAGGCACTGCTTATGTTCTTATGTCTCAAACTCGCAGCCCGCCAGGTACTATTTTGAGGCCCTCAGTATGTTTATCATAATCACAGAAGTAAAATAAAAGAGTTTCTTCATCATATGTCTCTTTAGCTATAAATTACAATATTATTATTAAGACTTAGCCAAAAGGAAAGATTTATAAACTATATAGAGTTTCACCTCATGCAAAATTGTCATTTCTTTAATAAGACATTAACTATTTTTTCTGAGACCCTCCAAGTACCTACAAATCCAAAATATGGCCCTGCAAAGGGTTTGAGTTTGAGACCACTGCTCTAAGCTGAGCATATGAGCAATCGCTGATATAATCTAGGAGCATCATTCACAAAAATCCTTGCAAATCTGGAAAATTGTTGGTTTTAAGAACTTGTTGCTCACACGAAAAAAAAAAAAAAAAAGGATTTTTTAGAACTTGTCACTCACATGAGAAAAAAAATCTGCATGCATCTGGCCAATCCTTAAAGGAAGTATTGCTCAAAAGACAGAGGTGAGAAGAGGAAGATGTGCTGGATCGAAGGGAGGAGGGGAGTGACTGGCAGGAGAGGAAAGGATCTGGAAAGGTTGACTAGAGGGAGATGGAAAGTTATTGGACGGAGACTGGGTGGGGAGTGGAACAGAGGAGAGATGCTGGACCCACGGATGAAAAGAGATATGCCAGACCACGCAGTGGGACAGGGGAGAGACAAGGCATGGGAGGATAGGTACAGGGACCCAGAAGTGAAATGCTGTATGTGGAAAAAAAAAAAAAAGAGAAAAGAGAAAAGCAGAACAAGTCACTTTTGGAAATAAACATCCCTTGTTTCATTTGGTAAAATGAAGTCTGATGCGTCATGCATTTCTCAGTGGCCTCATTTAGATATACTTGTTAACATTAAAGCTAACTAAAACATCTTAAGTTTCTTTGCTTATTATGTGCACCAAAACCAAAAGAAATGTCCTCTCTCTGTAGCATAGCAAGGGAAGTTTCCAAGTTTATATAATCTTTGATATACCATTTATACGGATTTGGACTTGGAGGATGAGATGTACAGCGTCAGCATCTATGAGAGAAACATGGGTTTTTTTTGTTGCACAGAAGTTTTTGGACCCCTGTTAGATTACAAAAGTTAGATAGTTCTAAGTCTAATAGATGCTGGCACTGTCATCTAGACATAGACACTGGATCATCTGTTGTTCTATTGTCTTTTGATACTCAACTTTTGGAAATCTGTACTTAAATATTGTATTTCCTAGATATGTAATAGCATATATTTCTTTTCTGTATAAGTTGAATTGCTTGGTAAAAATAATTGAAATTTAAAAAAATAAAATAAAATCTTCACCGACCATAAGCAGCATCTCCTACCCACTGCTCAAGCTGGGCTCATCCTTCCCTTTGACATCACTTCCTGTGATTAGTAAATTGCATCATCACAGCGGGACATGGCAGATGAAAAGTCCTGCTGGCCAAAGAGGCAGCCTTTTGGTGCTGTCTCTGATGCTGTAGCTGTGGAGGATCCACGGGCAGGTTGAGTGCGGGGGGGGGGGGGGAGGTGCCAGACTTCAGCACATGGAAGGGAGGGTTCGACTACAGGCAGCCCCTACCATGGAGCAGTCCTGGGCATTTTGCTGGACTCACTTAGTGGTAGATCTGCCCCCGGCCTATGTGCTCTCTTATAACACTGCACACTCAAAGTGCCTCATGCACAACCCAACAAGGGCCATTAAGTAGATCAGGGACATTCCAAATATTTAGGCACAATGTTACAGAGCCTGTCCAGTCAGGTTTTCAAGATATCTCTAATGAATATGCATGAGGCAGCTTTCCATATAATAAGAGGTGACAGGCATGCAAATCTGATTCATGCATATTCATTAGGGATATCTTGAAAACCTGACTGGCTGGGAGTCCCCAGGACAGGTTTAAGAACCACTGTTATACAATAACAGAGTTACAAACCCAACTTGTGGGCCAGGATTTACACCAGATTTCAGCAGGTATAAGTCCTCGTGCCCAAAGTCAGGCATGGGGTTCAGCTCTAAGCGCTATTCTAGAACAGGGCAGGAAGCCTGGAGCACCCTTTATAAATAGCACTTAAAGCAGATTTTCCCCAGCATCATTTTACAGAAGTTACCCCTTCCTGTACCTCCTTACATTGAACCTCTTATGTGCGACCAGATGTACTAAAGGATCTTCCTTTTTCGTGTTGATGGGGAAAATGTTGAATTCTTCCAGTGAATTCTTCCATCCTGGTATGTGAAAGTGCAGACTTTCCATGCAGGGAGCATTTCAGTCCATAAATCACATCTAATGAAGACTATTTGGATAACTATTGTCTATCTTAACGAGAAAGGCATTTCGTTGCCAATAAGATATGGAGAATTTTAGGGCTCTTCAAAACTAGGAAAACTCAACTCGTGCTTCAGCAAGAGATGCATTTATCTCCTTCTAAACACTTCCATACAGCTGAAGAGGGAGTGGGCGAGACACATTTTTCCTTCTCATAATTCCAAGCCTGGGGGATAGGGGAGAATGTATTTTATTTCACACATCATTATCCATTACAGTCTAAGAGCCACTCGGATACAGATGGTAGGTTTATTAATCCCGATTGCATGTTATATACGCACAGGTTTTTCTCAGTAAATGTCTATGTTCCTAACACCGATGAAATCCCCTTCTATAGCAATTTGGACCAGATTTCTCACTGAATTTTCAGACCTGAGGCAAGGTTATCAGGATCCACGGCCATCAACCATAAGTCCCCTTTGCAGGCATCCTTCAACATACTGCCTCCCCCATCCCCGAAATATTTTGAAATAATTAAACCATCCCATGGCAGCCTTCCCAGAGTGGTCCTCTAAAATGCATCACTGGATATCATAGACTGAAACAGTAACCTATATTTTAGATACCTATACATAAAGGGTGATTTTATAAAGCAGTTTCCATGTGTGAAGAATGTTTTCAGTATGGAAACTGACCATTATAAAATTATGCAAAGGGGGGGGGGAGGCATGGCCATGTAGGAAGTAGGTGCACTGATGTACCTACTTGAACTGAACATGGGCATTCTGGGAGGTGTAGTTTGGGTGGAACTGGCACAGAGTTTTATGTACAGACACGCACATATGTACTGTATATGTCCTGTCTCAATTGTGCATGCCATAATATCAAAACTAGATTACTGTATTGTGCTCTGGTCTGAGTGAAAAGGGTCTGTATTAGAGAATGATATGAGGCAAATTTTTCCCTGCCCCCACAGGAACTCATTGTCCCATCCCAGCCACTTCTTTTCCTGTCCTTGCCCCATTCCTGCAAGTTCCGTCCTCATTTGCACAAGCCTCAAACACTTTAAAATCATAAGTATTCAAGGCTTGTGTGGTTAAGGCAGAGCTTACAGAAATGGGGCAGGGACAGTGACAAAACTCGCAGGGACGGGACGGAGAAATTGAGTTTGAGGGGACAGGACCAAATCTGTCCCCTTATCATTCTCCAAGTCTTTACCAGTTCCAATTGATTCAGAATGTTGCGGCAAAAACTAATAGAAGGTTATAAGTGATGCAGGGACAGCTCAAAGCAATCTGCTGCATGAGGCGAGGGATGAGTTGCTCCCCCCTCCCCTCAAGCATCCAAAATGGGGGAGGGGCAAGGGCTGCCCCAACTACCATGTTTGGGCCCAAAAAATGCACTAGGGCTTATTTTTGGGATAAGTCTTATTTTTTTCATGTACATGATCATCTCTCCCTTCCTCTCCTTCACCCCAATTCTTCCTCTTTCTTTTGTCTCCCCCACATGTGCAGCATCTTTCCTCCCCTCTCCCCCATCCCCATCCCCATGTGCAGCAGAACCCTTGCACAGCTTCTATCCCTCCCTTCCGTGCAGCAGAACTCTTGAGCAGCCCCCCCTGCCCCCGCTGACCTTCCCATCTTTCCTTCCCATCCGAACCCTGCCGACCACGAGATCTACATACCTCCCTCCAAAGAGCAGCGTCGGCTGCACTCTAAACAGGCTGCTTCGCGGCCTTCTCCTGCCGGGGCCTTCTATGTGCCGCGTTGCTCATGACATCGTCAGTGATGCAGCAGAAGGAATGCCCCAGTGGGAGAAGGCTGCGAAGCAGCCTGTTTAGAGTGCAGCCGATGCTGCTCTTTGTAGGTCTCGCGGTTGGAGGGTCGGCAGAGTTCGGACGGGAGGGAGAAATGGAAAGATGGGTCAGCGGGGGTTCAGCGGTGGGGGAAGCACTGCTGCTGGTGAATCCAGGGATATTCGGGTTAGACTTCTGGGGACTGGGGCTTATTTTCGGGGTAGGGCTTATTTTCAAGGAAACACGGTATTAAGTAAGACTGGCAGCAGCTTCTTAGAGCTTCAGTAACACAGTAAATGATAGCAAAGCCTCATGCACCACTCCTTTTAGGCTCTGGTCACCCATGTTTACAGCAAAACAATAGATCTTGCCACACAAACTCAAAGAGCCATGTTTCTCGCCACACATATTTTATTTTAACCTGCTTTTCTGTAAACACACAAAGGAGATACCGTATTTTTCGCTCCATAAGACGCATTTTTCCCCCCCAAAAAAGTGGGTGGAAAAGTGGGTGTGTCTTATGGAGCGAATACAATTTTAACACCTCCCCCTGCCCCCAGTACCTTTTATTAAATTCCGGTGGTCCAGTGTGGTCTCGCCAGGAGCTTTCCGCGCTCCTGCTGGACGGCTGCCTCCTTTCTTGCTGCTGCAGAGCGGCACATAAGGCAGGAGCGCAAGCTTTTCGCTTCCTGCCTGGTCCCACGCCACTCCGTGAATGGCTGCCGTCAGTTATCGCGATTCGCAAGAACTGACGGCAGCCATTCACAGAGCGGTTTTTTTAAATATAAAATATCAATAGGTAGGGAATAGGTAATCCTTTCACATATGCATACACAGTATGCACGACTTCTAGCACTAACTGTGCCTTGCAGAAGCTGTTCTCATTGAAGGGGTATCACACGCCTCTGACTCATATGGTGTAGTTGAAAAGAGAAGTGAATCTGACATTCACGTTCCCTGAAGGAGGATGTAACCAATGCAGGAGCAATAGGTCAGTAAGGCCCCGATATGCAAAAGCTTGCCTTCCAAGTAGGACGGCCTAGCGGTAAAGCTGCTGCCTCAGCACGCTGAGGTTGTGGGATTAAATCCCTGTAATGCTCCTTGTGACCCTGGGCAGGTCACTTAATCCTCCATGGCCCCCAGGTGCCTGGTAAAAGATGGGCATTCCTATCTGAGCATTACAAGGAATATTCATTTTAATACTAACATGCTCCTTTTGTCATGCATTTGCATAGGGTCCTCAGTGGCTGCTACTGTGATTGGTAGACGCCCCTGAGAACCCTTTTGAGCATCGGAGGCTGAGCTGCCTTGCGAGTAAAGGTTACATATTCAATAGAGGCACCGTATTGAATATGTAACCTTTACTCACAAGGCAGCTCAGCCTCCGATGCTCAAAAGGGTTCTCAGGGGCGTCTACCAATCACAGTAGCAGCCACTGAGGACCCTATGCAAATGCATTACAAGGACCCTATGCAAATACATTACAAAAGGAGCACGTTAGTATTAAAATGAATATTCCTTGTAATGCTCAAATAGGAATGCCCATCTTTTACCAGGCAAAATTTTCCGGCAGGTTTGGAGTTGCCAGTAGCTGTTTGTGCATGTGTTGTTGTGTGAGAATATGTCCTCTCACACACACATAAGCTGCGTCCATATCACTTGTGAAAACAAAAATTAGATGTGCGCTTGTAGCGCCAGCAGATTGGAAATTGTACTGGGCCTGCACAGAAGAGCTGTGCCTACCGCTTAGCTCTTCTGCGCAGGCACCAGGCACAGTTCTTCCCCTTTTCTCTGGGATATTCGGCACAAATAGCGTGCATATGATTTGCATGCTATTTGCCCTGAGCATGCCCCGGAAAATTAAAATTGCTCCCAACCTGGTATTTTTTTTTACCAGGTTGCCAGAGCTCTGCGCATCCTGTAACTAAGCCTATAAGTAGCGAAGGTTTCAAAGGGAAGGGGCTGCAATGATCTAAGCTTACCGTGCCTTTAACAGTTAACGCTAAACCAGATCTAACCAGTTTAGCATTGAAGAATTTAGGTCCCGACGCACCAAATGGCTCTGCATGGCCTTTTCCGTGCTTTGTAGCAGCTTCTGATAATAGTAGGGAAATGTATTACAACGAGCTCATCAATATTAAAAAGAGCACTCCGTACAGCGAAAGATTAGAGAAACTGGGCCTCTTCTCCCTCGAGCAGAGGAGATTGAGAGGGGACATGATCGAAACATTCAAGGTACTGAAGGGAATAGACTTAGTAGATAAGGACAGGTTGTTTACCCTCTCCAAGGTAGGGAGAAAGAGAGGGCATTCTCTAAAGTTGAAAGGGGATAGCTTCCGTACGAATGTAAGGAAGTTCTTCTTCACCCAGAGAGTGTAACTCTTTTCCAGAGTCTGTCATAGGGGAAAACACCCTCCAGGGATTCAAGACAAAGTCAGACAAGTTCCTGCTGAACCAAAACGTGCGCTGGTAGGGCTAGTCTTAGTTACGGCACTGGTCTTTGACCTAAGGGCCGCCGCGTGAGCGGACTACTGGGCACGATGGACCACTGGTCTGACCCAGCAGCGGCCATTCTTATGTTCTTACGATGTCCAGACATTGCCTGTTGAGGTGCAAAATTAAGTGCCAACCTTTAACGCTCCACAATCAACGACAGCTCATTAGGTGCCAGTAGTACTAAAAGCGTGTCTCAGGTGCGCGTGTTAAAGGCGCACCGCATACACGTTCATTAAAAACGTATGGTCTGGGGTCGCAGATTGCATGAGGTGGAAGTTCAGAAAGGAAGTACTGAAACTGGCCTTCTCGACGTCCTCGACGGCTGCTGGAAACTCATGGATAAGGGTAACAATGTCCTTCTGGTGCTGCTGGATCTCAGTGCGGCGTTCAACACTATTGACCATCCTCTCCTCCTTGCACGGCTCTCTGAAATTGGTATCCGAGATGCTGCATTACGATGGTGCACCTCCTTCCTGAATAATAGATCCCAAAGCGTACTGCTCGATGATGCGCTTTCGAAACCAAAAACAATCCACTATAGTGCTCTGCAGGGGGCTCTATTATCCCCCCTATTATTCAATCTCTACATTGGACCTGTCCTAGACATAGCCCGCAAATAGCAAAATCAGATTCGCCCCTTCACAGATGACATCCAACTATACCTACCACTAGGAGAGACCTACGATGCCCAGATTACAAAACTCCTAAACTGCCTCTTGGAAATCAAAAACTGGATATCCGTTAACAAATTACAACTAAACGCCTCCAGATTTGCAGGTTAAGAAGGTAGGAGAGATCGCACCCCTCCCCCTATTATCTGCAGGGAAAGAAAGAGGTCTCAGGTCTCTCCCCCACTATCTGTAGGGTTAAAAGGAAGGCGATATTCTCCCCTTCCTTTCCACTATCTGTAGGACAAGGAGATGAGGAGGGGGTCTCCCGCTTTCACTATCTGCAGGTCCCGGGAAGAGAAGGATTGTGTGATCCCACCCCCACCCCATCCCACAAGTGAATAACGGCTTAAAGAGAAAGATCTTGTGCATCCTAAAACGGAAAATGCTTTAAGGGGTCTCAATCAGTGATTTGTTAATTTTCCAAAGGTCATGGATCAATTGCCACAGCAGACCTTTAAAAATATCTAATGGAGGCATTAAATCTCCCGGGAGCTGTGTTCTGCCTCTCAATAAACTAAGAAAATCCATCATCCGTTAGGACGTACTGCGTCTGAAGGGACCAACAGGCCCTCTCTATCGACGTCGCCTGTGCTTTCTCAAGACCTAGGGCTCCTTTCACAAAGCTGAATTGCCCCGCGTGCTAGACGCTAAAGCCAGCATTGAGCTGGCGTTAGTTCTAGCCGCGTAATACGGGTTTAGCGCGCGCTAAAATGCTGCGTGCGTTAAAAACGCTATCGCAGCTTAGTAAAAGGAGCCCTTAGGCATGATCATGAGGCTCTATTTCTGCAAAAAAGCAGGCTGTTTTTTTTGGGGGGGGTCTTTTGGGGTTTTTTTTTCTTTTTTGGAGGGGGGGGAACAAAATCTGGATGTTCCCAAAAGTTTCCAGAGAAACTTACCCCCTCTTTTGCGCACATAGCACGGGTTTTAGCGCCAGCAGCAACTGCTCCAAAGCTCATAGAATTCCTATGAGCATCGGAACAGTTACCACCACTGCCGGCGCTAAACTTCACGCTACGCGTTCATAAAAGAGGAGGGTTCATGTCATAAATCATGCTCCTGATGTTTCTTTTATGTCACCTTTTCCTTGTAAATATTTTGCAGATTATAAAAAAAAATTAACAGGGATAAATTATTTGTCCCTGAGCAAATGAAGGCATTTCTAGATACTAAGAGAATCCCTGGTGTGGATGAAAGATAGGGGGCGGTGTTGATGAGAAAAGTAAAATCTGGTGGGATTGCATGTTTGTTTGTTTATTTATTGGGCTTTATTAACTGCCTTTATGAAAAGATTCACCCAAGGCAAGGTACAGCTGGCATAATTCAACATAAAACGTACAATTTTGTTAACAGCATAACAATAGTAAAAAGACCAAATATAAATACAATGAATGAATGAGGTAAAGTCAAAATCAGTAAATTGAAACTTAGGGCTCCTTTTACTAAGGTGCGCTATGCTTTTTAGCGCGCGCTAAACGCTAAGGCGTGCATGTTAGTCTATGGATGCTTTAGCGGTTAGCGCACATGTAGATTTAGCACACGCTAAACGCGCGCTAAAATGCTTAGCGCACCTTACTAAAGCAGGGGGCTTAATAATAGGACCATTTTACACCTAGTAGCGTCTACCACGAACTTTCAAGACTCAAAGTAGACAAAGCCATGGGGCCAGACAATCTACACCCCAGGGTACTCAGAGAGCTGAGTGAAGTTCTGGCTGAACCACTATCCGTACTCTTCAACCTTTCCATGCGCAAGGGAAAAGTACCCCTAGACTGGAAAACAGCTAACGTAATTCCACTCCACAAAAAGGGCTGCAGAACAGAGACAGGAAATTACAGACCGGTGAGTCTTACATCCATAGTGTGCAAACTCATGGAAACACTGATCAAACAGGAACTTGACAAAATTCTAGACGAAGAAAATTTACGTGATCCACATCAACACGGATTTACCAGGGGAAGGTCCTGCCAATCTAATCTGATTGACTTCTTTGGTTGGGTGACCAGTCATCTGGATGCCGGTGAGTCCCTTGACGTGATATATTTGGACTTCAGCAAAGCTTTTGATAGCGTCCCACACCGCAGGCTGTTGAACAAACTAAAATCGATAGGATTGGGGGATACATTCACTACATGGGTAAGGGATTGGCTAGATGGTAGGCTTCAAAGGGTGATGGTAAACGGTACCCCCTCGAAAACGTCAGCAGTGATGAGTGGAGTACCTCAAGGCTCCGTCTTGGGGCCGATTCTATTCAATTTATTCATAGGAGACTTGACCCAAGGACTTAGAGGAAAAGTATCACTGTTTGCCGACAATGCCAAACTATGCAACATAGTTGGCAAAAGCAGTGTGCCTGACTTTATGACGCAGGACCTAAGACAGCTTGAACAGTGGTCATCCACTTGGCAGCTAGGCTTCAATGCTAAAAAATGTAAAGTAATGCACCTAGGGAAAAAAAATCCACACAGAACTTACACACTAAATGGTGAAACCTTGTCCAGGACCACGGTGGAACGTGATTTAGGAGTGATCATTAGCGATGATATGAAGGCTGCCAATCAAGTAGAGAAGGCTTCGTCTAAGGCAAGACAAATGATGGGCTGTATCCGTAGGGGTATTGTCAGCAGAAAACCTGAGGTCATAATGCCACTGTACAGATCCATGGTGAGACCTCATCTCGAGTATTGTGTTCAATTCTGGAGACCACACTACCGAAAAGATGTGTTGAGAATTGAGTCGGTTCAGCGAATGGCTACCAGAATGGTCTTGGGGCTCAGGGATCTCACGTATGAAGAAAGGTTAAAGAAACTGCGGATGTACTCGCTGGAGGAGCGAAGAGACAGAGGGGACATGATTGAGACCTTTAAGTATATTACTGGGCGTATAGAGGTGAAAGATGATATCTTCAGTCTTACAGGACCCTCGGTAACCAGAGGACACTCGCTGAAAATCAGGGGAGGGAAATTTCGGGGTGATGCTAGGAAGTACTTCTTCACCGAAAGGGTGGTCGATCATTGGAACGAGCTGCCTCAGCGGGTGATTGAGGCCAGCAGCGTGTTAGATTTCAAGAGAAAATGGGATATTCATGTGGGATCTCTAGGAGAGTAAGAATCAGGGAGAGGGTCATTGGTATGGGCAGACTCGATGGGCTATGGCCCTTTTCTGCCGTCAATTTCTATGTTTCTATGTTTCTATAATGTTAAGCCTTACCCGATGGTAAACTGAAATTAATCAGCTTATTTGTATAATCTGTGATGGTCTCCACCCCCTTTGGAATTCTGAGGTCTAGCGTTGTCTGGACATTCGAGTTTATATTGGTCTTTTGTGTCGTTTTTCTCTATTACTTTTTCTGTTACGATAGTCTCGATGCTAACAGAATGCTGGGAATGATTAAGAAAGGGATCATGAACAGATCGGAGAAGGTTATCATGCCGCTGTACCGGGCCATGGTACGCCCTCACCTAGAATACTGTGTCCAGCACTAGTCGCCGTACATGAAGAAGGACACAGTACTATTCGAAAGGGTCCAGAAAAGAGAGACTAAAATGGTTAAAGGGCTGGAGGAGTTGCCGTACAGTGAGAGATTAGAGAAACTGGGCCTCTTCTCCCTTGAAAAGAGAAGACTGAGAGGGGACATGAGTGCAACGTTCAAGATAATGAAGGGAATAGACTTAGTAGATAAGGACAGGTTGTTCACCCTCTCCAAGGTAGAGAGAACGAGAGGGCACTCTCTAAAGTTAAAAGGGGATAGATTCCGTACAAACGTAAGGAAGTTCTTCTTCACCCGGAGTGTGGTGGAAAACTGGAACGCTCTTCCGGAGGCTGTTATAGGGGAAAACACCCTCCAGGGATTCAATACAAAGTTAGACAAGTTCCTGCTGAACCAGAACGTATGCAGGTGAGGATGTTCTCAGTTAGGATACTGGTCTTTGACCTAAGGGCCGCCACATGAGCCGACTGCTTGGTACGACAGACCACTGCTCTGACCCAGCAGCGGCAATTCTTATGTTCTGTTTACAAGTGTATCTCTTGTAAAGCTTTTTTGTATTTCAATAAAAATAAAATAAAAATTCTCCAGGAGAGAGTCTGCCAAGTGAAACCAAGAGCATGCTGTACAAGCTTGTGCTAAAGAGACCACAGCATATTGGATGACTAGCCCCAAGTTAGTATGTAAAAGTCATCTCACTTAGTCCTGGAATAAAATGTTGTATTGGGAATGAAATAACCGCTGAACTTAAAAGTACCACAATTAGCAATGCTGTATTATTAATCACTCCTCTCAGAAGGAAGACAAAAGACGCTTACTCTTCCTGGTACCCTGGTATGTCTTACAGCACTTGGTACTAAGCAGATGCAACACAGCCACAATTCCTATGAAAGTCGGCACTTCACAACAGCTGAGGTTGCCAGTGCAACCCAGGCATTATATTAAAGCTCAAAATAGTTTGCAAAATTACAGAGTCCTGATGCCAAGCATAGGGTCACTTTTGAAGATTTCAAGTACAGTGGAAGGATCCCACTTCAAGTCAAGTTATAGTTCTGTGACAAAAAATTCAGTTCACCAGGAGCTGTTTTATCACAACAATGAGAAACATTCAGCAGAGAGTAACACCCCCCCCCCCCCCCCCGGCACACTTGCAGCTTTTGGCCCGATGATACGGTTGGGCATGTATGTAAAACTGAGTTATAGATGAAATCCGAACTTCAGGTAAAATAAGATTTACATTTTACAGGCTGTAATTATTTATTGTAACTGTAGATGCAAGAAAGAGCAGTCATAAAGATGAGCGAATCCCAAACAAATGTATAAATTAGTTCTTTATTCAAAAAAGTCCAACTGAACAAGTCCTTGAACTCACACTTCACATAGAGTGCAGGTCATTAGCACACTTCCCTTTGCTATGTACAAGAGCTGTTCAAAAGATATCAGACCTTAATTTTTCTTGCATAAACAAATAAAGTTAGGGAGGTGTGGTTTGGTGCACGTATGCAGGCGACCCTAATACGCATGCTTGAATTTTTCCCGCCTACAGAAGCTGTCAGTCACCGGCAGACCGCCGATGAGGAAGTGTAAGTGAGCGCCGTCCGATTTTCATTTTTGACCAAATGACAGACAAAGTTGAACAACGCTACTGCATTAAATTTTGTGTAAAGCTTGGCGATTCCCATATGAAACGATCCGCAAGATTCAACAAGCCTTCGGGGACGAAGCACTGGGTACCACACAGATAAAGGAGTGGTAGAACCGCTTCAGAGATGGCCGCACATCAGTGGAGAGTGAAGCACGTTCTGGTAGGACCTCAACATCCAGAAATGAGATCGTGGTGATGCAGGATCGTCGAATCACCAAGAGGTTATGTGTCACCTTCATAATGCTGTGAGAGGCACACAGCTGGACCTGTGGGCAGCGGGCAAGTGGCAGCTCCATCACGATAACGCACCTGCCCATTCTTCACATTTGATACGGAGTTTCCTGGCCAAACACAACACACCTGTGATTCCTCAGGCTCCCTACTCTCCTGACATGACTCCGTGCGACTTCTGGCTTTTCCCCAAGCTGAAAATGCCCCTGAAAGGGACCAGATTTCAGTCAAGAGAAGACATCATGCAGAATGTGACGGACCAGTTGCGAGCAATCTCAAAAGAGGTGTTCCAACGCACAACCGTTGGAAGAAGTGTGTGGCAGCCCAAGGGAACTACTTTGAAGGAAATTAGTACAAGACTGTTGTATCTGAATACGAGTATTTTTTATGAATAAAGGTCTGAAACTTTTTGACAGCCCTCGTCTATGCTAGCATTCAGTTACCCACTTGCAGCATGCTACTGAATCTTTTATTTCTTGATTTTATATTTTTTTTAGTCTGCACATCTTTTTTGTATGGCTTGCCTCACTCAGAATTCCTTTTCACTATGGGCTCCTTTTACTAAGGTGCGTTAGGGCCTTAACGTGCGGAATAACGCACGATAAATTGTCGCGGGCGCTAGACCTTAATGCCAGCTTTGAGCTGGCGATATTCTAGAAGCGTACCGTGCGGTAATTTTGTGCATGCGCTAAAAATGCTAGTGCACCTTACTAAAAGGAGCCCTACATGTTATTTAGCCTTACATTATGATTTTAAGAGTATTTACAGTTTTTTAACTTCTTGGATTCCTTTGATCGTTATTGTGCTCGTTAATTTATTTCTTAAGTTTATTATTTCATATGTTGGTTTTTAGAATGTTACCCCTCATGCAACCCTTATCAGGGTGAAACATGGCCCACGTCGGGTATTTTTAAGGAAGTAAAATACTCATTTATAAATCTGCTTGGGATCCACTCATCTTTGTGTACGCGGTATCTACTTTTGATGTGGATTAGGAATAGGAACTCCATCTCAGATCACAATATTGTACAGCCAGATTCAACACTTACTCTGATCCCCCAACTACAAGAAATTTTCATGAGCAACTAGGTGTATTGAACAGATGTTTCTATCTTCCAGTTAGGATGAGTGTAGACCATGAGGAGGAGCAATTTAACCGCTTTTCTAGAAACTACTCAGAATGAGATTACTGATTGCGCTACTCGCCTGGTCTACCTTTTCCTCGGAGAATGATAAAAAGTTTAGTTTTAAATAAAGATTTTTTGTTTTGTAGCCAGAAATTGCAAATGTTTCCTGATGTTTGTAGAGCGACCCAGTTTAGGAGGAATTATGGTAATTTTTCCAATATAAATCTCGAGTTTTGTCATTGGGAGCTACTTTTTTTTCTTAAATTTCTAGCCAAATGTATGATTACGTATTTAAAAGTATCTTATGTTTGTTTTTTGAACCTGATCAATTATAGAGATTCCTGTTAGATAAGGAGACTGTTGGTGAAAATTAAAATCTGGATTATGTGTTGTACAGGCAAATATTTCCTGCAATGATTTAAACAGATTTAAATCATTTCTCTCCTTTCTCTCCCTTGATGTAGACTCTAAATTTGCTTTAGAATGTAATTTTATTATATAACGATCATAATGAAATAAAATTTATTACAAAAAAGAGCAACAACTACTGAGAAGGCAGTCTTGACTCAGTTGTGCATGCCATAATAAAAAAAAAAAAAAATCGAGGGTCCCTTTTACAAAGTCACGGTAGCGCTGCTGTCATGGTAAATGCACCAAAGCCCATTCAATTCCTATTGGCGTTGGTGTATTTACTGTGGCATCACTACCACAGCTTTGTAAATGGGGCCCCCCCCCCAAGATTGGATTACTGTAATGCACTCTACACTGGTCTGACTGCAAAGGGTCTCTGCACCAGCTCTAATAGATTCAGAACGTTGCAGCAAGACAAAAAGGTCGTAAGCAATATGATATCACACCGGTTATGCGAAACCTTCACCGGCTGCCCATGCAATGCAGGGTGAAATTTAAAACTCTGTGGGCCAGATGCTCTAAAATCACCGTTACAAGCCTGTGAATCGTTGTGGTGCCGGTAAATGGTCCGAGTTCAAAACGGCGACCAATGCTCCAGAAACCCTGCATGCAAATGAGGTTTGCGGAATTCTCATCCTGTCAGTTGTTGGAGAAAGTGACCGACATATGCGCTGAGCGGCAGGGGAAGCCCCCAAAGCAGCCTCCTGCTGCTTGGGGCAGAAAGAGTAGGGAATTTTGGCAATGAGCACAGATGTGCACACACATCTGTGGCCATTAATAAACAAAAAAAAGTTGTGTCAGCCCCCCTCCCCCATCCCCACACACCCCAAACTACTTAAAAAAAAAATTCAACAAGAGGGATGCCTACTCCTTTCTGCCTTGGCCACCTGGACCTCCCACACACCCCGACCCACCCCCTGTACAATTTTGAGATGACCAGCAGGAAGGATGCCCACTCCCTCCTGCCGGCCAGCCCGCCTCTTCAAAATGGTAGGCCTTCCCCTTCCTGGTTTTCAACACGTCAATCTGCGTTTTTCTTTCATGCCCCAACAGTTTGGAATTCTTTACCATTGACTTTCTGCAGTGAAACTTTGTTGAAAACATTCAAAATCAATGTAAAAACTTGGCTTGTCAGCCAGGCATTTTCTAAACGAAGGCAGGACTCTGAGGGGTTTTGATTGGAAGCAGCCCTGAAATCCATTCTTTCTTGTTTTGTACTATACAATTGACTCTGTTCTTTTAACTATTTTTTTTATTGATTGTAAACCACTTTGGGGAAGGGATCGGGACGTGTATACCATCTTGTAGTTTTACAACCACACTCAAAGTAGTTTACTTCAAGCATTTTTTCCGATCTGTCCTGGTGGGCTCACAATTTATCTAATGCACCTGGGGCAGTGGAGGATTAAGTGACTTGCCCAGGGTAAGAGGGAGCAGTGCAGGATTTGAACCCACAACCTCAGGGTGCAGAGTCTGTAGCTTTAACCACTACGCCACACTCTCCTCCTATGCAATATCAGAAGTGAGCCAAGTAAAGAACAATGAAGCCATTGTGACATCACTGATGAGGTTGGCTCTTAGGCATTGGTGGAATGAGGCATTATGACATCACAATAGGAGCTCTGGAATGTTGCTAGTATTTGGGTTTCTGCCAGGCATTGTAACATCAGGGAAAGGGACTAGGACTTGTATATTGCCTTTTTGAGGATTTACAACCACACTCAAAGCGGTTTACATCAAGTACTTCAAGCATTTATCCCTATCTGTCCTGGTGGGCTCACAGCCTATCTAATGCACCTGGGGCAGTGGAGGATTAAGTGACTTGCCCAGGGTCAGAGGGAGTAGTGCAGGATTTGAACCCACAACCTCAGGGTGCTGAGGCTGTAGCTTTGACCACTGTGCCACACTTTCTTGGGCTCTATAATTGTAGTAAGTCCTCAAATAAATAAATAAGAAAGCAGGAGTGATTTGTACTGCAAATAGCATCCCCCATTCATTTTTAAATTATGCTCCTATGCCTATTTTATTCTGCCATTTCACCAGCATGCTTAGTCCACGAATTCTGGCGTCTTTCTATAGTTTGCAATTTAACTTTGGGTTCCCCCCCGAGTATTTTGCGGGCAACACTGTGAAAGCAGGATGATCTTCAGTTTTCTATGGTGCTGAAGTTTGGGTGGGATCATACATTTATCTTGCAGAAAATAGCATGGCAGGGAGGGCTTCAATCCCAGTCTCAGGAGAGCTGCAGGGTGGTTTCTGTACAGTGTGAGCCCAGCCCAGCCCCATTCCAGTCTAACCCACAGGCACCGATATACACAAAGCAAAAGAAAACCAGCAGCCCGCAACACCCCCTCCCCCTAAAAAGAAAAGAACAAAACACACCCAGCAGCAGTGAGTCGGTCTGTGCTCCCAGAAAGCGACTCTCTTTTATGGCAGCAATTGAAAACGATTCCAAGGCGATCTTTTGGGCTGTTGTACACGGACACTCCACATATACCTTGATCACGGTAGCGGTTTAACGTGTGGAATACCGCGCGTTAAAAACCACCTGCCGCGCTAGTACCTAACGCCTCCATTGACGAGGCGTTAGGATTTTAGACCGACGCGGGGGTAAGCGCGTGATGAAATGTCCGACGTGCTAATCCCCGTCGCGCGCCTCGATAAAAGGAGCCCTTAGTATATGGATGGGCATAATCTGAGGACTCCTTTTATGACGGCGCGCTAGCTGTTTTGGCGCGCACTTAGCTCACGCTACAATGCCGCGCGCTAGACGCCAACACCTCCATAGAGCTGGCATTAGTTTTTTCCAAGTAGCACGGGGTTAGCACGCACTAAAAACACTAGCGCACCTTCGTAAAAGGCGCGTTAAGTGTCCCAAATAATACCTTTAATAGGAAAACTTGCAAACGTCAAAGCCGGTGAAGCCCTATCAAATGTTTGGTTTAGAAAAGAACCACGGGGTATCTTTTGCAGGCAATGCACGGTTGTACTGGAACCCAGAAAAGCCTTCAAGGGTTTAAGACAGGAAAACAAAAAAAATACCGTTTCATCTCACTTACTTTTTCCCTCTCAGACAGCTGTAAAATCCAGCCATGGACGGTCCTCTCACTTCCTCCTTTTACCAGAGAGAACAGCTGATTCTTTATAACTCCAGTCACAAAGATGTGGTTGGGATCCTGCGGTGCAACTCGCTCGCACGCATGCACCCAGCAGGCTCGGATCTCCCTGGTCCCTCATACAAGCCCACTGTCCTGAACCCTGCCTCTCCCCCCCCCCCCCCCACACACACACTGTCCACCAAACCGGGCTGATCTCCCTCTCCCCTACAGACACACGCAACACAATCACATCCCCTCCTTTCACAAATCCACACATGCAATGTTCCCAATCCCCACCTATCGTGACCCCCAATTCACCCCCATAATGTTCCTGATCCCTCTTCCTCTTCGAACTTTCCAAGTGCACAGTGTCCCTTCCCCCTTCCTCTATGTATGCACATACAAAAGATGCCCAGTGCCCCCTCCCACACACACTCTCAATGCCCACACACGCCCAGGATCCCAGGAAGACTGGCCTCATTACCTCTTTCTGCACTGAGCCCTCCCCTTTGTCTCAGGCTTGCTAAGTACTAATCCCAAGGCCTGTCTGGCTCTGTCCCCCTCCCCACACACAGAGCTAATGACAGACTTAGGTCTAGGAAACTGTGATGTTGCCCCAAGCTTTCAAAAATCGAGAAAGCGAGGAAGGAGGAGGTGCTGAATCTAATCTAGCGAGATCAGGGCTGCTGTACCATTTCATTTAATGCCACCTGTGGGTCTCCTGCCTATGGGATAAGTCGATTCTATAACAAATCATGAGATCCAAGGATGATATTTGACACACTGTATTATTTGGATTTGTTTTTACAAAACTGCCAAATAATACTTTTACTTTTGAATTTCTGTAAGCACATTACTGTATTTTATTTGAACCCAAGCCAGGGTAGCCTGGACATACAAAAAAAGTCAAACCAGCAATCTCCTTCCAAATCAGACATAAAAACTAATCACAGCATCCCGGGCTGATGTCACACTTCTTCCTGTGTCCCCCCCACCCCACCCCCTCCGAGGTGATCTGTAAACTACTCATTGCAAGTAAAGAGAAGGAATTCCGATATGGTCGCCACAGTCGTTAGAACAGATTCATCTCTGGAAATATAGAAACAACATGATGGCAGATAAAGGCCAAATGGCCCATCCGCAGTAACCATTATCTCTTCCTCCCCCTATGAGATCCCACGTGCATATCCCACACTTTCTTGAATTCAGACCCAGGCCTGGATTCACTAACCTGCCCGATCGGGCCCGATCTGGGCAGGTCCGATAAATTCAGGAACGAAAAATATGCAGATGGGGGCAATCAGAGGAATGCCCCCATCTGCCTGCACGGATCGCTCTATAGTGATCCCCACGCATGCCCGTCTGAGACGTGACTTTTTTTTTTTAACTTAAAACTTTAGTTTTTAGCCCTGTGAGCCCTTGGTTTTAACCACAGGCTCACAGGGTGGGGAAGGGCAGGAGAGCTTCGGGGAAGGGCAGGAGAACGGCGATGCGGCAGGAGAGATTTTGGGAAGATCGAGCCAGAGCAGGGCGGCATGAGGGCAAGCAGCAGAGATAAGAAGCAGGGCAGCATTCGGGGCGAGCAGGCAGGAGAGATTGCAGGGCTTCCAGTCGGAAAGACGTTTTCGACTGGTCCCCAGCAGTCGCTTCTTCAGGCGATTGGCCAGTCCAGTCGGATCAGAAATATGGTGCTGTGAATCGCATCGCTGTCCAATTTGCATGCATTTCACCTCATTTGCATGCACAGATTCGAAGCGGATCGTAGGAGAGGTAAGTGAATCAGGCTGGATGGAAATTTGATAGTAAAGGGGTCGCAAACCGATCGGTACACGATCGGTTTGCTTTGTGAGTCTAGCCCACAGTCTGTCTTCACCTCTTCCTGGAATCTGTTCCATGCATCTATCTCCCTTTCTGTAAAAAAGTATTTCCTTAGATTACTCCAGAGCTTCCTTTCAAATGAAAGAAACTCGACTCGTACGCATTTACGCCACATAGGCATTTAATCGTCTCTATCATTTCTCCCCTCTCTCACCTTTATCTCCAAAGTATACAGATTGAGATCTTTAAGTCTGTCCCCATACGCTTTAGATCCATTTTCTCAAAGCAACAGTGGTGACCAGCACCTGCCATACCTAAAAGTGTAGTGGTCTCCCAGTATTTTACAGAACAGCTTAACTAGGAGTGGGCGAGAGGACAGACGCCCAGGCCACAAAGCCTCAGTGATGGAAAGGAGGCAATGCCAGAAAAATGACCAAAATGCAAGGATGGGAGATTAAAAACAAAAACTCAGGAACAGCACCCCTTTCCTGCTTCTGAGTCTAGGGGAGGAACAGAGAGATGTGGAGCTTAATTCAGAAAAAACAAAATTTTTTGTAGCTTCATCACATCTGTTTGATACTAAAACATCATTGTGTATCAATAAACTTAGTTATCCTATTCAATTTACTATTAAGATTCTAGGTGTAATACTGGATCAGGGTTTGACTATGAAGGACCAGGTGGACTCTTTAGTTAGAAAGGGTTTTTTTTTACTCTTTGGAAGCTTCGGTCCATTTGAGCAAATTTTGATGTTTCATCATTTGGAATTTTGGTATAATCCTTTATACTAAGTCAACTAGATTACTGTAATATCGCCTATTTGGCAATTTCTCAGAAGAATATGGAGCAATTGCGATTGGTGCAAAATGCGGCAGTCAGGCCGATCTTTGGGCTGAAGAAATTACATCACGTCACACCTTCTTATCGACTTCTGCATTGGCTGCCGATGGAGGCACGTGTGAAATTTAAGTTTGGCTGTTTCTGTTTTAAGGTTTTATTTGCGTTAGCTCCTAAATATATAACTGACCTTTTATCTTTTTCAACCAATAGGCATAAGAGAAGTTCACACTTAAACTTTGTCTCCCCACCGGTTAGAGGATTCAAACTTAAAAAAAAAGATGAACAACAGCTTTTTTCATATCAGGCAGCATTATGGGGTAAAGATTTGGAAAAACTGCTTTTGCTTACTAATACCTATGAGGAAGTTAGGAGACACCTAAAAACATATTAGTTCCTGAAGCACTTAGGTAGCTGATTTCAAAATTTTATACAATGATTGATCTTTAAGGTTTTAGTTATGAGCTTTTAGCTTTGTAAGTTTTATTCAATCTGTAGCATTTTTAATTATTGTAAACCGCATAGAACTTTATGGTCCTGCGGTATATAAACTTTTTTTTAATTATTATTATTAAATATGCACACCTGCCTGCCTCAGCCACTCAAAAGCCACATTTATAGCTAAAGAGACATATGATCAAGAAACGGTTTTATTTTACTTTTGTGATTATGATAAACATACCGAGGGCCTCAAAATAGGACCTGGCGGGCCGCATGTGGCCCCCGGGCCGCGAGTTTGAGACCACTGCACTGGAGGCAATCCTCTTTCAATTGAAAAGGAGGCTCTGGATCGAGGGGAGCGTTGCAGAAAGTAGAAGGGGACGGACTCGAGAGTCACCAGAGAAAATACTTCGCAGAAAGGGAGGTGGACGCATTGGATGGCCTCCCAGTGGACATGGAGGAGACAAGAAAAGTACCTGAATTAAGAGAGCCCATTCATACACTGATTCTTCCCTCTCTCCTTATAGAATGACTTGGGGCTGGTTTCCCACAGTTATTCCCAGGGAGAGCAACGGTGATGAATTCTGTCACCATGTCATTCTCTACGGTCCTAATGAATATATTGCACAAGATTGGAGATGGTGGCGTACCTGAGGTATACCTAAGTTAACCTTATCTTGGACTAAACTCATTTTAACTTGGTACGATTAACTAGCTAAAAAAGCTAGGGAACCAGGACAAGGACAAGGACATTTCCTGTACAGCCGCAGTCACTTATAATCCATAAGGAGAGCATGGTCCACAAAGTCGAAAGCCCTCAACAAGTCAGACTCAACCAAGGTTTCCAAGAAGCAATCAGAGAACAAAGTACAGTTTCTCTACTAAATTTCTTGTGGAAACCAGGTTGCACTACACATGACATGAAGTATTAAAAGTTATCTAAGTATTTTCCCAACTGACCTGCCACCCATCTCTCCATGATCTTAATAAATAAGGAAATGGAAGCAACCGGTCTAGCAGCTCTAAGCCAGTAGAACAGAGAAGCTTCTAGTTTTTCTCTCTCCAAGTTACGTTTATAGCTCTCATGGTTTCTTCTCTTCCTCATTTGTTAATTGACATCAAACCACAAGAGCGTCAGACAAAAGCAGACAGAAACCCAGAGTATACTTGTCTAATGCCCTAGGGCGGCAGGTTCAAGGGGGCAGCAAAGAGTAGATGTAGCCAAAGCAAATCACCAGTTTAGACAGTTACACAAACTCAAAAGAGCCATAAACCTGGATCTTACCCACAGGAAGGAAGGGCAATTTTCAAATAGCTAATTTACCCTTAGCAGATAAAGGTTTAAATATTTGATTTTAAATTTAATTTTTATATTCCGCATTAACCTAAAGCTCACAATGGATTACAATTAGATGCCATAACATGATGCACGACCTGCTCCTACTGGAGCACTGGTCTAGAAACTGGCAACTCAGCTTCAATGCCAAAAAATGCAAAGTTATGCACCTGGGCAGCTATAATCCATGCAAGACTTATACCCTTAATGGCGAGATCCTAACAAGAATGGTAGCAGAACGAGACTTAGGGGTGATCGTCAGTGAGGACATGAAGGCTGCCAATCAAGTGGAGCAAGCTTCATCCAAGGCAAGACAAATCATAGGTTGCATACGCAAGGGTTTCGTCAGCCGTAAGTCGGAAGTCATTATGCCATTGTATAGATCCATGGTAAGGCCCCACCTGGAATACTGTGTGCAATTTTGGAGGCCGCATTATCTCAAGGATGTGCTGAGACTGGAGTCGGTTCAGAGAATGGCCACCCGGATGGTCTCGGGACTCAAGGATCTCCCGTACGAAGAACGGCTAGACAAATTACAGCTATACTTGCTCGAGGAGCGCAGAGAGAGGGGGGACATGATCGAGACGTTCAAGTATCTCACGGGCCGCATCGAGGCGGAGGAAGATATCTTCTTTTTCAAGGGTCCCACGGCAACAAGAGGGCATCCGTGGAAAATCAGGGGCGGGAAACTACGAGGTGACACCAAGAAATTATTTTTCACTGAAAAGGTGGTTGATCGCTGGAATAGTCTTCCACTGCAGGTGATTGAGGCCAGCAGCGTGCCTGATTTTAAGGCCAAATGGGATCGACACATGGGATCTATTCAAAGGGCAAAGGTAGGGGAGGGTCATTAGGGTGGGCAGACTGGATGGGCCGTGGCCATTATCTGCCGTCTATTTCTATGTTTCTATGTTTCTATGACAAAATAAACTCTAATGAACAACAATACAAATGTCATAGCAATAGTACAAAAGATAATACTATAGTCAATCAACACTACAAATTAAGGGCTCCTTTTACAAAGGCTTTTTTTTTTTTTTTTTTTAAATCACTGGCCAAGGCGGTATTAGCTCCGGTGCTCATAGAATTCTTATCGGAGGAGAGTGTGGTGCAATAGTTAGAGATACAACCTCAGTCCCCCCGAGGTTGAGGGTTAAAATCCCATACTACTCCCTGTGACCCTGGACAACTCACTTAATCCTCCACGGCCCCAGGAGAACCCATCGGGCAGATAGGGAAAATGCTTGAAGTACCTGAATGTAAACCACTTTGAGTGTAGCTGTAAAACTACAAAAAGGCAGTATACAAGTCCCAGTCCCGTTCCCTGATGTCACAACACCAGAAACCCAAATACTAGCAACATTCCAGAGCTCATATTGTGATGTCATAATGTCTCATTCCACCAAAGCCTAAGAGCCAACCTCATCGGTGATGTCACAATGGCTTCATTGTTCTTTACTTGGATCACTTCTGATATTGCATTGGAGGAGAGTTTGGCGCAGTGGCTAGAGCTACAGCCTCAACCCCCTGAGGTTGTGGGTTCAAATCCCATGCTGTTCCCTGTAACGCTGGGCAAGTCACTTAATCCTCCACTGCCCCAGGTGCATTAGACCACCAGGACAGACAGGGAAAATGCTTGAAGTACCTGCATGTAAACTGCTTTGAGTGTGGTTGTGAAACTACAAAAAGGTGGTATACTGTCCCTAGCTAATACCACCATGGCCAGCTATTTATTTTATTTTAAAAAAATTTATAAACCACTTAAAGTCTAAGCGGTGAACACAAGAAACATACATAATATTAAAGCAAACAAGAATTCACAAGAACAAAAAATAATCCTAAAATTATTACATTGAACATAGTACTCTTGACATCTTCAGCGTCTCTCAACCCTAGAGGAAGTAACCTCAGAACGTAACCTCAGGAATGATGATGACCTCCCTTTAAAACATCACCTGAAGGAATCTACAAACAATTGTGTTTTGAGCGGTTTCATAAACCACATAATGTCAAAATTCCAGGAAGTGAATTGCAGAGTTTTACGCCAACTATGGAGAACACGGAATTCTTCATTTTTTCATAGTGGATTCGATTTTCCTTGACATTTAATCAGCCGCATCCCTCCCTCAGATCTCAATTTGTGGGGTGGCTGGTAGATTTCCCAAAGATTCAGAGGGGTGGGGGGTAAAATAGCACTGCAGACAAACACAATATCACCAGATTTATTTGGCTAGATCTAAAGTGCCCAAAGGCTATCTAAAGTAGTGCTCCTCAATGCAAGTCCTGGGGGCCAACAGCATTTCCTAGAAACCTCTGAAGTGGCCCCGTTATTCTGCCTCTCTTCTCAAGCTTGTGACAGGAATCAGAAGTGTAGGGGGGGGGAGAAGATAGCCACATTCTTGAAGGCAAAGCATTTCTCAGTAGAAGAGCATGCATTTGGAAATGCCCACCTCCACGAGGATATCTCCCAATTAAAAGCTTGAAGGTAGCCTGGCAGGGATAGATGTCCTTGACCTACACTGGTCAGCAGTGTCCTTATTCCTGTATGGTAAGACATTTAGTGGCTCTCCTTCAGCTCATTTGGATCCGCAGTAACCCCAACTTTGAAATTAGTGAAGACTGCTAATCTAAAGTCTCATCTCATCCTCAATTAGATTAAACAGATGGTTCAGTCAATTAGGTTTTCAATTCATGGTGGTTATTTTAGCAGCTCTATTAATGTTTAAGTTCATATCATAGGGACATCCAAATATCAATTCTGAAAATCCAGGATATAGACATCTAAAACAGTAGTACATCCATATGGCAGGGGGGGCACATACTTGGCATGTTTTGAGTGGGACTATGGATGGGCAAACATATGGATGCCCAACACTGATTGTAGAAGGGGAAAGGATGCCCATGTCCAAAAAAGATGGACATCCATATTTAGACCTGGTACATCTAAGAACATAAGAATTGCCGCTCCTGGGTCAGACCAGTGGTCCATCATGCCCAGAAGTCCGCTCACATGGCGGCCCTTAGGTCAAAGACCAGTGCCCTAACTGAGACTAGCTTTACCTCCATATGTTCTGGTTCAGCAGGAACTTGTCTAGCTTTGTCTTGAATCCCTGGAGGGTGTTTTCTCCTATAACAGCCTCCAGAAGAGCGTTCCAGATTTCTACCACTCTCTGGGTGAAGAAGTTATAGAAAAGTGCTCCGATTGAACAATTCTCTACTGGATTGAGTAAGAGAAGTCACAATGGGTATTTTTCTATCCCCGGAAGGCTCACAACAAAAAAGAAAATTACAACTAGTTGGACTGGAATTTGAACCAGCCACCTTTGGCTCCCTACCTTGGTTCTCAGCCGACTACGCTAACCATTAGACATCCATGGGAGAATAGACTTTGTGTCCATTCATAGTTTGGACATTTCAATTTGTAAAATGTTTGTTGTTTATTGAAAGCTTCTATACCGCTACTAATGACTGGGGAGTCAATTCAGAGCAATTTATATGAGTTTCTGTAAAGGTGCTACAATATAGGAGTTCATGCGGGATGTTCAGGCTGGATGTAGCCAGCACCTGGACATCCATTTCTCATGTATTTTAGAACAGGCAGATCAGATCCTGTTTTAAAACAGATGAGAACTGAATAGCCTCGTGTGACATACAGACTTGGACATCCATATTCTGAGTTGGATGTCCCTTCTATAATGTCACTGCCCATGCAGTTTGTGGTCCAATCTCCAATGGAAGGGCATTCCACAAGATGGCTACTGGAGGACAAGGCTCCCCTTGGTTTTCATCTCGGACGTAGTTTTGCTCAAGTCTGCAGATATCTTTTGGGGATACACAGAGATCAAATGAGTCAATAACTGTAGCTTAAATGGCAATCATTTTCTTCACTGAAAGCCATCATAGACAATTTTGAAATGGAATAACCCGTGCCACCTCCATAAATCTGCTTAGCTCTCGGGATTTGTAGTCTAAACTGAAATGTTTAGATAATAAACCCACACTATTACATTAGTCTAAAATAAATGAGGTAGTATTGTGGCCTGAACAACTTGCTTCAACAGCTTGGTCTTTAAAAATGGACTGATTGGATAAATAACATTTAATATTCAAAAAACCTTTTACTGTTAAGTCCAACATTAAAAGTATAATAGGTATTCATTTTTACAGGAATCTTCTGGGAGGGATGTAATTGAGTTGATCAAGATTGATAATTAAACTTAACTATCTGGCTATGCAGTACATGGAAACTTAAGCCAGAAGCATGGTTCTAAATGTTAAGTCTTGGAGCTGGGGCTCCCTCAAAACGTGACACCTGATGGAGGAGGACAACCAATTGGCAGCCTTACATTGATAGGCGTTAGCATTTTCCGATGGCCTAAACCAGGGGTAGGCAATTCCGGTCCTCGAGAGCCAGAGCCAGGTCAGGTTTTCAGGATCTCCCAATATGAATATGTACGAGATGGATTTGCATGCACTGCCTCCTTGAGAATGCAAATCCTTCTCATGTGTATTCATTGTGGATATCCTGAAAATCTGACCTGGCTTTGGCTCTTGAGGACTGGAATTGCCTATCCCTGGTCTAAACCAATGTCAGCAAAGGCCTGTTTCTCAACGTCTTCATGCCAAGTACCCCCTACGTCTAATAAATATCAACTGAGTACCCCTGCCCAAGCTCCGCCCCAGATCTGCCCAAGCTCTACTCTAGACCCCATAATAGTACTAATTGTAATGCAATTTCTTCCATTCAGTTTTAATATACACACAATATAATCTTATTAACAATACATAATGGTAACCACAAAATTAAAATTGCACAAAGCACTCCGTACGCAGAGAAATATTATTATTTATATTCTGGGGTTTTTTTCAAACAGGTCAAGGCAGATGACTTTAAAATATGCAATGTCACCCCAGTAACAAGTAAAGAAAAATAAGACACATATAGGGCTCCTTTTACAAAGGTGCGTTAGGGCTTTAACGTGCAGAATAGCGCACGCTAAAATGCCACGCGTGCTAGCCGCTACTGCCTCCTCTCGAGCAGGCGGTAGTTTTTCGGGTGGCGCGCGCTAAAAACACTAGCGCACCTTTGTAAAAGGAGACCATAGTGCATAATATAGACAGCAGGTATAAATGCTCAAAACAGACACATAAAATCATTTTCCCTACCTTTGTTGTCTGGTGATTTTATTTTTCTAATCATCCTTTCCCAGTCTCTGGTTGCACTTCCTTCTGCTGTTTCCAGGGCCTTCATATCCACTGACTGTTTTTCTCTCCTTCTTCACTTTCTGCCCTGCATCCAGAAACCTGTGGAAGCGTCTTTTTGAACGTTCAAGCCACATCGAAGATTTAAAGTACCCATTGCCGCCCAGCACATTCTGATGAGTGCGGCTGAATTTTAAGCTGTTTGGTTTCCTGAAGCAGGAGCATGAAACGTGTGCACGTTGAAACCAAGCTTTAAGTTAAGCAACTTTAATTTTTTTATTTGCTCACACTGATTTGATATTCATTTGGCACAAACTGGCACGATTTATGCTTCAAAGTATGGAAGATACAGCAATGATTAGGTGGTGAGGTGGTATACGAGGGGTTTTGCCTTCTGTAAAAGCCCCTCCATATCTCTGAGCTGTTCTTTACATATATATAGCATTGTCAAATCATTACTATTGCATATCCAGGGATTACACAAACTTTTTCACTCCCTATTTTTTTCATTTTTATAATTGAGGTATTTTTTTTATACCTTTTTCCCTGAATATTGTTGACTTAGTCTGCATCCATCTTTGGCATTAACTTTTAACATTCAGCTTTTTTCCATTTTTCTGCTTTCTTCTCAAAATCTACTTTTCCATGTCTTCCCTTCCCATCTCTCTCCTCTCCCATAGTATGCCATCTCTCTCTCCTTCCCTCCCCTTCATCTCCCATGGTATGGCATCTCTCTCTCCTTCCCTCCCCATTTCCATGGGCTGACATCTCTCTCCTTCCTTTCCCCCCTTCCTAGTCTGGCATCTCTCTCCCCCTCCTTCCCTTCCATTTCCTGGGCTTGCATCTTCCCTTCCCCTTCCACTGATCTGACATCTCTCTCACCTCCAACCCCTCACAGGTCTCTGCACCTGTCATCCCTCCCTCCCTCGCCCCTCAACCCATAGTCAAGGTTCTTTCGCCTCTCCAGGCACTAACCCTTTAATCTTCCTCCCAAACCCACGATTCCCCATCCCAGGCCTACAGAGGTACCTGTTGGTCCAGCGGGAGTCTTTGTGGCAGGACACAGCCCTCTCATGCCTGTCTCTTTGCAGTTGCTTTCTACAATGGCTGTTGCAACCTCTCGTGCCAGCTCGCGGGACTAGTGGAAATGCTGTGAACAGTTGCGGGAGATCACGTTAGCTTTTTTTTTTTTTTTAGAAGGCAGCCACAAGGAGGCAGGAGCAAGAGGGATGCACTCCTGCCACAAAGATCCCTGCTGGACCACCAGGTACCTCAGTAGGCTCGAAACCTGGGGATTGTGGGGTTGGGAGGGAGACTAAAGGGTTAGGGCCATGAAGCAATCTCGGGGCCCTTTGCTAGGCCGGCCGCTTCTGAGAAAACAGGAAGTTGCATCATCGGAGGCAGGCCAGCCTAGCAAAGACCCCGAGGCTGCCTGATGGAATCACTATAGTAACGCTAGCAGCAGCTGTGTTAAAAGCACTGTGAGCTGCCACTGCTAGTCCAGTAGTGCTGGAGAGAGAAAACAATGGTGACAAAAGGAAGATAGTCCCAGGAGGGTGGGAGACTTATAGCGCTGCGTCCCGTACCCCCCCCGAAAATGGTGCACGTACCCCCTGGGGTATGCGTACCGCATGTTGAGAACCTCTGTGTTAGATGATCAGCAGATAGACAAACCCTTCAGTCTTTCATACCCGCAAATCCTCAAGCTTCTCAACCTCTACAGAGCTGTGAAGCACATAAGAAGACATGTTTAAACAGTGCCTCAATCATCCCCAGAACTGCCTTGGCAAGTTATTATAAACAACTACCTCACATATTTTTAAATCAGAAGTAATCACAAGGAGGCTGAAGCAGGAACTGACTGTGGAAACTATTCTGAAGAATCCACTGCTTGAATGAATAATGAGTGGAATAAATTTGCCTTTCTTGAAGTCTGGGAATATTTGTTTTATCCTAAAGCGCTCAACAAAGGACAACATGAAGGGATAGGATAGGGGTGTGGGTAGGTTATGAACATAAATACTGAGGCAAGCTAGAATCTTTGGAGGCACTCATGATCGATGGCTAGTAACAGACAGAAACTAACAAGCACACCTAAACCATGGCATCAGTGACAAATACATGAAAAAAAATTATCTGAAGTAAGAAGATAAAGCAGAAAAATACTTCAAAACAAATAATGTATATTTTTTGTATTCAGTTTGTATTTGATTGTTCTGCTTATATGATTGATTTATTCTGTTTTACCATTTAAAAACACTCTCAAAGCTCTAAAGCAGCAGTGTCCCACAAACTTTTCTTGAGCCACACCACACTAAAGGTAGTGGCCGTGGCTCGAGGCACCTGGAAGTGCATGGCTATCGCTGTGATGACATCATGCGCATGTATGACATCATCATGTCAATGTCCGCGTATGTGTGCAGGCCCTCCAGGCGGGCTCCAAGATGCCAGGGGGTGCCAGACCGGAAGAGGGCCAGAGAGAACGTCCTGTAGGCAATCAGCTTGCGCCCACTGATTGCCTACAGGACGTGCCTCTGGCCACGAGAGGCGCGTCCTGTAGGCAATCAGCTGGTGCCGGTGCCTCTCCTCCTCCCCAGTGTACCGCGGCACACCTGAAATCTCAGGAGGCACACAGTTTGAGATACACTGCTCTAAAGCCTTGTTGATTTTCCCTATGGTGAAGGGTTGTATACTTAAAAGATATCATGATCGCATGCATTCCTATCAGGCTGCAATATGGGATAAGGATTAGAGAATGACACGGGGACCGTTTACCACGGTAAATCTGTGGTCACCACAGTAAATCCATAGGCATGGAGACATTTACAACTGGTTTACTGCAGGAACGGGGACAAGACCTTTCACCGCCCCACAGGAACGGGGACAAGACCTTTTACCGCCCCATGGGAGCGGTGAAAAGTCTTGCTCCTGTGGTTAAAAAAAATTGCATCCGTGTCAGACTCGGCATCTCCTCCCAAGCTCCTCTTGTGCCTATTTTACCTTCAGGAGCCAGCCATGCAACGATGAAGACAGAAGGAACCCAAAACCTGAGAATAAAATTACCAGACAACAAAAGGTAGGAAAAAAAAATTATTTTATATTTTGTGATTAGAATATTTCAGATTTGAAATATGTATCCTGCTAGAGCTGGTATTAGACATAACTGGGGACCGCAAAGCCCAGGCTGTGCTTCTTTAGCTTCCAGCTGGCTTAGGGTTCTCTCTCAGACCAGGGGACAGTTGTCCTAGTTCCTCTCCCCTAACACTATCCCTGCCATGTGTGACTGAAGTATTCTGTTAGCTTGATTTTTCTATGTAGCATTCTGTAGTAATTTGGTTTGTTCAGTTTTCACAATAGTGGAGGGGATATTTGTGAAAGGGAGGGGAGACAGGGGTTTTGTTGATCCCTGTTCTGTATTATTTGTGTTTATAAAATGACAATTGTACAGAATAGTCTCTTTTTATACTTTAATAAAATAAGTTCAGTATAAAATCCTAACTATTTGAGGCTTGTGCGGATGGGATCTGACAGTTTGCAGGGCGGGGACAGGGATCGAGCTTGCAGGGATGGGGCAAGGATGGAGAAAGGATGGAGACAAGCTCATCGGAATGGGGTGGGAACAGTGATAAATTTTTTCCCCGTGTCATTCTCTAATAAGGATTTCAAATCTACCCCCCCCCCCCTTTTACAAAACTGTGAAAGTGGTTTTTAGCACCGGCTGGTGCGCTGAATGCTCTGCACTGCTCCCAACTCTATGAAGGTTGGGAGCAGCGCAGAGCATTCAGCATACCGGCCTGCGCTAAAAACTGCTTCCATGGTTTTGAAAAAAAAAAGGGGGGTTTTGTTACTTTCTTCAGCTTCTTATTTTCAGTTTAGAAAACTACTGAAAACTTACTTGTTCTCAACATTTTGGGGCTCTTTATTATTTATTTGCAATATTTTTAGTTAATCTTTTGTAAACCACATAGAACTCAAAGGTAATGCGGTTAAGAAATTTTATGTTATGTTATGCTAATTTCTTAAAAATAATTTAGCAAACAGATTTTGAACTAGAGAAGAAACCGAAAAGAATAACAATGAAAATCACAACTTTTAAGATGCAGCCACGCCACAATCAGTAACACGTTGCATTTTAAAGCGAAAGTGATTAAAAAAAAAATCAAACTCTGGAACGCTTCCATGCAAAATCTTCTTGCTCCACCCTCTAGCTGTCATCCAGAACTAAAGCATTGCACCACAAAACATTTAGTTTTTACACTAGAAACCAAAGTTTTGGGCTGAGTTACAGACTTTCTACTGCATAAGGTTAAGTTCTCAAAACATGCCTATCATAGTCGACAAATCTATTCAGCAGTTCTCACAGGGTTACAGATATTTCTACTTTGCATGCTTAAAGTACCACACTGGACCAGAATGCTGGTATGAGACACAGAATATTACTCTATGGCTGACTCTGCATGCACGGGGCACTCAAAAGGTAATATTGTTATTCTAGACAGCAAAGAGGACAGCAGGGAATTCATGGCTCCAAATGTTACCACATATTATATATGATTTTTTCTAGTTTTTATAAGCTTTATTAAGTAAAGGCACGTGCAAATGTCACATGCAAAATGCCACATGGTAAGAAACTGGCAGAACCAGACCTTTAAAAAATGGGGGGAGGGGGGAGGAAGCCCCAAGATCAAAGTAGGGGTGGCACAAAATATGTCTTCTCCCATGACCCCCAACTCAAACCATTAAACACTTGAGCTAGTAGGATCTCCAAGCTCTGCCAACAGAACTCCTCCTCTGTTGGCCAGAAACTTCCAAATACTGGCAGCAATCAGCATTTTCTATGGGTCACTGCCCCACCCCCTTGGCACTTGCTCTATTTTTACATATGACAGGGGAGGGGCAAAGTGGTAGTAGCCCATGAAAATTATCACCAATCCCCCTCCTTCCTCCATATAAACATTTTTGAAAGTCATGCTATGCCACTGTTCCTCACCTGTCTAGGCAAAATCCATAGCAATGGTGCTGAAATTTGGAGGGGGGCCCCTCTATAGCTATATCGCTGGTAGGAAAGAGACAACAATCATTGGCAAACTGTCCCTTGTCCAGTTTATCCCATTCTTCTGCACCTACCCAACCTGAAGCCAGCATCTACCCCCTCACATCCTTACACTGATTCATCATCTCTCACTCTCTCTTCCATCATTCTCTAGATCTGTCAGTATCTCTTTTCACCTTTATGTATAGGTCCAGTATTTATCTCCTCTCCCCAATGCCATCTCTCTTTCTCCCTCTATGTACAGAAAGAGAGTATCCCTGCTCCTCACAGACTCATCCCAACAGTATGAGGAACTTGGGAGGATGTGCCTATCGGTCACTGGGCAGGAGTCATCCTTTCTCAATTCTGGGTGCACGTATGTAGGAGCCTGAAATCAGGAGTCTGGTGCCCTCTATCCTCCTAAGGAGTCCAGGGAGCAGGAGTGGCTGTGGTCACATGAGGAGGCACTGCACAGCCTGGGATTCTGCAGCTTAGATGACTAGCTATCCCACCCTCCTAAAGACTGCAGGGGCTGATCCTACTACAAACTAAAATAAGAACAAGATTCAAGGAGATCTGGGCTGTGCATCCAGTACCAGCAGAGCTCCAGCTGCTGGGGTGGGGAAAAGAAAGTCCTAGAATCATCAGATGAGTCAGTGTTGAAAACAGAAGAGACCCAACTTCCTAGTCATGGAGCAGGCTAAGGATTTAATTTTCTTAAAACTTTTTTTTTTTTTTTACCATCTGGATAATAGATAATCTACCTCCTCTCAATCTTAGAGTGCTTAGGAGAGTTAAGAGTTGGTGCATATCTGAAGTACCAGATTGCCTGAAGATATGTGTTAGGCCCTAGCTCTAAGGAGACAACATTTTTGTGGGATTCTGTGGGAGGTGCCAGTTACAGTTTGATACAGTCTGGTATTTCCTGCAAAAATATTAGTGGAGTCACTATTTTATATACCAAAGGACTGTGTGGGATCTTTGTTTGAAAAATCTGTAAGGCAAAGTCTAAGCAAAGTTTGTATTAAAAGTACAGAGCAATATTATGGAAGCTGTCTCGGTGAATGAGATGCAAGAGTTTTGGTACCAGGATTCCAGATGTGGTTCACCCACAGTGTGTAGACAAACATCTCTATGTTCAGTGGTCTCCACCAGAAGAAAACATGATCCTAACACACCTTTTTCCCCCAGCTTACTACTCCAGGGCTGCAGAACAAAACTCCACCGAGCACAGTCCCTTCATGAACTCCTGGATCTTCAACCAGGCTATAAACATTGCAAAAAGATTTTTTAATGTTTAAATGTTTTTATTAAAGTTTTCAAGAAAAGGTACAAGAAAAGGTGCAAGTAAAAGATCATAGCAGTGTAATCCAGAGACTCTTACATGTGCACTACTCAAACCCGCACCCTCCCTCCACCCACACCCTCCCACCAACAGTAGCAATAACCAACATTCTGATAAGTGGCGTGCGACCCCCCCTCACAAGTTCAGCATGCGTCCACAGGCCTGAGGTGTAAGGTCCATCCAAAAATGTTCCCAAATCTGACAAAAGCGGCGACCTGGGCCCAGGTCAAGGTCACCAGCCTGTCTCCGCTCCAAAGAGGCTTGCACTATCATCATAGTTCTCCACTGACTATAAGTCGGTGAATCCTGTGATATCCAGTTTGTCAATTTGGCTTTCTTTCCCAGAAGCACAGTCCGCACTACAAAAGCTGTCATTCCTTTCAATTTCGGTGCAGGAATAGTATAATAGCCAAATAAAGCTCTGGGCAGAGGAGACCAACTTCTTCCCCAGAGGGATGTAATATAGTTGCTCAGATCACGCCAGAACTGGAGAATCAAAGGACAAGTCCAAAGCATGTGTCCCAATGAAGCATGAGCCTGTGTGCACTTGGGGCAATGATGAGTGAAAGTGATGCCCATCCGAGCTGCCCTTTCAGGGAAAATGTAAAGCCGCAGCACCACCTTCAATTGTAGTTCCCAGTGAGTAACATTGGCAGACACTCTCTTGATGGTTTTCAGCACCTGTTGTATCTGTTGAGCTGTCAAAGAGCACTGCAGTTCTTCCGCCCAAGCGGCCGCCAAAATGTCCAGATTAGGTCCCGCTTGGCAATCCCGGAGTCCCAGTAAATGAAATTTAAGAGGGATCCTCTGAGCTGATAGACTAAATAGCTCAGAAAGTGCTTCACGACTGTACTCCAGTGTTCGACTGGCAAAGACTGCACATAATGTCATATCTGGTAATAAGCAAATATGTCTGTAGCTGGTAAGTCAAACGTACGACATAAAGTTGGAAAGGAAACCAAGATTCCATCCTCCGAATATAACTGAAATAAATATCGGAGGCCCTTCACAGCCCATCGTTGAAATGAAGCATTTTGCAGGCCCGGCAAAAATGCACCATTGCCCTGAATAGGTAAATACAGAGACACCACAGAAGACAGTGTAGCACTTTTACAAATCCACCGCTACGTCCGCCGAGCTGGAGCAAAAATGGGATAATTTGCTACCACCAGGCGGAGTGACGGGTCAGTAACATGTAACATATAACTAATATGGTAGGGAACCAATAATGACAGTTCTATTGAAGTTGCTGAAAAGTGGGAAGTGCCTCTAAACCAGAGGTCTCAAACTCAAACCCTTTGCAGGGCCGCATTTTGGATTTGTAGATACTTGGAGGGCCTCAGAAAAAATAGTTAATGTCTTATTAAAGAAATGACAATTTTGCAAGAGGTAAAACTCTTTATAGTTTATAAATCTTTCCTTTTGGCTAAGTCTTAATAATATTGTAATTTATAGCTAAAGAGACATGTTCAAGAAACTGTTTTATTTTACTTTTGTGATTATGATAAACATACCGAGGGCCTCAAAATAATACCTGGCGGGCTGCATGTGGCCCCCGGGCTGCGAGTTTGAGACCACTGCTTTAAACCAATCATTAATGTGTCGCATCTGGCAGGCCAAAGCATACCAGCGAATATTCAATAAACCATATCTTTCCCTTTCCCTAGAGATGCACATTCGAGGAAGTGTCATGCAAGGGCGACGTCCCCCCCATATAAAACGTTGTAATCCCTTGGCAAGCTGGACATTATGGGTATGGGATAACAATAAAGGAAGTACCTGGAATTGGTACAACCATTTGGGAAAAAGCACCATATTATATATACAGGGCTACCCTTCCCGCCACTGAAAGGGGAAATATGGACCAATTTTGAAGTCATTGTAACATATTTGATAGAGGTCGTAGCCCACGTTAAAGGAAACTTCCCCACCCAAGACTGTTGAAGGGCGAGTGGGCTAGCCAAAGCAGTGGATTTCCTATAATTTAAGGTGAACCCCGAATAAAATCGGAATTCCTCCAGAGCTTGTAATAGATGGGGAATGGAGTGACTCGGTCTAGTTAATGTGAATAACAGATCGTCTGCGAAAGCTAAAACCTTCACAGGCATCCCAGAAAAATCTACTCCAAAAATATCCCCATCCTGAGAAACAGTGCGAAGGAAAGGTTCCAAATAAAGTAAAAATAACAAAGGGGACAGGGGACAGCGCTGCCTAGTGCCTCTCTCGATGAGGAATGAGTCAGTGATTACGTCATTAACCAGGAGACGTGCCCACAGATTCATGTATAAAGTCTGTATCGCCCGAGCATACCAACCATGCAATCCAATGTAATCAAGCACCTCAAATAAATATGTCAAGTCTACTTGGTCGAAGGCTTGTGCGGCATCTAAACTAAGTAACAACATTGGTATGTTCTGAGCCTGCGTATGTGCCAGAGTTAGTATCGCCTTTCGGACATTATGGATTGCCTGTCTATCTCTCATAAAACCCACTTGATCCGGGGCAATGATAGTGGGAAGGAGGAGCGCTAATCGATCTGCGAGTATTTTTGACAAAATTTTTATATCCACATCCAGAAGTGAGATTGGTCTATAGGATTCAGGAGCCGTTTCCTTCCTCCCGGGTTTCAATAATAAGGTGATTAAGGCCTCATTGGCTGCTTCCGGTAATCGTCCATCCTCAACTACCCGAGCATAGTATTCACATAATGGGGACCCAATCTGGGGAGCTAGTAATTTATAAAATTTGGCCGTAAAGCCATCAGGCCCTGGGGCCGAATAATTCCTTTGGGTCTGAATGGCTTTCTGTAATTCTTTAATAGTGATTGGTGCATTCAAAGACTGCACAGCAATCTAGGAAGGCCGGAATCCTCCAAATAATCCCGAATGGGAGGCCCTGTCCCCGAGTCCCACTTACCATAGATATCCTTAAAGTAGTCGCAGAATAATCGCGCTATATTTGCAAAAAGATTTTATTTCATAGCATGCTTCCCTTGTTCTAAATGATTATTTATGCATTTTTTACTGGTATAAAAGGGAAGAAGAAGAGGATAAGCTCAAAGGATTCAGGAGTCCAAAATAAGAACAAAACTACCCACCCACATAAGATCATTAGCAGGTCTACTAAACGTTAGGACAGCAATAAAAACCCACCTCTTCCCTCGACTCACTTCAAAAGTGCACCAACCCAAATTCCCCAGACCTTACGAAAAGGTAGGGTTACCAAACGTCCATAGCCAAAACCACCTTAGACCTAAAAATACAAGACAAAACAACCACCCCATACATGGATCTACTAGCATGTCAACTCTCAAGCACATCACTCAAAGGAACACTAACATGCATGCTCTGCTACATAACTCCAGGAAACTGGAACACAGCAAAACCAAAATTCGAAGATTTCATTTACCGAAACTCACTAACGACAACCTACAACTTAATTCTAGTAGACCTCAACCTCCATCTCGAAAACCAATCCCACAAACAAGTTGAAAACTTACTAGCATACCTCGAGGCTCTAAAATACAAGATACTAGACCCTCAAGCCACACATGAAAAAGGACACCAACTCGACATTGCAGCCTACATGTCCCAAAAGCCCACTCAACCAGAAATCCACACATCAAATAGATACTGGTACCGATCCCTATGGTCTGACCATTATATGTACTCCTTCAAATCAACTGGACCAAAAGCAAACCAATTACACAAAAAATAACTTGCAACTCACATCAACACATCAACCCCACCAAATTCTGGACAAAAACAGACACCATAATCCAAGACTACAACCCCAAAGACTTCACATCACAATGGAGCCTTCTAAGTATAGCAACCCTAGATGAACTAGCCCCAGAACAATCCAAAACCAGAATCCATAGAAAATCAGACAAATGGTTCAACAACTCAAAAGACAATGCAGACAACTAGAAAGAAAATGGAGAAAAAGTAGCCAAGATTCCACAAAAACAGCATGGAGAACACTATACCAAAAATAAAAACAAAAGCTGAAAAAAAAAAAAGAAAGACATACTACACAAAGCAAATAGGAGAAAGATCCCAAGACACAAAAAAGCTATTCCAGTTACTATAAGAACTCACAGACACCACACCATATCTGATCAATAACAACTCCCCCCTCCCTCAGCCACCTTATTAGCCACATTCTTCAAAAATAAGATCGCAAATATCAGAGCCACATTTAAAGGAACACCTACTCACCTAGAAGAAATCTCAACTTCTCCCACAGAGAAAGAATCGATAGCATTTTTTTTTTTTTTTTTGCTACTTCAGCTTGTCTGCGGTGTTCTTTGCTCACATGTTTAAAGACAATAGTCTGTTTTCAGTCCAATTCTGCCGGTTGGATTTTTATCACTGTATTTTTTATCATTGTACTTTTTAAATTGAATTTTCATGTTTTTATGTCAGTGTATAATAAATTATCTCCAGAACATCTGTATCCAGAGTTTTTTTGTTTTCATAGGTGGATTATTTTCACTGTGGATCATTGGATCTCCCCACTTTTCTTTGTTGCACAGGAAAGAAGGACCAGTCCAAGGAGCTGGGAAATGCTTCACGAATCCAGCTCCTTAAAGACCCAAGCCTTAAAGAACTCTAACAGTCTCCATAAGTTGGCCATATGCCTAATTCCATATCAATTCACATTAACTTGCAAAAATCTTTCAATTGGGGTGTTTAATAGTCAATGCCTTTCTTGTGTGAATATACAATATACAGTATATATACACACACTCCACTCCCCCACTATATTTCACATAACAGATCCTAAACAACACCACTTTAGGCTCAAATCATCTCATTGCCTCAAACTTTTAAGTGTCTAATCATCACTGGATCTTTTCCCTTTTAGGTATAACTTATTCAATATAACATATGCTTTAAAAGTACTTAGCTTAGTGGTTGTTAGCTAGGGATGACTTCGCCAACATGTTTCACTCAATGCTTTATCAAGGCTTTATCCCTAATTGTGTACCGCCAGCTCTCTTGACCACATCATCAATTAAGATCAATTCATTCCATATCAAAGCATGCGTTGTTAACTAGTGTATCTAATGTAACTCGGTTGTAGTATTACCCGCTATCCAAATATGACATGTCTGCCTTGTCTTTGACCCATACTGAGTATGTAATCCTGTCTTTGACCCATACTGAGTATGTAATCCTGTACTCGTTCTGGGCTCTTTTGGGAGGACAGGCTAAATAAATAAATATTCAATGGAAGAGTCGGTAATGACAACTTGAGTAAATGCAGGATACTAAGTCTTAGAAGGCAAGAGGGGCTACCAGGGACTTCATAGCTCTAAAGCCCCCTTTCACTATGTCATGGTAGAGGTTTCTACTGTGGCCTAGAGCACTAAATGCTCCAACGCTGATAGGAATTCAATGAGTGTCGGAGCATTTAGTGCTCCTGGCCGTGGTAGAAACCTCTACTGTAGCTTGGTAAAAAGGGGGGGGGAAGATAAATCTTGCTGTGAGGCTGTCCATCCTAGTTTTTATACTGTTTTCAAGAAGTGGAATTTTTCATTTCTACTGTCTTTTTACAATAGTGAATTATTTTATTGGGATGACATGTTTCGGTGAGAGAATCAGTATCCAAATGACTGCTATAGTGTCCTTTGGGCTTAGGAGCTGGTGGTGGTTTCAATTTTCTAGAAGAACTCTTAGGATTATGAATTTTCAGGGTGTCAGGTCAAAAGCGCGCCAGGACAAAGGCGCGCCCAGATAATTGAGCACAGCGCGGAGGCGCAAACAGTAATTTTGAGCGGCGCACACCTCCACGCTGCGCTCAATTGTCTGGGCGCGCCTTTGTCTTTCGCGTCGTTGTCTATGAACCATTTTCAGGGACTCAGCAGCACCCAAAGGAAGTTCTACCTCAGTCCCCTGTAAGGAAGAGGAAGTTTAGAAGTAACGACCATCCTCAGTTTTCCATTTACAAGTTATGTAGTTACCATAAGCAAACTGATGTAACCCATGCATTCTCCGATATGCACAGAAGGGCGCACAAAGGAGAGTGCTCTTTAGTGCGCCTTTTGTCATATATGCAATATTGAAGCACAAAGTTTCCAGCTCTGCACTGGCTCTTAAGAGACTTGTGTAAATGATAATGGGGGCATGTCTTCAAGCCAGCCCTGGTACAGCAGCTAGAGTTCTAAGAAAGACTAAGGGCTCCTTTTACTAAGCTGCGGTAATGTTTTTAGCACGCGCTAACTCCCACGCTACGCGGAAAAACTAACGCCAGCTCAATGGAGGCATTAGCATCCAGCGCGTGCAGCATTGTAGCCCGCGCTAAAACCGCTAGCGCAGCTTAGTAAAAGGAGCCCTAAATTTGATGGGCCTGCCATTTCTCCGTTTTTTTGTCTCTCAAAACGAAATGTCTCTTGTACCTATATCTCCCTTTACAGTTTACACATTCCTCTTGAGGTTTGTTGTTTTTCTTCCCCTTTTAGCATCTGAACTCTGACGCTTAAAGTCTTGATTATGGGTTCAAGCCAACCCCAGAAACAGCAGTTAGTAAAAGATAGAAAAAGAGACTGAAGTCGAGAGACTGGGGATACTGTGGAGATACTTTTCTCAGCTGCTAGGAAGAAAGGAGTCCCAGCCATAGCAGACAGTGACATCTACAGGCTAAGTTCAGGTATACATATTATCAGAGAAATGGATCTGTGGCCCCTGCCTACGGTTAAAAATGGAGAAAGTCTACTGGGCAGCACCTAATTTGTCATGATCAGATAGACTAGTGGAAGCTGGAAGTCCAAAGGTGGATGAGAAAGCTGCTAGGGAAAAATATTAATAACATATGACGCTTGCTAGAGACCCATGCAATAATGCCTCAATGTGCAAACTTTATACATCAGCTCCAGAGAACAAGAAATAGGTATCATAGTTCTATCACTAGATGTTATTAGAAAGAGCAGAAAACAAGTCAATGCCTGATGACTTAGAATAAAGTTATCTTCTATAAGTAGGGATATCCTCTGGATGAGAACCAAAGATGCATGTATTGTAGATTTAGGGAGTCTGTCTACTAAAGTGCAGTAATGAATTTAGCGTAGGTTAAAAATTTGCACATGTTAAATGCCTGTAGCCCAGAGCATTTAACATGTGCTCATTTTTAAACATACGCTAAATTCATTACTGCACCTTAGTAGACAGACTCCTTATCTAAACTGTTTAAAAAAAAAATCCTAACACTTTTCTGGTACTGAGTAAATGACAAATATAGACTGCAAACAAAAGGGGCATTGACTTGAGGATCCAAATAAGAGTCTTTTCAAGCTGCAATTTTCTCCCAAGGAATCCATATTTTTTTCACTATTGAGAGAAAGTGGCAGACCATGGTTCATTATAGTATCATTGCAGAAAGACGAAAAAAAGGACATTTGATGATGAGACCCAGCGATGGACTATGGGCGGGGTGTAGACGGATACAGGGCCATATACTAAGACTCACTGCAAGGCTTCATTTGTATAAATTAGAGGCTCGAAGGAAGACCAACCTATAAGACAGTTGCTTAATGGTAGAGCCAGCCCTGATGATTTCATTCTCATATAGTGCTTGTGATTGGTCAATTGCTATGTTTGGGTATTGGGTATTATCAAGATCTTGCCTAAACACACAGTGCCACAACTTTAATGTAATTTGTAATTTATTTCTTATATACCGCTACATCCGTTAGGTTCTAAGCGGTTTACAGAAAATATACATTAAGATTAGAAATAGGAAAGGTACTTGAAAAATTCCCTTAACATGATCTTATTAAGAAAGAGTATATTTTTATGTGTTTCCCATCAAACAACTATTCAAACACAGCAACAGCACAAGAAGTTTGATCTAAAAAGGTAACTAAGTGTTCTCATTTTCTTAAGAAAACATTCCACATCTGGATGACAGGCCTCCTACTAAGAATCTGGGCTGCCTAGAAAATGTTCACAAACTTGCATGAACACAAAATCTCTTGAGACACTGAGACTTGAGTCTACATTTCCTGTCTAGGGTCAAAAGTGCCATTCTGCTCTAAGCAAACATCTGCATTGCATCGTTTTAAAGCACATTACTCCCTGGGGCCTGGATGGCTGCCATTCAGAATGGATTACACCTTAGGAAAAGCTGCTCATCCAATTCCCCTAAAACCCGTTACATTAAATCCTTCCTCACGGAATAGCCAAAGAAATGCACGGTAACCAGAAAATGCTGAATGTCACACATTAAAGGGGGAAATACCCCCCTCTAAATCACAACCATGGATCACTGGAAAGACAGTGTTCTGTACATTTAGAAATGTAGGAATTCCTGACTATATTGCATATTCAGGCTCTATGTCATTTAAATTATATCCTTGCTGGAATGTCATCAGAACATTTCTGGAATTCTTTTATCTGTTTTTTTCAGAGACTCTTTCACTCTGTATTACTCACACTCAGCCATGTAAATTTAGATAGCACAGGATGTGAGGAACACAGATTAAGCTCAAACATTCCACAGTTATGTGTTTTTCTCAACAAAACTAACAAATCATATAACATACTAGGAATATTTTTTTTAAAAGGGATGGTTAACAAGACTAGGCATGTTATAATGCCGCTCCATGATGCAATCTCACCTTGAGTATTGCATTCAATTTTGGTCGCCTTATCTTAAGAAAGATATAGCAGAACTAGAAAAGGTTCGAAGAAGAGTGACCAAGATGATAAAAGGGATGGAACGCCTCTTGTATGAGGAAAGGCTAAAAAGCTCTTCAGCTTGGAAAAAGGGGAGACATGATTGAAGTCTACAAAATCCTGAGTGGTATAGAATGGGTACAAGAGGATCGATTTTTTTACTCTGTCAAAAATTACAAAGACTAGGGGACATTCGAAGTTGCAGGGAAAACCAATAGGAGGAAATATTTTTTCGCTCAGAGAACAGATAAACCCTGGAATGCGTTGCCAGAGGTTGTGGTAAGAGCGGATAGCGTAGCTGGTTTTAAGAAAGGGTTGGACAATTTCCTGGAGGAGAAATTCATAGCCTGTTACTGAGACAGATATGGGGGAAGCCACTGCTTGCCCTGGATCGGTAGCACGGAATGTTGCTACTCTTGAGGGTTCCGGAATCTTGCTATTCTTTAGGATTCTGAATGGAATGTTGCCACTCCTTGGGGGGTTTGCCCATCATGAGGACAGACTACTGGCTAGATGGATCATAGGTCTGACCCAGTAAGGCTATTTCTTATGCTCTTATGAGTGATTGCAGACATGAGGGGGTGGGGAGGGAGATGTGCTAATCTAGATCTCAAGCTCCACATAAGCCTTGGGCCAAGCTAAAAGGGAATCAGCGACTTTAGATGTTCCTGGGTGGGGTTGAAGCAACCCTCTTTAATACCTCCGCTCTGTTATAGCCATAGATGCCAAACCTACGGGCTCCAGCGGTAGGAACAGCAGCAGTGGTGGCAGAGGGTGAGAAGGCAGAGTTGGGGCATGAAATGCAGGAAAAGAGGCCAGCTCGCTCACTACTAGGGGTACTCCACCACCCATAGATCTGTGCCTCTGCCCGGTTCACAGAAAAGAACGATGTGGAAGATTTTGCATGTAAAAGGCATTTTAGCTAGGGTGAAATGCCTACCTTCCTCCACAGTCGTTCAATAAACCACTATTTATTTATGCAGCCAAACATGAATTTCAAAATAGAAGTTATCTTCTCCGTTAGCGGCTTTAGCGCACGTGACTTTTAAATCACGCACTAGCCGAAAAACTACCGCCTGCTCAAGAGGAGGCAGTAGCGGCTAGCGCGTCCGGCAGTTTAGCGCACGCTATTACGTGCATTAAACCGCTAACGCGGCTTCGTAAAAGGAGCCCTAAATGTGTAGCACCTGGCTTACTTCCAGTTTTCACAGGCACAAGATTTAGCTTAGTTAAAATGCTTTCTTAAAAATTCACTTCTTTTTTAAACCAGGGAGATTGTACTATTTCTTAAACTGGATAGGTCACACAGAACAGCTAAACAATCGCCAATAAATAGTTTACATTTGATTTAAGAATTTTAAAACAAGATTGCAGAAAAATGGAACAGAAATGACATAAGGAATCAACTCCCCCTTTTACGAAGCCATGCGAGGCTTTTTTTTTTTTTTTTTTTTTTTAAATCGCTGGCCACAACAGTATTAGCTCCGACGCTCATAGAAATTCTATGAGCATCTGAGCTAATACCGCTGCCGCCGGCAATAAGAAAAGCCTAGCACAGCTTCGTAAAAAGGAGCACCAAATTATTCCAATAAGCAAAAATGGAGGAATGCAGTAAAAGCTATACAAAATGAATTTGCTAATGCAAATTAAAAAAGATTTTTATTTGACAGAGATTTTTCAAACACAAGTAAGCTTTTTCAGATAATAAACTCACAGATGCCTCTCCAGATTTGCTGTTAACAAAAGTTGTATCACCTAAAGCCTCCCGATTAGCAACTTACTTTAAACTGAAAAGTAGAGAAACTTTTCATGAATCTACAGATAACAACTGAAGGGCCTCTTTTACAAAGCCATGGTAGCGATGCTGCCACGGTAAATGCATCAAAGCCCATTCAATTCTTAAGGGTTTTCGGTGCATTTACCGTAGCTTCATCGCTACCGTAGCTTTATAAAAAAGAGGCCCAAAGTTAGAAATTGGTTTGCCAATATCTGCTTAGATGTAATCTGTCATCCTGCAGATATATGATGACATTCCTCCCTCATCGCTACCATGGTTACCGCAGCAACATCGCTACCGTGGCTTTGTAAAAGGGGCCAAAGTTAGAAATCGGTTTGCCAATATGTAACCCGTCATCCTGAAGATATGATATGACATGACATTTCTCCCCCACCCCCATTTCAACAGAAGAACTAGATAAATTGATTTTCAAGGTTTTCAAAATAGAAACATGATGGCAAATAAAGGCCAAATGGCCCATCCAGTCTGCCCATCCACAGTAACCATTATCTCTTCCTCTCTCTAAGAGATCCCGAACGTGCCTATCCCAGGCTTTCTTTTTTTAAAAAAATTCTTTATTAATTTTCAAAACTATGACAGTGCAATACAGCCAATGCAACTCATATTAATACAATAAAAGCACATTCATTTTTCTCATGTTCATAATCATCCATTCCCCCCCACCCACCCACCCATCCACCCAAACAATTATCATTCTGTATAACACAAACATATATTATTATACATATCCTATCTATCTATTCTGAATAATGATATCGTCTCACCCATCCCAATTATAAATATTCAAAAATCAATTTATGACATAAGGAATCCCCCTCCCCCCTGCCCTGGATATATACCAAAGTAAAAAAACAAAGAGGCTTTCTTGAAATCAGACACAGTCTCTGTCTCCACCACCACCAATCTCATTGCATTTTGGACAACTGTCCCACATATTTGATAAAATCTGTCCCAGAAAATTTCAAGCATATACTTTTACAGTAATTTCAATCTAGTAATTCCTAATTATTTGGCTAAAATCTTTTGGCCAAATGACAAAGAATATTTAGCTTAACTGGAGGACCAATTATCTTAGAATATATGATGGAAAAACAATTATACTTAATAACATGATGTCAGCTCAAAGAAAGTTTGATCTGGCTTTCTTTATGTAATCTGCTTGGAAATTTAGCGCTGTAACTGTTCTCTCATAGGAGAAAGCAATGTCTGCTTCCAGAAAATAAGGTAACCATGCATTATGCAAATATCTGACTACATCTTGATTAGATCTAGGATATTGTCATCAGTTTTGTCCTGATGGGGTTCTCATATGTATTAACATTGAGCACATGCTATTCTCTGATTTCAGATTAATCCAGGTCAGTAAAATCACTTCTGTACACATTAGACCAACATATTGCATGACTGGCCTGGCTCACGGTTGCCAAGCGGAAGGTCTCTGGTTTGAGGTTGGACAAGGGTGGCGATACAGAAGGAGGTGGTAGTGCTCACACCCTTTGGAAGGAGCAGGAAGTCACAGGCGTGGTACAATTTAAAGTCAATTTAGTCTCCGCTTTCTTGGCCAAGCTAATCAAAGTGGTAAACAAAAAAAAAAAAAAATGCAACACAGTCATGAAAACATAAATCAAAAGACAAACATCACAATAAAAGAGCAGTGTTCAGACATAACTGCTCCATAAAATCCAGGCCACCACCCTTATGCCACAACTTCAGCTGAAAGAGAAGAGGAACTGAATCTTCTTACAGTGGAAAGTTCCAGGACACCACCAGCTCCTCAGACTGCAACCAAGAACAACACTTGCATTTTTTCCTAAAACTAATATGGTTAGTTTTAACTTTTCATCGTTACCCCTCCCCCCCTTACTGCAATCCCTGCCAGAAATACCCCATTCTCCCTCTCTACAGAACTCTGTAGCCCACTTAGCAAAGAAAGTCCCCACCTAAAAAAAGAGAAACTTACAACCCCCTTACCACAATCCCTACCCGAAATACCCCCAACCCCCTCCCTACCCAACTCTGTAGCCCACTTAGCAAAGAAAGCCCCCCCACCTAAAAAAAAAGAGAAACTTACAACCCCCTTACCACAATCCCTACCCGAAATACCCCCAACCCCCTCCCTACCCAACTCTGTAGCCCACTTAGCAAAGAAAGCCCCCCCACCTAAAAAAAAAAGAGAAACTTACAACCCCCTTACCACAATCCCTACCCAAAATACCCCCAACCCCCTCCCTACCCAACTCTGTAGCCCACTTAGTAAAGAAAGCCCCCCCACCTAAAAAAAAGAGAAACTTACAACCCCCTTACCACAATCCCTACCCAAAATACCCCCAACCCCCTCCCTACCCAACTCTGTAGCCCACTTAGTAAAGAAAGTCCCCACCTAAAAAAAGAGAAACTTACAACCCCCTTACCACAATCCCTACCCGAAATACCCCCAACCCCCTCCCTACCCAACTCTGTAGCCCACTTAGCAAAGAAAGCCCCCCCACCTAAAAAAAAAGAGAAACTTACAACCCCCTTACCACAATCCCTACCAAAATACCCCCAACCCCCTCCCTACCCAACTCTGTAGCCCACTTAGGAGTTACTTTCGACAGTAAATTTTCTTATCATTTTCATATTAGCACGGTCGTTCAGAAATGCTTCTATCGACTCAGGATGATACGTTCCCTTGCTAAGTTGCTTGAACCAGCCACCTTGAACACACTGATCCACTCCCTAGTAATCTCTTGTATAGACTACTGTAACGCCCTGTATAAGGGCATTACAAAAAAGGAAATTAGACGGCTTCAGATTGTACAAAACACAGCTATTAAGATCATTTGTGGCGCAAAGAAATATGATCACGTCTCACCCCTTCTGATTAGTTACCAGTTGAACATAGAATCAGTTATAAAATCTTACTTTTAACATTTACAACAAAATTAAATAACCAACCAGAGTTCATCAACAGACTTAATTCCCTACAATACTTTAAAATCTCTTCGTTCAACGTCTCAGAATCTTCTTGTTATACCTTCTTTAAAATTGATTAATACGTTGCGCTCCAACAATTTTGCCGCCACTGCCCCTACTCTCTGGAATTCGTTGCCCAACCATTTGCGAAATGAGTCCGATTTAAAACAATTTAAAGCAAAACTAAAAACATTCTTGTTCCAGGACGCTTTTGGATAACAACTGTCCTCTTAAGGACAAAATTTAGATCAAATTGTTACTTTTTACCCTAACCTATTGTACTTTCCCTTTATGTCGCACTCTTCTTTAACGATTGTAGTTCTTCCCCACTTTCCTATTGTTTGAAGTAAGTCCACACGTCTTATCAGTGCTTTATTATGACACTTGGATTTTATCCAGTATCCCTTGTTTTAATAGGTTTTTATGTAATTTTATATTGTACACTGCTTAGAAAACTGATTAAGCGGTTTAAAATTTTTTTTAATAAACTTGAAAGTCCCCACCTAAAAAAAGAGAAACTTACAACCCCCCCTTACCACAATCCCTACCAGAAATACCCCATCCCCTTCCTACCTAACTCTGTAGCTCACTTAGCAAAGAAAACCCCCCACCTAAAAAAATAAAAAAAAAACTTACAACCCCCTTACCACAATCCCTACCAGAAATACCCCCATTCCCCCTCCCTTCGCAATTCTGTAGCCCTCTTAGCAAAGAAAGGCCCCCACCTAAAAAAAGAAAAACTTACAAAATAGACAGGCATACACGCCATATAGACCAGTAATGACATTTCCTATTCCCCTTGTCATGTGCTTCCCCCTTCAACTCCCAACAAGCCATCGCCTTCATAGAAGCCTGGGCCTTAGTGTCCTGTGCCCATTGGTGGCACCTTTTTGTTTGCATGCTAGTGGTTGCGAGACACTTATATATGGGACATATATAGGAAATTTTGTTCTGTGATTCCGATATACAATTGTACTGTTAGTTTCTGGTCTCTCTCTACCAATAAACAGTACACATATATATATAAAAAAAAAAAACCAACCAAAAACCCCAACAACTAATATGTTAGATTCAGCTTTGATATCTAGAGGCACAGTATAGGACTGCCACAGAAAATGCCCAGGTCCTATACCTAACCCAGTGTATCCCCTGCAATGATGGCATCCACTACCTTGGCCAGACCATAACTCCCTGGAGCAGTATTTCTCGGCCCATTCCTTGGGCACACCCAGCCAGTCAGGTTTCCAGGATACCCACTATGACTATGCAAATCTATCGCATACATATTCATTGTGAATACCCTGGAAACCTGACTGGCTGGATGACAAGCACTGCTCCGGAGAATAGAGCATCTCAACTTATGAGCCAGAAAATGAACACAATTTTAGATTCAGATAACTTTATTGGCATGGCAATGTTTTAAAAATACGTTGCGAATGTATTTATATTTTACCTTCATCTACACTCGGAGCCAATGTAGCCAATAAAATCATCGGGTCTACAAATAATGTCACATTTTCTATGAGCAAAGTTCACTCAACTCCACTATGGAGGCTCCTGTGCTCTTGACTAAGGCCACCTATAGGGTGTTTACAGTAATCCATTTGTGATTTTTTTTTTTTTTTTTTAGCAGACCTATCACCATTTTAAACACCAGGTCATACAATACAAGGTGACAAGGTGGCTGGAATTAGAGATCTTGATTGTAGGATTGCAAAAGAAGCCCTAATTCATTGCTCTCAGCCAACAACTGTAACTGCAGTCCCAGACTAAATACATTACAAAAAGGATATGAAATAGGTATAAAATCTGTGGGAGAACTACAAATGAGGAGGGGGGGGGTGCACAGTGCCAGATCCCATATATATAGCATTTGCTACACTATTAAATTCTGGGATGATTGCATAAGAGAACTATCAGAACACAGGGCTCTAAGTACGAGATTAAGTGTAGGGTTACAAGAAGTCTCTTCTCCAGAAGTATGTACTATATTAAAGGCTCTATTTATCCCAAAGTAATTCAGTTACTTCATTAGTATTTCCCCCCAACAGCTGCAAGAAAAGGGCCTGAAACATCCAACCAAACTGAGTGATCCAGTCGAGTTCAATAACTGAAAGGCAGATTGTTACCAAAAGAGAAACATAGAAAGAAACATAGAAACATAGAAAGATGACGGCAGAAAAGGGCTACAGCCCATCAAGTCTGCCCACTCTACTGACCCTTGGACAGCAAACCCTTTGCCTCTTTTTCTCATTAAGCTGTATTTCACTACAAAATTAAACACAATAAAATGTTGTTCCTTTGAAACTTGGGAGGTTAGGCGTTCGTCTAGGTAAACTCATCTTTTTATGGAAATTTGGGATCTGTATATTCAAAATCTTTCACCTAAAGCAGGGGTAGGGAACACCGGTCCTCGAGAGCCGTATTCCAGTCGGGTTTTCAGGATTTCCCCAATGAATATGCATGAGATCTATGTGCATGCACTGCTTTCAATGCATATTCATTGGGGAAATCCTGAAAACCCGACTGGATTGCGGCTCTCGAGGACCGGAGTTCCCTACCCCTGACCTAGAGCAAGAAGTTTAATTCTCAATGATTTACATCAGGGATCTCAAAGTCCCTCCTTGAGGGCCACAATCCAGTCGGGTTTTCAGGATTTCCCAAATGAATATGCATGAGATCTATGTGCATGCACTGCTTTCAATGCATATTCATTGGGAAAATCCTGAAAACCTGACTGGAATGCGGCTCTCGAGGACTGGAGTTCCCTACCCCTGACCTAGAGCAAGAAGTTTAATTCTCAATGATTTACATCAGGGATCTCAAAGTCCCTCCTTGAGGGCCGCAATCCAGTCGGGTTTTCAGGATTTCCCCAATGAATATGCATGAGATCTATGTGCATGCACTGCTTCAATGCATATTCATTGGGGTAATCCTGAAAACCTGACTGGATTGCGGCCCTCAAGGAGGGACTTTGAGACCCCTGGATAATATGGAAATATATTTTGGAGGAATAATAGCAATCTATATGAAAATTAGTTTGGTGAATTTAATTGTTATGAGAATATTATGTACTGTATTATATTTCTGTATACTTGTTTAATTCCTTCAATAAAATGTTACAAACTAAAATGTTGCTCCCTACATCCCTCATGCATTCACTTGACCACTCTTACCTAAGCGGAGATTTCTTGATTATTATGTAAATATCCAAGTTAAACTCTCTAGAAGGGGAAGATCTGGAGGAGAAGCAGCTTTCAGACTGGCTTGCTCTTTGGAAGAAGGAGAAGGATTACTTCTCCTATTCCCTATATCAGGGGTAGGCAATTCCGGTCCTCCAGAACCGGAGCCAGGTCAGGTTTTCAGGATACTGAGGGAGGAGCTGGGATGTAACACAAGTATAGAATGTTAACCAGGTAATGAGTATAAACCAACCAGGTCGTGCATGTGCAAGACTGGAGGGCTAGGACTTCGATAGGAAGGCAGGACTTAAACGAGATACCAAGGTGGCAAGGGAGCCCCTTCTAGTGATTCAGACAGGTCGTGACCTGTTTGGGCCGCCGCGGGAGCGGACTGCTGGGCAGGATGGACCTATGGTCTGACCGGCAGAGGCACTGCTTATGTTCTTTTGTTCTTAATATGTACAAGATGGATTTGCATGCACTGCCTCCTTAAGATGCAAATCTATCTCATGCATATTTATTGTGGATATCCTCTATCTACTGAGAACGAATACCGTGATTGCAACTTTCAGAGGAGAGGAAAGGCATTCTGAAGGGCTGTAGGACCAAGAGAAAACTCACATTCAGAGCTAATAAAAATCGCATATCCTAGAACAGGGGTAGGGAACTCCGGTCCTCGAGAGCCGCATTCCAGTCGGGTTTTCAGGATTTCCCCAATGAATATGCATTGAAAGCAGTGCATGCAAATAGATCTCATGCATATTCATTGGGGAAATCCTGAAAATCCGACTGGATTGCGGCCCTCAAGGAGGGACTTTGAGACCCCTGGTGTGCAGGAAACAGTGCACAAAACAAGCTCAGACTGACAGGGAGAGGAAAAGTAATAGCAAAACCCAGCCAGTCTAAATTCACAAACTTTAAATGACATTTTAAGAGAGGATATTTTGTTTTGCACAGATAGTGGAAAACTCACTACCCATTCTTAAGCCGGAATCAGATATTAGACACAGGATTTTTCTCTATTTAGATGTTGCCATGTGTCCAAAATATACGAGTGCTCGTCGCTCTCTTTTGAGACCAGATAATCGTCCCTAGCGAATTCGTGCAAGCAGCTGAGCGCCGCCTACCGCGCTGGGCCGAGACTAAGCCCGGGATCAAACAGTTTCGGTTTAACGTCGCTTTTCACCGAGAAGTAGTCCGGGCAAAATCCTCAGAACAGAATGCAAAACACATCGTAAACGTCCCAGTAGATTCTCAAGAGAGCCTTTGCCTAAAATGTTATTTTAAAACTCTTCCCCCCCCCCCCCCCCCCCAGCAAAAATAATACCCCAGTTACCGGTGCGGGAAAGCCAATCGCCCGATGCAGTGGATCAGATGTGTGGCAGGGTGGCTTCCAGCTTTCCAGATGTTTGGGGTGGACGGGCTGGGGGAGGGGCAATCTAGCTACCCCCTCCCCCTCCTTCCTGAGGGGGGCCCTCCCGTAGGGAAACACTACGACTGGCCTCCCGGATCCTTTGCCAAATCGCTGCTCGCTTTGCGCTTTCTATCCTGGAGTTTCGTTTCATTCCTTAAGGCAGTGATTCCCAACCCTGTCCTGGAGGAACACCAGGCCAATCGGGTTTTCAGGCTAGCCCTAATGAATATGCATGAGAGAGATTTGCATATGATGGAAGTGATAGGCATGCAAATTTGCTTCATGCATATTCATGAGGGCTAGCCTGAAAACCCAATTGGCCTGGTGTTCCTCCAGGACAGGGTTGGGAACCACTGCTTTTAAGGCGACTCATAAAATCCCGGGGAATTTTTCCACGCTACTGCCACATTCCTCCGAGAATTAGACGCGCGTGCACTTTTTTTTGTTTGGCCGGGCAGGTCCCTTGAGCAAGTCGGGCAAGATCAAGGTTTGAGTTTCTAATTCACACTTTTTGGGGACTTGCCCTTAAGGCAGGGGTGTCAAAGTCCCTCCTCCAGGGTCGCAATCCAGTCGGGTTTTCTGGATTTCTCCAATGAATATGCATGATATCTATTAGCATACCATGAAAGCAGCGCATGCAAATAGATCTCATGTATATTTATTGAGGAAATCCTGAAAACCCGACTGGATTACGGCCCTCAAGGAGGGATTTTGACACCCCTGATCTACATGATCTAATTAAACTAAACCATGCTGGGTTATATATACACTTCCCCCTCCCCATTTGCGATTTCTACACTCGCGATTTCAAGTAATCACAATTTTTTTCTGGGGAGGGGGAAAATTTAAAAAACCTATATTTTTTACCCATATTTTTTACCGAGAGACTATGGGAACTCACAGCAGCCATTTCCTCATGGCGATCTGCACGGGGCAGGAGCGTAGGAAGATCGCTCCTGCCCCGAAAGCCCTCTAGACCACCAGGTAAGGCTGGAAAGGCGGCAGGGAGGTGAGGGTGGGTCAGAGCCGGATAATCGTGGTTTTTCGCCATTCGCAGTCCGGCTCTGCCCGTATCCCCCGCAAATAACGAGGGAGAAGTGTATTAAGAGTTATTGCCTATAGATTGTGGGGAAAACTTCAGCTCTATCCACTGTTAGGGCTAGAAAAGCATATAGAACACTAGGGATTATTCATAAAGTAGTAATTTAGCTTGATTAACCAAGAACTGACCTATTTGTTTCATGCAGGGGTGTCAAAGTCCTTCCTCGAGGGCCGCAATCCAGTCGGGTTTTCAGGATTTCCCCAATGACTATGCATGAGATCTATTTGCATGCGCTGCTTTCATGGTATGCTAACAGATCTCATGCATATTCATTGAGGAAATCCTGAAAACCCGACTGGATTGCGGCCCTCGAGGAGGGACTTTGACACCCCTGCCTTAAGGGTAGAGGGCTGCCACAATCTTCAACTAGGAAGCACAAACTGCATTTCTGTCTATAAGCCACTAACAAGTGCTCCAAGCCTGGCTATCAGATGTTGCCATTGTGCAATCTGAAGTAGTCCCCGTCAAAACTGGGGAGTAGAGAATCTGATGTGGGAACCGAATTAGAGAATGACACGGTGACAAAATTCATCACCGTTCCCGTCCCCGCGGTAAACCATCTTCATGTCATTCTTTAAGGAGAGAGGGAAGAATCAGAGTATGAATGGCCACAACCACTGACCCGCAAGCTTTTCTTTGAAGAACGCTGGTGTAGAAGGACCGAGGTTCAAATAGACACAAAAAAATGACATGGGATTATTTCCCGCAGTTATCCGCGGGGATGGGAACGGTGATGAATTTTGTCACCGTGTCATTCTCTAAACCGAATGCAGGTCCTCTGCATGGCAGTACAGAGCCACCTATGGAGAGAATGTTTAAAAACGGGTTCCCTATTGCACTTTTTGCCCAAGATTTCTGCCCTACAATGTTCTCTTATGTAAATCACTATAACAAATTCAAAAATTATTTTCTTATAGCAAGGTCTGTATCATACTTTCATATGTGGATAGGTTGTGCTCAGAGACATGGAGGAAAAAGGGGACGCTGTCCCCCCAAAAGCCTCACCACCCAATCATTGCAGAACTTCCACTTTGCTGAAGTATAACTGTGCGTTAGCATCAAAAAACTATTAAACATTATTTTTATGTAAAGTTCTTGGCCTCGACATGGTGCCATGTTTCATTATTTCTTCAGGAAGCTAAAACGGTGTAGTCAAAAGACAAAAAGTCTTCCATACAGGGTGTATAGGGTATACTGATTTACATAAGCGTGTTTTTTTGTTTATTTTCTTCAGTATATTTTTCACGGTTTGCGTGCCCTTCCTTCGCCACACGCCATTTTGAGGCGCGCTGAATTGTGGTTGCGCTGAGTTATCCCTGCGCTCAATTGTCTTGCGTGGTGTTATCTATGCGCGCTGTTATCTTTTGCGCTGCTTTGTCTTGGCGGTTTTGTCCGCGTGCTGTCTTGCACGCATTTGACCTGTCACCATTTTTCACACTTTCCTTTTAGAAATTTGTGTCCTCCTTTTCACTTTGACTTAGACTACAATGTTCTCTGGCAGCTGTTAGCAAACAGGCTGGTCTGCAAACTTGTGGTTCCTCCTGTCATAGATCTATGGCCCAGTGTGTTTAACACAGACAGGGCCAGTCCAACCATTAGGCAAGGCTACGCAGTCACCTAGGGAAAGGGAGAGGAGATGGAATTTGATAATACTGCTTTTCTGTGGTTATAATCAAAGTGATTTACATATTATATACAGGTAGTGGGGGAGGGAGGCACCCAGGGCAGTGGCAACCAGCAATGCCACGCTGTGCATCCCTGTGTACCTCTTCCCCATCACACCCCCTTGTGTACCTCTTCCAAATCATCAGCACATCAACTCCTAGCTCAGGAGTGTCAAAGTCCCTCCTCGGGTTTTCAGGATTTCCCCAATGAATATGCATGAGATCTATTTGCATGCACTGCTTTCATGGTATGCTAATAGATCTCATGCATATTCATTGGGGAAATCCTGAAAACCCGACTGGTTTGCGGCCCTCGAGGAGGGACTTTGACACCCCTGTCTTAGCTGCTGCTCACTCCAGCCTCAGCTCTCCCTCTGATGTCGCTTCCTGGTCCTGCAACCAGGAAGTGATGTCAGAAGGAGGGCTCAGGCCAGCACCAGCTAGGAGATGCTGCTGCTGCTGCTTTTGAAGAGGTGGGTAGGCAAAGAGGAGGAGAGGTGCCAGCACCCCCACCAAGACAGCACCCAAGGTGATCCACAAGGAATCAATACAAAAGAGCTGTTCAACTTGATCACGAACTTATTCGACACCACTTGCTACACTCTACCCGCACACAACACTAAATTACCCTCTGTGAATGACTTAGCACTGCATTTCGATTCAAAAATAAAAAAACCTAAGAAACAATTTTTCAACAACTGCCCCCAGTGATCATCAAATAACTAACATACAGGGAAATGAAATACCAGCAGATATGATCTGGAGTTCCTTTCAAGACTTAGAATGGAATAATTATACCAAACTATATGACAAATACTCTAAGTCATACTGCGTTCTGGACTCTTGTCCCCCAGAAATTATGAAAAGGGCGCCATTAGAATTTAAACTATCGCTGCTGCACTACATAGCCCATAACCTAAAAAATGGGAAGTTCCTCACTAACAATGGTCACATAATAATAACTCCAATCCTAAAAAATAGTAAAGAATCGTCAGCTCTAGTAACCAACTACAGACCCGTAGCATCCATTCCATTTATTGTAAAAATCATGGAGGGACTGGCTCACTCCCAACTGATGGAATATCTTAACCAATTCTCTCTCCTACATGAAACTCAATCCGGTTTTAGACCTTTATTCTAAACTAAACTAAACTAAGCCTTAAGTTTATATACCGCATCATCTCTATGGAAGTGGAGCTCGGCACGGTTTACAAGCTTAAAAAAATAAAAAGAGAGAGGGGAAAGGTTTACATGAGCATATATAGAGAGGGAAGAGAAAGGGGGGGGGAAATGGTATTATATATTAGAGAAAAGCCAGGTTTTCAGCCAGGTTATTCAGTACAGAGACAGTAATTGCAGTTATCTTAGATAATCTGCATCTATTGTTTAGCAAGAGCCTCAATGCTCTCATCATGCAATTTGACATGAGCTCTGCTTTTGATCTAGTAGACCATGGGAAAATGCTACAATGCCTAGATGCTATTGGTATCAGGGCTGAGGTGTTGAACTGGTTTCGTGGCTTCCTTATGTCCCGTACCTATCGGGTACGATTCAATTATGATCTCTCCAATACCTGGAGCAATCCTTCCGGTGTGCCGCAAGGACCGCCGCTATCCCCATTGCTCTTCAATGTCTACATGTCCTCTCTGGGCGTGCAATTAAGCCAGCTGGGGATAAAATTATTCAGTTACGCAGATGACTTTACGATCATCATCCCATTTGCTAACTCTATCTCGGAAACCATTCCCAAGGCATCAGAAGCTATAAATTTGATGGAGCAATGGATGACTGACTTCAAGCTCAAACTTAATTCAGAAAAAACGAAATTCTTCATTGCTTCGTCACATCCGCTTGACAACAAAAAACCACTATGCATCAATAAACTTAGTTACCCTATTCAGTCTACCATGAAGATACTGGGTGTAACTCTGGATCAAAGTCTAACCATGAAAGACCAGGTGGACTCCTTAATCAGGAAGGGATTTTTCACTCTCTGGAAATTTAGATCATATTTTGATACTTCAGCATTCAGAATCCTGGTACAATCCCTCGTACTAAGTCAACTTGATTACTGTAACATCGCCTATTTAGCAATCTCCCAAAAGAATATGCGAAGTTTTTACAATTAATGCAAAATGCAGCAGTCAGACTAATCTTCGGGCTAAAGAAATTTGATCACGTGACACCTTGCTACTGGCAGTTGCACTGGCTACCGATGGAAGCACGTATAAAGTTTAAGTTCGCCTGCTTCTACTTCAAAGTACTATACGGACTAGCCCCTAAATACATAACTGACCTTTTCTCCTTCTCAGCCAACAGACACAAGAGAAGCTCACATTCGAACTTTGTTTCCCCCCCAGTTAAAGGATGTAAACTGAAAAAAACACCATGAACACCTTCTCTCACATCAGGCAGCATTATGATCCGCCCCCCCTACAATTCGATAAGAAGATCAACTGTTTTTACACCTAAGCAGCAATAGGACCAGCCGCCACTACCGGGAACCCTTTGCCACGATCCAGCCAGACATATAAGATCTTCCCCCAGCATTCCATTGGATAGATCAATCTACCTACTTTTAAATATCAGCAGCAGTGGGAGAACAACTGCTTTTACACCTAAGCAGCATTGGGACCAACCGCAACTACCAAGAGCCCATAGACCAGATCATGACAGGAGTGTGAGCTCCACACCTCCTGCAGTCCGCTAGGAAGATCAACTGCTTTAACACCTAAGTAGCAGCAAGACCAGCTGCCTATAATAGGAGCCCTTGCCCCGATCCAACCAGGCATGTGAGCTCCTCCCCCTATATCCCGTTTAAGAGATCAATCTACCTGCTTTAAATATCAGCAGCAGTAGAAAAACAACTGCTTTTACATACAAGCAGCAGCGAGACCTACCGCAACCACCAAGAACCCACAGACCCGATCCTGCCAGGAGTGTGAACTCCTCCCCCTGCAGTCCATTGGAGAGATCAATCTGCCTGCTTTTAAATATCAGCAGCAGTGGAGATCAACTGCTTTTACACCTAAGCAGCAACGAGACCAGCCACAACCACCGAGAGCACACAGACCCGATCCTACCAAGAGTGTGAACTCTTCCCCCCATGCAATCCGCTAAGAAGATCGACTGTCGGCTCCGGGCGGCTTTCCCGCAGAGGAGAGAATCCTGCATTCACCGTGGGCCTCATCTGGGGCAGCCTCCTTGGAGCGGCTGGGGCACGGGCAGTGTGTCTGGGAGGGAATGCATGGATGGGAGAACATCGCAGGGGACTGTCTGCCAAGTCTCTTCCCTGAAGAAGCCCTTTCTGGAAACGTCAATCGCTCCTCCTAAACTTACTTGCTCCACTTCATCACTGACGCTGAAACCGTGGATTGAAGACAAAGTTTTATTTTATTTTTCTTTCCAGCTTATGATTTATCTTTAATCTAATCTATTGTTTTGCCTTTTGTCTTTGTTTTGTTCTATTTCTATCATTTAAATTTCTCCAGAATTCTACTGTTCAACGGCTCCCCCTTCTGCTTCTATTCCTTTCTCTCCTCTCTTCTACCTTCCAAAGTATTTAGATCAATGCTGTCTTGTTAAAATGTTTATTTTATTTTTCCTCTAACTCTACTTTTCACTTCTCTATTACCCTCCAGGTACTTTAGTTAGATTGTGAGCCTTCGGGACAGTAAGGGAATTTTTCAAGTACCTTTCTTATTTCTAATCTTAATGTATATTTTCTGTAAACCGCTTAGAACCTAACGGATGTAGCGGTATATAAGAAATAAATTACATTACATTACATTACATTATGGGGTAAAGATCTAGAACAATTACTCTCGCCCACTACTTACGAGGAATTCAGAAAGCGCCTAAAAACATATCTGTTCCTAAAATATCTAGACAACTGACCCAATCATCTCTCTCTCCTCAACGGTTCTTTTGACCTATTACCACTTTCTTTCTTTCACCTCTTTTAAGTTCAATCAATTTGTACCTTCTTTTAGTCTTTTGTAAACCGCGTAGAACTTCACGGTACTGCGGTATATAAACTGTTGTTATTATTATTATTATCCCCTTGCTATGCCACCATTATATAGGCATTTATTTTTGTACCTGGGGCAATGAAGGGTTAAGTGACTTGCTCAGGGCAGTAGTTTCATGGTAGCACCTCAGAGCAGTTGTAATCAAAGCAAAACAGGTCCCGAGAACTACACAGTCAAAGAAATAACAGGAGAGAGGTCTAGCAGCAGGAAGGGGAGCGGTTTTCAGACTGCCCATTTACCCAGGGTTGGGTTTTGTTTTTTTTTGGGGGGGGGGGGTCCCAAAGATCTGAAAGTTAATTGAGGGTAGAGTCTTCTGGTTCTATACTCACCACAAAGAACCTTAAGCTCTTCACAACAGAAGTTATTGGTCATTCCTTCATTTAGACAACTTTTCTCTACATTTTATTTGCGACATCCATGTAAATGTGTAATTAACTGTCGTTCACATAAATTTGTCTTCTTTGAGCCATCTCAACTGACAACCTTTCTATCAACTTCATGTTTGGAGAAAGATGGAACATGAGTGCTTAGATTAAGGAAAGGTGTATTTCCAGTCTACTAGTAATAATGTACTTAATTTAAATTTTCTTTGTATTACTTGCCCATCATCCACCTTGGATCTTAATTGTGGACTTGAGTAGAGATTTAGCTTATATTAGATGTTTGATTGAAGTATATGTTTAATTATTAATTCTTTTGCTGAATTTCCTTTCTGTACAAGTTATGCTTGATTATATTGAAAAAATTCAATAAATATATATAAATATAGACAACTTTTCTTAGATTTCCACAGGAATTCCTCATTCTGTGTTACGGCTTCTACTCTCTGGAACTCTTTGCCTTTTTTTTTACCTTCGCTCAGAGAAATCTTTTGCAACCTTCAAAGTACAATTAAAGGCATATTATTTCTCTTTGGCCTTTACTTCTTAATATACTTCTTCCTGATGGCTACCTCTCTACTGTGTGGGCAGAATTGAATTCTCTATTTCCTCCCTCACCACATTGTTCATCCCTCTCCCCTCACCTTTTTATTTTTATTGTAATCCACTGAGTCCCTCTTTGTCCATGTTCTCAATAGTTTTTCTTCACGTTTTGACTTACTTTTTTTGTTGTTGTTGATGGCTTTGTTTTTACCCTTTTTTATTTCTTTTCTTTTAATTTTTTTTATTGTAAACTGCTTATTTGCGCCTCTTGGTTTTATATTTGCGGTATATCAAATAAATTGAACTTAAACTATAAATTTTGGTTACAGTGCCAAAACTAGCCTAAAATCCTCTAGTCTCCAGGTAGAGGTGGTGGAGACAAAGACTGACTGAATTCAAGAAATTGTGGAACAGACATGTTATCTCTTATGGAGAAAAGGAGAAAGTGGATGGGCCCAGGGGTAGGCAATTCCAGTCCTCGAGAGCCAGAGCCAGGTCATGTTTTCAGGATATCCACAATGAATATGTATGAGATGGATTTGCATGCACTGCCTCCTTGAGATGCAAATCTATCTCATGCATATTTATTGTGGATATCCTAAAAACCTGTCCTGGCTTCAGCTCTCGAGGACTGGAATTGCCTACCCCTGTCCTAGGCCATTCTAACTAAACAACCTAGAGCTAGCCTAATCCTAAAGAGATTGGGAATAAGCATAAGGGAGACTTATTCTTTGGTCACATATTTGCACTTCAGCTCAACACAGTCTCAAAATGAAAACGACAGGATAGATAAAATTGAAAATCTCTCTGGGATCCTCGCATACAGTGGTTCTCTAGCACCCTCTGCTGGATGAATGGTATATTACAGGTAATGGAGACGATGCATGTGTAATTGTAGATTTGCAGATACTGCTTCTTAACTGTGACAAAACATTTATGATTAAAACATGTGGAGGCAGAAAGCTCTGTGATTTCAAAAATACAATCAAAATAAAAATCTGTCCACCAAATTAGTGCCTCCTTTTTAGATATTCTTTCTCTGTCCAGTTAAATTTGTTTTATGTTACAAAGCATACTGGGTTCTATCCATACTCATGTAAGAGTTGCATCAGTTTCCCAAATCTCTTTTTTTCAAGTTTCATACAGAGAATTCAGAATCTATCATTTCATCTCATCACTGAAATCTTCAAGCTTACCATTCCTGTAGCTTTAACTCATATGCCCCGCAAACCTTAACATTGGTCCATAAATTCTAATGTGCAGTATTTTTGTGGATACTAATGACCAATAGCAAACGCAGCAGGCATTATTGGAAATGTAAAAGTATTTGTGTTCTTGCAGAAGGTGCAGGGTTACCATACAGCTCCAGAAAAAGGAGGACAGATTGAGACATCCGGGTTTTATTTCCATTGCTTTCAATGGAAGTACACTTCTCCCTCCGTATTCACGGTTTCAACAATTGCGGTCTCGATTATTCACGGTTTTTACCTTGCTGGCTCCTCCCCCCCCTCCCCCCCCAATTACACCAGCTTGCATAGAGAAATCGCAGATTCCAAGCGTTTACAGAGAAAATCGCTGATTCCTGGTCCTTTCTTCACTGTGTTTTGCCTCTCCTTCAGGAACAGGCCAGATCTCCCGCCATGTTATTCGCGGTTTCACCATATTCACGATGGTTTTTAATAGAAAACAGCGAACAACATATGAAAAAGTTATTCACGGTTTTTCTGTATTGGCGGTTCTGTTAATCCCCTATCACAGCGAATACGGAGGGAGAAATGTAAACCCAGATGTCTCAATTCATCCTCCTTTTTCTGGAGCTATATGGTAACCCTAAGCAGGAGCCCAACACCCTAACCTCTCCTCCCTGAAGTGTAATAAACCTTTTTTTAATTTATGCTTTAATGCAGGGGTGCTCAGTGTCAGTAGCATAGCGAGGGGGGGAGGCGCCCCCCCTGCTGCGCACGCTCCCCTTCCCCCATACCTGTTAGGTTTCCCGGCGTGAGCAGCATCTCTAACTTGCTGCCCCCGTCAGCTCTCCCTCTGGCGTCATTTCCTAGTCACAGGACCCAGAAGTAATATCAGAGGGGAGCGCCAAGTTCATCGCAAGCAGCAGGTTGGAGCTATTGCTCGCGCCAGTGAAGAGTTAGAGATATGATAGCAGGGAAGGAGGAGGAGGGTAGAGAGGAGGAGAGGTGCCAACACTCCCACCATGACTGACCTCCCCCCCCCCTTCCTTACTATGTCACTGCTCAGTGTCAGTTTTCAAGGTTTGCAACCCAGTTGGGTTTTCAGGATTTTTATGCAATATGTACAAGAACATAATCCTATTTACGGTCTAACGCATTCAATCCCCTTCAAATTCTTACCTTGGTTTAAATTATACTTCACGACGTGGTCACTCGTTACTTGGATTAAATAGGATTATGTTCTGATAATACTTAGGTTGTTTTTCTGGGTTTTAAGGATTGTAGCCCTGAGGAAACCCCCTAAGGATGAAACATGTTGGCGTGCTGATCCCTAGCTGTTTACCACCCAAGCTAAGTATATAAACATACGTATATATTATATACCTTAGTAAAGTGGATGGTTTAACCTAGCTTACATTGATTGAAATCATAAAGTACTAATTCATAAAATGACACGGTGAAGATTGGATGCGTAAAGCCAGCTGTTATGAAAATTTATTGAACAACTGGTGGCATTTCTGAAGGCCGAAGAATTACTAAATAGAAGGTTTTTATGGATGGTTGAAAAGTACCTTTCCTAATAGGGATTTAACTTAAAACGTAGGCACCTGTAATGTAGGACAGGGTTTTAAAGGCCTATATTAAAGGTGCCTAAGTTCTTTAGAGCAGTGGTCCCCAACCACTGGGCCGCCAACCGGTAGTGGGCCATAGCCAGTGCCAAACCGGGTGGCGCAGCTGATGTCAGCTTTTACGGTGCTGGCAAAAAGCAGCTGATTTGTCACAGTATAAAAGAGCTTTCCCCTGCAGCCTGGTGCCAACAACAAATAGCTGATTCGTTTTTTCCAGTGCCAGCAAAAAATAGCTGATTCGTCACAGTGAAAAAGTGCTTTCCCCTGCGGCCCAATGCCTGAACTCCGGAAATGAAAGAAAAGTGCATGCTGGGGCTAGGTCTAGAGCCATGTGGTGTGGAGGCACAGAGGAGCAGTGGAGGAGAGTAAAGGCCTGTTGCTGGTGTGGAGGTACAGGGGTGCAGCGGAGAAGATGGGACCGTCTAGCTGCAGGGAAACAAGCTCAGTGCTCCCACTGATTCTGCATTATGATGAGTTGTATTATATTTTATATATTACAATGTAATAATAATAGCAATAAAGTGCATAATATAAAATGTAATCATTACATTTATATGATAGATAGATAGATGTTGAATAAGGAGGTTAGAGGGGCGGAGAGAATGTGCTTTAATCCTCTCCCCCCTCCTGTCTACCACCACCGGACCCTTGAAAAATTGTCTTGCATAAAATCGGTTCTTGGTGTAAAAAAAGGTTGAGGACCACTGCTTTAGAGAATTGCACCTAGCAGTGCCTAAATCCTTCTCATAGAAACATGACGGCAAATAAAGACCAAATGATCCATCCAGTCTGCCCATTCGCAGTAACGATTATCTCTTTCTCTCTCTGAGAGATCCCACGTGCCTATCCCAGGCCCTCTTGAATTCAGACTCAGTCTTTGTTTCCACCACTGTTCCACGCATCTACCACCCTTTCTGTAAAAAAGTATTTCCTCGGATGACTCTGGAGCCTATCGCCTCTTCACTTCCTCCTATGCCCTCTCATTGCAGAGTTTTCTTTCAAATGAAAGAGACTCGACTCATGCAGGAAACCAGTTCTTGGTGTACAAAAAGGTTGAGGACCACCGCTTTAGAGAATTACACCTAGCAGCGCCTAAGTCCTTCTCCACCTCTAAACATGCCTACTTTGGAGTTGGTCACCTATCTTTTGTAGAATCGTGCCTCACCCGATTAATTTTATTTTATTTTTTTCAATTATGAGCTTGTTAAATCTCATAATTGAAGCCAGTTTATTAATATCCCCTTTTGCAAAGCCACGCTAGTGGCTGCCGCTGCGGTAACTGCCTCAAGGCCCATAGGGATTTAAAGGGCTTCAGGGCTTTTGCCACGCAGCAGCCACTAGTGCAGCTTTGTAAAAGAGGGCATAAGTTGGCACCTAACTTTAGATGCCTATTTATTTAGGCACCTCTTAAGAGAATTTCCTCCTTAATGCCTACATTTTTTTTCATTCCCTAGTGCAGGGGTGTCCAATGTCGGTCCTCGAGGGCCGCAATCCAGTCGGGTTTTCAGGATTTCCCCAATGAATATGCATGAGATCTATGTGCATGCACTGCTTTCAATGCATATTCATTGGGGAAATCCTGAAAACCCGACTGGATTGCGGCCCTCGAGGACCGACATTGGACACCCCTGCCCTAGTGGGATCATAATCTAAGTTCTGTACCTGGGGCAATGGTAGGTTACGGTTTGTGACAGTGTTAAATGCACTTTAGTACTTTGCTCCCTAACAGTGAAATATTATTTAAGAACATAAGAATAGCCTTACTGGGTCAGACCAATGGTCCATCAAGCCCAGTAGCCTGTTCTCACGGTGGCCAATCCAGGTGACTAGTACCAGGCCAAAAGCCAAAGAGTAACAATATCCCATGCTACCGATCCAGGGCAAGCATCTTATTGCATGGTCTCTGATGATTTATCCATTGTTAACTTAAATGGATTCAGAGACGAGCAACGAAGCTAATAAGAGGTATGGAGAACTTGGAATATGAGGAACGACTCAAGAAACTGGGACTGTTCTCCCTTGAGAAGAGGAGGCTGCGAGGGGACATGATCGAGACGTTCAAAATGCTGAAAGGCATCGATAAAATAGAGCAGGAAAATAAATTATTTACATTGTCCAACGCGACACGGACAAGAGGACATGGTTTGAAGCTAAGGGGGGACAAGTCCAGGACAAATGTCCGGAAGTTCTGCTTCACGCAGCGAGTGGTAGACGCCTGGAATGCTCTCCCAAAGGAGGTTATTAAGGAATCCACTGTGCTAGGATTCAAAGGCAAATTAGATGCACATCTCCTTACGAGAGGCATAGAGGGATATGGGTGACTAAAACTACATCAGGTGTATACCTGACTGGGCCTCCGCGTGTGCGGATCGCCGGACTCGATGGACCATGGGTCTGATCCGGAGATGGCAGTTCTTATGTTCTTATATGCTAAATACATCTTTGTAAGAGAGTGATCAAGATGCAGCCATATCTGTTCTACCTACGGACTGAAAATTTCCTTTCTTGTTATTTATTTGTGGATCATTTACTCTAATAACACAAGGCAATTTACAATAGTAAATAAAGCAATCAACAAGAATACAGTTCATACAATACGAATATTTCTTCTCTTGTACAGCTTTGTTTTTTCAAACTGAGGTTGATTCATTAGATGAAATCTTGCTATGATAATACAGCTTTTTTTTTTTTTTTTTTTTAAATATATGTTTATTGAGAATGGCAAATATCCCAGACAAGAAAGCACAATCGGCAAAAGGACAATACAGGAAGAGCAAGAATAACATTAGAAGATCTAACAATTACAAACCTCCCCAAAGCGGGAATCCAGAAGTGAGCAGGCCTGAATCCAACAAAAGAGAAACATCAAACCAACCCAGACCCACAACACCCGTGGCGAGTACATCTCTAGACTAGACCATCAGCCATAATATTTTTACTTTAGGAAACACACCAACCCACAGACAATCACCATCCCATATACCCCAAGCCGCACAACAAACAACAAGCACACTGCATCCAACAACAGACAAACAATAAGCACACTGCATCCAACAACAGACAAACAACAAGCACACTGCATCCAACAACAGACAAACAACAAGCACACTGCATCCAACAACAGACAAACAACAAGCACACTGCATCCAACTCAAACAATCTATTCAAGCATACCACCCCTACAAATCCATTTGTGGATCTAGCACATAAGGACAGCCACATTGTACAACCATATATCTAGAACATTCAACCCGCCAGCCCCCTTAGCCAAGGTCAGCTTGGCCAGAGCCACTCGAGGAACCTTAGACTTCTAAATAAACCGAGAGATTACAAATTTGAAACTAAGTTCATCCTGGCGACGGAGCCAAATTGGCACCATCTGGAGGAGATACAGTAACTTAGGGAGCAGGACCATTTTTACCAATGCTACACGTCCCAACAGGCCCAATAATACAGTTTTTAATGTGTTGCTTCATTCTTTAGTGATAGGGAGCCTGGACTATTGTGACGCCTTTATTTCTGGCATTCATTTGGCCAAAGTAAAGAGGTTACAACTGGTGCAGAATACTACCGTCAAATTGCTTTTGGGGGCTGGCCACTGGGACCATGTTATCTTGCTTTTAAGCTGAATACTGGCTCTGTTATAAAGTTTAAGATCTTACGCCTTGTCCCTAGTATCTGGTTAAAGAGCGTTCATCTTTTTCTGTCTTGTCTTCTTCATCTTAAAGGATCATGGAACCTTTTGACAATTCCCTTGTTTGAACAGATTTGTCATGCTGCTACTCGCAATTCTATTTTTGAGTATGTCAGGCCCATCTTGTGGATTGTCCTCCAATATTTGAGGCTGGAAAGCTCCTTTGTCAAATGGAAAATGAGATTCAAGACTTTTTTTTCAACACACACTCTGATTTTTTAGTGTCGCTTATGGTGAAGGTTGGCCAGGGGCATGCTGGATCTGCAGTTTGCACAATCTGCAGGATTCTTGTTTTCATTTTCTATCCTGGGCTCTTCCCATGAAATTGCCGATGTCTCTCGGCCTGCTCGTGTTGTAATGGTGCATTAACTTGTAGCATCTAAAGAGAGTCCCGGCTTACTCCACGCATGCAGCTTTAGCAATATGAAAACACATATACTGGAAAGAAGAGGGTGAGCACAGCAGTTACAATGAAACATATGCAGCCCTCACAGCGGACACAGATAAAAGAGCTCTGACAAAATATTTGGCCTGGCTAGTCAGGGTTTGTGTTCAGTTATATTTGTTGCATACTCTTCCTCCATTGTATGCAAATCTCATTCATGCGTATTCATTGTGGATATCCTGAAAACCTGACTGGCAAGGGGGTACACCAGGGCTGATTTTGGAAACACTGCTCTACAATGCTCTGGGAGCTCTAATAAGCTGCCCAAATTCCTACAGCAGGCTCCATCTCTGACAGTATTCAAGGCCCAGTTAGAAGCCCATCTCTTTGAGAGTGCTTTCAACTCCTAACTCCTTTCTCCTCAGATTCTTCCTCCCCAACCCTATATGTTGTGTCTGTCTGTCCAAGTTAGAATGTAAGCTCTTCCGAGTAGGGACTATCCATACATGTCAGAATGTACAGTGCTGCGTATGCCTTTCAGCACTGCTCATATGTTCTAGGAGTGTGGCTCATAAAAACAGTTGCAAATCTGGAAATTGTTGGTTTTCTAGAACTTGTTGCTCACAGGAAAAAAAATTTGCACACACCTGGCCAGTCCTTAGAGGGAGTATTGCTGGAGACATTTGTTTTGTATTTCCTCTAGGTTGGTATCCATCAGTTAACTTCATTCACATGGGAGGACCATATATCCAGCTTCTCCTTGGAGAACATGCCATGAACAACAAAGAAACTCACAAAGACAGGATAACTAACATTAGGATTCTTGCGTGCAATTCAAAGTTTACAGCTTGACAAATGTTCTCCCTTGGATTTTATCCTTAACCTGCCCTTCTCTCTCCTTCTTCTTCGGAATGTAACATTTTTGAGTGTCTAAATTTGTTTTATAGGCGAATGTGTAGATAATAGTAACTGATTATCCATACATTTCTATGTTGTGATTTCAGCTCTAGTCTGTATATAGTGCTCTCATTCAATTTTAAGGACTCCTTTTATGAAGGCGCGTTAGGGCCTTAACACACGGAATAGCACGCGCTAAAATGCTGCGCGCATTAGCCGCTACCGCCTCCTCTTGAACAGGTGGTAGTTTTTCAGCTAGCGCGTGCTATAGCATGTGCTAATCCAGTGCGTGCACTAAAAACGCTAGCGCACCTTTGTAAAAGGAGCCCTAAAGTAACACAATAAAACAACTGATTACAGAAACAAAAACAAATCCCTACAACTCCACCTCCCCCCCAGCTTCTGTGAAGGGGCACAATCAGCTTTTGCTGCTTGCAGGTTTTTCACTAGGTGAGCACTAGGAAAAACCTACAAAGCACTGCCTACCCCTCTTGTGCTAGGAGCAGAGCTTTTTTAAGCGAAGGGTTCCTCTCTCTAAAGATGTAGACTGCTCCTTGGTGAGATTCCACTAAAGAACCGGCTTTCCTCGATAAAAATCTTATACCTTATGAATCTAATCGATCCTTAAGATCCTCTGGACAACACCTGCTCTGGGTTCCTTCTCTAAAAATAATAAATACCCGTAGATCAACAATATTCTCAGTTACTGCACCGACACTTTGGAATGCATCTTCGGGCAGAGCAAAATTTAGACAAATTTAAAGGAGCTTTAAAGAGCTTCCTATTCACTGATGCCTTTGGCTAATAATCCCACTATTTTTTTCTCATTGATCCCCTTACTCCTTTTGTTTTTCTCCCATCAACGTTCTCTTTCCTGTATTTATTGTAGTTCTCCCCCCCCCACACACACACACACTTTCCTCCTCATTCTTAGTATGTTTGTGTTTTGTTTGGCTGAGTAAAATTTCATCTGTTTATTATTGTTGTTTTTAATTTTGTTCTTACCCCTGTTTTATTGTTGTAAAACGCTTACTATTTTGATAAGTGTTTAATCAAATTTACAATAAATTTGGAAACTTTATAAGCAGGTTAATGCCTCAACAAAAACAAAAACCAAGGATTAATTTCCTAACTGTTCACAGCTGTTCACAGGGCTAGCTCAAGAAGTTGTGGTGCCCCACCATGCCCTGCTTCCTACCTGTCCCACCCCCAAACTCAGGGCCAATCAATAAAATTCTTGCTCCCTTACCCCCCACTACCACCCTCCAACAGCAATTTTTACCCTTCTCCCCCTTGGGACTAAGGCCAAGACACCGGACCCCTTACCTGGCAGAGCAGAGTGACAGGAGGCAGGCAGGATCCAGCACGGGCACAGCAGCATGCAGCAAAAAAAAAAAAAGAAAGAACATGGTAGGCCCTGAAGCACTTTAAAGGCTTCAGTATCCTGCTCCTCTTTACAAAACATGCTAACCAGCATGTGATATGTCATCTGGGAGGGGAAGGCAGGTCCAAAGTGCTCTGGGCGCCTATCGGAGGCCAGTTGCAGCTAGGAGTTGGGCCTAAACAGTGTCATAGGCCAGCTGTCGTGAGGGAGGGAGGGCTTGAAGCTGGCATCAAGCATGTCACCCTGGGGAGCATCAGAGGGAGGTCAAGTGCCAAAGTCATGTCTTCATGGGACCAGGGAATGCAGACCACTGCTGGCTGGCTGCTCACAAGCTGTGGTTCTCAACCTTTTTGCAGGCAGGACACACATGATGGATGATGCTTGTATCTGTGACACTCTGCATACATGACCCTCACAGACCTTTGGTCTGATACAGTATGTCATATATAAAATGTATATATTCAACTTTTTCCAAGTCCATATATATCTCCCACAATAATCTTCTGTGGGAGTTGTATATGGACTTCAGGAAAGTTGAATATATATCTATTATACCAGTGGTTCCCAACCCTGTCCTGGAGGACCCCCAGGCCAGTCAGGTTTTCAGGATAGCCCTAATGAATAGGCATGAGAGAGATCTGCATATACTGGAGGTGCCAGGCATGCAAATTTGCTCCATGCATATTCATTAGGGCTATCCTGAAAACCCGACTGGCCTGGGGGTCCTCCAGGACAGGGTTGGGAACCACTGTATTATACTATTGTTTCCAAGTATACCTAGTGAGTAAATCTATCATCATTTAAGTAAGAATGAGATATATAAAATGTAAACATGCTTTGCATCCACAATAAACCCTATCTACCATAGAACAGCAGCACTGATTCCTGTGGTTTGAAAAACAAGAACCCTACTTAAGAACAAGCAACACTGCGAACATTACATAGGGCCCTAGAAAGCCAATATATCTACTACTGGTAAAACAAAGATCTGAGTCTATGAAGACACATTTCTTATTAACAAAAGTCCTGGACTGCAATCCACCCCCAATACATTCATTGGAGCCAAACCAGGATCAATTCAAATCTGTCTAATCAGTTACACCAAGTCAATCAGCTCCCGTTACAAGGCATGCTGGGAGATGACCAATGCACAAGCAACTTACAAGCCAGCAAAACTAACTGCCTAGTTACTTGCTTCCAAGAAGGAGATGAGGCCTTCTGCTCAGTCCTGCTTTTCAATTTGCATCACCATGCAATATGGTATTCATAATTGTTCACACTACCCACCAAAATCAGTACTGTACTATAATGCACCTGGTTACACTTTTTAGAAATCCAAGAGTTACCCTATATCTCCCTCTGAGAACTGGATAATTTGGCAGGAAGGAGAGGGAGAGTGTGGCACAGTGGTTAAAGCTACAGCCTCAGCACCCTGAAGTTGTGGGTTTAAACCCACACTGCTCCTTGTGACCCTGGGCAAGTTACTTAATCCTCCCATTGCCCCAGGTATGTTAGATAAATTGTGAACCCACCGGGACAGAGAGGGAAAACTGCTTGAGTATCTGAATAAATGCATGTAAACCGTTCTGAGCTCCCCTGGGAGAACGGTATAGAAAATGGAATAAAAAATAAATTTTAATCCAGTTCTTTTCTGGTGTACAGTATTGTAAGATTTGCAGCACCAATTTCAATGGTTAGGATTAGAGACTATAACTACAATTCTTCTTTGGGATGTGACTTCAAACCCAGGACTAGCCAAAATGGTTCCCTCTTGGAACTGGATAACTTGGCATACAAAATACCACAGTTTGTTTTAGTCAGGATTTATAAAAGAATATTTACCAGTCTTATCTGGCTTTTGAAGCAACTCAGCTGAGTAGGAGGCAGGAACTAAATTCTCAGATGTTAATCTGACAAAGTAGGTGAGGACAGATAGAAACATCTGGGCTTTACTTCTATTGAAACAAATGGACGTAAAATCCAGATGTCTCAATCCATCCTCCTTTTTCTAGAGCCATATGGTAACCCACGCTGAAAAGTTAGTTAAATAGAGGCTGGCGCCATTTTGTACTTTGTTGAGACGGCTGGTAGCGTACTTGAATTAAGTAAGTTCACAACTGAGAACACTAAGTTGTATACTGGTATGACTCTGTGTTTGTGATTTTAACTTTTTTGTTTTAATTTTTTGTTGCAGTAGCTTGGTACATATGTGAAATGGCCCTGAAGCAGTGGATATAAAGTCAAATCCACGAAACGCTGGCCACGTTGGTATCGGTTGATACATGAGCACTGCTAAAGCTAAGTACTTTTGCTAAAATAAGCTAAAAAACTAATGCTAAGTACTTTTTCCTATTAGAATACTGAGTAACCAACACAAATCAAACATGTTAAATTGTTGCTAGTTTGAGTCTCAAGGGAACGAGTGTGTAGACACAATATGGTGATTAAAAGGAATATTTTAGAAGTTATTTATTAAGACATTTCTATATATAAACAAAAAGATTTAAAAAAATAATTATATCTTCTTAGAATATACATAGGTATAAGAGACTAGGAGGGAAGAAGACCAATGATTGGAGCAAGGGAGCGTATAACCACGCTGAATTTTCTGGTCTGTGAATAACGACTGCGCGTGGGCTCCGTGTCTGAGGTCTCTCCCTAGATAAAATAGAGTATATGTTAAATAGAGTTAAGAATTAACATCACACTTTTTCTCTTTTTTCTCTATATATGGGAATATTTAGGTAACCCTAGTAATACCTCTGTTTTATGTAAGCACTATTAAGACCCATCTTTTAAGATTAAACTTTGTCCTACAGAGCTATCAAGTTATCCAGTTCCAAGATGGAGACTTTTAGACACGTCTTGGTTTTAAACTTAAATCCTAAAACAATGTGGTATTTGTAGTCCCTGATTCTACCCACTGAAATCAGTACTGAAAGTCCCAGAATGCAGCGTGGAGCTGCCAGAAATCCAGGACTAGCCTTTAATCTCCGTCCTGGAACTGAGTAATTTGGTAACTTTGATTATAAAAATCTCTTGTAAATTACCTGAGGTTTATTTGTTTTTTTTGTTATTAGCAGGACCTATTATGCAATGCATGGAATTTTGGAGTACCTTGTAATATGGCCGAGTGGAACTTTGTTTCCTTATGTGTCTCCTACTGTAATTTTTTTAACTATTCTCTATTACACTTGAGGTGCAGTTGGTAGGTTACTTGCCCACCACACCCGTGACCTGAGTTCATCAAATCCTGCACAGAGAGATTTCTACCAGGTAGCCAGCCTCTGGTCAGCTTAGCCACCCATCCACTTTTGGTTGGTACATGAGTAACTGGCCTTAGCCAAGGAGAAAAGTTGACTGTGGAAGGCGATAGCAAAACACCCTCTTTTTCAAAGGCACGCTAAGGGCTCCTTTTACCAAGGTGTGCTAGCGTTTTTAGCACATGCTGCATTGCCGTGTACGCTAACCCTGTGCTGCGCGCCAAAAACATCACAATCTCAGCTCTGGTTACCAGATACACAAACTTTTCACACTACTACTATTATTAATTATTTCTATAGTGCTACCAGATGTACGCAGCCCTGTACACTCACAAAGGAGACAGTCCCTGCTTGAAGGAGCTTACAATCTAAACAGACAAGACAGACAGATGCCATGCATAAAGTTAGGGGGAATGGTTAATCTGCTGGCTAGGGTAGTGGGCATTAGGATTATGGCAGCCAGAGGTAAGAAATGGCCTCTCCATCCCACAACAGCAGTAAATGCCTTCATAAAATATCATCTGCTGCTGCAATTAGCAGCAGCAGGAAATGATGTTTTATGAAGGTGTTTCCTATTGCCACAGGACGGAGAGGCCACTCAGTGGGAGACTACTGTTGTCAGTCAGAAGTGGAGAAGACACGCAAAAGCAGGAGTCTCCCACTGAAAACAGGAGACTTGGCAGGTCTGCAATATCCTTTGTCCATACAAAACTATAGCTTCCCCCCTCCCCCCCACCGAAAGCGGATTTTGTAGGTTTTGGAAATAAGCCCTTCCGTTAGAGACTACAATTACCACACTACATTTATATAAGTCCAAAAATTGCCTTGTGGAACTGGGTATGCTGGTAGCTCATTCCTTAAGTGAGCTTCACTAATTTTTAAGTCAGGGCCACTTGGGATCCAAATGGGCTAAATGAGAGCAGTCAAATATCTTCCCATTCAGGGGCATGACACTGCAAACCAGTATAGTCAAACATCCATCCCTACTAGTGCTGCTGATTCAATCGGTGAATTGATTCGTTGTCTGAGAAAATCGGATTCACCGATTCAGCAGCCCCCACCCTGGTAAAACCTGACATACCTTCGAGGCCTCCTAAAATAGTAGCGGTGGCAGCAATCTGAATGGGCTGTTTCACAGCCTTCCCTCTGCTGCGTCACTGATGAAGTCATGGATGACGCAGCAGAGGGAAGCCCTAGCGGGGCATGTCACAAAGCAGCCCGTTCAGAATGCTGCCACTGCTTTAGGAGGTCTCAGACGTATGTCAGGTTTCACGGTGGGAGGATTGGTGGGTTGCTGCTGCTGCACATGAGGATGGGTGGGGAAGGAGGAGAGCTTCTGGTCAGAGAGACAGGATGGGAGGAAAGATGCTGCATATGGGGGGAGAAAGGAAGAATTGTTGGGGTGGAGGAGAGGAAGAGAGATGAAACAAAGTGGTAAATGGGTGAGAGGGAGAAATCCTTCATATGATGGAGGGGAGGGAGACATGCATGGAGAAGAGAGAGGGAGAGATGTTCGATAAAGGGTGGAGGGCAGGGAGAGATGGTGCATGGAGAGAAATAAATATTGCACATGATAATGGAGGAGGAAAGGAGAGATGCTGCATGAAGGGGAATAGAGATGTTGGACCCAGGACAAAAGGCAGGGAGAGAGAGATGGTCGAAGAGGGAAAGAAACAAATATTGGATATGACAGGGATGTAGAAAAAAATAATTTTATTTTCTATTCTGTGATTACAAAATGTCAGATTTGAAATGTGTATCCTGCCAGAGCTGATGTTAAGATAGTAGTGAGCGTGAGCTTAGACCTAACAGAGAGAGAAAAAGTATTTTTAATTTTAGTTACACCACAGTGCCAGTATGAGGGTGGAAACAAGCATCAGAATGGGGGGGGGGGCCACAGGGGCCTTGGCCTCCCACAAAAGTGCCACTTTTAAATTCCTACTTAATCCCTGGTGGTCCAGAGGTGCAGCAGGCAGCAGCGAACTTTCCAGCTCCTGCTCCGCTGCTCACCCGGTCAATCGTGGCAAATTTCTTTTGCCGCCCAGCGGGAGTGCGCTTTGGTACTCCTGCTTGGTGCTGTGGCTTCTTTGACTGGCTCCCGTGAATTTTCATGATTCATGAGAATTCACAGGAGCCAAAGAAGCCACTGAGCACCAAGCAGGAGTGCCAAAGTGCGCTCCCGCTCATTGCAGCTCAGCGGCAGAAGAAACCAGACACGACCAGGCCAAAGGAGGTAGGATGATGGGGCAAGGTGCACAGCGAACGAGCGAGGAGGGAGGGGGGGAGCAGAGTTTGACAGGGAGGGTGGCTGGCTGAGTACAGAGTCTGACTGGGCGGGGGGGGAGGTGGCTGGCTGGGTTCAGAGTCTGACAGTGAGGAGGTGGCTAGCTGGGTGCAGAGTCTCACAGCAGAGGGGGTGGCTGGGTGCAGGGGGTTGGGAAGGCAGGGAAAACATGCTCAGGGGATTGGGAAAGACAGATACTGTACTTACTGGGAGAGGGTTGGGAAGAACAAATGCATGGGCTAGAGGGGGTTTGGGAAAGGAGGACAAGAGATGCTGCACAGGTGGAGTAGTGGGAAGGGAGAGAAAGAAATGCTGTTGGTGGGGGAGGGAAAAGGAATGGAGAATTGTTGGACATGATAGTGGTGGAGAGGAGGAAGGCAGAAATGTTACACTGGGAGGGAGGAGAGATGACCCAAAGAAGAGAGAGATGTTAGACCACTGGAATGGGAAGGAGAGCGATAGAGATGCCAGACCACAGAATGGAAGTGAAGGAGGGGAAGAGAGAGATACCAGACCGCAGAAAGGAAAGGAAAGGAAAGACCTCGGGAAGAAGAGAGAGATGCCAGACCATGGGAGAGGAGAGAGATTCTAGGCTATTGGAAGGAGAGGAGAAAAATGAAAAACCATATGAGGGAGTAAGGGGGAAAAAGATGCAAAACCATATGAGGGGGGGAAGGGGGAAGACAGAAATGTGTGACCATGGGAGAGGGATGAGATGGAGCTTAGAGCTTGCAGCACCCCAAAAAAAAAAAGCATTCCGCTGCCTATGGGTGGAAAGACTACAAAATAAACCTGCCAGAGCGTTTAAAAAAACCCCGCCCAATTGGGCAGGAAAAGCGAATCTTGCGCAGCACTATTCCCTACTAGACCACCCTCACCGGGAGGTATCCTCAACGACCTGAGACATTACCAAATGCAAATCCCTTCTTTCAACCATGTGGCTCGTCCCCACTCCATGATTCCTGTCACAAGCTTGAGAATAAGTCCCGCCCGCTGGCTCCTTCCGGCTACTAAAAGCCCTTAACGTCTCGCCAGAAGACGCTGGGGGCGTGGCACGCTCGGCGCTAACGCACTGCACGTAGGGAACTGTAGTTCTATTGCAGCACTAAGACCAGGCGGAGGGGGCAACTTCAAAGGCATCAGCACGAGAGCCAGTACCGTCCGCTTGGCCGAGCGACTACTCCTCCCCCCCCCCCACACACTCTGGCGAGTACTCGCTTATTTAACCTGTGGCAAACTACGTTATCCCGCCTGTTCGGCTTCGCCACCTATCACCACTCAGAAAAGGAGCAGCGGGAAAAAGCCGAAGCGTTGTTACAGCCGGCGCGCTACCGCGAGGGCGCCTCCTCTCGGGCACTAGCGCCGAGGCTTCTGGCACCTGTTTGGACGAAAACCTGGTTACGTGGATCCTGGACGCCTCACGCACGCGCGGCGGGGGGCGGTCCTCCGCGGCCCGATCCAGAGCGCCAGGCGCCGGAGTTTAGCCTTGGCCTGGACAGAGGCCCGGGCTGGACGTTGGAAGAGCGGAGCGGCTCGAGGGCTTTTAGAGCACCGCGAGGGTAAGTGACGTGTCCTGCGTATGCAGCTGGCCCCGTGCTGTAGCGAAGGCCTTCTCCCGAGTGCCTGCAAAAGTTTAGGAGGGCTGTTACTGTGCTCTTTGCTTGCTTACTTTGGAGGAGCACAGAGTAAGGAAGCCATGGTAGTGGTGGAGCCTATACTATTTGGGGAGGTGCCACCTCTACCTCATATTGCGCCCATGGCCTTCTTCCAACTGCGCTGACAGGTGCATCGGGTGAGCCCCTCCCCCCCCTACCATTTGCTAGCCTGGAGCACATAGTCACATATATATGTTTTACATACCACAGACTTTATATAGAGTATGGTGGTTAGCTCATAAGACGTTGTTAGGGTTTCCTTTCCTGTTGGTTTGGAAAGGTATGAACTTATTTCCCCCCACCCCCCAGAAATACAGACGCTATAAACGTCCTCTTTCAAAACAGCAAGACTGCACAGGTGACAGGATTGGGGCGGAACGATTGGGATTTTTATAGTTTAATTATCAATATGTGGGCCTTGAGGTATAGTGTGCGTTCATGGCTTGCTGGGTCTCACCCCGTCTGATGCAAACTTCCTGTTGGAGAAGGCAGGGATGGCACACATATGATAGTAAGTAAACAAAATCAAACAGGTTTCACACGTACAACTGATGTGAAAGTCAAGAGGAAAAGGACCTCAGATGCCTGCGCTACTCAGAAATATGTATTCCTATACAGTAAAACCTTGGTTCACGAACATAATTCGTTCCAGAAGCATGCTTATAATCTAAAGCATTTGTATATCAAAGCAAATTTCCCCATAGGAAATAATGGAAACTCAGACCCCAAAATGTTTAATACAAAATACTATACGTACTTGTATTGCAAGACCTCGCTCATTTAGAACAGTCACTACACTCCTGCAGCATCAGAGAGAGAAGAACCATCGGCTCAGTTGTGATGATGTGATCTAATCTAATCTAATCTAAACCTTAAGTTTATATAAGAACATAAGCAGTGCCTCCGCCGGGTCAGACCATAGGTCCATCCTGCCCGGCAGTCCGCTCCCACGGTGGCCCAAACAGGTCACGACCTGTCTGAATCACCAGAAGGGGCTCCCTTGCCACCTTGGTTTCTCATTGAAGTCCTATCTTCCCATCGAAGTCCTAACCCTCCGGTCTTGCACATGTACGACCTGGTTGGGTTTTTATACTTATTACCTGGTTAGCTTTCTATACTTGTGTTACATCTCAGCTCCTCCCTCAGTATCCCACGATCCCTTTATCCCTCAGGAATCCGTCCAATCCCTGTTTGAATCCCTGTACCGTACTCTGCCTGATCACTTCCTCCAGTAGCGCATTCCATGTGTCCACGACCCTTTGGGTGAAAAAAAACTTCCTTGCATTTGTTTTGAACCTATCTCCCTTCAGTTTCTCCGAATGCCCCCTCGTACTTGTTGTCCCCTTCAGTCTGAAGAATCTGTCCCTATCCACCCTCTCTATGCCCCTCATGATCTTGAAGGTCTCTATCATATCTCCCCTGAGCCTCCTTTTTTCCAGAGAGAAGAGCCCCAGCCTATCCAACCTCTCGGCGTATGGGCAGTGTTCCAGCCCTTTTACCAGTTTCGTTGCTCTCCTTTGGACTCTCTCAAGTACCGCCATGTCCTTCTTGAGGTGCGGCGACCAATACTGAACGCAGTATTCCAGATGTGGACGCACCATCGCTCGATACAATGGCATGATGACTTCCCGCGTCCTGGTTGTTATGCCCCTCTTTATGATGCCCAGCATCCTGTTGGCTTTTTTCGAGGCTGCTGCGCACTGCGCCGATGGCTTCAGTGATGCATCCACCAGCACACCCAAGTCTCTCTCAAGTCTGCTGTCTCCCAACAATGCCCCCCCCAATTTGTAGTTGAACAACGGGTTCTTTTTCCCTATATGCATGACCTTGCATTTTTCCACATTAAAGCGCATTTGCCATTTGTTTGCCCAGTCTTCCAGCTTGTCCAGGTCCCTTTGCAGGTCCTCACACTCCTCCCTGGACCTAACTCTGCCGCACAGTTTGGTATCGTCTGCAAATTTTATAACCTCGCACTTTGCCTCCTTTTCCAGGTCATTGATAAATATGTTGAAGAGCAACAGCCCCAGCACCGATCCCTGTGGCACACCGCTCGTGACTCCCCGCCAGTCAGAATATTGGCCCTTCACTCCGACCCTCTGCAGTCTACCCGACAACCAGTGCTCGATCCATCTGTGCACATCCCCTCCCACCCCGTGGTTCCACAGCTTCCTAAGCAGCCTTTCATGTGGCACCTTATCGAAAGCCTTTTGAAAATCGAGGTAAATGATGTCGATGGGTTCCCCATTGTCCACCCGACTGCTTATTCCCTCAAAGAAGTACAGAAGGTTCGTTAAGCACGACCTTCCCTTACAGAATCCGTGCTGGCTTGTTCTCAGTAGGCCATTTCTCTCAATGTGCTCGCAAATGCCGTCCTTGATCATAGCTTCCACCATCTTCCGTATAATTGAAGTCAGACTCACCGGCCTGTAGTTCCCGGGGTCACCCCTCGATCCCTTCTTGAAGATAGGTGTGACATTCGCCAATTTCCAGTCCTCTGGTACCTCTCCAGTTTTCAAGGATAGGTTGCAAACATGCTGGATTGTGACCGCTATTTCTTGTCTTAGTTCCTTCAGAACCCTTGGGTGGATCCCGTCCAGACCCGGTGATTTGCCGCATTTTAACCTGTCTATCTGTTTGAGGACATCCTCCTTACTTACCTCTATGTGCTCCAATTTTTCAGCCTGTTCCCCACTCATGAGCTCCTCTGAGTCCGGTATATTAAATGTGTCTTCTCTCGTGAAGACCGATGAGAAGAACGTGTTCAACCTCTCAGCTACCTCTCTATCCTCCTTAATCACTCCCTTCCTATCCCCATCGTCCAATGGCCCTACCTCCTCTCTCGCTGGTCGCTTCCCCTTTACGTAACTGAAGAATGCCTTGAAGTTTTTCGCCTCCCTGGCCAGCCCCTCTTCGTATTTCCCTTTTGCTTTTCTAACCTCCCGGTGGCATTCCTTTTGGCATTTCCTGTGCGCCTGGTGATTTTCCTCCGTTGGGTCCTTTTTCCATCTCCGGAAGGATACTTTTTTGTCATTTATTGCCCTCTTTACTTCTGTTGAGATCCAAACCGGGTCCTTTGACCGCTTGTTCTTGCAGCCTTTCCTGAAACTGGGGACGTACATTCTCTGTGCTTCCTGCAGGGTGTCCCTGAATAGGGTCCAGGCGCTTCCTACAGTCTCCATCCTAAAGATGTTTCTGAGCCTCCTCCCTACCATTTCCCTCATAGCAACATAGTTCCCTTTCCTGAAGTTGAGCGCAGTTGTTGCGGTCCTCCTTACTATGGGTGTCCCCCTTTCTAATATGAATCTGATCGCATTGTGGTCGCATATACCGCATCATCTCCATGCGTGTATACTGTATATACTCGTATTGCAAGACTTTGCTTGTTTAGAACAGCCACTCAACTCCTGCAGCGTCAGAGAGAGAAGAACCATCGGCTCAGTTGTGATGTGTGTATACTGTATGTACTTGTATTGCAAGACATTGTTTGTATATCAAGTTAAAATTTAATAAAATGTTTTGCTTGTCTTGCAAAACACTTGCAAACCAAGTTACTTGCAATCCAAGGTTTTACTGTATAGCATTTGCAGGAACAGATTCTCCATCATCAGTCCCAAAACCTCTTGTCAGCTGATCAACAAAACTTATTTATTCTTTTAATTATATTTATATTTTAACAACTATAATGACCAGCATGAAAAATGCACTTATCTGTTGTGCAAATCAGAATCTTATTTGGCCCGACGGGACCTGTTTCACCACACTTCTTGGCTTCTTCAGGGGTCTTATTTGAAAACTGCCAAAAGATAAGTTGCAAATAATCAAAATCCACGTCGGTTGTCATTATAAACTTAACAAAAATAGTACTCACTGCATTTAGTTTTAAACATTCATTGCATCTCCAAAAAATGGTGCGGGTAACTCTACCACGCCGGAGCATGTGCAATTATACTTCCCAGAGCTAATGTCATACACAGCTGATTCACTTCGTCACTCATATTAATGGGAAATGTACTCCAAAGGTTTGAGAAGTTTACAAAAACAGTTTAAAAAAATGCATGCCAGTCGATGGAGCTGTTCAAACCAACTGGCTTCACTGAATTTAATCTAAAACTCCAGCGTGCTTCACATTGGAAGTAAGTTTTCTTCGGCAATCTTCTCCCCTGTCGTGTTTCTCCTCTGTATCAATGCACAAGCATTTTAAATCATTGTATCTGTGGTTACCTTCCAAACAGTGTTCAACCAAGGGAGCGCTTAACCTTTTCAACTTTAAATTAGATCGATGTTCACACATTCTAACTTTGGGCTAGATTCACTAATCTCCGATCAGTGTCTGTGTGCATGCAGGCCGATGAATTTACCAAAGGCCTGCATGCAAATGGAGACGATGGTTGTACGCCCCCAGCCAACTGCACGGATCGCTAAAGCCCTGACAGTAGTGACAGGAGGCAGTCACTGCTGCTACTGTCAGGGCTTCTGCCGGCTTTTTAATCTTTTTTTTTAATCTGGCAGATATTTTGCGTGTTTTACACAAGCAAAATATCTGCCCAATTAAAAAAAAAAAATTAAATTCCCCTCCCAACAAGTGCCCCGAACATCCCTCCCTTCCAGAACCCCCCCAAATTTTCCCCGCAGCGCCTGATGCTTATTAAAATTATGGTAGGAGGATTCCCACTCCCTCCTGCCATCGGTCCCACCCAACTACCCAAAAACTAATGGCAGGAGGGATGCCAACTTCCTCCTGCCACCCCCCGGACGACCCCTGCCTGTTCCCGGTCCCCTCCCCTCCCACCCCATACCTTTAACGGAGCAGGAGGGGTGCTCAATCCCTCCCACTCCAGTGCCTCCTGTGGCGAGTCTGAGGTCTTAGGCCCCAATTGGCTCAGATGCCTCAGGCTCCTCCCTTGGGAGGGGCTTGAGGTGCCTCAGCCAATCAGGGACTTCCTTAATGAGTACCTCAGGAAATCCCTGATTGGCCAATCAGGGACTTCCTTAGTAAGTACTCACTAAGGAAGTCCCTGATTGGCTCAGGCCCCTCAGCCAATCAGGGCCTTAGGCCCCGCCCCATTCATCAGACTCGTCGTGGGAGGCATTGGAGCAGGAGGGATTGAGCCCTGTGCATTAGACTCGTCGCAGAAGGGATTGAGCACCCCTCCTATTCCATTAAAGGTACGGGGAGGGGAATGGGTAGGGGGCATCCAGGGGGTGGCAGGATGGAATTGGCATCCCTCCTGCCATTAGTTTTTGGGTGGGTGGCAGGAGGGAGTGGGAACCCTCCTGCCATAATTTTAAGCGGCAGCGGCTGCAGGGCAAATTTTTTGGGGGGTTCGGGGAGGAAGGGGGGACAAGGCACTTGTTGGGAGGGGGTTTCATTTGTTTATGGGTGGGGAGTTGGGAAGCATTGGAGCAGGAAAGATTGAGCACCCTTCCTGCTCCGCGGGGAAGGGCAGGAGAGTCGGGGCTGAGAGCAGGAGATGGGGCAGAGAGCAGAGTTTTTGCACAAGCGACTGGTCCTCACCAATCGCTTGTTTTTGGATCGGCTAGCCATTTGGTAAGTTTTGTGAATCGTGTCCTTCCTGCTTTGCATGCCAATTCCCCTCATTTGCATGCACTGTTCATGATTGGATTGTTGGAGCGGTTAGTGAATCGGGTCAGAGGAAAATCGGGTCGCAAAGGGCTCGCAAACCAATCAGTACAAGTGAATCTAGCCCTTTGAAAGGGCGGATTGGTTTGCCAACATACATTTTAGCACAAGGACAAAAAATGGCATAAATGATGCAGTCAGATTTACATGTTAAAAATTGCTTTATGGAATAAATTTTGCCATCCGATGAATTAGTGAACGTTTTGCCCTGATGGGTAATGGAACATATGCTACATGACCCGCATCTATAGAAACCTTATGGCAACGTACTGTTAATCTTGGGTGAAACCATTTTGTATGCTGCTGGGCTGAGGATATCTTTTAAATTTCTCTCTCTTGAGAAAGCCATCCTTAACTGGTTGTCTTTAAATAGCAGATTTGTTTGCATGATCTTCCAGTTGTTTTTTTATAGTATTATGTTAGCTGGAACATTGCCCTGTGCTGTGAACCTTAACACACATGTTTGTACATTCTCATTCGTTCTTCTGTTAGACTTGTTCCCTCCCTCTAATAGAAAATCTCTATTCTAGTATTTAGCCTGTTTCATAGCCTGACGTAACACTGGAACTGGATAGCCTCTGTTGACTAACTTTGAAAACAGAATATTTGATTGTATTTATGTATTGTAGAACAGTTCCTCTTCAAATGTAAAAACTGAGGAAAAAGGAAAGTTACCCTTCAGTTTACCTGAATGATAACTCTTGTAATCCAAAAACGTGTTTCTGTCGGTTGATTTCGTGTGTAAATCCGTTTCAAAATGATCAGTGACTTGGATTATCTTTGAAGAGGAGCAGCAGGGCGGCAGCGGTTGGTGAGTGAGGGTGGAGGGGGGGGTCACCGACGTGTTCCCTGCCTCTGTGTTCCAAAATGGAATACGGCCAGGGAAGGACACAGCACGACGCAGGAATCACAAAACCCTAAGTGCACATGCGCGCTTAGGGTTTTATTATAGAGGATATATATATTATATGAAGTTTAAAATAAATTTATTTTATGATCTGTTAGTCTTAATTTTGGGCATGAGATGGGAAGAGGAATTTGAATTTAGTTACGCTTTTCAGTAGTTGCTCAAAGCATGATATATTCATATACAGTACTATATCATACCATATTGTTTCTTATACCCCCCATGTCAACTGGGAATCAATGCAGCTTACCTAAGATTAATAAGGTTAGCAACATAGACTTTATGAATCCATAGCATGACTATAATGAAAACAGATGCAAGCCCCTTTTCCCTCTCCCCCTCCACTTTTTTCTGTCTGTCTGTCTCCCTTGCTTCCTGCCCAGTGCCTATCTCTCTCTGGCCCCCAGAGCAAACCAAGATTGCTGCCTGCCCCTAGCACACCCCTTCCCCCAAAGCAGCCCCTTTTCCCTCTCCATTTCTTTCTCTCTGTCTCTCTGTCTCTCTCCCTGGCCCCCTGCCTATCTCTCTCTGCCCTCCCCCCCCCCCCCCGAGCAAACCAAGATTGCTGGCTACCCCCAGCACACCCCTTCCCCCTAAGCAGCCCCTTTTTCCTCTCCCCTTCCACTTCCCTGAGTAGCAGTAGCAGCTGGACACCTTGCAGCACCTCAAAGGACACCCTCCTGCTGTTTCTCTCACCGCCGCAAGCCGCAAATGGAACACGGCATGGAAGCAGAAATCACAGCGGCAGGGATCACGCCGTTTCAATAGCGCATGCGCGGGTAAGGGTTTTATTATAGAGGATTGTTAAGAGACTAGAATTTGTCATTTCTGAGAAATGTGCATCATTTCTGTTCAGGAGGAAAAGCTTTGGATTTCTTTTTCCAGCCTTGTTTTGCATATACACTAGAGTTGGCTTTCTTATAGTTTCTACTGTGTGTGTGTGGGGGGGGGGGGGCATGTGAAGAGAACAGTAGCAGTACCTCATGTGAAGAGAACAGTAGCAAATCAGCTTGTTCTCTCATAGTTTCTCAATAGTAAGTATATTGCTAACTCTAAGGCCTAGTATGGTATCTTTATTACAGTAAGGGTTGTTGTAGTTTGAGTCCTGGGAAGTAGAGCTGTAGTAGTTGGGAAAATTTGCTGCATTTTGTTATTTCACAAGGTGTGTGGCAGTGGAAGGAAACTGTGGTGGTATTCTTGAAATGATACCACAATTTAAACTTTATTTTTCTATATGGTGAGTTATAAGGAGAACCTAATATAAATTTCTATTTATATATTGCATAAGCCTTTCGGTTCTATGCAGTTTACAGAAGAGGTAAGACTGACTAAAGTCAGTGAGCTGCAACTCGGCAAAGTGGTTAACAATGGAATTTACAAAGGAGGTAGTAAGTGGAGATTTACAAAGAGGTTCTAGCTCCATTTCTGGAAGATGTGGAATATGCTACAGAACTGGAGGTTCAGGGTTTATTTTGGGATTCCTATACTGAATGCAAATTTCATTCCCATATACAAGAATTTGTGAAATGATGCTTATGGGGAGGGTTCTTTATATACATAGAAGGTTCTGGGGACTTTAATCTTCTAGTAGTCTTATGTAGCTATGTGATGTGCAGAAACGTCACTTTGGCTTGCCCTTCTCCCTATTGTCACCTCGTATATTTCTGTCGGACACTACTGCGAGGTGTAGCTATATTTACAGGCATCAGGACCCAAAGGGTTGAGGCACCCAGCACTGTGTCTGTCAGAACTAAGGAAATTTCTTTCTTTAGTAGAGGAAGAAAGTAGATTGTCACAGTTTCAGTGGCTCCTTATATTACACACTTAAATGTAGGATCCTGACCAACAGAAAAAGATAATGGTTCCTGCGGATGGGCAGACTAGATGTGCCATTTGGCCTTTATCTGCCATCAAACTAAATCATGTTCTTTTAATGTTCTTTTAGAAAACTAGTAAAGACCTAGAGGGGCATAATCAAAAAAAACTTCTAAGTCCCCTTTTGGCCTAAGTCCTTAAACGTTCAAAGCAGAAGCAGGCAAAGTGTCCATAACCAAAACAAACGTCCTTGTTTTGATTATGGCCTGCCTCTACTAAACGCCCAGATCACCTCTACGTCTAAAAGTACACCTCCAGGACGTCTACACTTTTTGGCCATAATGAACCAAAAAAACGCCTAAGCCCCAAACGTCCAACAGAAGGGTTTTTAGGCGAAAGAGGAGCCAGTCCTTCACCTAAAAGCTGGATTCTGTAACCGGTGTCTGTCGTCAACAACACCGGTTACAGAACACCCCCCCCCCCCCACAACGATCCAGGCAGGAGGGTGCCCAAGCCCTCCTGCCATGTCAAAATATGACCCCCCACCTCCCAACAACATTTGGGCAAGAGGGAGCTCAAGCCCTCTTGCCCAGTCCAACTGCGACCCCCCCCCCCAACAACATCGGGGCAAGAGGGAGCCCAAGCCCTCTTGCTCCGCCAACTCCCCGACGATATCGGGGCAAGAGGGAGCCCAAGCCCTCTTGCCCCGCCGATTAACATTGGGCCAGGAGAGACCCCAAGCTCTCCTGGCCCCAGCAAACCCCCCCCCCCCCCCCGCAATGGATTGGGCCAGGAGGGAACCCAAACCCTCCTGGCTCCGGCGATTAACATCGGGGCAGGAAAGAGCCCAAGCTCTCCTGGCCCCAGCGACCACCCCCCCCCCCCCACGATGGATTGGGCCAGGAGGGAGCCCAAGCCCTCCTGGCCCCGGCAACCCCCTACCCCCACTACATTACGGGCAGGAGGAATCCCAGGCCCTCCTGCCCTTGATGTAACCCCTCTCCCCTCCCATGACCGCCCCCCCCGAACCCCTGATCGACCCCCCAGCCGACCCCACGACACCCCCACCCCTCTTCCCTGTACCTTTTAAAGTTGGCCGGACGGACGGGTGCCAAACCCGCCCGGCAGGCAGCCGACGCCAGAATGGACCCGGATTGGCCCAGCCGTCCCAAAGCCCCGCCCACATGTGGGGGCCTAATCAGAATAGGCCCGGGAGCCTCTCCTCCTGTGGGCGGGGCCTTAGGCACATGGGCCGGGTTGGGCCCATGTGCCTAAGGCCCCGCCCACAGGAGGGGACTAAGGCTTCCGGGCCTATTCTGATTGGCCCAGGCGCCTTAGGTCCCACCTGTGGGCAGGGCATTGGGACGGCTGGGCCAATCCGGGCCCATTCTGGCGTCGGCTGCCTGCTGGGTGGGTTTGGCACCCATCCGTCCGGCCAACTTTAAAAGGGAAGGGGGGTGGAGGGGCCTTGGGTCAGCTGGGGGGTTGCTGGTCGGCGGGGAGGCGATCAGGGGTTCTGGGGGAGGCGGTCGTTGGGGGGAGAGGGCTGCATCTCTCATGCCGTGGGTCATGGCAGTTCGCATAGAGGAGTGATAGCATTGCGGTAGGGGAGATGAGGCATCTCTCCTACGCGATGCTTGCGGTGGGTAGGTTGCCCGGCTGCTGAACTGATCGCGCCAGCGGCCCCTTTTTCGGCACTTAGACCTGGTTTGACTTCGTCTAAGTCAAAAAGATCTAAGTGCCGACTAGGCAACCTGTAAATGTTTTGGTTATACCTGTTGTACGCCTAGGTGTAGGTCGGCCCACCTCCTGCCCACTGCCCGCCCTTTCCCCTCCTCTAAACACACCTCTTTTCTCTCTGTGCGTTTAGTGGCAGGGGAAAGAGCTAAGCTGTTTTTAGATACGTCTAAAAACCAGCTTTGGTTATGAGTACTTGGACGATCAGGCTTTTTGATCATCCAAGTAGCCATTTAGGACACTTTTTAGACATTGTTGGTTTTTTTTATTATTAACCCCCTATTGTTTAAGAAATTCTTATCTGTCTAAGAACTATGCAATTATATCTGTCTTGTGCTTATTGTATTTTTATCACTGATTGTCCAGTTCTTATCTGTAAATCGCCTAGAACATTTTTGAGTGTTGGCAGTATAGAAAATAAAGTTATTATTATTATTATTAACATGTTTCTATGTAACAGGGGTTGGTATGCATAGTGCCTTCTTCTTAATTTTCTTCTTACCCATTAAAAAACCAAATTCGGCAAGAGGAGGCAAGAAAAAGAATCCAAAACTCACAAGTTGTTGAGAACTTTTTGGCATTACACTGATACTATCCCAACTAGATTATTGCAATGTCCTTTATATAGGATACAAAGAAAATAAATGGAAAAAACTACAAACCATTCAAAATGTAGCAGCCAGACTTATTTTCTCAGCAACCAGCTATAACGAAGAGACAACCCTGTACCTCAAACTGCACTGACTCCCCTTCGAAACAAGATGTATTTTTAAACTATGTATACAAATCTTTTTAATCTTCCATGGCAAAACACTAGACTACATGTTGAATTTAACCACCTAAATACAAATACAACCTGATCAGCAACCATATGAAAATAAGATTCCCAAATCCTAGAGGAATCAAATACAAAACTATTCGCTCTACAACCTTTCCATATCCGGCAATAAAATGGTGGAATCCTTTACCAGCACAATTAAGGAACATCCCACTCCAGCCAAAATTCTCCCAAAGGCCTAAAAAACTATCTATTTGAAAAATACCTTATTGTCTCCCACAAACAGGCTCCAACCACCAGAATTCAAACAAGACACAAATCGCCTCTCCTGTCTCGATAGATGACCAAGCTCCCTACAAATTGGGACAGTGAGGTCCATACCAGAACTCTTAATACTAAAACTACAGCACCAGATATAGCCAAGATTACAACACAGATATAGCCAATCTTCTTTCCAAACCATATGCCATAATCATATGCCTAGATGAATGTAAACTAAGTAATCTGAACCCTAGTGAAATAATGTAATCCCTGGATATGGCCAGGCTCTTCTAAATTTGTAAATTGCATTGAATTCCTTCTGGGGCTTATTAGCGATCCATAAATACAAATGTAATGTAACTTCAAGTCCACTAGTCCCTCACTCTACTCGGGTTGCCCTGAGGTCTCTCCTAAGGGCTGTTCCTTTGGTGACCTGCCAGTAGTTGCACACTGCAGCACTGGGCTTTTTAAGGTGTCTCCCGATCACAGCTTCCTTAGTCCAGTCGCTTACCACAAGGTATGGTCCCTCAAGCTGCTGCCACCATCATTATCTCTTCCACTTTGGCATCTGCTGGTGCATAGCTTTTCCTCTCTACCTGTGTAGTTTACTTTTATGGTGGTCATGTTGCTTCAAGCTTTGCTGTCCTGTTTGTAGTTCTTTTTTTCTGAATGTATTCTGTTATTGTCATGCGATCTCTTACATCTGTAATTTTTCTGAATTTTTTCATGGCTGACTTTAACAGAGAACTGCATCTGGTTACAGATACACATTGGGATCACATCCACAAGCCTTGTTAATGTCCCATAGGGCCTAGTGGCTTTGTGCTCAGACACCCGGGTGGGCGGCTCTGCCTCTATAGCACACTTGTCCAAGCATGCCGGATACCAGAATAACTCATCTGTCTATTAACATATTTCTAAATCTTGTACAATGAAACTTCAGATCCTCAACAGCCTCTCAGGGCACTCGCATCATGTGATGGAACACATCAAAGAGTTAGAAACCAGGCTTGAAAGACGAGGATGTTTAGTTCCTTAATAATACTCGGTTAAATGTATAGGGCTATCTGAGTGCATTGAACAGCCACAAGGGACTTCCGCTCTTTGCTTTTCAGGTAGATGAGCATGTTTTGATGGCAGTATCAGATTTCATGTGAGTTTTACCAGTAAGTATAACCATTGATCAGTCAGTAGGACAAGACCTGGAAGATAGGAAACAGAAAAGACCTAGGAGTAATCCTTTCAGATGACCTGAAGATTAGCACAGGGGAAGCTAAGGATGTGCCAAGATCCCTAAGGAGAATTTTCGCTAGCAGAAGGGGTTAATATTCCTGTGGTACAGGGCACTTGAGATCCTCACCTTGAATGTGATAGAAACAGAAATATTTACTGTCTTAAATTAAATCTTGCTAAGACTCAAGTGCTGTTTCTGTCATATAATAATTTGACTGAAAGGTTATCTTTTGTTTCTGTTGATGATATTATCCCAGGACAAGCAGGCAGCATATTCTCTACATGTGGGTGACATCATCCACGGAGCCCCGTCGTGGACAGCTTTTCAAGCAAACTTGATTGAAGATCTTAAAGTTTGCTAGTGCCTTACCGCTCAGCTAGAGGTTGCGTCTCCTCAATGTGGTCCTCAGTTCTTAGTTTTCCGCAGAGCCAGAAAGCCCTGTCTTTCTTCTTTGCGACTCTAAGTGCTTTCCTTGCACCGCGGCTTCTTTTATTGTTTTTCTTCAGAAGTCGCTATGCCCGTCTTATTATTTTCCTACATGAAATAAATAAATAAAACATTTTGTTTTTACCTTCTTCGTTCGCGACCGGGGGACCACGGTTTTTTCCTTGGCCACCCGGCCTCGCAGTGGCCGCGGCGTTCCTTCCTGCCTTATGTCCCGGCCTGTTACCGGGTTCAAGAAGTGCACGCAGTGTAGTCGGGTGATCTGCCTGGGTGTTGACCACCCTTCGGACTCTTGCCCTCGTTGTGCCATCCTTCAGCCTCGGGCTCTTCATTAACGGTGGACCAAGATTGTGGAACTCTTCAACATGGACCTGGCAGCAGAGAAATCCTTGACCCCGGTCTCGGCCTCGGTCTCGATGTCAATCTCGAAGACCTCGGTACCGAGAAAGTCTCCCTCGACTTTGAAGGCCTCGACAGCTCCTGCTTCGAAGACCTCGGCCTCGGGTAAGTCTCCTCTTCCTTCTTCAGGTTCAGCTCAGCTACCGAAGAAGCCGTCCTCAGAGTCTTTGGCCAACCAGGCAGTGAGTGTAGTCCTGCCGGCCTCGGCGAGACCTCCTCCTAAGCGTACCTTCACATTACTGGAATACTCTACATCGAGGTCGCCCTCGTTGGAGCACACTGCTGCACCAGTTCATCCAAATCCTTTGGTCTCGGTGCCGATGTTCGAGGATATGCTTAAGGCTATCTTAACCTCGCAGATCCTCTGCTTTAGCTCAGCTTGCCCCAGCCTCAACCTCGCTCGTTGTTGACCAGCCTGAGCGTTGAAGCACCGGCCTAAACATACTTTTTCCTCGAGGCAGCGGTCCACCAAACAACCTAGGGATTCTCCCCCGAGGCGGGGTAGATCACGGGGCTCTCGCACTACGGGGTCCATCAAGCCCTCAGACCTAGTACTGTCTGACCCTCGTCTTCGTCGCTCTCCCATGCTGCCTCAGTCTCCGAACTGAGGGGCTTCAAGGTCGAAGACTCCAACCTCCCTGCCACGTCGGAAGGCCTCTTCTTCCCGAGGCTCGCCGGGGCGGGCTCTCTGGATCTCCGTTCATCGGACCCCCAGGACCTCGCCTTCCAGGCTCTCTAAGCGCAGGCTGTCATCGACTCCCCCTCGTTCTCTCAGTGAGGCTTCCTCGACGTACATGCTTCTGGACACTGACATGCCGGCGCAGTACTCGAGGGAAGCTTCTCCATCGAGGCAGCTACCAAACGCCTCTCCGAGCATGAACGATCCTTTGCCTCCTTGGTCAGACCCAAGGCAAAGCCCACTCCTCCTAAGTCGTACAAGTTGCCTTCCTGGCGTTATCCCCATAGTCCACGCCGGCGTTTTCCAGGCTGCCTCCTCGGCGTCCGCAGCAGTAAAGGGCCCCTCAGAAGCCTAAGGCCCCTGCGTCGGCTAAGCCTGCGCCGTCCTTTTGACTATCTCTGTTGGAGCAGGCTGGCACCCTCCGCCCTCGAGCCTTCTCCTCTGCCTATAGGAGGCCGCCTCAGTGCCTTTTATTATCGCTGGGAACTGATTACTATGGACATCTGGGTCCTCTCCGTCATCAGAGAGGGGTATTCCCTACACTTCCAGACTCCCCCTTCTTCTCCGGGAGGCTCATGCCCTTCTTTGCCTCCGGGCGGTGGAGGAGGTTCCCTTTGTGTCAGCAAGGCACCGGGTTCTACTCCTGGTACTTTCTAGTCCCCAAAAAGACCCGGGGACCTGCGCCCTATCCTGGACCTCCGGATGCTGAACAAGTTCCTGGTCAAGGAGAAGTTCTGTATGCTCTCTCTTCCCACGTAATATCCCCTGATAGACGAGGGGGAATGGTTATGTTCCCTGGACCTGAAAGAGGCCTACACTCACATTCCGATCCACCCGGCCTCTTGCAGGTTTCTTCGCTTTCAGATGGGAGACCTTTACCTGCAGTATCGAGTCCTCTCGTTCAGTCTCGCTTCATCCCCACGAGTCTTCACAAAGTGCCTTGTGGTTGTAATCGTGGTGGTGGCAGTGGCCCTGCAGTCGCAGAGTCTTCAAGTGTTCCTGTACCTCAACGACTAGCTCATCAAGGCACCGTAACGGCAGGAGGTTATTTCAGCGACCCTACGGACTATTATGTTCCTTCAGCATCTAGGCTTCGAGGTCAACTTCCCCAAGTCCCAGTTATGCCCCTCTCTGTTTCTGCAGTTCATAGGGGTGGTGCTGGACACGGTTCGCCTCCGCTCGTTTCTGCCTCAGCCTCGGCAGGCTGCCCTCATTCACCTGTGCCAGCAGGGCTCCTTTCAGTCCACGGCCTCGGCCAAACAGATAATGATCCTGTTGGGACACATGGCCTCCACCATTCATGTGACTCCTTTTGCCAAACTTCACCTCTGAGTGCCTCAGTGGACCCTGGCGTCCCAGTGGAGACAGGATTGGAATCCCGCATCTCAGCACATTGCGATGACTCCCTCCTTGAAGCATTCGCTCCGCTGGTGGACGCTCTCTTCCAATCTTTCCAGAGGTTTTCTCTTTCTCGCGCCCCCGCCGCAGAAGGTCCTAACAATGGACTCCTCCACTTATGCCTGGGGGGCTCACCTCGATGGCCTCCGGACTCAAGGTCTTTGGTCGAGCGCCGACCGTCACTGCCACATCAACCTTCTGAAGCTTCAGGCCATTTATAATGCTTTGGTTGCCTATCGGCATTTGCTTCAGGATCGCTTGGTCATGGTGCACACAGACAACCAGGTGGCGATGTATTATGTGCAGGGGGGTACGGGTTCCCTGTCCCTATGCTGGGAGGCTCTTTGGCTCTGGGAGTGGGCGATACGCCACAACATCTTTCTTCGAGCGGTCTACATCCAAGGCGATCAAAACTGCCTGGTGGACAGGTTGAGTCGCCTTCTCCAGCCACACGAATGGTCGCTCCATTCCTCGACTCTGCATCAGGTGTTTGCTCGATAGGGGACGCCGCAGATAGATCTGTTCGCCTCACCCCTCAACCACAAGTTGCCTCGCTTCTGCTCCAGGATTTACTCCCCGGATCATCTCGAGGCGGATGCTTTCCTTCTAGATTGGACGGGATGGTTCCTCTACGTGTTCCCTCCATTTTCTCTGATTCTGAAGACTCTCGTTCAACTCAAGTCGGCACCATGATTATGATAGCTCCTCGGTGGCCCAGACAGCAGTGGTTCTCCCTTCTCCTCCGACTCAGTGCCAGGCAGCCTCTGCTTCTCCTGTATTTCCTTCTCTGCTGTCTCAGAGCCGGGGTTCGCTGCTGCATCCCAATCTGCAGCCTTTCCACCTAACTCCCTCCTTCGGTTTTTCTCAGTCGGTGCGGGATGTCCTCGAGGCCTCTCAGAAGAGTTCCACTAGACAATGCTATTCCCAAAAATGGACTAGGTTTGCTGCGTGGTGTGCTACGCATCATGTGGAGCCGCTGTCTGCCTCTTTGTCCTCCGTGCTGGACTATCTGCTGCACTTGTCTCGGTCTGGTCTCAAATCGACTTCTGTTCGAGTCCATCTCAGTGCGATTGCTGCCTTTCATCAGCCGATTGATGGGAATTCGCTCTCATCCATCCGGTGGTTTCCCGATTTATGAAGGGCCTTTTCAATGTCCATCCTCCACTCAAGCCCTCTCCTGTGGTTTGGGATCTTAATGTGGTTCTGGCTCAATTGATGAAATCTCCGTTTGAACTCATTGATAAGACTCATCTGAAGTATCTCACTTGGAAGCTCTGGTTGCAGACCCGCTTTTTACTGTTTTTCATCATGACAAGGTGGTCCTTCGTACTCATCCTAAGTTCTTGCCTAAGGTGGTTTCGGATTTCCACCTCATCCAGTCCATTGTTCTTCCGGTGTTTTTCCCTAAGCCCCATTCTCATTCTGGAGAGGTGGCACTTCACACTCTTGACTGTAAGAGGGCGTTGGCTTTTTACATCCAACGCACCCAGTCTCATTAGACGGCTCCTCAACTCTTCATATCTTTTGATCCTAATCGGTTGGGGCATCCTGTTTCCAAGCGTACCTTGTCCAACTGGTTGTATTTCTTTCTGCTATGCTCAGGCTGGTCTCCCGCTGCAGGGTTGGGTCACGGGGCATAAAGTCCAAGCGATGGCGGAGTCTGTCGCTTTCCTCAGGTCCACGCCTATTGAGGAGATCTGCATGGCTGCCACTTGGTCCTCGGTTCATACATTCACCACTCACTACTGTCTGGATACTTTCTCCCGGTGCTACGGCCAGTTGGTTTTACATAATCTGTTCTCCTAAATTGCCAACTCTCCCACCGTCCCATCCTGGCTAGCTTGGAGGTCACCCACATGTAGAGAATATGCTGCCTGCTTGTCCTGGGATAAAGCACAGTTACTTACCGTAACAGGTGTTATCCAGGGACAGCAGGCAGATATTCTCGCAACCCTCCCACCTCCCCGGGTTGGCTTCTTTGCTAGCTATCTGAACTGAGGACCACGTTGAGAAGGCGCGCCCGCTAGCTGAACGGGAAGGCACACGCATGCGCGGTGCAGCACTAGCAAACTTTAAGATCTTCAATCAAGTTTGCTTGAGAAGCTGTCCGCGATGGGGCGCCATGGATCACATCACCCACATATAAAGAATATCTGCCTGCTGTCCCTGGATAACACCTGTTACGGTAAGTAACTGTGCTTTATGATACCTATAGTTTTTTGAATATAGGTGTCGTGGTGGCTACCTCTTTTTCCTCCAAGTTACAGGTAAATAGTGCAATTCAAAAAGCGTTTTATAAAATGAGACTGATTAGGCATTTGAAGGATTTTTTTTTTTTTTAATCCAATGTTAATTTTAGAACTGTTAAGTGATGAAAACTCTTATTTTGGACTATTGTTACTCTTTATACCTTGGATTTCTTAACTATATGTAGGGATTGGGACTTATACCGCCTTTTTGTAGTTTTTACAACCACACTCAAAGAGGTTTACATACAACAGTGGTCTCAAACTCAAACCCTTTGCAGGGCCACATTTTGGATTTGTAGGTACTTGGAGGGCCTCAGAAAAAATAGCTGTCTTACTAAAGAAATTACAATTTTGCATGAGGTAAAACTCTTTATAGTTTATAAATCTTTCCTTTTGGCTAAGTCTTAATAATAATTTTGTCATTTATAGCTAAGAGATCAAGAAACTGTTTTAATTTATTTTGTGATTATAATAAAACATACCGAGAGCCTCAACATAGTACCTGGCGGGGCTGCGAGTTTAAGGCCACTGACATACAGGTACTTCAAGCATTTTCCCTGTCAGTCCCAGCGGGCTCACAATCTATCTAATATACCTGGGGCAGTGGAGGATTAAGTGACTTTCCTAGGGTCACAAAGAGCAGCGTAGGGTTTGAACCCACAACCTCAGGGTACTGAGGCTGTAGCTCGAACAGCCACACCACACTCTCCATTACAACTAGTTCAAGTTGCCTCTGCTTACTTTGTGGCGGGAGTGTCCAGATTTGAGCATTTTGGTTCTGATTCTTGAAAATGTGCATTCTGTTGGCAGGCAGCAGTAGATGTCCTACCACCATCGGGCAGCCAATCTGGACAAAAAGAAAAACTTCTCTGAGGCAGATCGCCCACATTTTAGGCCTCCAGAGTACATTTTGCGGAGACGCGTAGCAACACTTAAGCACGCCCAAAGCAGGGCGTGGGCATGGCTTTGCCCAGAATTGGCCTTGGGCGGGCTTAAGCATCGGTACGTGTCTCTATAGATGGGAGACACATGCCTGAAATGGAGGCCTGCAAAATGCTGGCCTACATTTCAGGCATCTGTCCAGAAGTGTAGGCATGATTCTGCAGAGGACGCCGGTGTGTGATTGACACACGATCGGCGGCCGCTTCTTAGGTGTCCTTTACAGAATCGTGCCCATTATACCTATTTTTTAGAATCTATACTGGCTTCCCGTCCCATGACGTATCAAGTTTAAAGTTCCATATCTTATTCATAAGGCCCTGAGCAATGAAACTCCTTTTAGCTATTGCTTCCTTTCTCTGAATTTATAGGCCTACACAGAGTATATGCTCAACTGACTGGATGTATTTCATTCTTCTGTTGTTTTATATTGAAGGCACTAGACCAGTGGTCTCCAGTGCATGGCCCCTGAAGTCCTCCATTGTGGCCCTCAAACAGTTGGCTGAAATGCTCTTCAGATCCTGTAGATGTATTAATTTGTCTTGTCCACTTGATATAGCAATTGCAAACAGTCTCTTAAGTGTGTTACGGAATTTTCTTCTGCTGACAAGCCAAAATGTGGCAAATTTTAAAAATACCCAGTCTGAACAAGCAGATTAAGGCGTTTTACAAAATTAGTGGTATGTGTAAACTTGAAATCTTTTGGTGGCCCTCAGAGCTTTCCCTTGTTCACACTATTGTCCTTTTTTTCATTAATTTCAACAATTTATATCTTACCGAAAACCTAAGCAGTTTACAAAAATACATCCCTGAGCCTAAAACATTTTCAGCCTTTCTGTGGAACTCTTGTTAGGGTTCTGTACTTCACAGATTGCTTTCCTGCACTGAAACTAGGGACTGGGGAAGGTTTCAGATCAGCCAAAGTGCAAATTGTATTGTTAAGAAGTTCTTTTGACCTCTGGGAATGAACACATTCAGTTTAATGTACTTTCATGTGCTTTCCAGTTGGCTGGATTTAAACCAGGGTCTGCTACATGTACTTCCTTCCCCCCCCCCCCCCCCCCCCCCCCGCCGTACTATCAAAGAGCAGCTTTGAAATGGGACACAACTACTGAGAAAAAAAAAATAAAACTTTTACTTTAAGTGTTATTCTGGTAATGTTTTAATCAAAAATGTTTACCTTGTAACATTTCCCCAGTGCTGTATGATAAGGTGTGCTTCTGAGGCTCAGCTTGTGTTGTTTGCCATGAAGGCAAGTGATGAGCTGGTTGGTACACGGGGGAGGCTCCATTATGGCAGACTCTCCAAAGAGCAGCTCTGCAAACAGCTGTACAGCATGAAGCTACAAGTGGGAATGAAATGTGGCACTCGGATCACAGTGCCATCCCGGGGTGGTCAGTCATCCACGGCACATGAGTGGTAGATTCTCCTCTATTGAGAGCCCCAGCCAAGCCAGTTTGGTGTAAACACAAGATATGGGCCAGCCAAGAAGCGCTAAAGATGAAGAGTGGTCCTGAGAGAGAGAGGAAGTCAGCTGTGATTATTGCACACACTGTCCTTTTCTGTTTTTTTGGTAATGTGTCTTGTAGTGAGGCATGGGGGAGTCATTTATAAAGTGGTTTTGGGGTGTGTGGTTTTTTTTGTTTTTTGCTTTTAAACCTGATTGCAGGACCCCATATGCATGTAAAAAGCACAGCAAGGAGGTACGTGTCTACATCTTTGCAATCTGCATGCCTGTGTTCCCAGGGGTATTTGGGACAGAGCAGAGTTGCAATGTGTGTGTGTGTTTGTAAACACACAGTGCACATGAATGTTTTGCACTGTATTTGGAGTGGGTATATATTCATGTATCAGCATTGGGGCTTGATCTGTATATACTGTCATAGAACACTGTGTGAGGGCAGCATGCCCTGTTGCGTGACCCGTGCCTGGTCTTGGGTGGGAGAGCATGTGATGGAAGTTTGCCTTGCTGTTGGCTGAGTTGCACCTGTTATGCCAATTGATACTACTGAAAACCAAAGCTATCTTGCATGTTTCACAAGTCTTGAAATTGCTAGGAAAAAAGTAAAATTCATAAGTAAAATATTGTCTGCATGCCTGCTTTGTATCCATTCAAAAATCTGAATTCTCTTCAGAGCTCTGAAATATTAAAATGTGCAATGTGTCTGTTACTGGCAGTTCAGAGGGGAGACTTTTGTAGGATTGTTAATGCTGGAACCATGGCATGAAAGTCTGCATGGAGCCGATTGGCTTTAAAACTGTACTCTTGAAGTCTAGTGTACTGATGTGTCCCTGTGCTAATGCTGTAAGAGGAGAAGAGGATCATGATTGCCATTCCCTGGATAAAACCCCAGGGCCCTTTGGAGGCTAAGATTAGTAGCTTTATTCTGCAAAAGCAGGAAGTGGTAGTTGGTGGCTCATCAGTCTGCCCCTGCTCACAGGCAACCAGTGGCGACTTGCAGAAGCTGCTAAAGAACTCTGCTCTTAGCTTTTCATTTTCCTGGATTTATTTTTACAAATATTATTCATCCAAGCAGACTCATGAGCACTGTCCTGTGCTCCAGAGCAAAGCCAGCTCTTTTCTTGAGAGAGAGAGCCCTGCCCGGTGTCCTTTCTCTGCATAAAGCTTGTAGTTCTGGCCTCACAGACGGTGGTCTACGGCTCTGACCTTTTGCTACAGCTGAAGGCAAGTTCCCATTTTCCAGCGTTCTCTTTGTTTTATTGTGTCACTTATTAAAGTGTTTCATTTATATTCAGCTGGCAGTTTCATATTCTTTTGGGAGCAATGTCTCCTCCAAATGTAGGTTTTCGGTTGTTTTTTTGTTGTTGGTTGTTTTTTTGTTATTTTTTTTGCATACGACCATAACAGGAATGAACCTCGCTCCTAAGCCAGGGTAGGTGGAGTATGATCTTAGTCTCTCAAATTTACTGCTAACATTAGCCACAAAACTTGCATCGTGCCAAAGAGAGCTTCTCTCCGGAGTTTATAAGATGTTACATGTATATGACATCTTATCCAGGTGTGCTTGAAAACTCCTTTTAATCAGGCTTGCGTTCTGTTGTGCTCTGTATTCATGGGATTTAATTGCCTGTTTTCAAGTTCACCTTACATTCTAATTGTGTATGTTAACTACTGTTACTCCTCCTTTTACAAAAGTGTGGAAGAGGTTTTTAGCGCCAGCCGGCACCCTGAATGCTCTGTTCTGCTCTGACGTTCACAGGAACTCTAAGACCGTCTGAGAAGAACATTCAGCGCACCGGTTGGTGCCAAAAACCTCTTCCGCGCTTTTGTAAGGGGAGGGGGGGTTAAGTTGTTAGTACAATGTAAATAGCTTGTGTTAAGCAAAACTTGTTGTACACTGCCTCAAGTGGATCATTTCATAAAAGTGATTAATAAAGCTTAAATATCCTCTATAATAAAACCCTAAGCGCGCATGCGCACTTACAACGCCGTGATCCCTGACTCAGTGTTGTGTGACTCCGTGGCTGTGTTCAATGTGCGGCGGCTTGAGCAGCGCAACGGCAGGAAGGTGTACTTAGGCCTGGATGAAGCGGACAGGGTGTGGGTGGCTGCTATTGCTGCACAGGGAAGTGGAGGGGGAGAGGGCAAGGGGGCTGCTTTGGGGGGGGAGGGGTATGCTGGGGGGGCAGGCAGAAATCTTGGTTTGCTCGGGGGTGGGGGGAGACAGAAGGGGGCCACAGAGAGACAGATAGGCATGGTGCAACAGAGAGAGATAGGCAGGCAGGGGGCCAGGGAGAGAGACACTTGTTCCACTGTTAATCTCCAGAAGGCTTCCCTCTGTCTTGCACTATATTTTTCCTTTCGATTTGATTCGTGCTTTTGGACAGCAGATTAGATCCTTCTGCTAAATAAATACAGTACATGCTGTTCATAGCTATAATTACAGTAAAACTTTGGTTTGCGAGTGTAATTCGTTCCAGAAACATGCTTGTAATCCAAAGCACTCGTATATCAAAGTAAATGTCCCCATAGGAAATAATGGAAACTCAGATGATATGTTCCACAACCCAAAAACTTTAATATAAAATACTATACGTACATGTATTGCAAGACCTCGCTCATTTAGAACAGTCACTGCACTCCTGCATTGTCAGAGAGAGAAGAACCATCGGCTCAGTTGTGATGATGTGACACGTGTATACTGTATGCACTTGTATTGCAAGACATTGCTTGTATATCAAGTTAAAATTTAATAAAATGTTTTGCTTGTCTTGCAAAACACTTGTAAACCAAGTTACTTGCCATCCAAGGTTTTACTGTACTTCCCTGTAGTTTAAAGAACATAGATGGTTTTTAAATTTCATTTTGTTCTTTTGTGTGTTTTGAGATGGGTGTGACATTCTTTTTTTTTTTGTAAGTGCTGGCTCAGAAGTAATTGATCTGTTGTTTAGGGGACATGGGAAGCTGGGCTTGGTAAAGGAGAGCCCCAAGACGAGTAAATGGTGCAACACCACCTGCTGCCACTTCTTTCTGTTCTGTGATAGCTTCAGGCCAGCGCCCTCTGCTGTTAGCGTAAGGAAGTTAGACTGATCACATGGCCCGGACTGGAGACAGATTATGTCATACATGAAGAGAATTTTGGGACTGAGGTAAACTCTCTTTCTTCATGCCCACCATGAAAAAGGGAATGGAAAGAGAAAGTGTAATGAGTAATACAGATTCCTATATAATTCAGCAGCTTAGGACAACCTTCTAAAAGGAAAGGCAACTCAGAAAACAAAATGACTTTTCCAGTCTGTGTAGTATCCTATTTTCATGTTTTAAATTCTGAATAAGTTATAGTTAAATCCTGCTTACCAATAACTAACAATTTCAGCTAAAATGAAATCTCTTTTTTTTAAAGAGCGGCTAAATGGCAGATTGAAGCTTAGTGGATGCAGTCTGCCATGTGTTATACTCAAATCTCTCTCTGATGGTGATAAGAGCTTGTATTACGGACATTGGGGAAAAGAATTGTTGAGTATACCTTCCCCTCAGCATTTAGCAAGTGATCCTGCACAGCAGAAGGTGTTTTCCTAAGACTGATCTGTTCTGTACCTATTCAGTGTCTGCAGATAGATTTTCTTATGCTGCAGGAGAGCGATTTGAGCTGACCTGAGGATGTCCATAGAGACTTGCTACCGAGTATCCAGTTATTTGAAGGCTGAGGTATCTAGTGTCTTCTCTTATTCTGCTTGTGAGGTCCCTTTTCACAGTACCATGATGGAGATCCTTTCATCTCACTCCCTTCTCCTTCCTGTGATGGGCAGCGTGCTTCTCTGCCATAGGGGCCGATTCAGAAAGCCACACTTCAGATCTATGTGCAAATGGCTGAGCGCACAGTTTCTAATATGTAGATAATAACAGTTTTTTGCCTGCTGATGGAGTAAGCTAATACTATAAAAATTTGAAGCATGCAAAACTTCTGTGCTAATCGGGAAAATCGTACCAAGCACGTGCGCACAAGGTTCTGTGCTAAAGGCAGCATATACTGTGCATGTGTCAGAGCAAAACAAAAGCACACAAAAAAAGTCTTCCTTATAAAATTACTGCAATATTATTATAACATTTGAAGATGAGCATGTGATCCTCCTTATGCTCAATGTTTTTCCCAGTGGGAGCTAGGTGCACTAAACAGGATTGGTAAGACCGTGTGGGTGTGCTCCGATCCGATTTGTGTCTGATTCTAAAAAAGGTATTGATGTACTAAAAATTTTGCATGCAAATGATTCATGCGGAGGTTTGTTGTAATCTCTGACTTTCCCGTCCAATTGATCGCTGTGAGAGCAACTCACACATGCGCAGGGCTGGCAGGAGAAGCCCCAAAGCAGCTTCCTGCCACTCAGCTGTTCAGGATAGGAAACCTTTTTTTTTTTTTTTCTTTTAATTTAAAGAGCACAGATGCTGTGTATGTGTTACACACACTCTATCTGGCCCATTAAAAAAATAAAAGGCCCTCCCTAAAGTTTTGCCGATGAACCGGCACTGGGAACTAACCTCCCCCACCATGCCAGCAAAAAGCAGCAGGAGGGATGCCCACGTCATTCCTGCCATGCCGAAACCCTCCCTTGCCCCTGCACAAGAGAAAATTGGCAAGAGGGATGCCCACTCCCGCCTGCCATGGCGACTGTCCCCATGTGATAGAAAATTGGCATGAGGGATGCTCCCCCCCCCCCCCCCGAACCATCCCCTACCTTTCCCCTACCCCCCAAAAAAAAATAAAGGCAGGAGGGATGACCACTCCCTCCTGCCAACAGATGCTCCCCCCCGTACCTTTTTCAGAAGTTGGAAGCAGGAGGGAAGCATGGTCCCTCCAGCTCCAAGGCCTGCTGATTCAAAATGGCAGCAGCCATTCAGTGAGCAGCTCAGGGCTGGGTAGGAGCACAAAAAGCTTGCTCATGCCTGGTACACTGCTGAACCGCGACAAAAATCGAGGCAGCCTTTCAGAAAAGGGCTCAGCATGGGGCAGGAGGTCAAAAAGTTTGCTCCTGCCTGGTATACTGCTGGACCACCAGGGATTCAAAAGGGTACACAGGGGGAGGCAGGAGGAAAGTAAAAAGTATTGTCAGAGTTGGCCGGGACAGGAGACGGTAGGGATCCCTCCTATCCCGGCTCGGTGGAGGCCTGTAAGACATTGGGAAATTGAGGGAACAGGGTGCAGAGCCTGGCAGGGAGGGAGGGAGGGAGGACATGGTGGAGGGCAGGGCAGGGAGAGAAAGTGACTGAGTGCAGAGCCTAGCAGGGAGTGAGGGGGTTGGGTGCAGATCCTAGCAGGGCACATGAATATTAACCTTCTCGACTTATATTTGAGTCAACCTTTTTTTTTTTTTTTTCCTCCTTTTTGGGGAGAAAGGGGTACCTCGACTTATATTCAGATCATCTTATATTCAAGTATATATGGTACATACAGTGGTAATGTCAGTTCCTCATTACTCATCTCTCCTCTTAAAATGGGTCTCCTGTATTAGGCAAATGCCAAGCCATAATTGGTTTGCCTTTTTAAATAACAGCAGCTACTTCACTCAGGAGTTCAGTTCCTTGACATTCACAGTATCTGAAATGAAGGCATCATATACAAAGTACCAAAACATACCAGTAAGCTTTTCTTCCTGTATCTAATAGCCAGCAACCTTTTTATTTAACATAGTGCAGCAGGAGAAGCTCATACCCCACAATTTAAACTACTGCAATGACCTTTCTCTTTTCACCAATTTTATAAAGCATTTTCCATATGTAGAACATGGAAATAAGTTCTTGATGTGTGTAAGTATTCATACACAAAGAGTAGATTTACCAATGATGGCAGATAAAGACCTGTACATTCCATGTTGTCTGTCTAACAAAATAAACTCATAGCATAATTTATGATGTGATGTGATACTACACATGCATCCTTGATCTTGATTTGTCCTTGCCATTTTCAGGGACAAATTGTAAAAATCTGTCTGGCTCTAGCCTTGTTCTACAGCTGCTGAAGTTGTCATTGAAGCCCCACTCCTGCCTTTCCAAATCTCTCTCTAGCCATGATCAGGACACAGATCATAGAAGTCTGATCAGCATGGGTTTGCATCTCAATTTCTGGTGTTGCCGTCTAATCACCTCTAAGCTTGTTTGGTTCGATGCCTTTATGTCTATCCTATGCATTTTTAAGTTCTGTTAAAGTTTTTGTCACTACCTCCTGTGGGAGGACATTCCAGGCATCTAACATTCTCTCTGTGAAAAAGTACTTTCTGATATGACTGATTTGGTCCCCCTGCAATCTAAATTCATGTCCTCTAGTTCTCCCACTTTCTTTCATCTGGAAAAGGGGAATGCCTGTCATAAGATGCAGGCATTCCTGGGGATGAAGTCTGAGCAGAGTTTGGATGGCATTAAGGTTCTCATGTGTGTATTATAAAAATACTAGTATTTTAGCCCGTTACATTAATGGGTGCTAGAATATATGTTTGTCTGTCTTTATTTCTGTCTGTCTCTCTCCCTGGCCCCCTTTGCCTGTTTGTCTTTCTGTGTTTCTCCCTGCCCCTGTGTCTTTCTTCTTTTCTTTCTGTCTCCCTTCCTCCTGCTGTCTGTCTTTCTTTCTATCTATCTGTCTCTCTCCCTGCCTCCTATGCAGCAGCATTTCTCTCCCCCCACTTCCCTGTGCAGTAGCCACAGCAGTATTCCCTTCCCCTCCATTTCCCTGTGCAGCAGCCACAGCAGCAGCATTCCCTCCCCCTCCGTTTCCCTCCCCCCACACCACTTCCCTGTGCAGCAGCAGCATTTCTCCTACCTCCCCTTTCTTTTCCCGCGGTCTGGCCGGCTTCCTTACTGCCTCCCCCCCTTCCCTTCCCGCGGTCCCGACAAACCTGCCGATTCCAGCAGCATGTGCAGCACTCTACATACGCTGCTGAGAGTCGAATCGGTTCAACGGATGGCCACTAGGATGGTCTCAGGGCTCAAGGATCTCTAGTACAAAGAGAGGCTGTACAAATTGCGGCTCTACTCTCTCGAAGAACGTAGGGAGAGGGGAGGCATGATTGAGACTTTTAAATATATCACCGGACGTATTGAAGTGGAAGATGATATCTTCTGTCTTAAAGGACCCCACAAGCACAAGAGGGCATCCGCTCAAAATCAGGGGCGGGAAATTTCATGGCAACACCAGGAAGTATTTCTTCACCGAAAGAGTGGTTGATCATTGGAATGAGCTTCCGATACAGGTAATCGAGGCCAACAGCGTGCCAGATTTTAAGAGTAAATGGGATGCCCACCTGGGATCCCTAAGAGGGTAGAGTTAAGAGTTAGGTCGTTAGGAGTGGGATCTATAGGAAAGTAAACCTAGGGGGGTGGGTCAGTTGGGTGGGCAGACTTGATGACCCTTTTCTGCTGTCATTTTCTATGTTTCTATGTTTCTACTGCTGATTTACTCTGGTACGTCCCTGATGACATCATCAGAGACGCTGCAGAGCAAATCAGAGCAGTAGAAGGCCCCGAAGCAGCGTGTGTAGAGTGCTGCTTGACTCCTACGACTGAATTTTGGCAACTTTGTTTTTAGACTACTCTTAGGCTAAGGCTCCCTTAGTTACTTTGAGAAGTTTATTTTTGTTTTAAAAGCCGCCTTTGCGGCTCCTCTCTAGATCCCCACCTGCATCGGAAGCCTTCTCTGACGCAGGTGCGGCTCGCGAGAGGAGCCTCCACCGCGGCTTTGTCTGTTGAGAATCATCCGTTCTGCCAAAAAACAAAAATGTGCAGCCACCTCTAGCATGGCTTACGTTAAGTTTCTTCCCCCTCCCCCGTTGCCGAGTCGCTGTTAATATTCAGATGCCATCTCTCTGTCTCGCAGCGGGCTTGCCAGCTCCGGCCAGACAGAGTTCATTTTTTAGTTCAAAGCCGATTCTGCGTCTCCTCTCTCGATCCCCGTCAGAGTCGAAAGTCTTCTCCGACTCTAGTGAGGTTTGATAGAGGAGCCGCAGCGGGGGCTTTGAACCAAAAAATGAACTTTGTCTGGCCGGAGCTGGCAAGCCCGCTGCGAGACAGAGAGATGCGTGTTTTTCTGTAAGCAAGTTGCTCAGAAGTGTGTTTGATCTGCTCTACATTTTTATTATTTTGGGGTATTTTTTCTCAGTGTTCTTTGGGGGCTCGGTGCCCGGAGGTTCCCACTTGGTGGGACATCTACCTAGTAGAAAAGACACTCACACAGCGGAGGTGTGCTAGTAGGATCAGCCCCTCAGGGACACCTAGCTAGCCAGCCTGCTGGTATTTTTTTTGAGTTCAGGGACTGGGGGCTATCCCCTATATAGCTACTCGCATCTTTTATTCAGTCAGGAACTTGAGTGCAGGCTGTGTGGGCTCCTTCCTTGTTTAGCCGGGACTGTAGGTCAGTTGTGTGTTCCTCCCCCCTCCCCCCATTTCCCTATAGATAGATGGCTGAGGAGCATCCATGTCCCCATATGTGGTGGAGCGCGCAAGGGAGGGGCATAAGCCTCGGACTCAGCCTTCTCCAAGTCCTCCAGGGCTGGGGATCCACAGAAAGTGCACCCCCAGGAAAAGAGACCTTTCCCAGGACCCTCCAAATCTGTATTGGCCAAGTGCAATCACACGGGAGCTGCGGAGCTCAGTCAGGAGGACTGGCAGGAGGTCCCTGCTGGGGTCAAAGTACTAGGCTTTATACCAGATTTTCTGAGCCTGTTGCGGAATGCTTATTTGAGTTGCCAAGGATTCTCAGCAGCATACCAGTGGTGGCAGCACAGGGATTCTCCTCTCGACAGGCACCCGACCAGATGAGGATGCAGACTTGGATCAGGAGGTTCAGCGTGTCATGGACTGGGAGGATAGAATTTCCCATTTCCATGCTACTTTTATCCTAGGATGAAGCTCCATGGCAGAGTCTGCTTCCATGCAGAAGGACAGCAGTCAGGAGATGGTGACAACACTGGATCAGGGGGAAGACCTCACAGTGTGTTGGTTGTTCAAGGTCTCTGCACTTTCGAGCGTTATTTCCACCTCACTACAAGAGGTAAAGCAGGACATCCCACCAGCTGCATCTTAATATGCAGTTATGAGCAGTTCTGTGACTCTAACCACGTTTTTTCCCTCACATCAGATCATCACTAATCTGGTCACTGACCACTGGGAGAGATCCCTTTGAGTGGCTAAGACTAGGGCCAGATTTCCAGCAGCTGTTCAACCAAAAGTGGGTTGCTGGTGGCGCAGGTCACTAAATGAACCTCCCTTCCTAGTGATGGAGGGGTTGATGTTAACGGATCTTCAGGACTGCACTGACCTACATCTGTGATATCAGTGTGCAAGGTCATCATTAATTCAGACATTTCTCCTTTTACTGCTACAATATCAACTTTTGAATTCTTAAAACCCTAGCTTATTCTGGGGAACACCATGAATCTGCTTCTTAAGTGGAGGAGTATCCTAATGGCTAGTGCATTATTGATCCTAGGGTGCTGGGTTCAATTCCTACTGCAGCTCCTTGTGACCCTGGGCAAGTCACTTAACACTCATTGCCTCGGGTACAAAACAGGATTGTAAACCCCAAGTCTAGTAGTAGTAGTTAAGGCTTTCAAATGCCTCCATTTGCTACGTTTCAGTATCTTATAGGTCCATGCCTCCACCTGACTACAAACATTCCTTCAAATCTACTGATTCACTCCTTGAGGATGTTCCTTTTAAGCTAATAAATGATATGGATCAATAATTTTTAAAAAAATTTAAATGCCTGATATCACCAATGTTAGCAGCAAAAGTGGCCATTTAGCCAGGTAATGTTGCTTCCTCTTTGGTGCTTTTCTTTTGAGGATTAATGTTGCAAATATTGTATTGTGTTGATTTTCTCTTTTCTGAACTGTATGGCCATCCTCTCATTTTCCAGACCTGAACTCTGTACTCGGTGTGGAGCCTCCCTATCTACACAGCTGCCATTAGTCACTATTCTAGAAGATGTTCATGCAGATTCTATCGTGCACAACTTCAAGGGAGTGTGGACGTAGGAGGGCATAGATGGTTCAGGGGCATGCTTGGGATTTAGACACACAGGTTATACAATACACTAGGCTTTGGCATAGCATAAGCACTCGTACCTGTTAGCAGTTCAGTGTGTAATTCCTAGTTAAGTGCTTGCACCTAAAGTTAGGTGTGAAATAAGCTAGTATTCTCTGGAGAAGGAAGGAGCTACCTCTCACACCTAAAATGTAATTTCACCTTGAGTTACCAATGAAAATTCAGAGCCAGTTCCAAAAGGATAAAATACAGTAATAAGCCATAATGGTTTGCCTGCAAATTCTGAAATGTTAAATAAAATGGGGCCCTTTGCTGATGATAATCCTGTTTGGTTATTAATTAGGTGATCCTAGCAACATTATAATTCCACATTGCAAAGACTCTTAGGGAGTCTCCTAGAGTCCTTAATGATCCAAATTGGGACTGCATCTGCACGAGTGAATAAAATAATTTGTAATCTTTCTTGAAAGACTAGTTGGAAGGCAGGTTCAGTGTTTTGGTTTTTGTTTTCTGTACCTTATCTGTGGGGCCTTCAAATTCAGTCTCCTGACCTTAGGCCTATCTCAAGGAGTGGGTGAAAGTGCTGGAGTCTAATAGGTGTTAATTAATTGTCTCTTAATGTTTCATGTCTGCGCTGATGTGTAGCTGATGAGGAATTTGTTAGAAAAAAAAGAAAGTGATATGGGAGCTTGGAGATTTTAATATTTCAAGATGTTTCTTGTGCTGTTTGGCTCTGGTAGAAAAGTTTATTTATAAAAATATTTATCCCAGGACAAGCAGGCATGATATTCTCACATGTGGGTGACGTCATCTACGGAGCCCCAGCGCGGACAGCTTTTCAAGCAAACTTGATTGAAGTTTCAAGTTTGCACACTGCACCACGCATGTGCTAGCCTTCTTGCCCACTAGAGGGCGCATCCCCACCTCGTGGTCCTCAGTTCATTTTCATCCGCGGAGCCAGAAGCCCTGTGGAGAATTTGTGCTAAATTGTGCCTTCTGTCGCCGCGGCTGTGTAGGGATTTTCGCACGGTCGCTGCGTTTTTTTGTCTTCTTCTTTCTTTATTTTCTTTCTTTTCCAAAAAAAAAAAACAAAACTTTTCGTTTCGTAGCTGCCGGGGGCTCCCGGTAGCCGTGGCCGAGGAACCTCGCTTGTTCCCGGCTCTCTTTTGGGCCCATGTCCCGGCCCGTAACGGGCTTTAAAAAGTGCGGGCGCTGTGAACGGCTTCTATCAATTACTGATCCGCACGGGTGCTGCTTGCGGTGTTTGGGGCCCCAACACCCGACAGCGTCCTGCGAGAAGTGTGCCACTTTCCAGAAGCGGGCACTTAAACGCCGCAAAGCCCGCATGGCAGAACTTTTCTCGGTCGAGTCCCCTCCGGGGAAGGCCTCGAGTTCGGCCCCGGCCTTGACCTCGGCCTCGACATCGGCCTCGACCTCAGCCTCGGGACCGTCGGCTTCGCCTCGGGCCTCGATGCCTTCGAAGCAGCTGGCCTCTTCCAAGGCCTCGGGTAAGTCTCCGCTTCCCTCCTCAGCTCCAGGATCGTCCAAAAAGCCATCCTCGGGCTCGTCGGCGGGTGGGTCCGCCTCTGTTAAGCCCAAGATGCCCGCGTCCGCCGCCCCGAGGGAATACTCGAGACCGAGGTCGCCCTCTGAGGAGCAGCGGCAGGTCTTGCCACAGGGAATGTCAATCCCCGTGTTTCAAGACTTGCTCCGGGCGTTAATCGCCTCGGAGCTCACCGGGGCCATTGAACATCTGCAGCAGGCTTCGGCCTCGGCTGCTTCGGCCTCGGCTGCTTCAGCCTCGGTGGCCCCGCAGTTGGCGACCTCGGCCTCGGGTACCGGGGCTTCGGCTCCCGAGGCGCCCACGGCCTCGACCTCGGCGGTACCCTCGGACCCGGCTTCGCGGGATCCGCCGGAGCGTAGCGTGCGCCCAAAGGACAAGGTGCGCCGGGTGCGAAGAATCTCGTCTTCGTCCTCGAGGTCCTCGCGAGGTTCATCGCCCTCGGGCAGGTCTCGGGCGAGGCGCCGTCCGAGGAAGGCCAAGCGGTCTCGGACCTCGCCTCGGCGGCGTGGTCGCTCGTCGCCGGCCGGGGCCGATGCCTTGCAGGTGCGGGACCTGCGGGTCGATAACCCCATTTTGTTCCGGTCTCCGGCCAGGGAGAGCTCCCGGGCTTCCTCGCCGGGGCCGAAGGGTCGGGCTTCGGTGCCTCGGACCCCGGGGGGATCCCCGAAGGGTTCCTTCAGACGCACACGGTCTCCGACTCCGTCGAGGTCGCAGGAATGTGCCTCGTTGGGGTCGGGGTCAGGTAGGGAGCCCAGATACTCCCACGAGGCCTCTCCCTTCGGCTCCGCCGGGAAGTCTCGGTCTCCCTCTCCTCCTGCTAAACCCTCATCCTTTACGAGGTTTGTGCAGGATATGGCGGCGGCTTTGGGTGTTGACTTGTCTGAAGGGTCCACTTACACCAAGGAGTTCTTGGAGGAGCAGGATCTTCCTGCCCCCCCTAGGGAGTCCCCGCGCCTTCCGATTAACAAGGTCCTCTGTCAGACCTTCCTGAGGAATCTTGAGGCTCCATTGACGGTCGCTGTGGTCCCCTCCAAAATGGAGTCTAAGTATCGCACCCTCCCCATCAAGGGGTTCGAGAAGGGCCAACTTTCCCATACTTCGCTCCTAGTGGAATCGGCGGTCAAGAAATCGCAGCCCTCCAGGGTCTCGGCGACGGTCCCGCCGAGTAGGGAGGGCCGGACCCTAGACAAATTTGGGCGTCGTCTCTATGCGAACTCTCTGATGGCTACAAGGGTCCTGAACTACGCATTTTCGTACTCTTCCTTCCTCCGTACGATGGTGAAGGACCTCCCCTCTTTTCGTGAGGTGATGCCTGAGTCGCATAGGGACCGGTTCGCCACCTTTAGTTCGAATCTGGCCCAGCTGCGCCTATATTTATTCCACGCAGTTTATGATGTGTTTGAACTCGCCTCGAGGGTGTCAGCCTGTGCGGTGGCCATGCGCCGGCTGGCGTGGCTTCGTACCCTCGAGATGGAGTCAAATTTGCAGGAACGCCTGGCAAACTTGCCTTGCGTTGGGATGGAATTATTTGATGACTCTTTGGATGCGGCGACGGAGCGACTGTCCAAACAGGAACGCTCCCTGGCCTCTCTGGTACGGCCGAAGCCTAAGGCTCCTGCCCAGCGTCCTTTCCGGCAGCCCCCGAGGAGGTACCCTCAGAAGTCGACGCCGGCCTTCTCCAGACCGCCGCCACGGCGACAGCCCCAACAGAGTAGGGGTGGCCCCTCTAAACCTGCCGCGCAGGGGGCCGCCAAGGCCGCGCCGTCCTTTTGACGGGATAGGCGGTTGGGGGCGGGCCCTCACCGCAATATCGCACCATCCCCTCCCCATCGGGGGTCGGCTGACGACCTTTGCCGGGGCCTGGTCGGCCATCACGTCGGACGCATGGGTGCTCCGGACAATCTCAGAGGGCTATTCGCTCAACTTCTCCAGTCAGCCTCCAGACTTGCCACCCGGGGCTTGCCCTCCCAATCGGAACCAGTTGGCCCTTCTCCAGGAAGAAGCCAGGGCCTTGTTGACCCTCCGGGCGGTCGAAGTGGTTCCTCCCGATCAGAGGGGACGGGGGTTTTACTCCCGCTACTTTTTGGTCCCAAAAAAGACCGGGGACTTGCGCCCCATTTTGGACCTACGGAAGCTCAACAAGTTCCTGGTCCGGGAGAAGTTCCGTATGTTATCGCTTCCGGTTCTCTATCCGCTGTTGGAGGAGGGGGATTGGATGTGCTCCCTGGACTTGAAGGAAGCATACACCCATGTTCCGGTGCATCCCGCTTACCGCAGGTTCTTGCGCTTTCAAGTGGGGGATTTGCACCTGCAGTATCGGGTTCTTCCTTTCGGTCTGGCGTCGTCCCCTCGGGTGTTCACCAAGTGTATGGTAGTGGTGGCGGCGGCCCTGCGCACGCGGGGTCTACAGGTCTTTCCCTACCTGGACGATTGGCTAATCAAGGCCCCGTCCAGGGAGGGGGTTATCTTAGCGACCCGACAGACTATCAATCTTCTACAAGACCTGGGGTTCGAAGTGAACTTTCCCAAGTCTCAATTGTGCCCGGCACAGTCTCTCCAGTTTATCGGAGCCGTGCTGGACACGGTTCGCCTCCGCGCTTTTCTCCCCCCTCTTCGGCGGGATACCCTGCTTCGGTGGTGCCGCCACTGTCAGGGGCAGCGGGAGGTGTCGGCCCAGCACATGATGGTTTTGCTGGGTCACATGGCGTCGACGGTTCACGTCACGCCTTTCGCTCGCTTGCACCTGAGGCTCGCGCAGTGGACTCTGGCGTCGCAATGGCGACAGGATCGCGACCCGGTGTCTTCCCGGATATCGGTGACCCCTTGCTTACGTCGATCGCTCCGTTGGTGGACCGACTCTTCCAATTTGTCAGGTGGTTTGCTGTTTCTCGTTCCTCCTCACACCAAGGTCTTGACGACGGACTCCTCCGAGTACGCGTGGGGAGCTCACCTGGACGGTCTGCGGACGCAGGCTCTGTGGTCGGCCGAGGACCGTCGTTGTCACATCAATGTGCTGGAGCTTCGCGCCATTTTTCTAGCTGCGCGAGCTTTTGTCCACCTACTGCACGACCAGGTGGTACTCGTGCGGACGGACAACCAGGTAGCGATGTACTATGTCAACAAACAGGGGGGTACGGGCTCTTGGCCTCTGTGTCACGAGGCTCTCCGCCTTTGGGACTGGGCGATCTCGCAGAACATATTCCTGCGGGCAGTTTACATTCAGGGAGAGCAAAACCGGCTGGCGGACAAGCTCAGTCGTCTTCTCCAGCCGCACGAGTGGTCTCTGAATTCCCGGGTCCTTCGCATGGTCTTCGACCGCTGGGGAACTCCTCAGGTGGATCTGTTTGCCTCACCGGAGACCCACAAACTGCCCCTCTATTGTTCTCGGATTTACTCTCCGGATCGTCTCGAGGCGGATGCCTTCCTTCTCGATTGGGAGGGGAAGTTCCTTTATGCGTTTCCGCCGTTTCCGCTGATTTTGAGAACGTTGGTTCATCTCAGATCGACCGGAGCCTCCATGATCCTCATTGCGCCTCGTTGGGCCAGGCAGCCCTGGTTCTCCCTACTTCTTCAACTCAGTACCAGGGAACCTCTGCTTCTGCCGGTGTTTCCCTCTCTGCTGTCTCAGAGTCAGGGTTCGCTGTTGCATCCCAATCTTCAGTCTTTACATCTGACTGCTTGGTTTCTCTCCCCCTGACTTCGATTCCGGTGTCTCGGGCCGTGAGGGACATTTTAGAGGCCTCGCGTAAGGTCTCGACTCGGCTTTGCTATGCTCAGAAATGGACCAGGTTTACATCCTGGTGTTCTTTGAATCGTCTGGAACCGGATTCGGTGCCTGTGGCTTCGGTTCTGGAGTATCTTTTGCATTTGTCTGAGTCTGGCCTGAAAACGACTTCCATTCGGGTACATCTCAGTGCCATTGCAGCATTCCATCGGCATCTTGCGGGTCGTTCTCTCTCTCTTCATCCTCTGGTGACTCGTTTCATGAAGGGGCTAGTGAATATCCATCCTCCTCTGAAACCTCCTCCGGTGGTGTGGGATCTTAATGTGGTCTTGGCTCAGCTGATGAAGCCTCCCTTTGAGCCCATCGACAAGTCGCATCTTAAGTTTCTTACTTGGAAAGTAGTCTTTTTGATTGCACTCACGTCTGCTCGTCGGATCAGTGAACTACAGTCCTTGGTGGCGGATCCTCCTTTCACGGTGTTTCATCATGATAAGGTGGTTCTTCGCACCCATCCAAAATTTTTACCTAAAGTTGTGTCTGATTTCCACCTCAATCAGTCTATTGTCCTTCCGGTGTTTTTTCCGAAGCCCCATTCTCATCCTGGTGAGGCGGCGCTTCATACCCTTGACTGTAAGAGGGCGTTGGCCTTTTATCTCCAACGCTCCAAGTCTTATCGGAAGGTTCCTCAATTATTTTTGTCCTTTGATCCTAATCGTTTGGGACACCCGGTTTCAAAGCGCACCTTGTCAAACTGGTTAGCTGCTTGTATTTCTTTTTGCTACGCTCAGGCTGGTCTCCCGCTTGCGGGTCGTGTTACGGGTCATAAAGTCCGAGCGATGGCAGCTTCTGTGGCTTTCCTCCGATCTACACCTATGGAGGACATTTGTAAAGCTGCCACTTGGTCTTCGGTTCATACGTTCACCTCCCACTACTGTCTGGACACTTTGTCCAGAAGCGACGGCCGGTTTGGCCAGTCGGTGTTACGTAACCTGTTTTCATAATTTGCCATCCTCCCACCTGCCCTTTTTTGGTTGGCTTGGAGGTCACCCACATGTGAGAATATCATGCCTGCTTGTCCTGGGATAAAGCACAGTTACTTACCGTAACAGGTGTTATCCAGGGACAGCAGGCATATATTCTCACAACCCGCCCACCTCCCCGGGGATGGCTTCTTTGCTATGATATGGAACTGAGGACCACGAGGTGGGGATGCGCCCTCTAGTGGGCAAGAAGGCTAGCACATGCGTGGTGCAGTGTGCAAACTTGAAACTTCAATCAAGTTTGCTTGAAAAGCTGTCCGCGCTGGGGCTCCGTAGATGACGTCACCCACATGTGAGAATATATGCCTGCTGTCCCTGGATAACACCTGTTACGGTAAGTAACTGTGCTATACACTGTAATACAAAGCAGATTTTAGGATTAATAACATGAACTGCAATACAAATACCCACTGTTTTACCAGTCCATCAGAAAAAACCCCACATCCACATTTTCCATTGTAGCACTCTGTTTATCTTCTCTTCACCTTCTTGAAGACATTACCTTTGTAGAGAGCAAAGCCTTTGCTATCCAGCTATACTGCTACCCCTTAAAAGAAGAGAAGCTTTTTCAATTTTTGCTTTAAATGCTGATGAACTTCAGAGCTCCTGCAGAAGGTTCCACTACTGAAAAAGCCCCATTTTTGGGAAGCCTTTTCCAAATCACGCTTCCATTTGGTATCGCCAACAGATTAACCTGGCTTAGATATTAATTCTATAGTTAGGCAATACTATTGTATATTTATTTTTTAACCAGATAACTAAGTTGATTTAAGTGCAGTACCTTTAAATATCTTTGGATATGCCATGCTGGTTTAGACCAACATCTGTCTGTGATCCAAAAGAAATAGATCCATTCTTGCAATCCTCCTAACCAGTACCATTCTAAGGTCTGTATAGCTATTCGTTGTTTGTGGACTTCTCCTCTAGAAATTTCTTAGATGCCTCAATTATGTCCTCTGACAATATATTTCACAGGTTGATTTTGTGTGTGTGTCAAAAAATCCCATTCCTTCTTTTAGTCCTGGCATACTTTGAAGTTATACATAACCAAATAATGCTAAACTGTGCGATCACTTAACCCCTCTTTTGAAACAGCTAAATGGTTCCCTTAAATACAGAGCTTTTTACGAAGGTGTATGTTGTTATATGTCCTAATTCACACGTCCATACGCTCCCACACACTGTCTGCATTCATTAAGCAACCATTGTTTGGTGATGCCTCCTCCATGGTCACAAACAAAATGGGAGTCACACGCAAAGTGGTGTGTTTTTTCTGTCTTGTTCCTTTCCTTTGGAACTCTCTCCACCACATACACTTTGAGCGATTAAATTCATACTAAAAATTCCAATCGGAACTGAAATCTATTTCAATCTGCTTTTGATTTCCCAGGCACTGGATGTTATTTTAGTTTTCAACGTCTGTTTTAGAAAACATTTGTGTGTTAACCTTCCTGCATATACATGGAGTTCCTTTTCTATCTATGCAATGTTTTATTGTAAAACCACTTTGATTTGCTTGTGCAACTAAGACAGTATAGCAAAATCAATATATAGAACATAGAAACATGACGGCAGATAAAAGCCAAATGACCCATCTAGTCTGCCCATCCACAGTAAGCATTATATGATAAATGATTTCCCCTGTTTCACACCATTCATGATTTTATAAATCTTTATCCTGACCTCCCTGTTATCTCTCTTTTCCAAGCTGAAAAAATTGTAGCCTATGTAGCCTTTTTTTTCATAAAAGAATGATTTTACTCCCTTTTTTTATTTTATTGCTCTTCTCTGTACTTTCTTCAGTACAGTTACATCTCTTTTTTGAGCTTTGGTGACATGAACTAGAAGCAGTATGCAAGATGTCACATGGATCCACACAGAGGCGTTATAATGTCTTCTGTTTTATCGTCCATTCATTTCCAAATAACTCCTAACATTTTATTTGCTTTTTCAACTGCTGCCACACACAGCTGAGGATTTAAGGGGTGTTTTCCTTAATGACTTATTTCACCGGGAAGTCCTAATACAGAATTATAAAAGTATAGTAGTCCTTTTACTAAGGTGCGGTAGCCGATTAGCACGCAAACGCGTCCATAGGATATAATGGACGCGTTAGCACGCACTAATTTTTAGCGCTCGCTAAAACACCTTAGTAAAAGGACCCCATAGTTTGCAAAGTGATGCACATATTGAACAGCATTGCTGTGGCCACATTAAACTTCACGAGTCATTTGGATACACATGTATTGTCAGCATCAGTAATTTTAAATTGTACTCGCTCACCAATATAAAGATTATCAATACTGAGCAGGCACTTTCCCTCTTTTTCCATCCCGTAATTACCTGTGCTGCTCTAGTCTATAGCTTTGTCATATTAGGTGAGGAGGATTCCAGTGTTCAATTTCTGTTTTATTTGGCTAGATTTTGTGCTGTTTTAAAAGGCTTGAAATTTTTATTTTATGATTTTTAATGATACCGATATCTTGTTAAAGCAAGGAGTTAGTAAATGAGAATATGAACTGAGATTTTTAGGCCAAAAAAAGGCCCCAAAATGGGGGTCTTGGTTTATATTCAAGTCCTCCCCGGCTCTGCACCTCCGACTCCCCTCCCAGATCCACTGCAGGCTTCCCGTGGGCCTGCCTTAAGCCACGGTGGTCTAGCAGTGAGCCAGGACAGAAGCAATCCCTTCTGCTCCATCCTGCCTCCTTCCCTTCCGACCCCCCAGACCCATCTACAGCCTACCTTGTATGCCCTGGTGGTCCAGAGGTGAACCAGAGCAGAAGTAATACTGCACTCCTGTCCTGTGCAGACTCACTGTTCAAAATGGCTGCTGCAAGTTCCCATGGCAACCTTGCAAGACTGCAGAGTCTGCGAGGTTGCCATGGGAACTTGTGACATCCGTTTTGAACAGCGAGTCTACACAGGGCAGGAGCTTGGGTGTATTGCCTCTGCCCACTTCACCTCTGGACCATCGGGGCATAAAAGGTAGGCTGTGGATGGGTCTGGGGATGGGAGGGAGGTGGAGTGGAGTAGAGCCGGCCGGGACAAGATGCGGGAGGGACCGCTCCTGTCCTGGTTCACCGCTAGATCACCATGGCTTAAGGCAGGCCCATGGGAGGCTGCAATGGCTGGGGCTGAGATGAGACTGGAGTGGGGCTACCAGGCTGGGATGGGCCAGGACAGAAAACTTCAGGGAAGGTAAAATTATTTGGGGGAGGGGAGAAAGAGCATTACCATCCTTGGACATAAACCCTTGGTTTATATTAGAGAGCTGTATGGGGATGATGGGGATCCCATGGGTACACCCCCTGGAGTCACGAGGATCCTGTGGGGACCTCGTGGGGTTGGAGGCACCTCAAGGGGCTCGAATACCTTAGTGTGTCTCTTTTCCTGCCCTCCATCCGCACTTGCTCCTGTACAAAGCAGTGTGCAGCGCTCCCAGCATGCCACCCATAGCCGACCTGGAAGCCTTCCCTCTGACATCTGAGGGAAGGCTTCCCTCAGATGTCGGAGGGAAGGCTTCGGGTCAGCCATGTGCAGGGCTCATGGCCTTGCAAAGAAGTTCGGTTGGAAGGCAGAAAGGAGGCAGCCAAACTGGACTGCTTCTGTACAGACTTTTGGGAGGGGAACACCGAAGTAGTTGGGCCACAGAAAAGAAGGAAGGGGCGAGTAAGCGCGTTGGACTAAGGAAGGAAGCGAGGGGGGCATGAACTTGGGATAAAGTAGGGAGTGCATTGGGACATTGGAGGGATCCAAACCTGGGACACAGAAGGGAGGGAGCGTGTTTGGACATAAGGAGGAAGGGGGTCATGAACTTGGGACATAGGATGGAGGGAGGGAAAGAGAAGCTGAGGTGGGGGAGGGAATAGGAAAGGAAAATTGTTGGGCGTGAGTGTGTCAGTGAGAGGGAAAGATGATGCACAAGATGAATGGAAGAAGAAGGAGAATTTTGGGGCATAGGGAGAGGAGTGAGGTACTGATGCATAGGGAAGAGAAAAATGAGAGGGAGAAATGTCATGGTGCTGGAGAGGGAACAGTGGGACAGATTGAAAGGGATGCAAGAGGGAGGAATGTTGGACATAGTGGTGGAGGGAATGGAGGGAGAGATGTGGCATGGTGCTGGAAAGGAGAAATGTTGGGCATGGGGCTGGTGGGCAGGGACAAAAGTTGCTGCAAATGGTCCGGGGGATGAAAGAGGGAAAAATGTTGGATATGGCAGTAGAGGGGATGAGAGAGATGCACCATGGATCCCTCTCTCTCTATCCCAACTCCCTTTGTAGCAAGGGAGGGAATGAGATGTTGGACAGTGAGAGAGAGGAAGACATGTTGCACATGGGGGTGTAGGAGAGAGGAAGAAATGCTGTGCAGGAGTGGGGAGGGGAAAAAGAGGGAGATTGATCCAGGACAGAAGGGAGGAAGAATGCTGTATAATGAGAGGAAGAGGAGAGAGAGGGAGAAATGCTGGACCATGATAGGAGGAACCAATGGACAACAACAGAAGAATTTGCAGAAGACGGAAAAGCGGAAAAAAGAGAAACTGGGACCAGCTTGATGGAAAAATAAATCTCCAGATGACAATGGTAAAAAAGGAATTTGATTGAAATATGTTACCTTTAGGAAATGTATATAGCAGATATCTTTGTATTGTGTTCAAAAGAAAAGGAAATGCATTTCTGATTTTATTTCTACAGTGCTGAAGTACTTGCTGACCCTTGCTGTGGCTGAGGACCTCTTCCACCAAGCTCAGCAGTCGCTAGCAGCATCCCTGAGCCATTGAGGTGCCAGCATATGTGACTCAGGGAGGCTACTGTTGCCTGCCAAGTTTGGCAAAAGGGACCCCTGGCCACCTTCAGAAGTCCTCAACTGACATAGCTTGGGGGTCCTCATCAACTGGAGTATTTGTATTTTATACTTACATTAGAAGTTTTGGCAGTTTTGTGCATAATTAGAAAATTTGAAGAAATAATTGCTTTCAAGCACAACATTATTGCTAGCTTTAATAAGAAATGGGCCCCACTAGATAATTATTGTAGAAACACTTTGTAATCTCACTTGACTTCTCTATATCTGAAAAGATTATCTGCAGCTCTTGTTCATTTTGTTTTATTTTATGTTTAATTTGTCTAATTTGTTTTAGGTTATTTCCTCTATTCTGATGTTTTCAATATAATAGTGTATTATTGTATGTAATTAAATTATGTTGCTAGTTTTATTTGTATTTGATGTAGCTACTTGGTAAAATTAATAAAAAAATATTTGAGAAAAAAAAATAAGTTTTGGAAGGGACCCGTATACAAAGTATGTATTCTTCCAATTAATATTTCCAAATTAATAAAGTGTATTTGCTTTATTTGTACAAGGCTCTACAAGAGCCTTTAATTCAGTAGTTTATTTAAATGAAATAGCTACCTCTGAAGTTTATAGGGATGGGCTTGATTTCTGTACCAGTGCAACTCTCTAGTTTATATTTGAGTCAGAACTTTTTTCCTCTCTTTGGAGTGGTAAAAAAAGTTACCTCAGTTTATATTCCAGTATATGCGGCATTTCAGAAATGTCTGCCACTTAAATTATATGTTTTGCTGTGTAGCTATATACATGAAAGTGAAAATTTAACATTAGTTATTAACTTTTCTTCCCAAACTTTTTTTTTTTTAATTTTTTTATTTATGCAGATTTACAATTTTAATATCAAATGATATCAAAGAAAAAAAAGGATTCTTACATTTAGATTTGCATTAATTATACATTTATCTCAAAAATTCCTTTTCAAGCCCAACATAGTGGGGAGCCGTACATTATCAATTAACATAAAATACAAAGAAAACTAAGAATGGGTACTGATTCAAATGAATCTTAACCCTTCCATAATATTGTGATTTTGACAAACCTCCAAATATCTCAGTCATGAAACATTAAATGTAATTTATTTATTTCTTATATACCGCTACATCCGTTAGGTTCTAAGCGGTTTACAGAAAATATACATTAAAATTATAAGTAAGAAAGGTACTTAGAAGTTCCCTTACTGTCCCGAAGGCTCACAATCTAACTAAAGTACCTAGAGAGTAATAAAGAAGTGAAAAGTAGAGAGAGAGGAAAATGGAAAATAAACATTCTAACAAGACTGTATTGAACTAAGTACTTTGGAAGGTAGAAGAGAGGAGAGAAAGGAATAGATGCAGAAGGAGGAACCGTTGAACAAAAGAATTCTGGAGAAATTTAAATGATAGAAATAGAACAAAACAAAAACAAGTGGCAAAACTATGAATAAGATTAAAAATAATTCATAAACTGGAAAAAAAATAAAAATAAAAACATTGTCTTCAATCCACGGTTTCAGCTTCAGTGATGAAGTGGAGCAAGTAAGTTTTGGAGGAACGATGACGTTCCCAGAAAAAGGACTTCTTCAGGAAAGAGATTTGGTTGATAGTCCCAGGATGCCCATGTCTCCTCCTCTGCGATGGTCTCCTCCATGCAATCATCCCCACGACACACTGCCCGTGCTCCAGTCGCTACCTTGTACGGCTGCTCCAAGGAGACTGCCCTAGATGAGGCCTGTGGTGACTATAAGAATTCCTCTTCTGCGGAAAAGCCGCCTGGTGCTGATTTTGGTGTGTGTTGGTGCCGCAGGAGCTGGGGCTGACAGGGAACCCCTGCTTTGCTGCTGCTACGCTCCTCACAACGCACGGATTGTGCGACACCGGCGAGAAACTCTGGAGAAAAGCCTGGCTGATGGACGCTGGGATTTCGGGGCAGAAGTTCTCAGACTCTGGGCCGGGCAAGCGTTGAATAGGCCGCTGCCGCCGGAGCTAGGTGCGCAGGAGACAGGCGGAGGCGGCGAAGAGGACCGCACCGACCACGGGGCGCCGAAGCTGGACACCAGGGGTGAGTCCCCCGCTCCAGCACGATCCATCAAGCACATCCGGACAGTGGGTCTTGCGGGAAGCTTCCTCCAGCTCCTCTAACTGCAGGCCATCTACCGCAGCGCGGCATCTGCGCTGCTCTTGCTTCAGGAGTCCGGCTCGATCGCTGCCTCCGGCCGCCCGCCTGAGATCTGCCACCTCCCTTCCCGCTCTCAAACAGGGGCAAACTGCAGCACGCAGCCGCCAGCACACAGAAGCAAAGGATTCAGACCAGGTCCTCCACAACCTCAACCAGAACAAGGTCTCAGTCCGGTCTCTCCCAGCTGCCACCACAAAGTCCATCAACCTACAAGTGCAGGGCCCCTCAACTGCCAAGCTGGATCCAGCGGTCAAATCATAAAAACAGTAAGTAATTTGAAAAATAAATATATAACAAAGGAAAAGAAACTCAGAAAAAGAAACTAAGATCAAAGACAAAAGCAAAAATTAGAAATCAACAATAAAAATTATAAAAGACAAAAGAAAAGAAAAAAATAAAAAGTAGTCGGAAGGAGACGGAACAGTAGATGACTTAACTGTCCTCCATCTTGTTAGAATCTTGTTAATTAAACCAACAAAACCTCATTTCTGTTCTCTTGCCATTAAAAATTGTTGTAACTGGATGGGATCCCAAAAAGCATACTCAATGTCTTGTACTTTGACAAGACATTTACATGGAAATTTTAAATAAAATGATGCCTCAAGAGCCAAAACTCTTGTCATTAATTTTAGAAATTCTTTCCTTCTTAGTTGCATGGCTCTTGAGACATCAGGAAAAATCCTAACCAAATCTCCACAAAACTTTGTCAGCTTATTTTTAAAATAAAGTTTCATTATTAACATTTTATCAGTCTCACTCATGCATGTTATTGCCATAGTGGATCTAGTCTGAATCACATCTTGATAATTCAGTTAAATTTATTTCATTTGTGACCAGACGATCCACATCTTGGTCAGATTGTACTTTCTTTTGTGGAATATAATAATGATTACAAATTGGAAAAGTCTCTGCATTGGATAGTCCCAGTATTTCTTTAAAGAATTTCCTTAGTAAAATTTCAGGAGATAATAAATGTGTCATTGGGAAATTAACCAAGCGGAGATTTCTCACTCTATTCCTATTTTCCAACATTTCAATTTTAGAATGTAATACTGTAGAGTCTTTAACAGCAGATACTGAGACGGCTTGCAATGTATTGCTTTGATTTTCTACCACACTTAATCTTTTATCCAAGCAACTTAAATTTGAATCCACATTCATAAACTTTTGAGACACAGACTGTGAATAATCTAATGTTTGTTTCATTGATTCTCTGAGAAACCCTTCAACTCTAGATATACCTAATCACAAATCCTTAAGGGTAATATCTTCTTTTTACACTGGTAGTGGTTGATCCTCTACAATGCCTGAAAATTCAGGCAGTTTAGGTATATCAGTAAAAACTAATTTACTTAATTGTGTAGAAGAAACCACATATTCAGTGGAAATAGCGGGAATAATCTTCCCGCTATCACCAGATACTGGATGAAGGGGGGGGGGGGGTCCTTTCAAGGGGACTCATCAATGCACTTGACATGGGAGAGTTCATATCAAGTAAAGATTGTGGTGGATTTTTTTCCGCGGAAAAAGTCAAATGCCTATCCATTGGTCCAGAAACAGCTGGTGTTGAGCTCTTAGGCTTAATTTTCCTTTTCCCCATAGTATAACGGATTAAAGTTTATACAACCTGAGATTTTCGCTCCCCAGCTCCTCGTTGCTCCAAGGGGCTCCCAAGGGGAAGGACTTGCCCCTTAGGGCACGCCCCTTCAGCCACGCCCTGCGGCCGCAACCGCAGCAGTGGTCCGAGTTTTAAAGCGAGGAAAATTAAGGAAGACGGACCCGATGACGTCTGGGGTCCATCTTCAGCAATGCCTGCCCGATTTATCAGCAATTCCAAACCGCTGCTACAGGAGACACAGGGCAGGAGAAAAGTCTCCTCCGACGTCCTCACAGTTAACAAACAGCTCCCCCACTTTTCTTCCCAGACTTAATTCCAGTCTGTCATCCTAATTCTTTTTTTCTTTTAGTTGCAACTGGTCTGCCACATGGACTGAGAGCTGAACTTTATATCACCATTAACAATATTTTTGAGATGGTTTTTTTGTCTTGAAAATTTTGCTTTATCTGATATGAGTGATTTAATAGAATGGAGTAATACACTTAAAAAGTAAGAAAAATATCCCGTGTTCTTTTGTAACCATGATTTTACTTTTAAATCAGGGACATACCTCATTTTTGTATGTGTGTGTGTTGTATAGAAATTAACTAAACTCTAAAAATATAAAAAATTATGGAATTGGCATCTTACCTCCCATTGCTAGAATAGTTATGTAGGGGTTACAAGTTTTAGTTTTGGTTATTCCAGTGAATTGCAAACTGTGTGCTGTGGCAAGATTCCAGGTGTGCCACGAAGGATTGAAGGACACAAGACGTACACCAAGTGTTACTTCTGGCATCAGCAACTCTCCTCCTCTCCACCCCCACACAAACCTCATCTCACTTTCCCTGAACTCGGAGCTGTGTCTGGAGGGCCTCCAAGCATGCGCGGACATCGACATAATGATGTTATGCACATGCATGAGACGTCACTGCGTCAACATCCATGCATGCTTAGAGGCCCTCCAGGCATGAGCTCAAGCTCAGGGAAAACAAGACAAGGTTGGAATCGAGCGGGGTAGGGCGGGGTTATGAGTGTGCTACAGAAAAACATTTGCTCCGTTAGTGTGCCGGAGCAAAACAAAAAGTTTGCAGGACATTCTGAACTCGGAGCTGTGTCTGGAGGGCCTCCAAGCATGCGCGGACATCGACATAATGATGTTATGCACATGCATGAGACGTCACTGCGTCAACATCCGTGCATGCTTAGAGGCCCTCCAGGCATGAGCTCAAGCTCAGGGAAAACAAGACAAGGTTGGAATCGAGCGGGGTAGGGCGGGGTTATGAGTGTGCTACAGAAAAACATTTGCTCCGTTAGTGTGCCGGAGCAAAACAAAAAGTTTGCAGGACATTCTGTTCTGCATAGAAAACAAAATCTGAACTGTAAAAATAGGGTGTATATAGCCTATCCCTGAAAACTTGGAACCAAGCTGTGGATAGACTTAGAGATAATATGGAGACACAGTAAAAAAGATTATCCCAGGACAAACAGGCAGCATATTCTCTACATGTGGGTGACATCATCCACGGAGCCCTGTCGCGGACAGCTTTTCAAGCAAACTTGATTGAAGATCTTAAAGTTTGCTAGTGTTGCCCCGCGCATGCATGTGCCTTCCCGCTCAGCTAGAGGGTGTGTCTCCTCAACGTGGTCCTCAGTTCTTAGTTTTCCGCGGAGCCAGAAAGCCCTGTCTCTCTTCTCTGTGAATCTAAGTGCCTTTCTTGCAACGTGGCTTCTTTTATTGTTTTCATCGGAAGTTGCTGCACCCCGCGCCTTTTCATTACATTGATCGCGACCGGGGGATCCCGTTTTTTTCTTTGGCCGCCCGGCCTTGTGTAGCCGCGGCCTTTTTTTCCTGCCTTATGTCCCGGCCTCTTACCGGTTTCAAGAAGTGCACGCAGTGCAGTCGAGTGATCTTGATAACAGATCTGCACCATTGGTGTATACTTTGTCTAGGTGTTGATCACCCTACAGACTCTTGCCCTCGTTGTGCCACTCTCCAACTGTGGCCAAGGTCGAGGCCGAGACTGGGGTTGAGGCTTTATCCATGGTGAAGAGTTCCAAAATCTTGACCCGTCGTCAACGAAGAGCCCGAGATTGGAGCGGGAAGGCACACGCATGCGCGGTGCAGCACTAGCAAACTTTAAGATCTTCAATCAAGTTTGCTTGAAAAGCTGTCCGCAACGGGGCTCCGTGGATGACGTCACCCACATGTAGAGAATATCTGCCTGCTGTCCCTGGATAACACCTGTTACGGTAAATAACTGTGCTGAACCAACTATTGATAGGGCCATTAGATCAGATATTCCAAAAATTTGGGTTGAGACATGAGACTTCAAATGGGCTCATAAATCCTTCTTTGAGGTCATGATCTGGGTGAGCTCTCCATAGATGCATCATTGATCTTCATCTCTGGTGGGGGGCAATGTCACACAGTTTTTCTAATTTGCAATTATGAAGTCACAGCTACCGAAACTTGATGAGCACTGCATTAGGTAGACAAGGATGACAGCAGAGAGCAGCTTCAGTCAATGAAAAGCAATAGTTCCTAAAAGCTGCACAAATTCAAAGAACCATAAGGATATACTTTTTGTCCATAGAGATGGTGGACAGTTTCAAAATATTCTATTTATACAGGTACCTGGCGTTTGGAAATCACCCTCCTGTGTGTGGATGTTTCAATATCTCTGTTGGAAGAGCGAGAGATACTAATAGACGAGAGCAGAAAGGGCCAGGTCTTTAAACTTTAATAGCAACATAGTTTAAATTGGTAGATGGGGAGGAAGGAGTAGTCGGTGTCACTCTCAGTTCTCTATGGAGTTCATTTCTAATCTGACAGACCTACAAGAGCTAGAAGAGGTGTATGGATGCCTGTGTGCTGAACAGGACTCCTGATGCAGGCATTTTAGCCAAAACATGTTGCGTGTCAAGTCCTATAACTTGTTGGATGTTTTTATGAGTGATTGACTCATTAAATTGAATTGTTCCTCCCCTTTCTGCTCTCATCTATTGGATTTAATCTGTGCAGAGGTGTCTGTCTCCTTTGTGTTTTTTGCGTTGTATATTAAAACATTCAAAAGATAGTCTCTACATGCTGGACTTAATGGACCTTAGTCTGAGTAAGCATGTCTTTTCCTATGTTATCATGTATATATCTTTACTAGTGTTTAAGCCCGTTAGATTAACGGGTGCTAGATGTGAAATGTTAACAACGGCCCCACACTCGCGGTCTGGCTGGCTTACGTGTCGGCGCCTTGCTGCGTGAAGCCGGAGTTAATGCACCCTCGGGCTATCCTTCTCCACGCCGCGTCCTTGCCCGTGAAGTGGTGAAGCCTGCGGCACATTTGGCCAAGCCTGCCAGCGCCTGCGAATTGAGGTAAGAGAATATGAGGAGGAGGATTTCTTCGGGCAGGCCCAGAAGAGAGAACATGTCCGGCCCGCCGGCCTCCAGCGGTTTCTTCTGCCTCCGGACGCCTGTATCGTAAAGCTTGTGGGCAGCTGACCTTCCTTCCTATGGTGTTGTCTGAAACAGCAAGTTAGAAGTAGCTCGGAGCGGAAGCCATCATAATCGGAGCGTCTGAGAGTCACATGGCCCGGATCGCGTGTGGGGCCGTAGTAAGTGCACATGCGCACTCTTGCCGGCCACAGACCTACGGATCATGGAAGCATGCCGATAAGAGTGCGCATGCGACGCTTAGGGTTTTATTATAAGATATATGCTGTATCTCTATACAGTATCTTTATATACTGTATCTTTATACATATCTGTATATGTAGATACTTACATATATGCAAAACAATTGTTAATACTACAAATATACAAAGTATAATGGCCAGTGTGTTTTTATAAGATCCTTTTGGGTGTTCAGATGATTGGGATGAAGTAATCTTAGAAGTTTAGGGGCCTGAGGGTTAATTGAGAAGGTGCAAGGCTGAGGAACTGTTCAGGGTTCCTAATACCCTTCCACTCCCCCCCCCCCCCCCAAAGTAAATGAGATGTTACATAGGAAATGCATTTTTGGATCAAGAGGAAGTTGACTGAGTGGTAGAGCAAGAAGCAGTAAGATAATGTCTCTGTTCCACACATGGCGCTTTGATTCTCCTCCCAAGGGCCCAATAAAGGACTGTTTCAACCTGCAGGAACAGAAGCAAAGAAAAGCCGGTGAGGGAGGAAAAATATGCCAAGTTAGCTTCCCTATACAACTACAGGAGGAATTGTGAATCACTCCTGTACAAAGGTGTTGGTCTCGGCTGTTATAAAAAAGGCAGAATTAGATCAGTCCCGTCAGTGTGCTTCTAGCTGGGACAGCTCTACTAGCCCCTCCTTGACATGACTGTGTAACTAGTATTTGAGTAAAAAATGAAGACCATAGCATGCCTGAGCTTTTATGCCGAACTCTGTTTTGCCCTTTGGCCATCTCTTTAACTGACTGACTTAGCACACACACTTCTCATATTTTATCCTTTACCAGGTCATCTTGGCTACAAGTGTGCATGGAATTCTATGTTGCTGGTTGAAATTTCAATTGCAAATTTAATGAACTTGTGTAGATTTGCCTCTTCCGCTCTGTACACAAGCATTATAAAAGCAGAGGGATGTGTGGTCCAGGGAAGGTTGCCTGGTGATTAATTAGGCAATCCTAGCAACGTTCTAATTTCACACTGCAAAGACTCTTAGGGAATCTCATAGAGTCTTTAATGATCCATTTTGGGACTGCACGAGTAAATAAAATAATTGTAATGTTTCTTGAAAGACTAGAGAAAATAAGCGATTGGAAGGCAGATTCAGGCTTTGTTGTTTGTTTTACTGCACCTTATCTGTGGGGCCTTTTTAATTCAAGATCTCCTGACTGGATCCAGGAGTATCTCAAGCAGTGGGGTAAAAGTACTAGGGTCTGATGGTTTATTTATTGTCTCTTAATGTTTCATGTCCATGCTGATGTATAATTGTATAAACCTGCTGTGTGTAGTACAAGTCTAGCTGATTAATATTTTTCACAAAATATTGGGATTTGAATTGAGGTTCTTGGTTGAAATGTTTAATGTTTATTACAGTTATCGTGTGTGTTTCTGAATGTGTATATTGAAATATATATTTCTCTATGAGGCTTGACCATTGATCTATCCAGATAGGAGAGTATTGGAAAGATTCTGGCTAGCTAGATGACTAAAATTTCATTCCTACCAGGTACAGCAGGGGCTGCCAGAGGAGGAGGTGAGGTGGTGGCTGAGCTCAAGGAGAACAGGATTGATATATCAGTAGTATCTGGAGGAGGAGCAGTGTTGGGGTGCATGGAGGAGTTAGTTTATAGCAGTGGTCTCAAACTCAAACCCTTTGGAGGGCCACATTTTGGATTTATAAATTCTTGGAGGGCCTCAGAAAAAAATAGTTAATGTCTTATTAAGGAAATGAAAATTTTGCATAAGGTAAAACTCTTTATAGTTTATAAATAATAATATAATAATGTAATTTATAGCTGTTTTATTTTACTTTTGTGATTATGATAAACATACTGAGGGCCTCAAAATAGTACTTGGCGGGCCGCATGTGGCCCCCGGCCATGGGTTTGAGACCACTGGTTTATAGGTTGTTAGAGGTAGAAATGTTAGCTAGCGAGGGAGAGATAACAACAACTTTATTTTTATATACTGCAATACCACAAACAGTTCAAAGCGGTTTTCAGAGAAAGAGACTGTATACAGACAGCGATATTACAGAAAACTTTCAAAATTACATTAGCATGTTAAGGTTGGCCAAATTTATCTAGAAGTGTTTTAGAAATACATCAAGGCACTGCATTGTTGTTTTTCTTATATGTTTTTGCGAGTGTTCGAAATAAAGAATTATTAAAAAAAAAAAAAGGCTGAAGTGGGGTCAGAGAAATTTGTCAAAGAGAGAAGTTTTGATTGACTTCCTAAAAGTTTAATAAGAAAGTGCGTTTGAGATAAAGTTGGTTAAACATTTATTCCATTTGCCTGCTTGGAATGATAATGTTCTATCAAGGGCACCTGATCACAGTTACACCGCTCCCCCGATCCAGCAGGGGAGAACACTTTAAATATATATTTTTTTATTTTTCTGTTGATACTTATTTTTTATCTCTATTTTTTATTTATTTTACTTATTAATTTTAATTCTATCTTTAAATTTGTTTATTCATTACTTGGTGGAATATTCATTTCTATCTCTATCTCTGTCTTTATATTTTATCTTTATTTTTCTTAAATTGTCTCTTCAGGTACTTTAGTTAGATTGTGAGCCTTTGGGACAGTTAGGGAATTTCCAAGTACCTATCTAATTTATTTTTATTTATTGTATCTTTTTAATGCATTCATTTTTGTAAACCGCTTAGAAACCTCACAGTTATTAGCGGTATATAAGAATTAAATTAAATTAAATTTAAATTGTAGGTGCAGCCCTGCAGGGATGGAAAAGCAAATAAGTAAGCACTACCTAAACAAGTTGTGCCTGGAAATTCGAAATGATGAGATAGATTGGGGATGAACCTGTTATGCTTTTGAAGCAAAGATAAGCAAACTTAAAGATGACCCTTGCTTACACAGGCAACCAGTGTAGGTATTTTGTAATACGAGCTTACATGATCCGATTTCTTGAGGCCATAAATGAGACGGACTGCAGCATTCTGGACAGTTCTAATTCGTTTGATGGTTTTCTTAAAAGATCCCAAGTATATGATATTGCAATAGTCTAAGGTACTTAAGATCAAAGATTAAACCAGCAGTTGAAAGGAGAAGAAATCAAAATAATGTTTAATTGTACGAAGTTTCCATAAAGTGAGGAAACATTTTTTGTCTTGAGCGTTAGTGTGATCTTCAAAAGTCAGGCTTCAGTCCAAGGTGACACCAAGTATTTTGGGTAATCTGACCCATTTAATCTCTAGGAGGTATTCATGATCTTGTTATTAGGATTTACCAAGAAAATCTTATGGCCTCTTTTACAAAGTCGCGCTAGTGGCTGCGCTGCGCTAGCAGCCCCAAAGCCCATAGAGATTTAAAGGGCTTCGAGGCTGTTGCCGCACGGCTTTGTAAAAGAGGCTGTTAGTTTTTTCCGAATTCAGTTTTAATTTAGATTGTGTAGTCATAAGAACATAAGAATTGCCGCTGCTGGGTCAGACCAGTGGTCCATCGTGCCCAGCAGTCCGCTCCCGCGGCGGCCCTTAGGTCAAAGACCAGCGCCCTAACTGAGACCAACCCTATCTGTGTACGCTCCGGTTCAGCAGGAACTTGTCTAACTTTGTCTTGAATCCCTGGAGGATGTTTTCCCCTATAACAGCCTCCGGAAGAGCGTCCATTATTCTTCCTTGGTAAGGGACAGATGAGATGAATTGTTCTGTCTCTTGGGTCAGTGAGGTTTTGGGAATAATAATTGTAATATCATCCGCATATATATACAATTTCAGTTTTAATTCAGATAACATATTTTACAGTGATGCCATATAGATATTGAAAAGTGAAGGGGAGAGTGGGGAGCCCTGTGGCACTCCACAGGGATTAGACCAAGCCTGAGAGAAGTTCTTTCACTGTAGACCTGGTAAATGGTTTTTTTTTTTAGGAAACCCGTAAACCAATTTAGTACCTGTCTGGAAATGCCGATGGAATCAAGGCATCTAAGCAAGATGTTATGATCAACAAGGTCAAAGATACTGCTCAAGTCGAACTGCAGTACCAATGTGCTTTTATCCCTAGGAAAACAAGTGGAAAAGATGATCAGTCATAGAGTTTAAAACTATTTCAGTAGTGTAATTTGTACGAAAGCCAGACTGGAAATCATGTAAAATGCTGAACTTCTCTAAATATTTTGTGAGATCAATGTTAACCAGTCCTTCCATTAGTTTAAGAAAGAATGGTATGCTTTACAATAGGTCTGTAGTTGGCAGTCAAGGAAACTGACTCCTTAGAGTTTTTAATAATATTAACATTTAAGAATGGGGCCTAAATAAAGAGAAACTGCAAATAATAAAATCCCATAAATCCATCCACTATAATAAAACCCTTAGCGAGTATGTGCACTTCAAACTCCATGCGCCGTTTGAAGTGCACTTTAAAGTGTGACTCTGTGCTGCCGCATGCTCAGTAGAAAGAGCCTATGGCAATTTGCGATGCATGCGGCGGTTTCCCCAGTGGTGGTGGTGGTTTGCGACGCTTGCGGTTTCCCCAGCTGAATAAGGAGCCTGTGGCAGTTTGTGTGCGGCAGCTTCCCTATTGCTACAAGGAGCCTGCGGCGGGTCCTGGCAGAGCTGTTTCACAAAACACGGGAGACTTATCAGATAAGAACAGGGAAGGGGTACTGCTGGACAGGGGGGAGGTAAAAGTAAGGGAGAAGGGCTACTGCTGGACAGGGGGAGCAGGGAAGGGGTGCTGCTGGACAGGGAGGAGGTAAAAGGAAGGGAGAAGGGCTACTGCTTGACAGGAGAATCAGGAAAGGGGTGCTGCTGGACAGGGGGAGGTAAAAGGGAGAAGGGCTACTGCTGGACAGGGGGAGCAGGGAAAGGGTGCTGCTGGACAGAGGGGAGGTAAAAGGAAGGGAGAAGGGCTGCTACTGGACAGGGGGAGCAGGAAAGGGGTGCTGCTGGACAGGGGGAGATAAAGGAAAGGGAGAAGGGCTACTGCTGGACAGGGGGAGCATGAAGGGGTGCTGCTGAACAGGGGAGAGAGACAGAAAGAAAGACAGACAGGGGGAGAGAGACAGAAAGAAGAAAAGACTGACGGGGCAGGGAGAAAGATAGGAAGCAAAAAGGCAGACATAAAGAAAAAGAAAGAAAGAAATGCCTAAGTCTACACATCTATTCTAGCACCCGTTAATGTAATGGGCTAAAAAACTAGTATATAATAAGCAAATAAGTCACACAGTTTCTGCAGTTTTCTTTGATTCTAAACATTTTTGGCTTGTCTTCCTCTTTTTGGTAACTTTTCCATGCTTGTGCATATGTTAGCTGACTCTTGTGATTACTCTGTTATTTTAACAGGTTTCTTGAAGGAGTGAAGATTAGGACCAAATCCATAACTGGAGTGAGGGGAAGGAAGACTCGGATTAATAAGACACCTTTACATTCTGATGTCGGCAGCAGTCTCTCCACTGACAGCATTCATGGAAGCAATTGTGTCTAGGGCAATCTGTGAGTATTTTAGCCTGTGTGAATGGTACTACAGACAACTCAGAGCCAGGGATCGCATCAGCTTCTAAAAAATTATATCCCTCTTTCTGCATTTCCTGCTTGTAACTCAGAAAACTAGACTATTTGTGTAGTTTATAGCTGATTAAGGAAGACAAATGCAACATGATATTTGGGAATTTTGATTATATAAAGTAGTTAAAAATTGGAAAGAACTGTAGGAGCTGCTCACTAGAAATATGGGAGAGGGGAAATAATGATAAGGAAGGGAAAGGGATTGGGACCAGAAATACAGGGGAAGGGAAAGGGATTGGAGCTTGTATAGCACCTTTTTGAAGTTACACAACCACACTCAAAGCAAGCTCTACCACTAGGCCACACCTCAGCCTTTTAAATATATACATGGCATAAATGCACAGTAACACTTGGCAAATCAAAGCTTTGACAGTGTAGCCACAAAGAAGTTGAACAAATATAATGTTAAATAAATAAGCCTCAGAACTGAAAGCAGGGCTACAAAGTCACTGCTAAATCCCAAAGTCAGAAACAGCTCAAAGAATTGTAAATCACTGGTTCATCCACTAATCAGGGGGAATGCAGTAAAAATCTCAAAGGAGAATATCCAATTGAGAAAAACCTACGTTTCAACTGCACCCGCCAGTAGAGCATACAAAGTTCACTAGCTTCCAGTGGCATAAACTGGATATAGTAACAAAAAACAAAAAAAAACCCACTCGTGTACTTAGTTCAAGATGGTGAAATCACATCTGAACACTGGGAACCACACAGGTACTTGAACCACAAAATCCCAACCTTATAATTGTAATCCAGCTTCAGGCTACAGGGCAGCTCACTGTTTCCTTCACTCAACAAGAGCCTTGTTTCATCAAAAAAGAGCTTCTTCAGGTGAAAAGGAAATTAAATCACTGAAACACTGCTTTAACAAAAAGAAAGTTTAAGATACTTTTTTGGCGAAACAAGGCTCTTGTTGAGGGTGATGAATTTGTAGAAGGGCCTCCTGGTGAAGGGAGTAGAAACAAAAACTATCTGAATTAAAGAGAGCCTGGGACATATACATTGGATCTCAGAGAAGAAGGGATAGTAGATGGCCTGAATGGGCAGACTGGATAGGCCATTTGGTCTTTATCTGCCTTACTACTTTTATGTTTCTATCAGGGCTAGCTAAGATGCTGTGGAGTTAGGGTTTGGGTAGTAACAGTCCAAATATGGTTCAAATTGATACACTACATAAATTATTATTCCAGTGAAAAAAGAGCCAATTAACCCAGACAAGATTCTAGATTTTCAATTTTTAAAATTTTCTTAAAGGTGGTAAAAGGCCTCAGAATTGGAGTATGGATATTTACTGGTCCTGATATCCAGCTTGTTTTTTGCTCTTATCTTCAATCATTGGCAAGAAAACCACCATCCTACCTTCTGTCTATATCATTTCTTTAATATGAGGGCTGTTCAAAAAGTATCAGACCTTTTATTCATAAAAAATACTCTTATTCAGATACAATAATCTTATACTAATCTCCTTCAAAGTAGCCCCCATGGGCTGCCACCAATTTCTTCCAATGGTCCTGCAACTGTCAGAAACAGTGCTGGAACGCCTCTTTTGAGATGGCTTGCAACTGGTCCGTCGCATTCTGCATGATGTCTTCTCTTGACTGAAATCTGGTCCCTTTTAGGACATTTTCAGCTTGGGAAAAAGCCAGAAGTCACACGGAGCCATGTCGGGAGAGTAGGGAGCTTGAGGAATCACAGGTGTGTTGTGTTTGGCCAGGAAACTCCGTATCAAATGTGAAGAATGGGTGTGTTGTCGTGATGGAGCTGCCAATTGCCCGCTGCCCACAGGTCCTGCCGTTTGCGTCTCAGTGTTACAAAGGCGGCACAGAACCTCATGGTATTACCCCTTGGTGATTTGATCACCATGGTCCTAACTTGGTCAATGACGATCTCATTTCTGGATGTTGAGGACCTACCAGAATATGCTTCACTCTCCACTGATGTGCGGCCATCTCTGAAGCGGTTGTTCTACTCCCTTATCTGTGTGGTGTCCATTGCTTTATCCCCAAAGGCCTGTTGAATCTTGCGGATCATTTCCACTTGGGAATCGCCAAGCTTTACACAAAATTTAATGCAGTAGCGTTGTTCAACTTTTTCTGTCATTTTGTCAAAAATGAAAATCGGACGGCGCTCACACTTCCTCACTCATCGGCAGTCTGCCAGCGAATGCCAGCTTCTGAAGGCGGGAAAAAAATTCAAGCATGCGCATTAGGGTCGCCTACATACGTCCATCAAACCATACTTCCCTACCTTTATTTGTTTACGCAAGAAAAATTAAGGTCTGATACTTTTTGAGCAGCCCTCGTACATCCCCTTTTTTATATATATTACCTTCTATTATCCTACTTCTCATTTTTACTAAAACTTTTTCATCAAATGTATTTTTAAATATAGTTCCAAAATGTCAGCATACCAGTTCCAAAAGTCAGGAACAAAAATGAAGATAGGTAAGTATTTATATTACAAAAAAACCTTCCGTTTAGTGGTACTCTATATCCTGTAGTATTCTTTAAGCATACAATTATTTAGTACACTCTAGGGTATATGGCACTTTTGGAACCTCTGTGCTGACATTTTAGAACTATATTTAAAAATACATTTGATGAAAAAGTTTTAGTAAAAATGAGAAGATAAGTAGGATAATAGAGGATATATATATATATATATATAAAAGAATTTAAAAAACAAAAAATAAATTTTTATAAAAAAAGGGGATGTATAAAGAAATGATATAGATAGAAGGTAGGATGGTGGTTTTCTGGCCAATGATTGAAAGAGCGAAAAACGAACTGGATATCAAGACCAGTAAATATCCACACTCCAATTCTGAGGCCTTTTCCCACCTTTAAGACAATTAAAAAATTTAAAATCTAGAATCTTGTCCGGGTTAATTGGCTCTTTTTTAAATGGAGTAATAATTTATTTAGTTGTATAACTGGTTCCATTGTATATGAACTAAGGTTTTTACTTTGTTCAAATTGATACACTAACATATAAAAACCTGTAGGCATAACTCAGTTCTGTGCTTACAGGTGTGGCTTGCATGATCTAGAGGGTATTGTAACAAAGAAATCCTATATAATTAAACACTATCCATAGGAGTATAGTATCACTCAGGGGCAGTTTCTTTCAATAGGTTATTGTTGTGCATACCCTAACATGACCTTCACTCCTAAGCATGATCTCATTCTCTCAAACGTACTGTTTACGTTCACCATAAAACTTGCTTTGTACCAGAGAGACCTCTCTAGAGTTCATAAGATGTAACACATATAAGCAACTTATCCAGATGTGTTTTAGAAATTCTTTTTTTATCAATCTTGTGGCATCCAAGATGGTGGGAAATATTTCTGTCACATTTTCTTGGTCTCAGATTGCATTTCTTGATACATGAGGATCGTTCTCTCTCTCTCCCCCCCCCCCATACAGTTCACAAAATAAAATGGTTCAAGTTTATTTACCAGCATGTGACAACATGTAGGTGAAGCTCAGTTCTGTGTTTTATTCCCTGATTGTCTAGCACTTCTTGTTGTAAACCGCCTCAAACTATTATGGCTTTGGCGGTATATAAGAATAAAATTAGTAGTAGTAGTGGGTATTCTAACAAAGAAACCCTATATACATTTTAAATTGTATTGCTTTCTTTATAAAGCTTTATTCAGATTAGTTCCAAATTATTTTCACAGTCGGTTCATTCTAAAAAGAGAAGACTATATTTCAAGGAAATTAACAAAAAATATTTTCTGTTATCCTTCACCTACAGGTGTAAAAAGATAAAACCTTTTGAATAATTATTATCCTATCAGGCAGCTAAACTCAATAATGAGGTTACTGTTATAATTGATTCATCTTTTCATATCAGATGTTCCATAGGAACATTAAAACTTACCTGTTTAAGAAATTTGTTTTATTATAATGACATTATGTAAATTTATAGTTACTGAGGATAAATTGTTTTAGACTTTATAATTCTTGGATTTGTTCCAACTCTTTAAAGCATATTGTGAGTCACTCTGAACTGCAAGGTATGAACAGATTATAAATACAATTATTATTATAACTTATCCATAGGAGCATGTGTTTCACTAATGAGCTTTGTCACCTGTACAGATCCCTGGAAACCACTTTCATGGATGTTGTGCTATTACTTTACTTGTCAGAGCACTGGGACTTGCAATGGAATGATACCAAAGGGAAATATTTTTCCTGTTGCTTTTTTAAATTTTAGACCTGGCACAATTCTCCTTTTTTTAAAAAAGTTTGTGTTAATTTTTTTTTTTACAAAGAATATTAACAAATTAACAACACTTGCAGGAAAACGAGATATCCATAAAGAAAATAAAAGAAAAAGAAAGGAATAATAAATGGTTCCCATTAAAGGGAACTAATGGACATCTTCTAGCAAGCCCCCCCTCAAAGTGAGGGGAGAAGCCCAAATCACAGAGGATGATATTTAAAAGGTAAATAATAACACAAAAGAAAATCAAGCCAACATGCAGTAAAAGATTAAATTCTCATGATAGAATAGCATCTTTAAACACTTGAACATTTGGGGAGGAAAGAAAATTTCTAATAATTTACATCTTCAATCTAGAAACTTTTGCAATTGGTGTGGATCTTAAAATATATATCTAAAATTGTCTAGTCAAACACGTAAGGGCTGTTTTACTAACAATTAGTATATGTTTGCCACAGGACTCATTTTATTCTTATGGGCTCTTCAGTAGATTACATGCATTAATCTTCAGTAAAAGCCTCCTCTTAGCTGTATAATGAAGAAAAAAGTCATCACCCAGAGTGGTAATTTCTGGGTGTATTCTCAAGAACTGACAAGTCAAAGAAAATCCAAATCTTCTACATTTTTGAAGCTGAAGTAAAGCCATATAATATCATACTCAAAAGGCAAAAACAACTGGTAACCCAACACGATCAACAGTTGTAATATCAGAGTTCTCAAGTATAGCTGATATATCCAGTGCACTCAGTAGGCCAGGAGATGCACCCCCAGAGGCCTCTGTGTCTTTTAGAGAGTAAATGGAAAATGTTTGTAACTGGTGGAGTTGCCACATCTTGGTTACTTAAATCAAATATTTCCTGATTAATTCTCAGAAGCTCATAACAGTATCTTTAGAAAAGTTGAACAGCTGTAAGTTCAATCTCATTCTCTAAAATTCACAGCTCTTCTTATAAGAGCCAAATTATCCCACATCAAGCCAGGTTGGATAGATGAAACACTGGACACTGCTACTTGCAACCTTTCCTTTAAGGAAACCTCGGTAGTCTCCAGATGTCCCACTCTTACTAAGAGCTCTTGAAGAGATGTTTCTGTTGCTGCCATTCTTTCATTCACCTCTTTTTTTTTTTTTCAAGTGGTGATGGGAGAGTGTGATTATCAAAAGGGGGTAGCCCTACTTCACAATTTTGGATTTCCCATTCATTGCCAAATCCCCCCCAAAAAAAATTTGTCCCCAAAAGGTATCCCCAATTGAACTGGGGAACACCCCTATTGATGATGATTTGCTTTTGCAACAATTACTCCTACTCTCCTTATTTCATCACCAAAGGCTTCCTCCTTTGTTCTGGTCTCAAACACAGACTGATGCCAAGGGCAGATCGCAAGAGCTGGGGCTGAATGAAATCTCTACCTTCTACAAGGAAGCCGCCCCTGTTGCTGCAGCCACTAAAAGATCTGGCCCCAATAAATGCCAATGGAGCTCCTCATCTAAGGAATAGTCAAATGACCAAAGACAGGTAAAATTTTTGCTTGTCCTGAAAAAGTGCTGAGTGAGGATCTGCTAAAGGGAAGAAAAACTCTATTGGAATATCCTACCTGCTGGCATTCAGACTCTGAAAAAGGTAACTTGGGCTTCAGTAGGTAATATCATTGTCTTTCTTTTTAACTTTTTTTTTTTAGTTTAGTACTCTTCTTTTTCCGCAAAGTAAGTTTGGACAATAGTGTAGCCTTTAGAAGTTTTGTTAGGGTTTTATATAAAAAGTTTTTAGTCCAGGTTAGTATTTTAGGTTGCACTTGAAGAAAGTCTGTCTCTGTTTAGTATTTAATTTCCTCCCACTCTCCCTAGCTCCCACCTATCCACCCCAAGGTTGATCTTTTGATTTATAGGACAGGAAGAGGACATTGGTTTGGTAGGATTTTTTTTCTGCTTTCTCTTTTCTTTTCTGTGTTTTTCATCAGGTGTGAGCACTTCTGCAACACAACAGTGTGACTGGGAAACATTGTGTTGCCAAACCTGTTGCTCAGGTTACAGCTTCTGTCTCTGTACAGACAGAAAATGTTACCCAACAAGAGGGGATGGTTCCATGTGCAAACTCTCTTCAGCTTGAATCCCTCATGAAGGAAGTGAAGGGACTGAGAGAGGAGGTGGCAAGGCTGAGAAACATCCATGAGAATGAGAGATACATCGATGAAATTACTACTACTACTTATAATTTCTATATCACTACTAGACATACACATTGCTGTATATCAAAGCATAGAGAGAAGAGTCCCTGTTCAAAAGAGCTTACAATCTAGTTGAGACAAACATAGTACTCAGGTGGGAGAATTACAAAAGGAATGATAAGACTGATATTGGTGCTTAGCAGGTGGTTGAAGTTTGGAAATGAAAGCAGCTTCAAAGAATTGGGCTTTGAGCCTGGATTTTAACTCTTCCAGAGACTGAGCTTGACGTACTGAATCGGGCATTTTGTTTCAGGCATACAGAGCAGTGAAGTAGAAAGGACAGAATCTGAAGGCCATAGAAGAGAAGAGTACAAATAAGAGAGACTTATCCAGTGAGTGGAATGCCCGGGAGGTGAAAGGTAGTTGTGGTTGGTGATTCCCTTCTGAGGGGTATAGACCAGACATGATGTCTCGGGAGATATGATGTCTGCCTGGTGCCAAAATACAAGATATTACAGAGAGCTTGCCAAGACTCATCAAGCCTAATGATTATTTTCTGATGCTGCTCATCCATATTGGCACTAATGATACTGCAAGGTACCCCTCCAAACGTATCCAAAGTGACTTCTGGCTCTGGGAGAGAAAGTGAAACAGTCAGGTGGGCAGGTGGTGATCTCATCAGTCCTCCCTGTCGAGGGTAAAGGCCAGGGCAGAGAAGCTCACATCCTGGAGATGAATGCACGGATGGTGTTAAGAGCATTTTGTCTTCTGGACCATGAGATGATTTTCCAAGGCCTGCTGAGCAGGGATGGCGTGCATCTATCAAAGAAAGGAAGAAATGTCTTCAGCAGGAGACTGGTTAACCTACTGAAGATGGCTTTAAACTAGAATTGTTGAGGCAGGGTGATCAAAGTCCTCGGGTAAGTGAATCACTAAATACCTTTACACAAATGAGAAAAAGGGGCAATGTCTTAAAAACAATATATACTAATGTTCGAAGTATGGGAAACAAGGTTCTTGATCTAGAGGCTGTGATGGAAGAGGCTGAGTTGAATTTAGTGGTGGTCACGGATGTGATTCATGGAGAGCCATGACTGGGATATAATTACACCAGGCTATAATCTGTTCAGGAGAGACAGGGTAGGAAGAAAAGAAGGAAGAAAGGCATATGATAAAGATCATATTAAAGCCACACAATTGCAGGATCTACAGGTTAAGGAAAAGGCACTATGGGTCAAACTGGAAAGAGCGAATGGAAAATGTATTTACATTGGTGTGATATACAGGCTGCCGTCACATACAGAAGAAGTGGACAGAAATTTAATAGAAGACATTCAAACTATAGCTGTAAAAGTAAAGTACTACTATTAGGAGATTTTAATATGCCAGATGTTGATTATGGTATCCCTATTGCAGGATCTCCCAGAAGTAGGAAGATCCTAGATTCTCTACAAGGAGAACTGTTCAGCAATTGATAATGGAACCAAAGCAGGATGGGGGCCATACTGGACTTAGTGCTTACAAATGAGGAAAGTGTTTTTGATGTTATAGTGGGTGATTATTTGGCATCCAGTGATTATGGCATGGTTTAATATTAAGACAGGTAGAGAGGACTAATTCAAAAGTGAAAGTTCTAAACTTTAAAAAAAAAATTAACTTTGATCAAATGGGAGATTATGTTAAGGAACTGTCTGGATAGGAACATCTGGAAGAAGTAGGAAAGCAGTGGACAAAACTGAACAATGAACCATTTTGTAAGGAAAGTAAGTAAAAGTAACAGGAAAAGGTCACTTTGGCTCTTAAAAGTAGTAGCCAAGAAGGTAAGGAAAAAAGAGATTGTTTCATAAAATGCAAAAGAATGCGGGCAAAAATATCTAGAAAAGTTAAGAGATGCTGGTCAAATAGTCGGGAAACCAAGATGCAAATGGAAGAAAAATAATAGTCACGGTAAAACAGGGAAACAAGACTTTTTTAGATATATTATTGATAGGATTAAGTGCAAAAGTGGCAGCTAAAGCTAAGAACATGGCATAAAACTTTATTTATGTACTGCTATACACCTGGTAGTTCGATGCAATTAATAAAAATTATCTTAAGGGTGCACAAAGACTGCACTTAGTACAAGAACAGTGGACTAAAGGCTGAGTAGAGTCAGAGAAGTATAGGGATACATAGATCAGTGTTCTATCAAAATCTTAATCTCATCGATTCATCTAGATTCTTTTGATGGTGTGGAGAGGATTGGAAGAACTATGTCGTTGTCCACGTAGCCATAGCTTTTCATGCCTATGGATGCCAGTCAGCTCCCCAGAGAGCACAGGTAGATATTAATTAAGAGTGGGGAACCTTGGGGAACTCCGCAGTGTGTGGTCCAGACAGAGGAAAGTTTGTCGCTTGAGCCTACATGATTTGAGCAGCTGATTAGAAAGCCCTGAAACCAATTCAGGACTGCATCCGTGATAAGATAGGCGAATAGTATGTTCGAATAGGTCAAAGGCATTGCTCAGGTCAAATTGCAAGACCAGAGCACCCGGTCCTCTGCTGAATAAGTAGTGAATAGAGAATGACACAGTGGCTGTTACCCGTGGCTAGTTGCAGGTAGCCGCGGGTAACCCACCAAAACGGTGAGGGGGGAAAAAAGTGCTCACTGCGGGAACGGGGACAAGGCCATCCAGCGCCCCATGGAGCGTTGAATGGCCTTGTCCCCGCAGTAAAGGGAAGGAACGCACGCGGTCACCAATCGCACGCGGCCCCCCTCCCTCCTTCTTACCTACCCAAATCAATCTACCTCCCCCTTCCCTTTGCAGTGCGTTTTGAGTAACTTCACAAAGCCATCAGAGCTTGCAAGCAGTGCGTGTGTGTGTGGGTGAAAACTTCTCCTCTGACGCAACTTCCGGTTGTGTCGGAAGAGAAGCTTCCACCCACACACGCACGCTACTGTTTGCTCCGATGGCTTTGAAGAAGTTAGTCAAAATGCACCACAAAGGTAAAGGGGAGGGAGGGAGATAGATAGATTCAGGTAGGTAGGAAGGAGAGATGGGTGCCGAAAGGCGGTGAGATGGCGATAGGGAAGGGTGGTGGAGGAAAGGAACAGATACTGAAGGGGGGTGGAGAGGAACAGACGCTGAAAGCAAATGGGGAAGACAGAGTGGGAAGAAGACGCCGAAAGGAAATGGAGAAAACAGTGGGGAGAAGACGCTGAAAGGACATGGGGAAGACAGAGTGGGGAGAAGGACGCTGAAAGGACATGGGGAAGACAGAGTGGGGAGAAGATGCTGGAAGGGAAGAAGACAGAGATGCCAGACCAATTGGGGGGGTGAAGGAAGAGGCACAGTAACAGAGCAAATGGAAGATGCAGAGAGAAGACAGACAGTGGATGGAAGGAATTGAATGAGAAGATGAGGGAAGCAGTTACCAGACAACAAAGGAAGAAAAAAAATTTCTATTTATTTATTTTCTTTTTTTTTTTTTTGCTTTAGGATAAAGTAGTATATTAGTTGTGTTTATTAAAATTTATAAACAAAGCCCTGCCAGCTGAACATCTCTTTCTCTAGTTCAGTAGCCAGAACTTTGATTTATAAGGAAGGAATAAACTAAATATTGCAGTACTGAGGCAGTATGGATGCTGCGGGGACGGGCAGGGACAATGGTTGCGGGGCAGTGACGGGGACAAATTTTTTTCCCCATGTCATCCTCTAATTAGGAGTAATATAAGGAAATACTTTTGTACTGACAGGGTGTTAGAATCATGGACTAGTCTCCCAGTAGATGTGATGGAGACAGTCTGTGTCTGAATTCAAGAAAGTGTAGGACAGGCACGTGGGATCTCATAGGGAGGAGGAGATAGTGGATGCTGCAGATGGGCCGACTGGATGGACCATTTGGCCTTTATCTGCCATCATGTTTCTTTCTTCTTGCCCATTTTCAAAATTAACAAAAACAAGTGAGAAAGTAGAGAACTTTATGCAAGAAGACAAAACTCTAGGAGATCAGAGCATGCTGGCCATTCTCTTGTTTCTTTGGATTTCCATCTTGGTCAGAACCTGTGTTGAGATTAAATGCCAGAGACCTTCATATGCATCAACTTGGGGTTTTTTCCTTTTAGTTCCATAATCTTGGGCCTTGATGCTGGTCACTAGATGTTACCACTGCACAATGACTGCAACACTGTGTCTACAGCAGTATCTTGCAAACCTTTCCAAGCTGCAGCACATTAAACTCGGGGCTACAGCTGGAGGGTCTCTGTGCATGCACAGATGTCAACATGATGATGTCGCGCGCATGTGACATCATCATGTTGACATCCACTCATGCGCAGAGGCCCTTCAGATGGGACCCTAAGCTTGTTAACCCTGAAATTTCTACGCCAGTGGGGAGGTCTGGAGAACAGGAGAGATGCCAGCAAGGAGAAGAGGCGCTGGCTGACTCACCTACATTGCATTCCTCTCACGGCACACAGTTTGCAATACACTGTTCTACAGCATTGACCAACTCAGAATGGAAGATCCAAATGAGTAGTCAAACCCAAGTCATGGCTGCATAGCAGTGCATACCACTGCCAGTGAAACACCAGTGAAACACCAGTCCAGTCTTTTTTTCTTTTGCCTTCTTGTGCTTTCAAACTCATGGAATTTGGAAAGAAATTATACATAGGTCAAATATGTTCATACTGGGGCAAAATACCTATGAAAACTTAATATAATGGGACCAGACTTGGCATTTATTTATTTATTTATACATTCATTCAGTTTTCTATACTGTTCTCCCAGGGGAGCTCAGAATGGTTTACATTAATTTATTCAGGTACTCGAGCATTTTTCCCTGTCTGTCCTGGTGGGCTCACAATCTATCTAATGTACCTGGGGTAATAAGAGGATTAAGGACTCCTTTTATGAAAACGCATTAGGGCCTTAACGCGTGGAATAGCACGCGCTAGCCGCTACCGCCTCTTCTTGAGCAGGCGGTAGTTTTTCGGCTAGCGCACGCTATAGCATGCTCTAATCCGGTGCGTGTGCTAAAAACGCTAGCGCACTTTCATAAAAGGAGCTCTAAGTGACTTGCCCAGGGTCACACGGAGCAGCATGGGTTTGAACCCACAATCTCAGGGTGCTGAGGCCGTAGCTGTTAAAGTATAATAAAAGTGTTCTACTAGGAGACATTAATAGGATGTTTCATAGCTGCAAAATAGAAGGCCTTCAATTTGTAGGACAATTCATTGAGAAAGAGTTGTTAAATTCAGAGAACTGAAGGAGCAGTACCCATCTGAGGAAACGGCCATGAAATGTCATTTGAGAACACAAATAGAAGAATTTACCTTATATACTCGAAAATAAACCAAGGTCACAACAAGGCTATATAGGAAAATGCAACTACAAGCAACCACAAACTTAAATAAATGTTGACAAAAATCAAACTTTAAACCTCAAGAAGCCATATGCAGTTCAACACCAGAGAAAGAGAAACAGCAGTCTACACTGTGAAAAATAAAAAAAGCAGTGTAAATTTATAGTAAAACTGCATTTTCTGTTCATGAAATTAAAAATAAAATTCTTTTTTTTTTCTACCTTTGTTGTCTGGCCATTTTATTCATGTTTATCCCATTTTCCAGTTTCTTCTTTCTTCTGTCTTTTCTTAATTTTCTTTCCAGGATCTTCAATCTATCTGCCTCTTCTCTCCTTCACTTCCTCTTCTACATCCATCTCTGACTTTAACTTTTTCTTTTCAATTTTGCTCCATTTATTTTTCTGCATCTCTATCTGCTTCTGTTTACAGCTGTCCATCTCCCCCATTCTATTATTCTCCATTTTTTTTGCTAACTCTTCCCTGATGCTGGGCTGTATAAAGAGAGGCGTAGTCAGTAGCAGGAAGAAGGTGTTGATGTCCCTGTACAGGTCATTGGTGAGGCCCCACTTGGAGTATTGTGTTCAGTTTTGGAGACCGTATCTGGCGAAAGACGTAAGAAGACTTGAGGAGGTCCAGAGGAGGGCGACGAAAATGATAGGAGGCTTGCGCCAGAAGACGTATGAGGAGAGACTGGAAGCCCTGAATATGTATATTCTAGAGGAAAGGAGAGACAGGGGAGATATGATTCAGACATTCAAATACATGAAGGGTATTAACGTAGAACAAAATCTTTTCCAGAGAAAGGAAAATGGTAAAACCAGAGGACATAATTTGAGGTTGAGGGGTGGTAGATTCAGGGGCAATGTTAGGAAATTCTACTTTACGGAGAGGGTAGTGGATGCCTGGAATGCGCTCCCAAGAGAGGTGGTGGAGAGTAAAACTGTGACTGAGTTCAAAGAAGCGTGGGATAAACACAGAAGATTTAGAATCAGAAAATAATATTAAATATTGAACTAGGCCAGTTACTGGGTAGACTTGCACGGTCTGTGTCTGTGTATGGCCGTTTGGTGGAGGATGGGCAGGGGAGGGCTTCAATGGCTGGGAGGGTGTAGATGGGCTGGAGTAAGTCTTAACAGAGATTTTGGCAGTTGGAACCCAAGCACAGTACCGGGTAAAGCTTTGGATTCTTGCCCAGAAATAACTAAGAAGAAAAATTACAAAAAAATAAAAATAAAAAATTTAAATTGAATCAGGTTGGGCAGACTGGATGGACCATTTGGGTCTTTATCTGCCGTCATCTACTATGTTACTATGTTACTGTCTCCCCCATCCAGAATCTTTTCTTTCTCTCTTTTTCCCCCTTTAATTTTACTCCTCTAACCTGTATCTATTGTCTTGTCTCCTCCATCCAGCATTTCCTCTCCCCTCTTTCCTCCCACACCTCATCTCTCTCTCTCCCCTCCCCCTCTATTTAAGGTCTTTCCCCATCACCTTTTCCCTTTGCCACTTCCAACACTACCTACCTGGGGCTCTAGCTGTGAGTAATGGAGTTGCGGATCCGGGACAGGCCCGATATGTAGGGCAAGCAGCTGGTTCCTTCTGGCAGCGGTCATCCATGCTGTTTGCCAGCCACCAGGAGGAGGGGGAGTGAGAAGTCGGCGGCATATCTAAATTTCAATCGCCCTGCCTTCAGTCCCAATCTCTCTAAATTGGCTGGCAATGATGAAGAATGATGCCACATGGTCTTGGAGGATGAAATGTACAGCGTCAGCATCTATGAGACAAACCTGATTTTTCTTGTTACTTAGATCTTTTTGGACTCCTGTTAGGTTACAAAAGTTAATATGTAATAAGGCCTTAAATATATATCATCCCTAAGACTCAAATAATTGATAACAAGAGAAATTAGAAGGGAAGATGATATAATGTATAAATTAAATTTATTAAAGCAATCAATTCTGACTATTTATTTATTTAGATTTTTATCCTGTCCTCCCAGTAGCTCAGAACGGTTTACAAGTAAACATTCACAATGGAGTGAATTGGACATACAAGATTATACAGTAGATTTAAATACTTGGACATACGAGACTGTACAGCAGTGTGAGACTGTGCAGCAGTGTAAATATAGGGACTATACAGCAAATTAAGAACAGTAGTTTAAATATAAGTAGTTTAGTTTAGATACAAGTTATTTGAGTATAGGCTGAGAGTGGACTATACAGAAATTTTTGGCAGAAGATTAGAAAGGGAGAAAAAAGGGTAGAGGTGGGGTTTAAGGGGTTGGGTGTAGACTGAGGGTGACCTTTAGTTGAAGAGGAGGGTTTTTACCATTTTCCGGAATGTCATTAGTGAGTTTTGTAGTCTGAGTTGGTTCCAGAGTTGGGGAATGAAATGGCTGTAGGAGCGTTTGTGGGCAGTTTCTGAGAAGAGGGACCTTCCGGGGGGAATGCATAGGCGTATCTCCGTTTCTGAGCAGAGGGTGTGGGTGGGGATGTAGATGGGTAGCTTGGATTTTATGTAGGAGGGGGGTGGTGGCATAAATTATTTTGTGTGCTATTGCCAGGGCCTTGAATGCACAGCATTGGCTGTAACTGTATCAAAGCCATCATAGCATCTAATAAGTAAAGTTTTAGATCAATGATTTCTAAAGGCTATATGTGTATTTATAAAAGTATTAATACTGAATCACAATTCCTATTAAATATTTAAAGCAAAAGACTTCAGTCTTTGGAACCTCTTATGATGTATACCATTACAGATTCCTGTTTTGTATATTGTTATAATCATCTATGTCTACCACCCCCTACCAAAAAGTATTTTATTATTCAACTACTTAATTTTAAATTTTATTCCCTAATAAATTTATTAACACTTTATTCCCTAATGAATTTATTATTACTAAATTTATTATAACTAATTTTAATATTATTATAATATAAATTTTTGATGATAAATAGAATAAGACAGATAAGAGACTCAAAATATTAATTTCTATTAATGTGATAAATTCATATAAATTAAAAAAGTTATTTTGGAAATTCAATGAATTTATAGCTCGAAAAAACTTTCATAAAGTGCATGTGAAAAGCCTTCAATTGATTGACTATGAAATGTAAATATGTGTTTATTGAATCAACTAAAATGTGTGCGCCTAAAGTGTGCAAATGCCTGCAAGAGCTTCTTAAATATAAAGTTACAAAAGTTAGACAGTTCTAAATCTAATAGATGCTGGCACTGTCATTTGGACATTGGATCATCTGTTGTTTTATTGTCTTTTGATACTCAACTTTTGGAAGTCATTATGGGGACAGATTAACATACTGGAATCATCAATTCCATTGACATATGAGGTAGTCATATATGGAACATTATTGCATATTAAGCCCCCCATGGATCGCTATAAATGGCGGCTTTTTCTAATTATGACTGGAATAGCCATGCAGATGGTAACTCATAATTGGAAAAATTATGATCACCTCAATTTTCCTTTCTGGTGGGTGAATTTATTTTTAAGCTATAGATAGATATGAGAAAATGAATGCTGACATATTGGGGCATAGCAATTTATTTAAATTGGTTTGGGGACCATTGACATCTTTTATTTCTTCATTATAGTTGTCTTTTATCTTTAATTTTTGTTTATTTCCATACACATCCAGGGAAGGATGGGGGGGAGGGACACTTTTATCTTAATTTTAGCCCTTTGAATACATACATCCAGGGTGAGTGGGAGGAGGGTGAGATTACATTAAATAGGGAAAGGTTATTGAAAGAATCTATGTATTTATGTTTTTGTTGACTAGTTATTGGATGGGTGGGTGAGTTTAAAGGATCATGTATGCCTGTAAGATGAATGTGCTTTTCTTGATTTATTATATGTTTATATAATTATGTATTGCACTGTTGATATATGGAGAATCGATAAAGAATTCAAATTCAAATGAAGAAAGATGTCGCAGGAGCCTTCTTTCTTGCCAAATTGCTATAAGCTCTGCCAGCCTCAATCCCGCACCCCCCCCTGAAGTTACTTCCTGATTTTGAGGGGTGGGATCGAGACCGACAGAGCCTACACTGATTTGGTAAGAGAAAAGACTCCCATGGCAACTGTCTTCGTCATTGCCAGATGATTTAGCAGGACTGGGACTGAAGGTAGGGCTGATCACAATCCAGATGTGCCACTGACTCCTGACTCCCCCTCCTCCTGGTGGCCAGCAAACAGCATGGACGACCGCTGCGGCCGCCACTGGGAGGAATCAGCTGCCTGCCTCGCATGTCGGGACAGCCCCTGACCCGCAACTCCATTCTCCACAGCCAGAGCCCAGGTAAGTTTAAATTTTGATTTGATTTGATTTTTTTTTTTGTTTTAACTAGTTATAGAAGTAGACTCGAATATAAACGGAGACCCCCATTTTGGGAAGTCAATTTGGAATTACTCTGGGATGAAAAACAGTGCTTCAAGCTATTCAAATACATATGTAAAGGATTAATTGTGAATTATATGCTTGAAAATACTGTAATTATAAATAGATGGAGTTTGTAAAAGGAGCCCTATGTCTTGATTAACTGTTCTTAGACATGATGAGTTGGGATATTTTCCAAACAATTTGGACATCTTGTGGCACACTGACAAGGCATAAAAATTGTCAAGGCACACTATAATTTTTCAAAAGATATATACAGCTTAATACAAGTATATCAAAAGAAATAAATTCAATCCCAGTATTAAAATTGTGTTTAAAGTTCAATAATTAATCTCCCCTTTTACGAATTCCTATGATCGTCAGAGCTAACACCGCCACAGCCAGCGATTTAAAAAAAAAAAAAATCCTAACACAGCTTTGTAAAAGGGGGTTTACATTTTTAATCATTGTGTTATCTTTGTAGTTGAATATTTTTATTGAAGACACAAATTGGCAAAAGGGCAGCAATACTCTTCAGAGATAATCAAAATTAGCCAAAAAATAACATGCATTCAAAAACAACAATTTAAAAGTTCTGGTTGCATCCCCCTCTTCCAATGTTGTCCCTGCCTTACACATGGCCATGTTCAATGGCTGCCCCTTAAACACATTTAAAAATTATTAATGCCAGAGTGCTTTGCCTATGTAACTGGATCTGACAGTCATGCTATTATTATGGTTCTCAATGAAAAATAAAAGGTATATAGTTAAAAGAAACTACAGTTGATGTTTTAAGACCAGTAGCTGCAGCTGTGAAAATCAAATGTTAGTGAAGTCTTCCAAATATTGTCTGAAGAAATTTGTATTATAGAAGGGTTGTTTGTTATAAACAGTAGGAATGTGAAGGGGAAATTTTTTTTATTTTTTGCCATTCAGTTCTAATGCAACAGAATATGCCATTTCATGTCTGCATGAGTTATTTTGAGTTAATTGAGTGCTAAGATGGAGCAAAATGGTCTATTAATGATGTGTATTTTTGTTGCATCTAGACATGACCAGGTTGTGTTTGTTCTAGCGGTTAATAGACAACCCCGCGAAAGACAAAGGCGCGCACCGACAACTGAGCACAAGACGGAGGCGCGCGCCGAAGAAAATTACAGTTTTTAGGGGCTCTGACGGGGGGTTTTGTTGGGGAGCCAGTTTACTTAATAGAGATTGCGCCGGCGTTGGGGGGGGGTTGGGGGTTGTAACCCTCCACATTTTACTGTAAACTTAACTTTTTCCCTAAAAACAGGGAAAAAGTGAAGTTTTCAGTAAAATGTGGGGGGTTTCAACCCCCCACAACGCGGCGTGATCTCTATTAAGTAAAGTGGGGGGGTTCCCCCCCACACACACCCCCGTCGGAGCCGTAAAAACAGTAATTTTCTGTGGCGCGCGCCTCCGCGCTGCGCTCAATTGTCTGGGCGCGCCTTTGTCCCGGCGCGCTTTTGACCTGACACCTGTTCTAGCAGTGTGTGTTTTGGCTTCAGATAATCTGAATACATTTGTGCATGTTTTTCAGAGGAGTTGGATACCACTATGACAGTCACTATAGTTTACGATAACTCTGAAGCAGTAGAATTGTGTACGTCTCAGTCCCTGTATCTTACACCTGTGGCAAGGCTGATCATCAACGTGATGCTTCCAGACTGCAAAGAACCAGGCAGGTCATTTTCTAACTGGGACATTCTAGACCAACTTAAAACCATGATTTCTCCAGACCAATTTAGCTCTCTTCGGGTTTCAAAGAGCACAAAAGAATTTGTCCGAATTGAAGGTGAAGCAGAAACAAAGCATTTAGCGCAGACTCTACAGGAAAAACTGCATGGAACAGTCATAAAAATAAATGGCTTTCTTGATGGTTTGCACGTGGAGACTACTGAAGCGTGTGTTGATTTTCCAACCCCACAAGACTGGGAAGCCTTCTCAAAGGAGACAACAAATGAGGAGATTCCTGAACAAAGTTCAACTTTTCTCCCTGACAGTATCTACTTAGAAGGGCTGCCGTGCAAATGGTTTGCCTTAAAGGGCACAAATAGTGAGAAACCCAACGAAGCTGTCCTTCAGATAGTGTTTGAAAGTTTCGGGAAGGTAAAGAACACAGATATCCCCATGCTGGATCCTTACAGAGAGGAAAATGCCAGCGGGAACTCTTTGGGGGGCATCCAGACCTTTGCAGCTTTCATCCAGTATGAAGATCATGCAGATTTTGTTAAAGCCATGGAAGCTCTCAGAGGAATGAAGCTGATGTATCAAGGGGAAGATGGGAAAGCTCTAGCATGTAATATGAAGGTAATACCATTGCCCTATTCATCTTCAATTATGAATGTGCAAGTGTTGAAACAACCTTTTGAAAGGGAGATGGTTGAGAGAGAGGGAAACAGAGACAAAAATCATGATTCTGTAAAGTATGTCTGCTCTGGTTTCAAGTTTATGAGTAGAAATTAGGTACATAATAATCTTAGGTTGCCTCACTTACTCCTTTACAATGCAAATCTTTCGCACAAATGTACAGCCAGTGAACTCCCAACTCACCTATAGAACACTCAGGATACCCCAGAGCAGGTCACATCTGATCTAAGAGGAGTAGTGCAGCCCAATTCAGGGGAAAAATAATTTGATTTGGCCTATTAAGCTCTGCCTCTTCACCGGATTCCCACTCCCCAGTCTACAAAAACAGTATCCATTTTGTTGAGATCCTAGAAATGATCTCACAATGGTAGAGCTACAAATTTTATGATATGGTCAAGTCTACTGGATACAACTTTAAAGGAAACCACCAAATGCTTGCAATGAGACTATAATTTCAGAAAGCTGTCAAACGGCTTTCAAGAAAAATAAATTTTAGGTGAATCAAGGTCATTTACTGTAGGATATATTTAGAACTAGGACTAGGGTAACAGTAATTTGAAATTACAGCTAAAATATTTTAGGCTGATGTGGACTAAAACAGAAAAAGTGAAGGGACAAGGGACATCAGATTCATCTTTTGATATATTTTATTCAATCACTAGTCTTATAGCCCGTTACATTAACGGGTGCTAGAATATATGTGTGTGTGTCTGTCTTTATTTCTTTCTCTCTCTCTCCTTAGCCGCTTTCTGTATTTCTGTCTTTCTTTCTTTCTGTCTTTCTTTTTCCTTGGCTGTCCACTACCATCCCGCACCCCTCCTGACGCGACTCCCGCTGTCTTTCTTTCTGTCTGTCTCTGTCCCTGGCCCCCTTTGTCTGTTTGTCTTTCTGTATATCTCCCTGCCCCTGTGTCTTTCTTCTTTTCTTTCTGTCTCTCTTCCTCCCTCTGTCTGTCTGTCCGAAGCAGCATTCCCTCCTCCTCCATTTTCCTCCCCCCACACCAGTTCCCTGTGCACCTGCCCCTGTGTCTTTCTTCTTGTCTTTCTATCTCCCTTCCTCCCTCTGTCTGTCTGTCCAAAGCAGCATTCCCTTCCCCTTCCATTTCCCTCCCCCCACACCAGTTCCCTGTGCAGCAGCATTAGCGTTTCCTCTATCCCCTTTCCCTTCCCACAGTCGCGACTACAAACGCGGGCCCGAGTCCTTTGCCGCCCCCCCCTTCCCTTCCCTTCCCGCGTGCCCGACTACACATGGCGATTCAAGCAGCGTGTGCATCAGTCTTCACACGCTGCTTCGGGTCTTTCTACTGCCCTGATTTACTCTGGCACGTCCGGAGCAAATCAGGGCAGTAGAAGGGCCCGAAGCAGCGTGTGAAGACTGTTTAGAGCAGATGTAAACCTTTTTAACACAAGGGCTATTTAGGAAAAAGTTCCCCAATGACCAACAGAGCTTGAAACCCAATAAGGAAAGGAAGCAACATTATCTAGTGTCTTATTGATACTATACATCCTTCCTTGGAGCATGTTCAATGTTATCCTTTTTTACCTCCAGATTCTAAGTATTAGCTCTGTTTGATCTGTGAAGGCCTAGGAGATCTTTAGTACATAAAAGCCATCAGTGGGGTCTGAAAGAAGCTTTGAGGCTTTGAATCTGCAATTTGACTGTCATAGGGTTTGTTTAGTTAGTTAGTCGTCGTCAGTTCATTCACTATTCTGATGTTAATTTGAAGGGTGGTATATCAAATGAAGTAAACTGTTATAGCCCATTTATACCAAAGCAGGTTCCAAACTACATACATAAATCAAGCTCAAAACATCACATAATTAAAGCAAAATGCAAACACGTAATAAAAAAGGATCACCTTAATCCCCATATATGCTGCAAAGTATCAGTCATTACATCACCTAGCCAGACAAAATACCTATGCAGATAGATATGTTTTGAAAAGTTCTGTCCTTGGATGTTGGGTTTGTAGTGGTACATGACGTTGGCAGCACGATATGATGGTCCTAACCAGCTGAGTCTGCCCTAGTTTTCTTCATTAGTCCACAGGTGCGTTCCTGATCCCTGTTTGGGGCCAGGAACAGCACATCATGGTTCAGCTGGAATCGGGTCACTTAATTCTCAGGTAGTTGAAAAATGTTTTAGTCTGTTTATCTGTGAGACTTGCAGAGAAGCTCAGCTTAACCAGTATGTGGTTGGTGAAACTAATTTGTTCTACAGGTGACCTTCGATGCTACCAAACATTTCAGCGAAGAAGCCATAAAGAAAAGAAATCTGGAAAGACAGAAACTGCAAGAACTGGAACAGCAAAGAAAACTGGAAAAGGAAGAGGAGGAAGCAGCAGAAAGGTAAGCAGCTCCTTAACAAAAGTGGCTTCCTATTCATTCAGTGCAATATGGACTTCTAGGTAAGGCCTGTTGTCCCTTCTAGAGAAGCTGGTAATTAGAGGTTCTAGTGCAGGGGTGGCAACTCTGGTCCTCGAGGGCCGGAATCCAATCGGGTTTTCAGGATTTCCCCAATGAATATGCATGAGATCTATTTGTATGCACTTGAGGACCGGAGTTGCCCATGTCTGTTCTAGTGTGTAGTATGATATTCCAATCCTACCAATATCCCCTGCCATCTCACTAGGGTCAGTTTTAAAGCTTTCCTCTTGAGTGTGAAGAACAACCTAGTACATAATTTGGAGTATTGCAATTGACCCTGTGAATAGTCATTTGCTGTCTTTAAGTAATTCTGATGGCCAATGTGAAAGAAACCTGTACCAAGAGAGCTTTTGGGAAAATGATCACATGAGCAGTTCAGTAGGGAAGAAGTAGACTAAAAAAAACAAAGCAAAGGCATCGAGGGTAGGGAGTCCTGTGGAAAGAGGAAACAGACAGACTAATGATAAGTAGAAGGAATTCAGAAGGACAAGGGTGAATGTACAGAGACAGAATGAGGAATATGGAAACGGTGTTGGCACAATGTGTTAGCAGAACACCAGTTGTTGAATCGGGGATATAATTCTGTGATAATCCAATTTGATTTAGCTAGCAATTTTAATTTAGTTGATCATCAAGTAGTACTCAAGAGCTTGGTAGTCAAAATAAAATTTTAAGTTGGTTTAAATGATTTTTGTAATTATGAACTTATGCAGTGAAAATGACAGGGGCTCTAGCAGACTATTGTGGGGTACCTCAAGGATCACCGTTTTGTCGTTTTTATTTAATGTTCTGATGTGATCTCTGGGAACGGGGAAACCAGCAAGTTTACCGTGGATGCAGGAGCAAAGCTTTTTACTGCCCCACAGGAGTAGTTAAAAGCCTTGTTGCTATGGTTAAAAAAAAAAAAAAGTGATTACCGTGTGTTGACCCCTCTTTGCCTCTCTCCCCACCTCCCCTCCCGCCCAGCACCTTTCAGTACCTTAAGAGCTTCAGCGATGGAAGAAAAAAGTTCACAGGCCTGTTCCAGGGCCTTCTTTCGACTGAATCCCTCCTTATATAACTTCTGGTTACATGCAAGGGCTTGGGATATTGGTTTAATTTACTGTATGTTTATAATTTTTGATCAGCTATTATGGATTTGATATTTGTGTTTTTTGTGCGTGTGTGACCGAGGTATTCTGTTAGCGTGATTTTTTTTTATTTTTTTTTTTAATGTAGCATTCTGTAGTAATTTGGTTTGTTCAGGTTTCTCGATAGTGGAGGGGATATTTTGAAGGGAGAAGGGAGGCAGGGTTTTGTTGATCTTTGTTCTGTATTTGTGATTTATAAAATGACAGTTGTATAGAATATTGTTTCTTTTTATACTTTAATAAAAATGGTTTCAATATAAAATCATAACTATTCAAGGCTTGTGCGGATGGGATTAGACAGAGTTTGCAGAGATAGGGCAACGGAGATGGGGTGGAGACGGGGACAAATCCATGTTGCTAATGCTGATGACATTACATTTGTCTTGCCATGGCCTAGAGAGAAGTCCTGAGATGAATATGTTTGTAAGAGTGTTTGGATGTTGTGGGAAGATGGGTGGTGAAACTAAGGCTCTACTCTTCCCAACGAAACAGGGGTTAAAACTATCGGCTCCATTTTTAATTGACAACACAATTATAAGTCTAGTATCATCACTGAAGATACTCGGGGTTATTATCGATGACAAACTTTCTTATCACGATCACATCAGTAATGTAGACAAATGTTGCTTCTACCGTTTGCGTTTGATTCGTTCTCTGTCCAAGTTTCTAGAACCCAAATCTTTAAATATTTTAATACATTCACTTGTCATCGCTAAGCTTGATTATTGCAACTCGCTATTGTTAAACATCACTCAAAAGGAAAAAAAACGTTTACAAATAATTCAAAACACTGCAATTAAAATTATTCACAATGGAAAAAAATTTGACCATGTAACTCCCTTTTTAATAGACTCACATTGGCTTCCCATTAATCAACGTATAACTTATAAAATATTGCTCTTAGTATTTAAAACACTATCTACCAACGAACCTCAATTTATAGATCGGTTACTAATCCCATACAACACGACACGTTCTCTCCGATCCACAACTCAGGGGTTGCTTATGGTTCCTTCTTTGAAGATTATTGGAACCAGACGTCATGATATATATTCAGTAATGGCCCCTTTAACCTGGAAGAGAAGTTAAAGATCTTAGCAGATTTAAAACTAATCTAAAAACTTTTCTCTTTAAAGACGCATTTAATCTTTAAACAATTCATTTTCAATAATCTTAAACCCACTCCTCATGTTCTCTCCCTATTTTGCTTTTCCTTTCTCCTCATTTGAATAACAGTAATATTGTAACTTCCTCCCTTTCTTTTCCCTTCCCTTATGTATCTGAGTCTGTTTTGTCAGTCTGTTTTTATCCCCTTTTAAAGCTGTACAACGCACTCTAGATCTATCTTATATTTTACTGTTACTCGCTTAGTATGTAATAAGCGATTTATCAAATTTAAATAAACTTGAAACTTGAAACTTTAAAAGTAAAACTAAATTTCTTCCAGTCGAATCTCCTAGATTATGGAATTTTGAATTTTCCCCTATTGAATATAATCCTTTATTTAGATGGGATAAGTCTATTCATATTCTGGGAGCAAATGTAGAGAGTCAGTTAATTCTATAAATGTTGCCTAACTGCCATGTGTGGATTGCGCCTATTGGTGTTTTAAGCAGTCTTCTAGTGCAATAGATTTATCATTCTGAATGGACGGGAAATATCCCCATGCTTGCAAGCCGTGTAGAAGGAATCCACTCCTCCAGTTTTTGAATCCCTCCTCCTTCACTAGAGGGCTCTGCTGCCCCCTTCAGTTTTTTCTTGTGCATGCAAGCTGGGAAGAGTGTTTTGATCTGCTCTGTATATTTTTTTTTGCAAATTTTGGATGTCTTTTTGTGCATGGAGAAACAGACTGAGGTCAGCAGCTTGATAGGCCAGTCCCTCTATGATGTCTGTTGGCATGCATGTGGTGGGGAAAGGAACCCTGTAAGTTGCGCTGCTGGGTGCCAACATTTACACCTGACTTTTACATGGTGTAAATGTAGGTGCCCAAAAGTCAACATAGGCTGTCTTCTACAATGGAATCTGGGCACCCAGATGCTGTTACAGAATACCATCTTTGCACACAGATTTCAGGCACCTGATGTTTAGTGTCCTTTATAAATTGCCTTCATGTGCTTAACTTTGTGCCCCGCCCTCATTCCACTCAGACTCCACCTCTGTGAACACCCACCTGAAGGCTCTACATTATTGGCGATATGCGTGGAGTTAGCACTTAGGCACATTCACTTACATGCCAGTATTCTGATCATTTATGCGTATAACTGGTGTATAAATGCTAATGCCAATTTTATAGAATTACCGTATTTTCACGAATATACTGCACACCCGTGTAAAACGCGCACACGGGTATAACGTGCGGGAAACCAAAATTTATGTAAAGAAATTAATATATAGCGCGCACACGCGTTAAACGCACATGCTGCTCCATGAATTAAAACCTCCTTGAATTCCTGTCCCCCCTTGAAGTCCTGTCCCCACCCTGAAAGCCTGATGCCCCACCCCGAGCGGTCCTTCAGGGTGGGGGTGCGAGCGGTCCTTCAGGGTGGGGGTGCGAGCGGTCCTTCAGGGTGGGGGTGTGAGCGGTCCTAACTGCATAAGTGCCGACTCAACCCCTGGAATGCCCACAAGTTTGTTAATTTCAGCATGGTCACAAACCACAGATATTCAGCAGCTTTGGAAAAATGTTTTAAACAACCAGGAGCCTCTCCACTTTGAATATTAGGTGGTCTATGTCCCTACCTGTCTGCGTGTTGCATGGGGATGCGATAATGGTGTTTAACCTCCCTGATAAAGTGTCTGAAAAGTCGTGCTTGTTGCTGTGTGCACTGTAGAATTTCGACTCCCAGGGCCAGAGGTTGAAAATGTAAAATAAAACTCCAATTTGTTTGGTTAGAAAAAGAAAATATGAAGAAAAAAAAGCCCAAGCAAGAAAAAGAAAGGCACGACTCAAGAAGAAAGAGCAACGACAGAGACAGAAGGAGCGCCAAGAAAAACAGTTGAAAGTGTCACAAGAAGTGAAAGCAGAGGATGAGCAGTGGCTCGATGAATCAGAGGAATGGGAAGCCCGGAAGCTTTTGCTTGCTCAGAGAAGAGTGGCCTCTCTAAGGCTTCTTACGTTGCTATTAGCCCAAATAAAAGTAAGAATATTATTTCTAATGACTTATTACCGCCATTATTGCCTTTGTTTTATGAAGGTGTGCTACATCTTATCCAAATAAATCCAGGTGCACAGAATGAATTCTAATCATTAGTTCTTTTCTTTTTAATACACTTGGCCTCTTCCCAGAACCAGTGTAAGGAATTGTCTTTATTTTAGGGCCAGTACAGAAAACTACCATAAGGGCTATTGTGAGGTATATGCACATGTTACTTGGCGTACAATGCACAACGGGGGTTCAGTACATAACTTTATTTGCATGATATACATGGGCACACAGTATATTAAAGTGAATTGAAGCTATTAGTATTCCTCCACAATCCATGGAAGTACATAAATATAAGAACATAAAAGTTGTCATAGTGGGACAGACCAAAGGTCCATTAAGCCCCGTGGCCAACCCAGGTCACAAGTACCTGGAAAGACCCCAAAGAGAAAAAACAGATTTTCCAGTGCAATAGGTGAGATTTTATGCTGTTTTATCCTAGGAATAAGCAGTAGATTTTCCCAAATCCATCTTAATAAAGACTTATGGACTTTTAGGAAATTATGCAAACATTTTTTGAACTCTGCTAAGCTAACTGCTTTCACAACATTCTCTGGCATTGAATTTCAGAGTTTAATTGCATGCTGCGCACAGAAATATTTTTTCTGATTTGCTCCAAATCCACTACTCAGCAGCTTCACTTCATATCCCCCAGCCCTAGTGCTCTTGGAAAGAACAAACAAGCAGTTCACATCCACCTGTTCCATTCCACAAACTTCCATCACATGTCCCCTAAGCTGTCTCCTCTCCAAATCAAAAAGCTCTATCCACTCTAGCCCCTCCTCATAGGGAAGCCATCCCATCCCCTCCACCACCCTCATCGCTCCTCTTTGCATCACCTCCAACTCTGCCACATCTCTCTCCAGATGCGGCGACCACCCACAATGTGAAAACTTTCACTGCTGGGTCCAAGACATTATAAAAGGATTAGCTGAGAGGATTTTTTATTTTTAGCAAATACCTGACATTTTAAAAGACAGAACAGGAGGTAACAGTTCTGTATACGTGTCTGAAGAAAACAAAAGTACCAGGACACATCAGCGCATGAATCAGATTGATGTCTTGCACATATATTTTATGCACAAGAAGTTTGTGAAGCTAATATTTATGTGCAGATGAATGCCAGCGTTTCATTTTCTTCAAATCAGTGCACAGTGAATCCACCCTTACCACAGAACCTTTGTATGCATGCGTCCAAATTTGCATGCTTTGAATTTGCATCTCATTAGTTTACAGAATTGTTAGGGAATATTTTCTCATTAATTTCCAGATAGAAGCTGTACACTCAGCCTTTGGCATGTGTCTGTATCATGGATCTCTGGGGTCAATGTGGAAAGCTAGGCAGCATCACAAAAGTAATGAGAAAATATTCCCCAGTTATGCAAATTCAAAGTACACAAAACTTACATGATAATCAGGGAAAGCTGCCCTTACTGCAGTACCTTTGCAGTGTGCATGTTCGAAGAAAATGAAAGTGCCAGCACACATCTGCGCATGAACTTATCTGCCGTCATTTACTATGTTACTATGCAACTGGAATGTTCTGTGCATAAATATTCACCTTGCAAAACTTCCAGGTCATGCACAGATGTGTGTTGACTCTGGACATACATGTACCTCCTGCTTTGTCTTTTAGTTGCAGATATTGAGTATGGTCACAGAAAAAAAAGCAGCTGACAAAAAAGTCCCCCAAACTGGCAATAAATCCTCTCTATTAACCTTCTACATTGCCTTGGACCTGGTGGTGAATTTCTTATGTTGTGTGCACATTAAAATCATCTGTTTACTTCTGTGCATGGCAGAGGAATGCCCAATATCTTCAGTATCCATTCATTTTACTACACTGTACATGCGCATGAGTTAACATTTGCACTGAGCCTCTTTGTATGTTATATGCCCAATAATATGTGTGTATATCTTGCGGTAACCAAAAGTTTCTACTCAAGATAGCTTTCTGTATTAGCTCCTCTATATTAAAAAAAAAAAAAAAATTGGTAATGTTACAAGTAAAAGAAAAGGGAAATACATAGTAATCATTAAAAAAAAATACCAAATACTGTACATCCTATCAAGCCCACATTGAGTTTCTCTGTATCTTCAGAGTCATTTGGATTTGCAGAAAGGGGAAGGGAGGTGGTGTACCTCTTAAGGAATGTATGTATTCTTTAGAAGTATTGTGATACATGTCACCTTTTTACCCCATGATCTGTACATTCTGGAGTTCTAGAAACTACGAAACTTGTAATACATCAAGAAATGTATCTGAAAGAGAAATGCAAAATATTGCAGATTCCAGCTCTGCATACATTCATTAACTGAGGTGCTATCTGCACATTCAACAAATGTCAGTAATCAGAACGTGAAATGTCATACTGTGCTTGCCCAGAGAGAACAATTGGTTGACCTGCAAATCTGATATTCTTGAGCAATAGGTGTGTCATTATGGACAGTAGGGTGTTCTCCCAATGCTCACGAGCCATGCAGAAGGAATCCATTCCAGGTTTTCAACTCCTCCTCCTTTAGAGGGCTCTGCTGCTCCCTTCAGTTTGTACCAAAGCAGGCGATAGCCCTATATAGGAACACAAAAAAAGAAGGTGTAAGGGTAGACTCCCAGAACTACAAATCTGTTCCACTCTGAAAGTATACATGTAAAACATTATAACTGAACAATCAAAACATCAAAATAACCGTACAAATCAGAAACATTTATGGAGCTCAAACATTCTCCCCAGTGTGTTATATTGATAGATTATGCTTCATACTCTTAACGTCTGAGTGACATCAGAATCTCAGTTTTAACTCAACCTCATTACTGAGATAGTAGGCAAGTGGAGTAAATACTGACAATGCAGAGTTCCAGAATGATATAACTATCTGCTAGAAAAGATATTAGCAAGGTAAGAATCGAATCTCTTTTTTTAATGCAATTTGCTGGGTGGAAGGGTAATTCCTATTTGGGGGGGGGGGGAGAGAGACAAGACTAATTTTTGGCTTCCACTTAAACCAAAAACATAGCCAGAAATTAAAATAACCTTTCAGCCAAACCAATCAACATTCACAGTATCTACATATGTAAATCATCAATATGGCTTCTAAACTCTGGGATAGGTAGAGAATTTATGTATAAAATGTTACACATGCACAATATCTGCCCCACTAGAAAAAAGAAGTCATTAATGTAATGTAATGTAAGAATCGCAAAATAAGCTTTAAAATTGTGGAGAATGCATTATCTTACAGCGGTTGTTATGATAACTGAATGCTATTTTATTCTAAACCTTTCTCTGCTTTTTTGTTTGCTTCAAGGAGTTTGTAGAATTGAACAGAATGAATGAAGAGCTCCTGCTGGACATTGAAATGGAAGATGAGCTCAGTCGTGAGATAGTATTAAATGAGTTAAATGAGCAGAAAAGAAAGGGTATCTTACCACCTCCTCCTGATGAAGAGTTGGATACTGAAGTAAAATCCAAATGCCAGTTACCCAGGAAAGGCAAGTCAAGAAAACGTGAGAAGCAAGAAGGAGGAGATAAGACCAAGATGCTGGCATCTTCCCAGAGCTTGAGGACTCTTTCAAAGGAGCATGTGAAGAAAGAGACCCTGAAGAAGAACAAGCAGAATGGTTCCTTGGGCTGCACCTCCCTACAGATTACCTTTAATCAAGACTGCAAGGAGATACAGTTCTTTGATAGGGAAAATTATCATATATGCCATATATCTCACCCCAGAAAGGTACCTGAGCCAAGCTCTGGCAAAAAGCCAAAAGTATACGAAACAGATGAATTCATCCACTATTTACTGAATTACTACCAATGTCCAAGTTATGCACGAATCTGTCCAGAGCCCAGTGACACTGTGAGCTCATCCTGGTGGCAGAGGGTTGTCTTCCACAGCGGCAAGGGCTTCAGAGTCCTGTTGAAAAACACATATGAACGGCACTTCACCCAGCTCAATGTGGAGCGAAAGACTGCTCAAGGCATCTACTACACCCCACAGGAGGACGACTACAGAAACTGGAAGTTCACAGTTGGAAGACCCGATAGAAACTCTGACAGCAAACCTTGTACCAGAGGATTTAGCAAGAATGAATTTCAGAGGCAGTGGTCTCAAGAGGAATTCACTGAATCCTGTGGCAGTCCAAGGCAGGCTCCTGGCCATAGCGTGGGCCATAGTCCCAGTCAAGGCTCACACAGGAAAAGGAATCCTGAGCCCTCTTATGAGAGCATGAACTCTGCCTATGAGCTGAGGGATGTGCTGGAGGAGATCAGCAGTGACTCCGAATACTTCAGTGAGGAGAGGAGTGGATCTGAAAGGAGGAGAAAAGGTGGCTGTAGAGGCAAGGAAAATCCAGCAGTCCGAAATCGGGCTTGTGTAGAAATGGAAAAACCAAGTAGACCATACCCCCAAAACCCGGAAAGCAGGAAGCATGATTTGCCAGATCTCATTCTCCCCTTTGGGTTCCCACATCAGGAAAGGAGAAATCCGTGCCAGTGTCAGCTCAGGAAATCCTGCAGGCATGAGGAGCAAAAGAGTGAGTCTGGTTCCAGCCAGGATGGGGGGGAAATCACCACATGCACGAGGAAAAGGAAAAAAGGTCAGCAAGCGACGGACTTGGGGGAAGACGATCCCTGCTTTGAACCAGAGTATTTGGAATCTAGTAGGCATGAGACTGAGTGGGGAAACACACTGTGGCAGAAAACCACACTTAAATCCAAAGCTGCTTTAATCCAGAAGACCCCTTCCCAGTACAGAATATCTAGCAGGGTGCTGGATCTATGGGACTCAGAATACATGTATAACAAAGAGGACACAAATGACTGCATAAACCCAGCCAATTGTCGGCAGTCTTCTGAGCATAGTCCGAGTTATCGCCCAAACCACACTGTGGGAAAAAGGACCTCAGGCTCCTGTCCGAAAAGCTTTCGAGAGTTTCTGCGCCAGGGCCACTGTTTTTATAGCACTTAAGAAAAACTGCTTTCATAATATATTTCTCAAATTAGAATCCTTTTGTAACTTACTAAAGAATCTGTCCCTTGACACCACTATAACAATTCTGTGCAGCCCTTTCCTGCCAAAGGGGCCCTTTGGGGGGGGGGGGAATCTCTGAGTGCTCTTAATGATTGGGTGAATTATGACCTGGGTTAGTGGAATGGGCTGAAAAGGACATATAAGCCATTCAAACAGGGGCAGAATAGCAATCCTGAAAATATTCTGCGTGTTCATTTTAAATTTCACTCTTAGGGGGAGTTCTGAAAGTGAGTGCCTCCTTTTAGGCAATCCTATCCTGCATGATGAGAGCCTGTTACATAACAGTATCTGAGCACCCAGATTCCATTATAGAATCCTAGTGTAACCTGGCATCATTGTGCCTTATGTTTAGACATGTGCGGATGCACCAGCCATAGATCCAGGGTGCAGCAAGGGCACACATAGCTAATAATATTCTATTAAGTACTGTGTGTAAACTGGGAGGCACGCCCAGGTGAACATCCCTTGCATTTGTGTACTATCCCCTGGATTTCATATATGGTGCCCAAATTGCATGCAGATTGAAGATGCATGCACAAATTAATTAACAAGCCATTAACTAGCAATAAATTGATATCAATTATTGCAGTTAATTGGCATTAATTAGATTTTGTGTGTGCATTTTCCTGTGTGCTATTTTGTAACCTCATGTACCTAAATCCTCTAGTGTGCCACTCAACGGGGGTGTGGGCAGGGTAGGGGCATTCAAAAATTTGCTCATGGAGTTATGGAATGTCACCAGTTTTGCACCCAAATGCCAAGCGTTGGGTGTTTATAAATAATGATGTATTTCATTTGGAATATTATCAACAATGTTCAACACCAAATCCCGAATATCAAAGAGATAATAAGCACTTTAATATATATAAAGGCCTCAGCCCTACCACTCCACCGCTGTATATAACTTGATAACGGGAAGAATTACGTCAGTCTTCACGATGGAGAATACAACCAACATTCCGGAACTCGAGGAGATCGCAATAGGAGACCAAGATGATAAGCTGGTCAATTTAGAGGTAAGCCAAGAAGATGTACTCAGGCAGATAAACAGACTAAAGAGCGACAAATCGCCAGGTCCGGACGGCATTCACCCAAGGGTACTCAAGGAACTAAAAAACGAAATAGCGGAGCCACTTCGACAGATATACAACCTATCCTTAAAAACCGGAGAGATCCCAAAGGATTGGAAAATAGCAAATGTTACACCCATCTTCAAGAAGGGCTCAAGGGGCGACCCAGGAAACTACAGGCTGGTGAGCCTGACCTCGGTCCCGGGAAAGATGATGGAGGCACTGATTAAAGACAGCATGTGTGAACACACCGAAAAAAATGGGCAGCTAAAACCGAGTCAACATGGCTTCTGCAAGGGCAGGTCATGCCTCACAAACTTATTGTACTTCTTTGAGGGGGTGAACAGCCAGGTGGATAAAGGGGAATCTATAGACATCATTTACCTTGACTTCCAAAAAGCCTTCGACAAGGTACCACACGAGAGACTGCTTAAGAAGATATGGAACCACGGGGTGCAAGGGGAGGTCCACCGATGGATTAAAAACTGGCTGGCAAACAGGAAGCAGAGGGTTGGCGTAAAGGGCCATTACTCAGACTGGAAAGGGGTCACGAGCGGAGTTCCGCAGGGGTCGGTGCTAGGACCGCTCCTGTTCAATATCTACATAAACGACCTAGAGGTGGGAACCAAGTGTGAGGTCATTAAATTTGCAGATGACACCAAACTATACAGCAGGGCTCAAACCAGGGAAGACTGCGAAGATCTCCAAAAGGATCTAACGCAGCTGGAAAAGTGGGCCGAAAAATGGCAAATGAGCTTCAACATAGGGAAATGCAAGGTCATGCACGTGGGGAAAAAGAACCCGATGTTCACATACAAAATGGGGGGAACACCACTAGGGGTCAGCAACCTGGAGAGAGACCTGGGAGTGATGGTAGACGCAACACTGAAGGCATCGGCGCAGTGCGCCACAGCCTCAAAGAAAGCAAACAGAATGTTGGGTATCATTAAGAAGGGTATTAGACCAGGACGAAGGAAGTCATCATGCCGCTGTATCATGCAATGGTGCGGCCGCATCTGGAGTACTGTGTCCAGTACTGGTCGCCGTACCTCAAGAAGGACATGGCAGTACTTGAGGGAGTACAGAGAAAAGAGCAACTAAACTGATAAAGGGAATGGAAAATCTCCCATATACCGACAGATTGAAGCAGTTGGGACTTTTCTCCCTGGAAAAGCGGAGACTTAGAGGAGACATGATAGAAACCTTCAAGATCCTGAAGGGCATAGAAAAAGTAGACAGGGACAGATTTTTCAAATTGTGGGGCACCACAAGTACAAGGGGGCATTCGGAGAAATTGAAAGGGGACAGGTTTAGAACAAACGCTAGGAAGTTCTTTTTCACTCAGAGGGTGGTGGATACATGGAACGCGCTTCCAGAGGCTGTTGTAGACAAGAAAACATTAAATGGTTTCAAAGAAGGTTTGGATAGATTCCTAGAAGAAAAAGGGATTGAAGGGTATAGATAGGTATAGACCACTACTCAGGCAATGGGCCGCCGCGGGAGCGGACCGCTGGGCAGGATGGACCTATGGTCTGCCTCAGCGGAGGCAACTTCTTATGTTCTTATGACTATAAAGACTATATGTATAGGCCGGTGATGAAATCCACGTAATTCTTCCCATTTTCAAGTTATATATAGCGGTGGAGTGGTAGGGCTTAGGCCTTTATGTATATTAAAGTGCTTACTACCTCTTTGATATTTGGGATTTGGTGTTGGATAAGAGTTGGGTGTTGGAATTTATGCCAGGTTTCAGCTGACATAAATATTAGTGCCCAAATTTGGGCACAGAAATGGGCTATAGGTGCTGTTCTATAATGAGTGCTCATTTTGGAGCACTCTTTACAGAATAGTGTTCCATGCTGATTTTTTTTTTTTCCTGGCACCCAAATTTGGATGCCATTTACTGATTCCGGGCCTATAACATCTATATGTGCCCTTAAACAATAACACATCTGCACGTAAGTGCTAACTATACACATTTGCACACACCCTTGAGAGCCTTGTTGTAGAATTGCCCTTTGTGAGGGTAATTTTATAAGGAAGGTCAGTAGGAACATACTCTGTATAAAAAACTAGCGTATGTGGTAGAAATTGCATCAACATTGCAGGTGCAGACATTTTAGTCCTGCTTAAGAGCAGGTATAATATCTGTACCTAGATAATTTAAGCAGGCCTCTACACTAGCGTATTTTGTAATCTATGCCCCTGATTCTATAAACGGCGCCTAGAACATAGGCGCCAAGGAATGCAATGCATAGCACATCAATCTTAAGTTAGGTGCTGTTTATAGAATCACACCTAGCAGTGCCTAAAGAAAGATTAAGTTTATACCTCGATAATCTTTCTTGTAGATGGGTATAGAAGGCATCAATCATTTTATTTAGCTCTGCTTCCTTCCCCAGTGAGCTGTGCTGTAGCCTCTCGGTTTGTACCAAAGCAACCTAATAGCATCAAAAAGGAAGGAAGGGATATGGGAAAGCTTCCCAAATAATAACTAACGCTCTGTTCTGCTCTATAAGTAACATGCCTAAAACACAGGATAACGTGAAAATGGGGGGGAAAAAAACAAGGTGGCTCAAACAAGCCACCTACCTGAGTACAACCTGCACCACCAATTAAGAAATTTTATATTCATCTTAGTCGGCTCTTGAAGGGAGCCTCTTTGCTCTGCAACCCTGCTAGATAGGGAAATGCAAACTGAGGCAAAGTGTCTACTATTTTGTAGCCCTATTCTTGGCATCATAAGCAGGCACAAGGAATACTGAAGGGAGAGTTTAAGGACCTCTACAGCTGGCTACAGGAAAGATTATCGAGGTGAAAACCTTATCTTTCTTTCCAGTGCAAGAGGGTGTAGAGGTCCTGAACAGTTCTGACATACCTAAGCAGTCCTTAGAGTCCTGGGCAGAACAGATGAGCCTGCTGAGCCAGTACATCAACCCTATAAAACTGAGAAAGTATGAAGGGTGGACCATGTCGCTTCCCTACAACTCTCTTCTGATGGTATGACCCGCAACTCTGCCCAAGAAGCTGCATCCCCTCTTGTGAAGTGTGCTTTTACTGAGATCAGAGACTGCTTTCCACTTCTGATGTAAACTACAGATATGGCAATACATATCTGGACAACAGTACATCCTGTAGGGGGCATAAATGTGCCTTTGCCCAAGGAACTACCTCTATAGTCGCCACCATTGAGCCTAACATTAACGGTGGTATTCTGACTGTGGGAGTCTGCCATCTAAAATTTCCATAATCTGTCATCTGAGCTTTTGTTTGTGTTGCTCTGGAAGAAACACATGACTCACTACGGTGTTGAATCAGACTCCCAGATGCTCCAGAAATTGAGATGTCTCCAGGTGGCATTTCTGGAAATGTATTATCCAGCCCATATGTACCATCTGTCTGACCTGGTTCACTGCAATCTCTCCCGCGGCCTTGGACTGGGCCAGTTCTCTAGATATGGGTGTACTTGAAATCCCACCTTGCGCAGGTACACTGCTGCTGTCACCATCACCTTGGTGAATGTTCGTAGCACTGTTGCATGCCCAAAGGAGAAAGCTGAGAGTTGAAAATGTCTCTGCAGTATGTGAAACTGCATGTATCACCTGTGAGAGGGAAAGATAGGAATGTGCAATTAAGCCTTCATTAGATCCAATAAGGCTAGAAATTCCCCTGGTGCTACTTAAGCAATGACCAATCGAATGATCTCCATGCGGAAGCATGGTACTTTCAAAGCTGCATTGACTGACTTTAGGGCCGGTATTAGTCTCCAGTCCTCTGAATCTCTTTTGGGCACGATAAAATAGAATATGTGGAGTATCTGCCTATGCCCGATTCTCCATCTGGTATGGGCTTTATGGCTTGAATGTCCAAGAGTTGCTTTACTGTTGCTCAGACTCAGCACCTTCTCCAGGCATCCGGCTGAAGAATCCAGAAATAGATTTTGCAGATGAAAGAACTCGAACATGTAACCTACTTAAATTATATCTAACACCAACCGATCTGAGCAAATCTCTGCCCAAGCCTCCCCAAATTCATAACCTCCCAGGGAGAGGGCTATCAACTTGGCATCATTGCTGCTTCTTGGAGGCTGCTGAGGAGTGTGAAGTGAAGGATTGAGGACAATGCTATTGCGATGGAGTATGTTGTTCGCCAGGGAGGCACTCCACATCCAAAACAGCCCCTGATTATTTTGAGATGAGAATATACTGAAACAGTATTCAAATTATGCCATGTTAGAAGATCAAGAAGCATAAGGTACTAATGACGTTATGGTCCACCGTGTCTAAGAGGACATTATGAAGAAAGAAAGTTATACTTGGTTTGGTTTTGAGTTAAAGAAAAGATATAAAGTAATCGGGGGCTGTTTTGGCTGTGGAGTTCAATCTACGTGATGACGCACAGTGATAGTGGAAGTGAGGCGGTGCCAAGAACAGTAGAGCAAGGATTTAAACACTGACTTTTGGACGTGAATTCCACAGTACCAGTGAGTCAGAAATGGGGCGTGTTTGGATTATGTGCTGATTGTTGCGATGTTTAGAAGATGATGGCTAGTGCCCTTGATTATAGCAGAACGCGAAATAGGGCCGCTGTCAGATCTGGCAGAAGTACCTCCTCTTGTGAAAATATTGTGGTTTGGAAATCAGCGTTGGAATATATATTTACTAGTGTTTAAGCCCGTTAGATTAACGGGTGCTAGATGTCTCCTGCTTTTGAACCTGGGCAGGGGCAGAGGCAGAGATGGGGTGGGAGGGAGTGACGGTGGGAGAGCAATTTCAAAGCCTCGGCAGCAGCGGCGGCTCCTTGACCAATCCGCGCTTACAACGTCCCCACACTCGCGGTCTGGCTGGCTCCCCCTCCAAAGCCCTTCGCAGCGGCAGCCCCTCCGCAATCCGTCCCCGCGTCCCATGCCTCTCCGAAGGCCGGCTCCCACGAAAATGGTGCCCCTCTGTGCAAAGCCGCAGCGGCAGCCTCCCTCAAGACACATTTAAAATCTGACATATTGTAATCACAAAACAGAAAATAAAATTATTTTTCTTACCTTTTGTTGTCTGGTCATTATTCATATCATGTAGGGGTCCCAGGCTATGGTTGGCTTTTGATAACTGGCTTGCCAGGGCCCCTTCTTTCTTCTTCCCTCCCTCCATCCCTGCAGCTGAAGACAGGCACCTCCCCCCAGTGGTCTGAGACAGGAGGGAGCAGTTAGGAGAGGGTCTGAGGGCAAAGAGGGGCTCAACAGCACACAACCACCTTTCCTTCCCTCCCTCCATCAGGTGCTCCAGTGGTCTGAGACAGGAGGGAGCAGTTAGGAGAGGGTCTGAGGCTAAAGAGGGGCTCAACAGCGTCCAACCACCTTTCCTTCCCTCCCTCCATCAGGTGCAGTGAATCCACCAATGTTAAAAGGAGCCGCGTCGAAATCGGAGGCCTGCCACTGCCGTAGCACGTTCCCCTCTGCCTTGGTCCCGCCCCTTCTCTGACATATGGGACCGCGGCAGAGGGAACGTGTTAAGGTGGCGGCAGGGCTCCAATTTCAAAGCAGCTCCTTTTAACATAGGCGGAGATGAACTGTACCTGATGGAGGAAGGGAAGGAACGGTGGGGTAAATTTCGGGAACGGCAGGAATTGTTTTGCGGGCCAAGCACCGTGAAAGTTTGTTTCTTTAGGCAGCCCCGGTTGTTTATTTGGATTAAATGTGAGCCGGGTGAGGAAGGCCGCCGCAGCCTCGCTATGGTTGTTTCGGCCTTAGTCGCGCACGGTCATGTTTGGAAGTTGATTTTTCACCCTCCTCGTCTTTCGGGAGTGCAGTTGGTTACTCCGTTCCCTCCCTTCTTCCCTGTCTTTGGATTTGGGGGGGGGGGGGGGGTTGTGTTTTGGAGTGGAGTGCTGCCATTAGTGACACGGTAGGGGTTTTGTGATGCTGCAGCAGTCCGGGTTGGCCGTGACGGTATGGGAGAGTGTGATGTCATGGCGGCTGTGCTTTGCTGGAGTACACTGGTTGCAGCTATGTTGGGCAGGTAGGGGACAACAATGGCGCTTATGCTCAAGTCCCCGCCGCAGCTCCTCTCTCGATCCTGGTGCGGTTCGAGAGAGGAGTCGTGGCGGCGGCTTGAACATAAGCGCGATTGTTGTCCCCCTACTTAGCCGCGAGGCTGCGGCAGGGTTTCCATGGCAACCCTGATCGCGGATCTCAGTGTAGGGCCTGGTCTGGCGGCGCCGTGTAGGGCGGAAGCGGGAGGCGGGACCTCAGCACAGCACCGGTGGCCCCCAGGAGTTTGAGGTCGGCGGCGGACATGCCTGGCGTGGCATGGTGCAGGAGGAACAGTGATCGGTGGCGCGAGCTGGAGAGCAGGTGGTGACAGTGATCGGTGGCGCGAGGTGGAGAGTAGGTGATGACGTAAAACGTGCGCATGCGCACTCGTGTTTTCGGGACGGATCAGGGAACACGTTTTTTTTAGTGCGCATGCGCGGCCTAGCATTTTATTATATTAGATACCAGTGAATGGTTGTGTGACTCCCAGACAACTATGAAGATGGGCCTTACTGCACAGTGATATTAAAAGACTTTGAAAAGATTGTTTATATTTAAAAATTGAGATACTGAAAAATCTTGCTGAGGTTTTTGTGGGATTTTTTTTTTTTTTAAGAGGCCAATGGCTGTGCTAGCCCCTATGCAGGACATGAGTTGTACTGAAAATAAGGAGTGAAGGTTTTCTGAAGTCTCTTTCTGCACAATTTGTGTCATTAAGTGCAGAGGTCTTTTGTCATAGTTGTCCTTGACTACATTAATGTTTGGTTTGCTTGATACATTTATTGTAGTTCACTCCTCAGGTAGCCATCCAGCGCAAATCTGGCATGAATCTAGTACATCAGAGTCCAAGGAGTTCATCTGTGCTGTATTATTGCAAATTCAAGGGAAATTAAGGCAAATGGAGGCTTTTGAAATCAAATCCAAAGATGATCACCCCAATAGTGATTTTAGCGCTAAAAACAGCTTGGGAAAACAATTTGAATAAAACACAAAAAATTTTGGGTGTTTAGAGGTGGGGACCCCTAATCTAGTCTCAGAAACTTTCAGAACAGGGATTTAAGACCCATCCCCTTCTCCCAATTTTCCTCATAGGCTGCAATAGCCAATACTCACGTGTGTCTGCTTCTACGGGGACTGCCTGAGCTGAAAACTGCAGCTCAAACAGAGAAAAGATGTCTGCCTCAGGCAAGCACCAAAATGCTTGTTTCTTCGGGCTGCCAGCTAGACCTTCAAGAGGCAGGCTGAGAACTCGACTCTTATAGGTCCTCAAAATGTCAGTGGTGAGAGTAAATTATGCAGCTGACACCCTCTGTAGCCCTCAGGACTGACTTGGGGCCACAAACCTTATGTTTAAGCCCTGGACAAAATCTAGGGTGAACCTCGCTATGAGGGGAGCGGTCCCCAAATGGTCTCAACCATTAGAGCAAGCTGGCTAGGCAGGTTCCCCAAGAACAGAGAAGCCTGCTAGCAACAGACCTCTTGTAACAAGAGTTTGTGTCAGCTCGTAGTCAGAGCCATCCCGCGAGTACTGGGAACTTCTGCAGTGTTGCAAGCCTCACAATCCGGTAAGAAACCCCCCCCCCCCCCCAAATTAAACAGAATCAGAGCAGATCAGATACCTTTCTGAACACGCTTGCAAAAGGGAAAAATTGGGAGGCTACAGCACTGCCCACTGGAGGAGGCGGAGCTGAAGAAAATGAGTGGTGCCTTCTGCAAGACATGTGTTTTGGGGTGACTACCCAGCTGTTCAGGATCTCTACACTCATTGTACTGGAAAGTGGACTTAGGTACTGATAGACATCCAAACCTTAGGCACATCCCATTTATGGCAGGGTTTTCTTGGCCTAAATACCAGTGCCTAAGTCTAAAACAGGTGCTAATTGCTTGTTATCAGCACCAATTAAGCTTTTTAAATGTTAGGCACCTAGATCGTCTAGGCACGCTGATCTAGGTGTCTAAATTTAGGCATATTTTATAGAATCTGGGCTTATGGGCGTACTTGCAAGCTCTGCCCCTGTGCATGACTACTGACAAAGTACGCACCATCATGTCAATGTGTGTATTTTTATAACAGGTCATGTATGTATGTATATGACCACCTAAAATCACCCACCTCAGCATAACACTGTGGCCTTGAGTACAGTAACGGACAAATGCTTAGAATATCTGACCCTGTGTGACTGCAGCTGGCAAATTGTATGGAATAATGGCGATTTAAACCCAGGTCTTCGTCCTGGCAAGATAGCGATACTGTGAATGCCTATGTATTGGTAGTTTGGGGTTTTACCACATGATCTAACCATCATATGCAGCGACCTCCTGGAGTACCTGCCTAAGTCCAATTCTCCGTCTGCCACGGGCTCTATGGCTTGAATGTCTAAGAGTTGCTTTACTGTTGCTCAGAATCTCTGTGTGTGTGTCTATATATTTTAGAGGGGTTTTTTTTAAGGATTTGACTGACATTGAAATTAGAAATAAGGTTTTTTTTTCTACCGCAAATATAAACCTACATTTTTGCACAGGGACCCCTTATCCTCATTTGCTGCAAATATTTCCCCTATCCTTTACATGGCCACCTAACTTTCTAGCTGTTTCAGAATTTGCAGGTGAAAAGTAGCCATGATGTGTAAGGAATTGTGCCCATTTAGGGCTAGATTCTCAAAACTTTGCAATAAAAACTGATGGGCCGCTGTCGCAGCTGTTATTGTTGCAATTTCAAAAAGGCGAGTTATTCTCAAAAAACCGCACATGCAAATGTGGTTGGCGAAGAGTAGCGAAGGTTCGCTAAATTTACACGAGATGAGTCTGCTTGTGATAGTGATCGGCATATGCGCAGAATATACTACGAAAGAGGTATAAATATGCACATTTGCTGGGAAAAGCAACGCCATACACGGTGTATCAATCCAAGGCATGCCAGTGTTATTGGATAAAGGGAAGGGAGATGCAACGTCAGCTTTCAACAAGTGTGCAAAAGACATGCCTTTTCTCCCCCCAAAAAACTGCTATAATTCATGTAAATCTTGTTCAAATTTTATCATGAACCACAACCAGAAACCCATAAGATGCGGCTATAATACACTCACTCAAGAAATGTGCTTTTGGGCCCCACCCCACACCCCCCAAAAAAAACCCTATAATTTATGTGAATCATGTTTAAAAAAAAAAAAATTTTCATGAGCCAGTCAGAACACACGCCAGAGATGCGCTTTTCACTGTACCAGCACACCCAGACCAGTCGCTGATTTTTGGTCGCCAAAAGCCGACATCGCGTGTGAGCAATCACTCGGCAATGATGAAGAAGTGACTGGAGTACTCATTTAAATATTGATCCATTTGCATGGCAGAATCAGAGACTTCTAGGAAGCGCAGAAAAAACCCACAGTAAGCCATTTTGATAATCCGCCGCTAAAATACATACACGCTAAACCGCCTGGAGCCAGTTTAGCGACCGCATTAAAGGCAACCTTAAATTTTGAGAATCTGGTCCTTAGTGTTTTCTTATTACATTACATTGGTATCTTCTATCCCACCAACCCTTTCAGTTCTAGGCGATTTACAAGAGTTGGCCTGGGCATTTCCAGGGAGAATAAATACATGGTTAATAGAAGTAGTATGCATCGGGATCTGTGCAGGGTCAATCAGGTTTAGTTAGATCAGGGGTGGGCAACTCCGGTCCTCCAGTCGAGATCTATTTGCATGCACTGCTTTCAATGTATATTCATTGGGGAAATCCTGAAAACCCAATTGGATTTCAGCCCTCGAGGACTGGAGTTGCCCACCCCCGAGTTAGATCATTTGACAAATTTCTTGAATAGTTTCAGCAGTTCGGGCTTTTGCTCCTCACTAGGATCGTTATATGACAAATTGGGTTAATGTGGTTTTTGTCTACCATGTACAGTGTACCATGATGTGATTTTATAGAACCTAAGTAGTTTAATAGCAGAACTGGTGCTTATAGTCAATTTCTGATGCATACAGATTTGCAATTAATTGCAATCTAGTGTAAGAAAAAAAGACACTAAGAGGGAAATTCTATAAGAGGCAGCTAAGTTAGGGGTTCTCTTACAATGATGCACTAACCAATTTAGCGTGTGCTAAATGCTGAGGCATCCATTATATTCTATGGGCGCCTTATCAATTAGTGCGCCTTTTGTAAAAGGACCCCTTAATTAGTAATTGGCTTTAATTATGAACTTTAACAATCTTATAATTGAAAACAAATTAATTGGGTGATAGGCATCTCTTCTTAAGCGCGATTCTACAAAAGATAGGCATTGCTAGGCCATGTGATAAGTACCTAACTCTAAAGTAGGTGTGTTTAGGGGAGGAGAAGGACTTAAGTGCCACTAGGCACAATTCCCTAAAGCAGTGGTTCCCAACCCCAGTCCTGGAGGACAACCAGGCCAATCGGGTTTTCAGGCTAGCCCTAATGAATATGCACGAAATAGATTTGCATATAATGGAAATGACAGGCATGCAAATCTGCTCCATGCATATTCATTAGGGTTATCTTGAAAACCCATTTGGCCTAGTGGTCCTCCAGGACAGGGTTGGGAACCACTGCTCTAAAGGGCTTGGGCACCTAGAATGTAGGCTTTTAAAACCCTGGACTACATTACAGGCGCCTGAGGTTTTTTTAAGTTAGATTCTGTAATAGGCACCTCAGTATAATTGAAAAAGCCTGTCTTTTTAAATACCGTTTCCCCCTAAATGTAGTGAATGAAACCAGGTACCTAATCAACAAAGGCGGCTTAACACTATTAGCAAACAATATCATAGGAGGAAAAGACCTCAAGGGCTCCAGACATATGGTATACACTTCTCCCTCGAGACTACGACGGGAACTCCCTACAGCCATTTCCTCATGGCGATCTGCACGGGGCAGGAGCGTAGGAAGATTGCTCCTGCCCCGAAAACCCGCTAGACCACCGGGTAAGGCCGGGAAGGCGGCAGGGAGGTAAAAAATATGGTTTTTTTTATTTTCCCCCTCCCCAGAAAAAAATCGTGATTATGTGAAATCGTGAGTGCAGAAACTGCAAATGGGGAGGGGGAAGTGTAGAAGAAATTCTTGCTCTATGTCTAATACCATTAGGAACTATCATTGGTCATAAAAACCTCCAAAAGTCAGTGTTCTGATTTACCACCCTACATGTTGCAGTGTTCATAACCAGATCAAAGCAGGCAGTGCAAAAATCAGTGTACTCATTACCACCACTGAGGAACTTTGTGCATTCCCAGAGTTGAATGGAGAGAGACTTGATGCACAGGTTCTAAGCTAAGTAACCATTTACATTGTGGAAATTAATTTATTTTGAATCTACTATTTGAACTGCGTGATTTATAATATTTTGGCCTGCCTGCTTTGATCTGGTTATAAACACTAAGTACAGCATGTAGGGCAGTAAATCAGAATACTGACTTCAGAGGTTTTTATGACCAACAATAGCTCTTAATATTAGACATAGGGCAAGAATTTCTTCTTTAGCATATGTCTGGAGCACTTGATCTCTTTTCCTCCTATGATATTGTTTGCTAATAGTGTTTAGCCACCTTTGTTGATTAGTTATCAAGTTTTGGTGAATAAACCCTGGGACATTTCCTAGATGTTTCTTATAATGGTAAGAAGTCCCCCTTCCTACTTTACTGTTCACCAGTTCGGCAACAAAAGGCACTTATGCTAATTTGATGTAGCACATTTATATAAAATGTATCTTATGGAACCAGGGACAGGCCAAAAATTACAAACATTTGGTATTTAATCTTGAAAGTCCCTGTGAATATATGAACTAATAACCGTGAAAGGTGCCCAGTCAATGTTTACACCTGCGTCAACAACTGTACAGGTTACTGAATGCCCATGCAGTGGCCAACACAGCTTAAAATCACCTACTTAGATTTCTTATTCCTTAAAACTAATGCTGTTTAGAGAAGTTTAATAATGTTACCAAATAGTAAATTTTATTCTAGTGCAGAAAGGGGGTGGGAACAATATAAAATATGTTGGTGTTTTACTGGGAAAATCCTTACAGAGATGTTCTGATTTAATATTTACTAGGTTTTCTCATGTAAGAAAGGATGGTGCAAGTCATGAAGGCAAAAAATGAATTTATTTTATGTAAAAAAAAATAATTTCACTGTTAACATTAATTTGTAATAAATGTTATTGAAATAGTACTATATTTGTTATATACTTAAGTTATTTTTCTACTTGTTAACTCCTTTCCTCCCCAGTTCACAGGTTGGGCAGTTTCTCAGTAAGAGAAGCATGTAGATGCAAAATTCTTCTTGCATTATCATAAAGCAGCATTAATTTTGAAAAAAAAAAAGCATTTTAAATATGTCCACTACACTGCATTTGTGCCACAAAGTGCTGGAGTTTTCTTGGTTTTTTTTTAAACCACCTCATCAATAAATATACCCATGAAAGAGCTTAAAGCAAGCTGTACTTATCTGTGCATTTGATTGACGCAGAGAAGCTCTGGGGCTGCAGATTAAAAGCCTGACAATGGCTGGCTCAGTGAGGTAGGAAAAAAAGGACATCACAGTTTATTCAATGCATGGTGAAATATGTGGGTAAGGGTACGCACATACAGTCAGAGCACCTATTTTACAAAAAAAAAAAAAAAAGTTCAAAAAAGGAGCAGCATCAGTCAGGGCTCTGACTTGTAAAATTTGACACTTGCACAATAGCTTTGCAACCTACATACAACAGTGTCAGCATTTACAAACTGGACCCCCAATTGGAGCCAATTACATGTAATTTGAAATTGTTTTAAATGCTAGAGAGGTGGGGACAGTTACCTCCTCACCCAAGCAGAAAGTTATTTTATATCAGGGGTGTAGCTACCATTGAGTGAACCTGGCAAAATGTCCAGGGCCACCCACTTTTAGACCCCTCAACTTCACAGGTGCTAGCATTTTTTCCCCTCATAGGTCTGAATTCCAATGTGCTCAGCCCTCCACCACCCTTGAAATCTGCAATGAGCAGCTGGCAGAGGGAGTGATGTAAACAGCCTACCTTTTGCTGGCGCTGCCAAGGCCTTTCCACTATCGTTCCCTGCCTATAAGAAGTGACATCAGAGAAGCAGGACACAGCAGTGGAAAGGGCCTAGCAATGCCAGCCAAAGGTGGCTGTTTACCTCACTACCTTTGCCAGCTGCTGATTGCAGATTGAGGATCTTGGGAGAGGCTAAGATACTAGGACCAGTGAGACACTGGGACCTGAAGTATGAGGTTAAAGAGATGTTGGGAACTTACTTCTTGTGGAGCATGAAGGTGTGCAAACCTATTACTACACAATCGCTACACTCAGAACTAGATGCACTAAAAATGGTCTAAGACTGTGGGGCGCTGTGGGCCAATTTTTTGCCTGATTTCTAAATAGTGATCAATGTTCAAGTGGCTGCCCATGCAAATGAGTTTTGCGGAGGGCAGTCATAATCCCATCCGATTGCTCACTTAGAAACTGGCTCACACATGTGCAGAGCTGGTTTGGAGGAGCTTGAACTTTGAGCAACAAGGGAAGCCTCAAAGCAGCCTCTTGCCACTTAGCTGCTGGGACTTTCTTCTTTTTTTTTTTTTTAATAGCATAAATGATGTGCTTATCTGTTCTATTTAAAAAAAAAAAAAAAAAAGTTGAGCTGCTGAAACCCCACCCCCCCAGACCTTAATAAAAATCAGCAGGAGGTATGCCCACTGCCTCTAAACTAACGGACTGACCCCCTCCTTTAGAAAATATCAGCAGAAGGGATGCCTCCCCAGTACAGAAAGACAGCACAAGAGATGCCCAGCCCCGCTACTCCAAAATGGCAGGCCTTCCCAGTGCATCCTGGAATACCCAGGGCGGAGCCTAAGGCTCTGATTGGCTCAGACATCTAAGATCTCTCCCCTTTTGGGAGAAGCCTTAGGCCCCACCCATGCATCAGGATCTACCAGAAAGGCTCGCCATTTTGGAACAGTGGGCCTGTAAGCAGGAGGGACTGGGCATCCCTCTTGCTGTCTCTTCTGTGTAGGCACGGCAGGTGGTGGGCATCTCTCCTGCCAATTCTTTCTAAAGTAGAGATAGTAGAGGATGGGGGGTAAGGAGGGTCCTGCGAAGGGAGAGGTTCATTTGTGGTTGTGGTGGTGGGGTTCCCAGAGGCAGAAGGGAGTGGGCATCCCTCCTGCTGATTTTTAAGTCGGGGGGGGGGGGGGGGGGGGGAGATTTTTTGTTTAGGGGCAGACCTGTTGGGTTTTTTCGGTTGGTATTAGTGATCCGACTATGGCATGCAATGTTAGGCCATCAAGCAGATGGCTCATTTTAATAGTAATGAAGTTATTTGCATGCAAGTCAGAGAATGTGTACATAAAGCCATGCAATGAGCCATTTTCAACATTGGTTACTGCTAATTCAGTTGGTTGCTAAACCAGTCAAACTGGTTTAGTGACCACTGGTACACAATTGGAGCGTTTAGTGCATCTCCCCCTCCTTATCCACAAGTTTTGGACCTAGCCATGGTTCAGTGCTAGATCACTGTGTACAGACTCCAAGTCGGTGTCCTTTTGTTTGACAGAAGTAGTCAACCTTGTTCTTGAACCACACTAGAACAAAGCACAATTCGTAAGGACTACACAAAAAGTCCCCTGGAAAGACCAGTGTAGGAGTAGGAAGTGGGCAAATCGGCGTTTCTCTCTTTTTTTATTTTTTAAGCATCATATCTGCCCCTTCAGGTTCCTCTACTTTATCTTCCTCCTCCACATTGATCGTCTACTCTGCCTCCCAAGGTGGAGCTCTACCACTGGAGAAGATAAAGCAGTGCCTTTCTTTTCTAGACATTGCGATTGCTGCCACAGTGATAAAGAGAAAAAAACACACTGCTGGATTGAAAAGCAGAGGCTCTAAGTTACCACCATTAATAGCTGAGCAAGAGATAGTTCTCTCTGCCTTCAGCTTTATATGGCTTCCATAACATAGTAAATGACGGCAGAAAAAGACCTTAACGGTCCATCCAGTCTGCCCAAAAGTTATAATTAAAAAAATACTTGATTAGATTAACTTGTCTCTTTTGATATTTCAGAGCTGTAGACTGTGAAGTCTGGTATTGTCCTAGGTTCCAAATGCTGAAGTTGCTGTAGACAACCAACCCCACAATGAATGTTTTGGGTATAGAATCTCAGAGGCAGAGTGTAGGAAAGCCTTGAGGTCATGCTGCAGAAAGAAGGTGGTTACCAAGTGCTGTTCCAAACCCTGGCTTCAGAGCCTCCACCATAGGTGGCAGCTCTTACACATCAATCCCATATATAGCTTAATTATACCAAGATACAACCAGTTTTCAAGGATTATAAATTGCTTGTTTAATTTTTCAACAGAACCCATTAACAATACAAAAAAAGATGCACATCTTTTAAACCAACCAAAAGAACTGCAGAATCAGTTTGTTACTAGTAAGAAACAGCAGCGTGAAATATATCTCATCTTCAACAAGCAGTAGGAAACATACCTAAGGTGCCTGGATCACCAGTCCTTTGCTCATTCTACCCTGATGTCTAAAAGCCAAGCAGGTGTCAGGCCTGATAACACCACAAACAAATATGTTCTACAAACTTGACCTTAAACCCCAAAGGAATGCTTTGCTTTTTGATGGAAGATGTGCAAGGCTAAGAGAAAACAATACCCGTGTACACGGATTTTTTTTTTTTTTTACATACCTAATAAACTAACTTTTGGAATGTCAACTATGTTTGTATCTTTTCTGTGCGATCTAGGCAGCCCTGGAAGGATCTCTACCACACTATGGAGCACTAGACAGATTTGTTAATGCTTAGTTAATTTCACTACATTGGAATAAAACCTTTATATAATCACCAAATGCTTATTTTCAATGATGTCTCTGCTCAGCATTCAGTGCTAAAATGTCATTGCATAAGTAGTGTTGGCTGCATAAGCAGAGTTTGCGAGGGGCCCTGCTGTCAGGTTTCTGTAGGACGCAGCTGAGACGTGGCCCCAATTAGCCAACTGCAGAAGGAAGGATGGAAGAAAGAGGGAAAAGAAGCAGAGCTTGCTCTTTTTTGAGGAAGAGGGGAGGGGGAAGGAAGGAAAAAGTTGGCAAGATTAGGGAGTGGAGAAAGGAGTACTGGAAAAAAAAAGGAATTGGCAGTAAAGTGGATGGGGGAAAAAGTTTACAACCCCCACGACTTCTGACTTTCTCAGCCCTCGTCCTCCAAATTAAACAACCACTTTATAAGGAGTATTCATTCGTAGGTCCTAAGTGGAAGAGAGCAGTAGTGTTTAGGCTGATCTGAAGAGTAACTCCCATCTCTGTGCTCCCCTCTTATCCCTAGATACACAGCAATTCCAAAGGGACAGCTTTAACATATGAAAATAAACTGATAACACTTGATGCAAAAATGCATCTCAAAGCTTCAGTCCTAAATGCTGTGTGCTTAGTAAAAATATGCACTGTTAGTCTGTCACAGCCCAACAGGGCACAGTGCTAAGCTCCGACTGAAAAAGCACTGAGGCCCTGCACATCTCCACCAAGTCAGCCTTAAAATAACCGCAAAAAGATTTTTGTATACTATCTTGGGATACTGTTGTAGAAGGAGCAGCCTCTATACCAGGGTGAGGCTTGAAGTCATCCATAATAGGCCATATTTTACCTGCTCAAAACAATGGCTATGAGAATGAAAGGGGGGAGGGAGGGAGAGAAACAAGATAAATCTGCATCTTGTTAACAAGGACTGCATAAAACAAAACTGGAATATTACATATCTGTCTTTTCAGATACAAAAATAGATTTTTTTCCCCCCATGGCCATTTCCTCTAATCTTTCTTTTTGTCTTTAGCGTCCTTTTCATCCTCATCGCTGTATTCTGTTGGCTCTTCTCCTTCCTTCAGCAGTTTGCCAACATGATGGTACTTAACTGTTGGAGACATTAAAAAACAGTCATTAATTTGGTTCTGACGATGCCTGTGGCTCTAAAGTCAACTAGCCTTATGCTGAAGGGGATGAAAAATATCTATCATGACCTGTAATTCAGCCCACAATGGTCAGTGATTTTAAAGCTGCTGAAGTGGCCCAAAATAGCCACGGTTATGCCTAATCTGGGTGCTGGCACTGAATATCTGAGTCATATGTGAATCCCAGCTGATATTCAGACCAGTACCTGGATAAAGTTAGGACAGCCAATTAGCAGGCTAAAAATTGCCGCTAAGTGGGTCAGCCCCCACACCATTCCAACATGAACCAGAAAGTGCTACAGCAGTAGCAGCTGATAAACCAAACCGTACCACTGCATAAGTGCTACTGAACATCAGTGGCACAGCCTCTCCTACCCCAGTATATAATTTGGATATGTATCCTGATTTTAAAGCAGGGGCTATGTATATTAGTGCTGCAGGGAGGATTTTTTTGGACAAAAGCTGTTTGTTCAGAAAGTTTGAAATCCTCTTTCCCCACCATTACTGAACTCCTGAGTTGTAGCCAGCACCTGATGCTCCTTAGAGCTGATTCAGCATGCAGGCATAATGCAGCAGAGCATCAGAGGCTGCTCCACAGGGAATTATCTGTGACGGTGTTTTTCAAACAGGATTGGGCCTAGGCACACACTTATCCATCTCTAATCAGACACGAGCATTGACAAAACCAGAAAAAGGACAGCCATAAAATCCCAAGTTCAGGGTCCAGCTGCAAAATACATTTTACATCAAAAAAGCCAGGTACTAAATATAACAGCAGGCAAAGAATTACACAATAGTACCACATACTCTTCTGCTGTTAAAATTTAGCTGAGACTGAATTAGTTTAGTTCTTTTGTTATTCATCAACCATAGATCCTAACAAACAGCAGAGGGTTATCTGACTATTTCAGGGGTAGGCAATTCTGGTCCTAGAGAGCCACAGGCAGGTCAGGTTTTCTGGATATCCATAATAAATATGCATGAGAGAATTAGCATCTCAAGGAGACAGTGCATGCAAATCCATCTCATACATATTAATTGTGGATATCCTGAAAACCTGACTTGTCTGTGGCTCTCGAGGACCGGAATTGCCTACCCCTAGTATCAGAAACCTCATGGTGCTCCAGCCTCTTATCCTGGCACTTTGAAAATACTCTAGTGTTCTGTTTCCGAGGGAAACATCAATCAAGTGTACAAAATGTGCCTAAAGGAGGCCTGCTCCAGATGCCATTCAAGGTGATATACAATACAATTAAATTGAGGGGGATCAGAATTAAAATAATTAACAAGAACCAAAAACACGGAACAAGACCCACTGACAAACAGAAAACAAGAGGGTAGAGGATGAAATACAACAATTTTAGACAAGACGACATCTAAGGATAACACAAAAGAGTAGGAGAAAGTTAGTCGAGAGCTGCCTTTTCATAGATTAAAAGCGTCTCTAGAGGAAGCATTTCAATGCTCCATTAAATTTGTCAATATTTGATTCTTCCCTTAATAGGAGGGCAGGGAGTTCCAGATTTGGGGGGTACTGCAATGGCAAATGATGTGGTACGTCGCACATGAAAAGTTTTGAGTGAGGAAACAAAAAAGTAGATTTTGAGAAGATCTAAGAATTCCAGATGGAGTGTGCCTGCTCAATCAGACTGACTAGAAGTACAATGCACTATTTCCAAGTGTCTTTCTCTCGGTCAGGCCTAAACTATTCTCTACAGAAAGAAACACTTTTCTTCTTTCTAATGACTAAGTGAAGCTAAGAGGACAAAGTAGAAAGCCACACAGTGGTGCGGCATGTGGACAGCAGAGAGCACGGCTTCCATTGCAAGCTCAAAACTGCAAGATGCAGAAAGGTAATTTTATGCAAACATTATGCATGGAAAACTTGTACACCAAATCAGGGGAAGCCTACTAAGCAAATGCACACTGAAATCATCCACATAAAAATAAATTCATCCACATAAAGGCCTTAAAGGACCTAGTCCGCTAGGGATACAGGACCCAACACGGTCCGCGTTTCGACAAAAAGTCTTCTTCAGGAGTCCGCGGGGGTCCTATAAAAGGTGAGTACGTGGGAAACAATTGTGTGGTGAGCAAGCAGTGTCTCACTTCCGGCTCACCACACGATTGTTTCCTACGTACTCACCTTTATAGGACCCCTGAAGAAGACTTTTTGTCGAATCGCAGACCGTGTTGGGTCAAAGAGTTAGCACAGCTGAGGAAAGTGTAGGTTGCCAGCACTCAGCTGTGGCATGTTCAGCCTATACAGTATATGACTCAAAAGTTCCAAGACAGTTTATTTTTTTTTTCAGTTTAAGTTTTTTATTGATTTTTTTTTCATTTAACAACAAGTGTCATAAATTTTCATACAATTATCTTAATAATACACTTGATATTTCTATAATGTATTTTATACATAACATTTCTTATCTTATATTTCTTATGATTTTATATATCATATAACTGTAATTATTTTTCTTATAAAGTTATACAACATATATATTGTAATGATTTTATCAATTATTTTTTAAATTATTAACCTTTTTCCCCCTCCCTTTATTACATTGTTTTCATGTAAGAATACCATCTATTAATAATATTTTATTTATAATTTATAATAAAGAGTATAAATCCCCCTCCCATATCCCCTCCCTCCCTTTCTTCTTTAACTATTTTCTTATTATGGGAAAATGAAATTCAATTATTACAATATTTTGTTAATGGTCCCCAAATCTTTTTGAATTTATCCATATATCCTTTTTGTGTTGCAAATGTATGTTCCATTTTATATATATGGCAAACTGAGTTCCACCAAAAATTATAGTTCAATCTGTCACAATTTTTCCAATTGTGTGTAATTTGTTGTACTGCTATTCCAGTCAATATAAATAAAAGTTTGTTGTTATTTGATGAAATTTGACTTTGAGATCTCATTGCAGTTTAAATTACGTGCCAGTGGGAAGGTCTTTTGAGACGCACTAGGCTGCATTGAGTAGCTTGAAACCTCATGAGTAACCCTCCTTTTCCCATTTGTTGATATCTGTTTGTCTCACGGTTAAAGCAGTTTTTGTGATTGGCTATTTTTCATCATGTGTGACCTCAATGAGAAGCACTATAGCATGAAGTTCTGTTTTAAATTGGGTAAGATCGCTACAGAAACTTATGACATGTTGAAAGTGGCTTATGGGGTCACATCAGGTGTTTTTGAGTAGAAGACGATAGAGAATGACATGGAGACAAATTTTTCCCTGTCCTCGCAGGAACTCAATTTCCCCATCCCGTCCCCTGTAAGCTCTGCCTTAACCACACAAATCTCGAACACTTATGATTTTAAAGCGTTTGAGGCTTGTGCAGAAGAGGACAGAGCTTGCAGGAATGGGGCAGGACCAGGAAAAGAAGTCACCAGGACAGTAAAATGAGTTCCCATGGGGGATGGGGAAAAATTTGTCCCCATGTCACTCGCTAGCAGACAATTCGCGAACTGGAAGATCAATGACAACTGATGATGATTACTTTGATCAAGTGAGGGTTCTTATGCGTGCCAATTGGTTATCAACGGTTAAGAGAATTGGCAGAGGAATGCAACATCTCCACTGGTTTATATGCCACAACATTTTAACAGAGAAGGTGGGGATGTCTCATGTTGCTGCAAACGTACGCAGGTAGGGCTAGTCTGTTAGGGCGCTGGTCTTTGACCAGAGGGCCGCCACGTGAGCGGACTGCCAGGCACGATGGACCACTAGTCTGACCCAGCAGCGGCAATTTTTATGTTCTTAAAGTTTGTTCAGAGAAAACAAAAAAAAAAAACAAAAACCTCTGTGGAGCGATGATGTTCCTAAATAGACTTTATTTGAAAGTGTCAAAGTTCCAAAAGGTACACTGAAATCATCCACATAAGAGCCTTAAAGGACCTAGTCCGCTAGGGATACAGGACCCAACACGGTCTGCGATTCGACAAAAAGTCTTCTTCAGGGGTCCTATAAAGGTGATTACGTGGGAAACAATTGTGTGGTGAGCCGGAAGTGAGACACTGCTTGCTCACCACACAATTGTTTCCCACGTACTCACCTTTATAGGACCCCCCAAGGACTCCTGAAGAAGACTTTTTGTCGAAACGCGGACCGTGTTGGGTCCTGTATCCCTAGCGGACTAGGTCCGTTAAGGCCTTTATGTGGATTAATTTATTTTTATGTGGATGATTTCAGTGTACCTTTGGAACTTTGACACTTTCAAATAAAGTCCATTTAGGAACATCGTCACTCCACAGAGGGTTGTTTTTTTTTTTGTTTTCTCTGGATTTTCTTCTTTGTGGATATTTTGGGGTCAATTCCTTTTGTTTTTTGCTTAAAGTTTGTTCCACATTTAATGACCGAACAGAACTGCAAAAAAAATGCAATGACAGTTCTTGTCACCTTACATTCCCAATTTGGCCCCTGCTAACTTCCCCTTGTTTCCTAAACTCAGATCCATGATGAAAGGAAAATGATTCAACACCACTGAAGACACAGCAACTTTTGGCGATTCCTGAAGATGCGTTTAAGGACCATTTCCAAAAGTGGAAAAGTGTATATGTAGGAAAGGGGACCCAATGGACTAAGTTGTAATCTTTATAAAAATCAGTCCAAGAACTTTTTGATCTGACCTTGTATATCAGCCTCAAAAAAAGGTTTCTTACACATAAAATTTTCATGACACTGATATTTATGTGCAAAACAGCCACAGATGTGTGCCGACATGTTCTTTTTTGTTCAGATGTGTGTATATTATTGCTGTTACCTCCCCTCTGATTTCATGGTGCAGATCCCTCATGTCTTTATTTTCAACCAGAACAGCATTTAGGTTATATGAAGGTCATTAACTCTTTTCACCCAACCCTTCAAGGCTGCCCTGGATTTCTCAATGGTGTTCTAGTTTTTCTGTATGTTTTATAGTAAGAGGGAAGAAGCGAGGACTTTGGGGAGGGTCTGGGTGGGTATGTGATGCTACTTATGTTGGGTTTGTAATTTGCAAAATTTCAATAAAAGAGATTTTATAGCAATGCTGCCCTGAACCTGGTTTCTTCCATTATGCAAGTGACAAAAAAAAAAAAAAAAAAAAAAAACCCTGTTTGTTTTCACTTTAATACTGTGTGGCACTTGTGTCTTCCATGTGAACTAATACCCATGCTTAACTCCTCTCTGCATTGCTTGGCCAGTCAAGATTAGGCTCACAGTAAGTACACACCTAGACTTCCCTCACCAAAGATGCATACTCCAAAGGATATAATTTTTTTAGCATGCTGTGGAAATTACTTACAGACAAACTGAGATTCCCAGTCGTTCAGCGTATCTTTCTGGGAAACAGTGAGATCAGACAGATCATCCCAGGTATCCTTCAGAGCCTCCTTATCCAGGCAGAAGGTTGCAAGGCCCCTTGATGCATCTCTTCCAGCAAAAATACCATACGGTCCATCTGTCAGAGAAAGAGATGCTATATTACAGCTGCATTTGTTCCATTGCCAGCACTTATCTCCAGTTCCCAAATTTTCTCTCAGAAACAAGGAGCAGCTCTGAAAACCTGAACAGTTAGCAGCAGAGGGTAAAGGGAGCCCTTAGTCTTGGTGGGGCAAGAAATAAAACCTACCTGATAAACCAGCATCAATGAAAATAAACCAATCTAAGTTTCTGTCTGAACTATTGAGCTGCAGACTTGATGGCCAAGCACCAAGTTCCACAGGAAACCAGGGACTTTTGCTCTTGGTCAAGGACTGCTCCAATAGCTGAGAGATTTACAGAAATAGAGAAAACCTCCAACAAATCATGTATTATATATAGCATGTGTCAACCTCCCCCCCCCCCCAAGTAAAACACAAAAATCTGGCAGGCCAAAACAAATATGCTGCAGGCCACAAAAGGTTGATTCTTTTTTTCTTTTTTTTAAATCACTACCAGGCGCAAGCCGAAAGTCCACTATCATTACTTGGAAGGAGGCTGGACTGGCTACAGGGAGCGGATCAATAAACCACTTTATATTTTGAATCAGCTTTCTATGCCCCTCACTCTTTTCTTAGTCTTTTCTATTTACCTACTAAGGACATCCCACCTGTGTTCCGGTCGAGTATTCTTTTAAAATCTATGAGGGTGGTGTGGGGGAGTTTCATATGAAGTTGGGCGGGGACCCCAGGGTGACTAATCAGATCTCTCTGAGAGGGAATTTGGCTTTTCACCCGGGGAGAGATAACCCCGCTTTCTTAGATTGGGCTTGACATGGGATCCACACAGTGGAGCATTTGCTGACTCCTGAGGGCCGCTTAAAACCTCTCCACAAGTTCGGCGATGTTAGGACCCTGTTGGGGGGGGGGGGTTACTTTCGCCTATTGTCAGGCTAAGCATTACATTTCTTCTCTCCCTCCGGAGCAGATTGCGCCACCTATAGGGAAAAGTCTTCAGGTTTTCTTTATAGGGGTGGCGGGCTCTCACACATCGGTATCGGCGTTACATAAGGCCCTAAAGACTTTGAGGCTACAAGCAAGGTGGGGGGGACAGGAGCGTCATGAAGACCTTAGTCGGTGGAACATTTTGGGTGCCGTGAGTGGGATCCCTCGGTTGATCACAGGAGCGGTATTTCAGGAGTGTTATGTTCGAGTGCTTTATAGAGCTTATTATACCCAAGTACAGTTACGTAAAATTGGGGTGTGTTCCCTCCCCTCTCTGTTTGAAGTGTGGCCAGGAACCTAATACTTTTGCTCATTCTTTTTGGGATTGTTGGACTATACGCTCCTTTTGGAGGACTATAACAAATTATATCCAATGTCTTTTCCCTTGCACCCTCTCGGGTATGGTGGAGCAATGGGTCCTTGACTTCCAGGGAGCTTTCCGAGGTTTACCTAAAGGGGGTTCCTTGTGGTGTCATAAGGTGTGTCTCCTTGCTCGTTGTCTGAACCGCCATCCTTTTGGGGATGGAGATCTTTGGTGCATAATTTGATGTTGTGGGAGGCCCGTGAGGCGGTGGGCCGCCCAGGCAGACGTGGTCATTTTTTGATTGTTTGGGGTGCTTATCTGAATTCTTTATCCCCGCAAGGGTGTAGCCTTATTTTGAATACTGTTTCTTAGGAAGTCTGTGGGATATTGAACTCTAGCTCGGGACCGGATATTGCAATCACCTTTCTTTTACTCTTTTAGGGGTGTTTGTTTTGTGGGACCCCCCTTTTAGATGATCCAGGGGCCACAAGAGTCCGGGCCCCTGAAGTGTTAGAGACCTCCTGATCGCCTTCTATACCGAACTCATGAGTGTTGGGGGGGAGGATTTGCCTTGTTGGGGCGGGCTTGGGTGGGTTGTGTTTTCTTGTACAGTTGTGACTTGTTGACTATTTGTATATTTTGGATTCTGTTGGTTCTATTTTTTGGCTACACTATTAATAAAAACAGATTCGAACATAAATCGCTACCAGGTATTTGCATAGAGCGATATTCGAAAGCATTAGATCACAAGTAGAGAATGTGGAATTGCAAGAGAACCATGCAAGATGTGGAACTGGCCATTCAAATTAAATTTAAATGCGGACAGGGGTAAAGTGATGCACACTGAATTATTTTTTCCTGGATATAGCTATATGATGCTGGGTCCTGAACCAAGAAAAAGGATCTTGGAATCACTGTTGACAAAACATTGAAAACATCAGATCCAAGAGGGAAGTTTCTGCATTACAGTAAGTGAAATGGTGTAGTGGCCGTATTAGTCCAGTTTTCAAGGTAATATACAGAAATAAAACAAATATAAAGCAAATAAAGTAATACCTTTTTTATTGGACTAACAATGCATTTGTCCTCCCCCCCCCCCCCCCCATTTACAAAACCATAGTGTGGTTTTTAGCACCGACACTAAAACGGTTAGGGCTCTTCAGCTTGAAAGAGGCGGCTGAGGGGAGATATGGTTGAAGTCCTCAAAATCCTGAGTGGAGTAGAACGGGTACAAGTGGATCGATTTTTCACTCCGTCAAAAATGACAAAGAATAGGGACACTCGAAGTTACAGGGAAATACTTTTAAAACCAATAGGAGGAAATTATTTTTTTTTCACTCAGAGAATAGTTAAGCTCTGGAACGCATTGCCAGAGGATGTGGTAAGAGCGGATAGCGTAGCTGGTTTTAAGAAAGGTTTGGATAAGTTCCTGGAGGAAAAGTCCATAGTCTGTTATTGAGAAAGACATGGGGAAAGCCACTGCTTGCCCTGAATCAGTAGCTTGGAATGTTGATACTTTTTGGGTTTTTTGCCAGATACTAGTGACCTGCATTGGCTACTGTGAGAAGGGGCTACTGGGCTTGATGGACCATTGGTCTGACCCAGTAAGGATATTCTTATGACCACACTATGGTTTAGTAAAAGGGGGGGTTTGATAATTAGTTTTAGAAGGTAACCTCTTCTTCATATAAAAAATAAGCTTACCGTATATACTTGAATATAAACAGAGATTTTTAGGCCAATAAAATGGCCCTAAATGGGGATCTTGGTTTATATTCAGGTCAGTGCAAACCTGCTCCCCTTCCAAACCTGTCTGCAGGCCTCGACCAGGCCTGCTGTGAGACCTAGTAGTCCAGTGGTGGCCAGGACAGAAGGGATCCCTCCCGCCTCCTGTCCCAGCCAATTCTAATGATCATCTCCCTTCTGCCTCCCCCCGAGTAACTTTAGTTTCCCTGGTGGTCCAGCGGTGAATCGTGGCAGGAGCGCCCCCTTCCTTCGCTCCTGCCCATGCAGAGCCGTTAGCTAATTGGCTGCCGCCGAGTTCCCTCCTGTCCCATCCACCGCTGGACCACCAGGCCTCATGGCAGACCCAGCAAATGCCCGCAAAGCATCGAGAGGGGCTGGACGCAGAGCAGCAAGGGAGGGAGGAACAGCATGCAGAGAACAAAATCTTTCAACACAATCTGGGTCAGAGACAAGAGAACAGGTCACTTGCTAAACTCCATTAAATATTAACTCAAGTCAATCTGATAAATTCTTGCACAGGGTTATCCTGGGCTAGGCAATGCACTGCGGCCTGTACAGGAATGACTACAAACATCAGGGTCAGGAAAGTTCAACCAAGCTACAAGCGTCTCCCAGTACAGACAGCAGATTTATACATTCTTCTATTTGAATAATGGCCAACTGAGCATTTCCTTCAATGACACAACTAACTACATCAGGAAGAAGCGTACAGAGAAGTCGGACAACCATTTAATAACAAATTATCCCCCCCTCCCCCCAGTCTCTCTTGCTTTCTCATGTCTGTAATGTTGGCACACCCCTGCCATTCCTGTCCACCATAAACGGCTTTTGGTGACCTCTGGCTTAGAACATGTAGGAGATGTACCCAAATAAGCATGTAAATGAGTAGATTTCAGTGGGACAATGGTGAATATCCATCAACCTGACCCAAGCATCTTTCAGTCATATAAGACAAGATTCACAGGATCTAAAATCTCCAATTCTTCAGACATTCACAGAGCTCTTAAATCTGTCACAAAGGGTAATAATCCTTATGGCAGGGTCCTCAGTATAATTAAGTCATGATCTTGTACCGTACACTGAGATGATGCTTTATACAATAGCTACTATGGAATTAAAGGGCAACTTAAGAGCACAATCCATGAAGAGAAGAGGATTGCCGATAAGAGATGAAGCGTCAGCTGCTGAGTGAGTAAGAAGGGGGGAGTATATGTACATAAGCTGCTTTTGGAATGTGTTAGGTGTGGCAAAGGAGGTCCTACACCCCTTCATCCTCAATACTCCCCTTCATCTTTTCCTGCCCCTCCCAACTCTTTCCCTCCTCTGTTCTCTCCCTTGTTCCCCTCCCAGGCAGCCACCAACAGGCTTGGCGACCACGGCAATGGCAGAGGCCTCATACACATGACTGGCAGGGCTTGGAAACCTCAAACTCCTGCTCCTCAGCAGTTGGCAGGGCCTACAGAAACCTGTTAATTATGTTGTTGCTGTCACTAATGCACTTATATAACTGGTTTGGCTACTAGCATGCTGGTCCCTGAATACACAAATCATAAGCACATGGTAACACAATACCTGCTGGAAAAATAAACAACTGATGGGAAAGAAATTCATCTTGACAGCAGCCTTTCCAGCCTCAAAATCAAACTCTAGTGCATGGGTAAACTATCTTAGTGTAGTATATATAATGAACACAACGCATCCAGACCTTTGAGAAAAGGGGAGGAGGCATTATGGCTCTGGGGACAGAAAGAGCAGCTGCTGCCAAACAGAAAAAAGATAGAGGGAGAAAAGAGGAGAGACATCGATGGAAGAAAATAAAATGAAACAAAGATGGCATCCATGAAGAGAACAGAGGAGGGGAAAAGGCAGGCAGGGGCCAATCTGTGTTTTCAATGTAAACACAGAGAAGAGAGAGAGAGAGAACTTGGCTCTGGGTTCGGCAGCCAGGTCATACAATTTGCAAAAACCAAGTAAGGATCACTCGCAGAAAGCAAATCCAAAGGTTAGCACTCCAGCCTGCCAACACCTTTGATCAAATGGTCAAAAATTATTTGTTTCCCTGGTGACTTATTAAGTACACCGTTATATAATAAAGTATGTACTTATGATGAAATGAACATAGTGGAAGAACTTTTGGATAAGTAGCCATCTACTTTTTAACCGATGGTGATGCTGTGATACTCATATGACAGAACCTAGTTCTTTGCAACAGCTTATCTCCTACTGACACTAGTATCAATTAACTAAATACAGGTAATGATGTGCAGCTTGACAGCTTATAGCTCATACTGGGTAACCAGGCTTGTTTCAAATATAGTTACTGTATTTGGTATTATGGAAGCAGCTAACAACTCCAAGGCTCCTTATTAAGTTAACATTCACCCACATGCTGCCCATACACCAGAAAGGAAAGAAAAGAAAGCTGATCAGGGAAGTATTGGATGACAGGTACAGACACAAAGTTGGAAATAAGAGCAGGCTCTTAGCTAAGAATCTAAGGCTCAAAGTTTATGGTTTTATTCACCCTCTTTCAAGATAACTCCCTAAACTGGCCTGGCTGGTTATTTAACACTACAGACGTGCAAAGTGCAGTACAGGCCAGGGTCTGGGAAAAGCAAGCAGATTAAAAATTATCAACACCTCTAAGTAGGACAACACCTCCAGATTAACATGCAGTTTCACACTGGTGCGCAAACTGATCCTTGGCAAAAGGGTGGCCTTACCACCGACGGATTGCTTCTCACACAGGGCCCCAATTTCAATCCCTAATGAGTTATGCAAATGAACTCGCTTATCTCCCCATGTGCTCCCCTCCCCTCCCCCATGATCTCCGCTCATCGGGCAAGCCCCTCTTATCTGCACCCTTCTCCTCCACTGCCAATTCCAGACTCCGTCCCTTCTTTCCTGCGAGGCCGTACGCCTGGAACAGGCTGCCTGAATCAATACATCATGCTCCATCCCTGGCAGTGTTCAAATCCAAGCTAAAGGCCCACTTTTTTTGAAACTTCTTTCAACTTTAACTCCCACTGTAACCTCCCCAACCCGGCAATGTCCCGTCTAAATTAAGTTGTAAGCTCTTCTGAGCAGGGACTGTCTAGTGTGCGTTAGGATGCACAGCGCTGCCAGCCTCACCTGGCCCGTAGAACTTCTTGCCCTTGGTGACGTCGAAGACTTTGCCATTGATGGCCATCAGGATGCGGGGGTTCTGGGTGCCGTCGTACTCGCGCAGCCCGGCCACCGTGAAGTCGCGCCGCTTCATCTTGGGCAGCGGCTCGTCCGGCTCGTCCAGGCTCGGCGGGGGCTTGTCGCCGCGGATGATCTTGTAGAGCAGGAAGAGGCAGACGCTGAGCAGGATGAGGTTGAGCGGCGAGGTGAAGATCTCCTGCAGCACGCCGCCCTGGCTCTGCACCTCCTCCTCTGCCATGTTGTCCTCCATGCTGCCCCGGGACCGGCGGCGGCGGAAAGGGAGAGAAGAGCGCGCGGCTGTGACGTCCGAGGCGCTAGGGAGCAGCCCTGGGATCGGGTTACATAGGTTTAGGGAAGCGAAGCAGCGCCCACCCCCCGGGGGATAGCTCCGAGCGGCTGGTCGATCGGCGCTTAGGCGCTGCTGCTAAAAGCGACTGGACAGGAAGCTACGTGCAGGCTGGAGTAGCCAAGCTCCACCCCCGCCCTGCTTCTGATTGGTTCTGGCCAGCCGACCGAGCCAATCAGTAGCCAACTCGGGCGGTGGCTAGGAAAGGTGGAGGGGCGCAAAGAGATCACGGTGGCACGTTTCCAGCCCACCCACCCCCAACCCAATAAGCAAAAATCAAATGCTGCATATAATAATGTGATACCTTGGAAAGGCGGAAGGGGTGACTTACAGCACTGATTTCAATGCATAGAATCATGGACTACAGTAAACACTGCAGGTTTTTGGGATGTAAGTTTTCAGCTAGGACAAGCCAAAAAGTCCCCCTCTTGGAATGGGTAACTTGGCAGCTCTTATTCATTTATTTCCTAGACTTATAATGAAACAGGTTACTGGGCTAGGGCTAGATGAACCATTGGGCTGACCCAATATAGCTATTCTTATGTTCATTCTCTTCTTGGTTTGGGCTGAAATCCTAATAGTGCACTAAAAAAAAGTTACTCAAATTTAAGTATAACATTATTTTCAGTAATCATGTTTCAGCAATACATTTTAAACAATGTTCTACATTCTATACATCTGCTAATAAATCAGAGAAACTATTGGCTTCATATATCAAAGGCAAAAGAACCGAAGGATAACAGCTATAAAAGCCTTTTTTAATCTTTGTAAACCGCATAGAACTTCACGGTCCTGTTGTTATTATTATTAATGGATCCCTATTAATATCATCATCTGATATCCTCTCTCTTTTCAGTTCTTTTTATAACACATTATACAAATATGAAACTACAACAGAATATATTTCCAAATTCTTTAAATCCATCAATCTGCCTAAACTTTCTGCTCAGTCCTGTGAATATTTCAAGTAACCCATAAACAAAGATATTGCTTCATCCAAAGCACCTAGACCCGATGGTCTCCCTGCTAAATTCTATAAGGTTTTCAATAACTTTTGTTACAAAGCCATGGTAGGATTTTTTATTGCTGGCCGCTGCGGTATTAGTTCCGATGCTCATAGGAATTTTTTGAGCACCAGAGCTTTTACAGCCGTGGCCTCCAATTTTTAAAAAAAACCCTAATGCAACTTCATAAAAGGGGGGGTATTTGTTAATTTGTAAAGTGATGATCTCTTAGAGAGAGGAAGAAATAATGGCTACTGCGGATGAGTAGACTAGATGGGCCATGTGGCCTTTATCTGGCATCATGTTTCTATTTCTCTGTTTTTGTCAAATTTACATCTGCTATCTTTATATTTTGCACAATATTAGGGAGATGCATCACTGTTTCTGTGGTGTTGCATTGTATGCAGAGTCCAGCTTCTTGGTGTTTCATTTTAATCTTTGTCTAGGTATTCTATTTTATCCTCCCTTTTACAAAACCATAGATTGTTTTTAGCACCGGCTATGGTAAGTCTTTCACACTTTTATCACTCTGAAACTACTTTTGTACTAACAAGATTTAATATCTCATCCATCATCATTAGGGACATTTGTAGATGCTAACATTATTGTTTTACCCAAATCTAATCAGGATCCTCAATTAGTACAAAACTATCTCCCAATCTCTTTATTGAACCTTGATTACAAAACATTTACAAAAATGTTGGTTTCACAACTTGAAAAGTTCTATTTCTACTTATTCATTCAAACCAAGTTGGGTTTTTGAAGGGTAGATTTGGATCAGAAAATACAAATGCAACATGGTATGATTAATTTTTGCTGGATCTGACAATTATGAAAATATTGCCTGCACTAAAATGTATTGCCTGAACTATGAAATGCTAGCCATCTGTCTAAACAAAGAAGATAAGTACCCATTCAGTGGATAACAAAGGATGTCAGAGAGTAGCAGCAGTATCTCCTCAGACCTTTACTCTGCAAGTATACACCATTAAAGAAGATGTAGCATTGAGCTGGCGTTAGTTCTTGGTGCGTAGCGTGGGGTTAGCATGCGGGGCAATGCAGCGCGCGCTAAAAACGATAGCGCACCTTAGTAAAAGGAGCCCTAAGTTATGAACAGCAAACAAAAGGCTAGATTCACTAAGTAAACCAATTGTGTACCGATCAGTTTGCACTCACTTTCCGACTACGGCTTGATTCACTAACCTTCCTCCAGACCCCATCCACACCCAATCTGATCTGTTGCATGCAAATGAGTAAAACGGCATGTAAATTTCTTAAGGCATCGATTCATGAAACCATTTCATCCAAGCCGACTGGCCTTTCCAATCCAAAAAATTTTGACTGCTGAGGACCAGTCGCTTTACATCCTCACCGACTATTCCTGCCTAGCAACTGCTGCGTGCATGTTAAGAACCCCATTAAAAATATATATCTACCCCGCAAAAAATCCAAAATATATCTAAACTTTAAATATATGTAAACTTTCATGTACATAAGCGTTAGAAATATTTTTTGATTTTTTTGGAATGTGCATAGTGAGCGCGGGAATGAATCTTGGATTTGTAATCTGCATGGCGAGAAAATCGCAGATTAACCCCGTGCTCTCCTTGCGCATTGTACATTTCATATATCAGTGACAAATTTTTTAAAAAATCAAAAATAACTTTCAAGGGCCAGCTATCCCTCCCCCCTTCCTTCCAGCTAGATTGTCGCGTGCATCTGACATCACGGGGTCGCATTTGGTTGCTTTGTGCTTCACAGCAGAAAGAGCCGCACAGCCTCCTGGGATTCAGAGGCTGTATATAACAGCACGTAATCCCAGCACATTCAACTGCTGTTAACTGTTGTGCCTTCTAGCAACTAAACAGTTCTTTTCCTGAGTGAAATGGACTTTGCTCGTCGGCTACGCTATCTGCTTCTTTTGGAACACTAGTATGCCAAGGAGAGGTTGGTAAAAACTAGTTCTTTTATTGTATTTTTTTACGACAACAATGCTTTGCGGTAGGCGTATTCAGAGCCCGCCAATGACATCCGCGATTAAACCCCCACCCCATTTCTATGCAGTGAAGTCCTAAAGAGCTAGCGCATGCGTTATGTGCTTCAAAACCAACAAAGATACAGTGCGCACGCATGTCAATCAATGTTACAGCGAGTCATGTGCGCGAATGGAGGCGTGTTTACAATTTGATCATTTGCATGGACAAGCTTTACTGAATCAATCACCCAGAATAAATCGGAAACGGAAAGGACACGAATTGGAGCGATTTGTGGACTTTAATGAATATAGCCCAAAGGCAGGAATAGAACAAAATAGCACTGAGGGATAAATGCACAAAACTGTCTGATTGTGTACCGATTGTCACTAAACCAGTTTGACTGGCTGAGCGCCTGAAGAAATTTGCCAACCCGATGCTCAAAACAGCTCATCGCATAGTTTTCCATGTGGTTGTATATTCCCTGATTCTGACATGCAAATGAGGTCATTAATATTAAAATGAGCCATCCGATTGATGGACTAACATTGCATGCCAGAATTGGATCGATAAAACCAACCCCCCAAAAAACCGACAGGCCTAGACCTGTTGGTAACTGTGTTTTCATTTTTTTTTTCTATGGGCACAGATGTGAGTGGCTCTATTTTTGGCAGCGTTTTTGGCGTATTCAACAGTCAGGCTTTCGTTGTTATCTTCATTTCATGTGGTACACTTTATACCTTATTTACCATGGACCCCTGATGAAGGTGTGTTGTCCGAAACACGGACCGTGTCGGGTCCCTTGGTTGGTAAAAAGGTTTTTATCTTACTGCATTTTAACTTTGGTACAATAAATTATTGCCTGCATCGTGTACATTGTCTGCAGTTTTTGTTTGGTTTTCCTGTTCTGGTGGTTTTCCTGCAGATTTGGTTGGATTTCATTTTTGTTGCTCTATGTATAACATACACAATATTGGGCCCATAAAAAAAGTAGCTGACATCAGAGGGAAGCCTTCAGGATCAGCAGGGAATTCCAATTCCCTCCTTCAGGGCCATCCAGCTGGGGATCTCATGCCCTCCTTCCTGCCCTCCAGCTACATTACCCCCTCCGCCGAAGCTGACCCAGAAGGCTTCCCTCCGATGTCAGAGCTGACATCAGAGGGAAGCCTTCTGGGTTAGTGGGGGGTCACAATTACCTCCTTCAGAACTGTCCAGCTGGGCTGCTCCTTCCTGCCTTCAATTGCACAGGGATGCGGGCAGCAGCTCTTACATACTGCACATGGCTGACACTGATAAATAATCTATTTTATCTGCTTATATGTGCATAAGAACATAAGAATAGCCTTATTGGGTCAGACTAATGGTCCATCAAGCCCATTTTCAAAGTGGCCAATCCAGATCCCTAGTATCTGGCCAAATCCCAAGGAGTAGCAACATCCCATGCTATTGATCCAGGGCAAGCAGTGGCTTCCCCCATGTCTTTCTCAATAACAGACTATGGACTTTTCCTCCAGGAACTTGTCCAAACCTTTCTTAAAACCAGCTACGCTATCCGCTCTTACCACAACCTCTGGCAATGCATTCCAGAGCTTAACTATTCTTTGACTGAAAAAATATTTCCTCCAATTGGTTTTAAATGTATTTCCCTGTAACTTAATCGAGTGTCCCCTAGTAATTGTAATTTTTGATGGAGTGATAAATCAATCCACTTGTATCCGTTCTACTCCATTCAAGATTTTGTAGACTTCACTCATATCTCCCCTCAGCTGTCTCTTTTTCAAGCTGAAGAGCCCTAACCTTTGTAGTCTTTCCTCATAGTAGAGGAGTTCCATCCCCTTTATCATCTTGGTGCTCTTCTTTGAACCTTTTCTAGCGCTGCTATATCTTTGTTGAGATAAGGAGACCAGAACTGAATGCAGTACTCCAGATAAGATTGCACCATGGAGCAATACAGGGGCATTATAACATTCTTAGTCTTGTTAACCATCCCTTTTTAATAATTCCTAGCTTCCTGCTTGCTTTTTTGGCCTCTGCTACACATTGGGTGGAAGGTTACCAAACGCCCAGATTTACCTGGACATGTACTCTTTTTAGAGGACTGTCCAGGTGTCCAGATGGCTTTTCAAAACTGGGAACTTTGGGTTTTGAAAAGCTTTGAGTTCAGGAGCATGTGTGTAATGTCACTGGTTCCATGCGTGCATGCGCAGATGTAGGATTACTAGATTTTCCTGAAGGAAAATCCAGATCTATAGCCACGCCCCCAGGCCCACTCAGTTTCGCCTGTGTCACACCCCGTTCTGCTCCCCCCAGCCCTGCTCCCAGATGGCATCTGTGCATACGTGGACGTGACACAATGATGTCACGCATGCGCGTGATTTCACTGCATGTATGGATGCCCCTTCCTGACAATTTTAACAGGAAGATGTTCTAAACCCGGACATGTCCGGGAAATCTGGGCATCTGATAACCCTACACAGATGCCCTCCAGAAGCAGCACAAAGAGATGAGGATTGTGTGGGGCCCGGGTTGGGGGACGAAACAATGCAGGGCTGTGGATGGGATGGGGCGGGGCTGTGGCAGAACTGGGGGGCGAATGGGGCGGGGCCACCCTTTTTGCCCAGCAAAAATCTGGTAACTACGTATATGGCTAGATGACACTTCTTCTACATTATCTTAGGTTTATCTCTGCTCATGATGAAACTTTTTCTTCATAGTTGTTACACAGCGCATCCAACCAATTGGGATTCGACACTTCCGTTGGGCGGGGCTCATCCGCTGACTAAAAAAAGAAGACGCGCCCTTTCCCTCCTTTGATGTTACGCGCCTCCTCTTTCCTTCGTCAATATGCTGAGACGAGGGGTGGGGTACAGGATGACGGAAAGGCGGAGCGTCAGGGAATGGATACGCCCCCTTGTCTCTGGAGCCTAGGCAGTGCGCTATCACACGCCTCTTCTTCTTCCTGTTGGTTCCACATGCAACGTGGGACACACCCCTCGCCCGCACAGGACGACGGGAAGGTGGAGCATCTGGGCAGGGGCGCGCCTCCTTTCTGGTGGAAGCGTACAACTCGCTCTCCCGCCCCTCCCTTTGTTTTCAGCATGCTGGGCGCGCTCCCGCGCTTCCCCCGTGGAACCAGCAAGGGCGCGCTCTACCGCGGCTGAGCTCGGAGGGGGCGCGGCCCCGCGGCGGCGGTGTTGGGAGAGGGGCGAGGCGGGATGGGGTCTCTGCGGCGGGACAGCAGGGTGACCCCCGGGCAGAGCGCGCTGTGTGGCGGGCTGGCGGGGCTGTTGGGTCGCAGTCTGACCGCCCCCTTGGAAGTGGTTAAGGTCCTGGCGCAGGTGGGCAGCCGGCACGCGGAGGGGGGCTTCGTGCAGAGTTTCCCGCGGCTGTACCGGGCCGAGGGCGGAAAGGCTTTCTGGAAAGGGAACGGCGCGGCCTGCGCCCGCCTCCTGCCGTCCAGCGCCCTGCAACTGTGCGCCTACCGCCGGTAAGTACCACCCTCAGTTCTTAAGGCTTTCCCTCTTTTAAAATTTTTTTATAGTGCATTGAACTCATAACACCCTTAAGTACCCTGAGAAACTCCCTAAGCCCCCTACTTGTCTGTTAATTAGACTGTAAGCTCTACTAATCAGGGACCGTCTCTTAAATGCGTTGATGTTCAGCCCATGTCTATATAAATAGTTGTAATGATCAAAGTCCTCTCTAGTTCGATGTCAGCTAAAGCTCTGGAATGCCTACTGCTGCTAATACTGCAGCTGAACCTTTATATAGGGCTAGATTCACAAAGCAAACCGATCGTGTACCGATCCATTTGCGAACCGATTTCCCTCCGAACCGATTCACTAACCTGTGTCCGGATGAGGAGGAACAGCATTCAAATGATGGCAGGCAGCCATTCGCAATAGGGACTGGGCTGATCACAAACAAGCCACTGCTGAGGACCAGTGGCTCAGGTCCTTTCCGACTGCCCTGCCTTCTTCGCCCTTCTCTCTGCCCCAAATTCCTGCAGCCCCAACTCTCCCACCCTTCCCCACAGTGTAAGCCCAAGGAAAAAAATTATAACACCAGACTTGGCAGAAAAAAAAATACAGCTAAAGCATGAATAAACTTCCTTGAAATGAAACCTAAACTAAAGGTTATTGGAGCTCAATATGGGATTTTTTTTTTTTTTAATCCACTAAAATGAAGGTACATATAGAAATGTTACAAAAATCTTTAATAATTCAGAAGCTTTAGGAATTATCTAGTACAATGAAATATTACAATCCAAGCAGTTGATATATTTATGATTCATATGTTGTTACTGGCACCTGGAGGTCAGTGTAGCTCTTGTGCATCATTCCTAGCTTCTCATGCTCCCATGGATTTTATTTTTTCATCTTTATTTTATGATGGCTTTTACACAAGAAAATATCTTAATCAGTCCCAATTATCTCAAGATAACTGAACTTCATATTGTTTCCCTAAATGTCCAGGGAAATATCTCAAAGCGGACTAATGCTTCTTGCAAGAGACATATTACTAACCCCCATCCTCTTTTACAAAACCACGAAAATGGTTTTAAGCGCCGGTTGGCACGCTAAATGTTCTGCGCTGCTCCCAACACTTGCTGAATTTCTATGAGTGTCAGGAGCAACACAGAGCATTCAGCATGCTTGCCTGCGCTTAAATGCGTTCTGGTTTTGTAAAAGGGGGTGGCGTAAATAAGAAGCTTACAGGAAACTATTTTGGTCATATCATGCAGTCCCTGCTAAAAGGGGACAAATATGGAGTAGTAACTTAACTTGAATTTCCAACGCACATCTCATTCCTTCGATCCTAATGAATAAATCTATTACCTTCTTAAATATTTAAGCACCAAACAAAGATGACCTTAACTTTAAAGATTTATTGTCCATAAATAACATTTCATGTTCTTCATATTTATTAATAGGAGGTGACTTTAATTTTCCATTAGATTCTTTTTTTTAATCTATTTTATTCATTTTCACATCAAAGATCACAGAGAACACTTTGATACAGGCAACTAAATACATTCAAGAAATTATTATCAAGTCATAAATTCCAGTACAATGATCATAGTCCACGTTAAAGGAGAGTGAAACCATACACAATCAAGGGTAGTTGAATTAAAGAAAAACTAAACTGCATATGCCTCAAATGTACAGGGTTCTTTGGTTAATTATATTAGGGCCTAAGTGGATGAAATTACAGAGGGGTCAGGAGCCTTAATGGCAGCCTTACCTTCCAAGAAATATTGCAATTGTTCTGGATTATAAAAAATATACTTGTTTGTTTGATAGGTAATACAACATTTACAAGGAAACCTAAGTTGAAAGGTTGCTCCCAAAGCCAAAACTGACTGATGAAATGTCAGAAATTTTTTACGTCTAAGCTGCGTCCACTTTGAGACATCAGGAAAAATTGCAATTTTGTGATTGTAAAATTCAACACTTTCAGTTCTATAATAGAGGCGGAGGAGAGCTTCTTTATCTTGTAAGAAAACAAAAGTTACTAGCAAAGTAGCTCTCGCTGAAATCTCAATCCGTGAAGATTCTAACATCCCAGTGAGGTCTAATTCTCCGGGATGAACAGTTGACTTGTCCTTATCCTCTTCAATTATATTAAGATAATATAGTTTTTGCAATGGTGGCATATTTGTCTCTGAAAATTTTAAAACTGAAGTCAAAAAGGAATGGAAAAGTTCTCTCGGTGATAGTATTCTAGATACAGGAAAATTTAAAAGTCTCGGGTTTAAATTTCTATTTGCATTTTCTAAGTTTTCAATTTTCCTGATCATTAAGTTTTTTTCTTTCATTTGAGAATTTGATACAAGTTTTATTTCTGAGACTGTTCTCAATATTGTCCATTCTAGTTGCTTGATGTTGAATTTTCCCTTCACAGTTTTTAATTTGAACTGCAATTTGTTGAGTTGAGGAAATAAATTGGGAGCATACCTGATGAAGGCTCTCTAGGGCTCCCCACAACGCCTCCATATCCACCACTTTGGGCTTAATCAGGGGTTTCAGAGGTTGAAGTGGAGAAGAGACTCCATTTCCCACACTCATTGCTCCCTGAACGCCTCCTCCTTCCTCTGCCGTTTCTTGGTGACCCGGCATAGCTTGAATCACCTCCGGGGTCAAAGGCAGCATCATCGGGTCCAGCAGGGATTCACTCCCCGATGTCTCCCGTTGACCCGCAGGACTGCCCGACATCATCCCGGAACGGGGAGGGATCGCAGGACCCAGCGGGCTCAGCGAGAAGTCACTGTCCAGCTCCGAGGACTGCCCCCCTCGGAGCACGGATTCGCCCAGACCAAAGGGAACAGCAAAAGCTGTTATTGCTGTCTGGCGTGTTACCGACGGGGCAGAGGAAGCCAGGAGATCGCTCCTCTGTTTCCCCCTGCGCTTCGGCATTCCTTTAAAACAAAGCCGGTAAGTCAGTCTCTGGGAAAAAACTTAGAACGCCGATGGAAGGGGAGCCTCTCACAACACGTCTGTCCCTGACGCCATCTTGGTTCCTCTCCCCATCCCATTAGATTCTTTTTCAGATTGTTTTTCTAATTGCAGACTAGCCAAACTCCATGTAAGGAATATTTTTAAATCTCTCGTGAAAGAATATGGTTAGACCAATGGTCTCAAACTTGCGGCCCAGGGGCCACATGCGGCCCGCCAGGTACTATTTTGAGGCCCTCGGTATGTTTATCATAATCACAAAAGTAAAATAAAACAGTTTCTTGATCATATGTTTCTTTAGCTATAAATAACAATATTATTATAGACTTGGCTAACAGGAAAGATTTATAAATTGTAAAGAGAGTTTTACCTCATGCAAAATAGTCATTTCTTTAATAAGACATTAACTATTTTTTTTAATGCCCTCCAAGTACCTACAAATCCAAAATGTGGCCCTGCAAAGAGTTTGAGTTTGAGACCACTGGGTTAGACTGATCTATAGAGCTTTTCACCCACTGATAAGGATTATTTATACCACTACTCTCCGCACCATACCTGTTCAAGATTGGACTATTTTTTTGGCTCCAAGCATATAGAAAAACATGATGGCAGATAAAGGCCAAATGGCCCATCTAGTCTGCCCATCTGCAATAACCTTTATTTCTCTCTCTGAGAGATCCCACGTGCCTAGCCCAGGCCCTCTTGAATGCAATAGAAACATGATGGCAGATGATGCCTTCGTGTGACGTAATCACGGTACTTCAGAAGAATACTTTGTCAATAATATCAATTATTGACAATTCCTTTTTCCACTATCTGGGAAGCTTACAAAGTTTGGTTGCGAGGTGAAAGTTATAATGCATTTTGAAAGAAAAAACAATAACTTCTACAATTTGGAATCTGAAATTTCAGTATTCAGAATCTACCATAGATTCAAGTTCCAACAATGATTCTTTACCAAAACTACAACAACTTAAATTTCAATACAATACTATTTTTAATAATTAAACATCTGCAATACATTTCAAACAGTACTCTGCATTTTATTCTTCTTCAAATAAAAATGGGAAGTTGATGGCTTCATATCTTAAAGGCAAGAAAGTTAAACAAAGAATAACAGCTATAAAAACTTCTAATGGCTCCTTATTAACTAATGTTCTCTCTGCATTCACCTCCTTGTATAATACACTGGCTCCGTTTACAAAGCTGAGGTAGAGATTTCTACCGCAGGCTGGCGAGATAAATGCTCTGATACTCATAGGAATTCTATGAGCATCAGAGCATTTACCTCGCTGGTCCTTGATAAAAACTTCTACCGCAGCTTTGTAAAAGTCACTGTATATAAAAACAAGTCTACAGCAACAACTGAGGATATCTTTGAATTTTTCAAGTCTTTTGATCTACCTCAACTGTCTGCTCAATTTTGTGAACTCTTAAAACAATCTATAACTGAAGAAGAAATTGCAACTGCCATAAACAAAAAAAAATGACCTCATCTAAAGCACCTGGACCTGATGGATTCCCAGCTGAGTTTTTGAAAGTCTAAAACACCCTTACCCCACTCCAAAGCTACTTATGTACTATCAAGATTAATATGCATCATGATTGGGGATGTTTTTGGATGCCAACATTATTGTTTTACCTAAACCTAATCTTGATCCTCAGTACAAAACTACTGCCTAATTTCTTTATTGAATCTTGATTACAAAATATTTATAAAAGTTTTAGTGTTAAAACTTGAAAAAATATCTCAGTTTATTCACTCAGATCAGTCTAGTTTTTTTGAGAGGAAGATTTGTTTCAGATAATACAAGATTATTTTGCCATCTGATCCATTTTGCCCAGTCAAGACAGATGCTTTACTACCATGTTTTCCCGAAAATAAGACCTACCCTGAAAATAAGCCCTAGCATGATTTTCGGGGTAGGTCATAATATAAGCCCTACCCCAAAAATAAGCCCTAGTTATATCGACCCCGGAAGCTCAACTCGAATGCCCCTGGATTCACCGGCAGCAGCACTTCCCCTTGCTCCCGCCACACAGCCAAACCCCCGCTGACTCTCCCATCTTTCCATCTCTCCCATCCGAACCCCGCTGACCTTCCCACCGCGAGACCGGTGACATACCTCCCTCCTAACAGCAGCATTGGCAGTACTCTAAATAGGCTGCTTTGTGGTCTTCTCCCGCTGGTGATTCCCTCTGCCGCATCACTAAAAAAACAAGGTCTGGCTTCCAAAATCTAGTCAACATTTTTAGAGGACAATACATCTTTTGTCACCTTATTTTCAATATCGCTGGTTTGTAATTTATTGATTGGCTTTTGGTGGGCACTGGGATGAGCGCTCTTTATAAGATAGCATTGGGTGCCGAGTTCCATGCCCAACTTGGTGTGAGGACTTACTAACTAAAAACCAGGTGTAAATCCTGGTGCACAAGTTGAGCAATTTCCTGGAATGCCCCTTTGCAGCATGCAAATACACTGAGGCGCTATCCTATAACTGGATGCGTAAGTGTATTTCCACACCATTCTTCCATTGAAGCATCGTTTAGGTACCTTGCATTCCTGGAAATAGGGCCTAATTTTTTTAGGTGCCATTTATAGAATTCCCTAGTATGTTCCAGGAGCATGCTCGTAATCCAAAATGGTCGTTTATCAAAGCGAGTTTCCCCATAGGAAATAATGGAAACTTGCTTTGATACGTTCCCCCTCCCCCCCCCCCCCCGTGTGATCCGGCACCCCCCCCCCCCCCGTGAGAACAGGCACCCCCCGCCCGAACAACTTTAACTCACCACCCCCCATCTGGCACCGGCACGAGAACCGCTCCCCCCCCCGCTCGCAAAGGCCCCCCCCCCCGGTTCGAATCGGCACCCTCTCCCCCCCCCCCGTGAGAACAGGAACCCCCCCGCCTGACCAACTTTAACTCACCCCCTCTTTGGCACCGGCACGCAGCCCACAAGTGCCGGTGCCGCTTGAAGATCTTCTTCTTCCCAGTCTCTGCCGGCTTTGAGCATGCATCTGCGCATGCTCAAGCCCTTCTAATTCTCCCTCTCGCCGAGATGCATGCTCAAAGCCGGCAGAGACTGGGAAGAAGATCTTCAAGCGGCACCGGCACTTGTGGGCTGCGTGCCGGTGCCAAAGGGGGGGTGAGTTAAAGTTGGTCGGGCGGGGGGTTCCTGTTCTCGCGGGAGGCGGGGTGCCGATTCGAGCGGGAGGGGGCCCTTTGCGAGCGGGGGGGAGCAATGCCGGTTATCGGGGGGGGTGCTCGCAAATCGAGTCAACACTTGGTTTGCGAGAGACGTTTTGCGAGAATGTTTTGCTCGTCTTGCAAAACACTCGCAAACCAGGTTACTTGCAAACCGAGGTTTGACTGTATATGTATAATATAACATAGTGCTATATATATCCAGTTCATGCTATACAAATTTTTAATAAATATTATTATCCCAGGACAAGCAGGCATGATATTCTCACATGTGGGTGACGTCATCTACGGAGCCCCAGCGCGGACAGCTTTTCAAGCAAACTTGATTGAAGTTTCAAGTTTGCTATGCTGCACCACGCATGTGCATGCCTTCTTGCCCACTAGAGGGCGCATCCCCACCTCGTGGTCCTCAGTTCAGTCTTTTCCACGGAGCCAGAAGCCCTGTGGAATTTGTGCTCTTCTATTTTAGCCTTCTGACACCGCGGCTGAGTGTTTTTTTCTCGGTCGTTGTGCTTACTTTGTTTTTTTATTTGTTTGTGTTTAGGTTTTCGTCAAAAAAAAAAAGAAAAGATTTTTCGTTCGGCTCCGGGGGCTCCCGGTAGCCACGGCCGCGGGACCTCGTTCGTTCCCGGCCGCTTTTTGTGTCCATGTCCCGTCCCTTGACGGGTTTTAAAAAGTGCACCCGGTGCGATCGACTCCTTTCGATCACCGATCCCCACCGGTGGTGCTTACTTTGTCTGGGTCCTGAGCACCCGACCGACTCCTGCACTCGGTGCTCTACTTTTCAGCAAAGGGCCCTCCGCCGCCGTCGCGCTCGTATGGCAGAGCTCTTTGCTGTGGACCCCGTGGCGGGAAAGGCCTCGATGTCGGCTTCGGCCCCGGCCTTGACCTCGGTCTCGTCTCCCTCGACCTCGCCCCGACAGCCCGCTTCGTCGAAGCCTGTGTCCTCGACCCCGAAGTCGACGAAGGGTAAGTCCTCACTTCCTTCTTCTGTTCCAGCCTCGAAGAAGCCATCCTCGGGCTCATCGACGGGGGCGGGTGGGTCGTCCTCGGCCCCGCCCCGAGCGTCGAAGTCGGGTGCCCCGTGGGAATACTCGAGACCGAGGTCGCCCTCGAGGGAACACCCGCCGGCCCCGGATCTACCAGCCATGATGGCGGTGCTGGCTTTTCAGGACTTGCTCCGTGCACTCATTACCTCGGAGCTGTCTGGTGCCCTCGTGCACCTCTAGCCGCCTTCGGCTGCCCCGGCGTCGGCTGCCTCGGTCTCGGTACCCTCGACTTCGGCCCCCGGGGGGGCTTCGGCCTCGGCCCCGACCTTGCCCTCGGTTGACCAGCCTGAGCGGGGCGTGCGGCCTCGGGACAAGGTGCGGAGGGTTCGGAGGATCTCTTCCTCTTCGTCCTCGTCGAGGTCCTCCCGGGGCTCCTCGCCCTCGGGTCGGCCTCGGGCGAAGCGTCTGTCGAGGAAGCCCAAACGTCAACGGGTCTCTCCTCGACGACGCGGTTGCTCCTCGCCGACCGGGGCAGAGACCCTACGGGTCTCCAAGCTCCGCCTCGATAATCCGAGGCTTTTCCATTCCTCCAAAGTTGAGTACTCGAGGGACGCTTCGCCGAGACGGAAGGGGCGTGCCTCAGTGCCCCATACCCCGGGGACTTCCCGCAGGGGTTCCTTGGGGCATGGGCGGTCCCCAACCCCATCGAGGTCGCTTGGTGCGGCTTCTTGGGGTTCGGGGTCTGGCACGGGTAAGGAACCTCGTTACTCCCGTGAGGCCTCCCCTTCCTTCTTGGCGACGAGGGCTTCTCGATCTCCCTCTCCGCCTTCGAAGCCCTCCTCCTTTTCGAGATTTGTGCTTGATATGGTGAGGGCTTTGGACCTTGATCTGGCGTCAGGGTCGCAATACACGAAGGAATTTTTGGAGGAGCAGGATTTGCCCTCTCCCCCCTGGGAGACTCCTCGGCTGCCTCTCAACAAGGTTCTCCACCAGACCTTCCTGAGGAACTTGGACTCCCCTCTTACAGTCACAGCGGTTCCATCAAAGATGGAGTCTAAGTACCGCACAGTCCCTTGCAAGGGCTTCGATAAAGCGCAGCTGTCCCACCAGTCGTTGCTGGTGGAGTCGGCGTTGAAGAAGCCTCAACCTTCTAGGGTCTCTGCTGCGGTCCCCCCCGGGCGGGAGGGATGGACCCTGGACAAGTTTGGTCATCGCCTCTATTCCAACTCCATGATGGCTGCCAGGGTCCTTAATTACGCATTCACCTTCTCATCCTATTTAAGGCAGATGGTGAAGGCGTTGCCCAGGTATTATGGGGTCATGCCGGATTCCCATAAGGGGGGATTTTGGTACCTTTATGGCCAATTTGTCTCAGCTGCGTCTCTACCTTTTTCACGCAGTTTACGATGCGTTTGAGTTGGCCTCTCGTGTGGTGATGCGTTTGAGTTGGCCTTTGCGGTGGTGATGCGCCGTCTCGCATGGCTTCGTACCCTGGATATGGACCCGAACTTGCAAGAACGTCTAGCCAATCTTCCATGTGTTGGCTCTGAGTTGTTCGATGAGTCCTTGGAGGCGGCGACCAAACGCTTGTTTGAACATGAGCGCTCTATCGCCTCATTGGTCCGTCCTAAACCCCGGGCCCCGCCGCAGAAGCCGTTTAGACCTCCTCCGCGGCAATACCCGTAGAAGTCGACGCCGGCTTTCTCGAGGCCTCCGCCCCAGCGTCCCCCTCAGCAGGGCAGAGCGTCCCAACCAAAGCCTCAGGCGCAAGGGGCGTCTAAACCGGCTCCGTCTTTTTGACGTGATGCGCGGTTGGGGGCGGGCCCCCTCCGCACTGTCGAAGGACCTCCTTCCTATCGGGGGCCGATTGCAGGCCTTTCTTCCAGCCTGGGCCGAGATCACGTCGGACGCTTGGGTGCTCCAGATCATCTCCGAGGGTTACTCGCTAAACTTCTTAGCCATGCCGCCGGAACATCCGCCGGGGGCTTCTCTTGGCTGTCGAGACCAGCTTCCTCTTTTCCTGTCGGAAGCCAGGTCCTTGTTGAGCCTTCGGGCGGTGGAGCCCGTGCCCCCGAACCAAAGGGGACGGGGTTTTTACTCCCGTTACTTTTTGGTCCCGAAGAAGACAGGGGACTTACGCCCCATTCTGGACCTCCGGAGGCTCAACAAGTTCCTTGTCCGGGAGAAGTTCCGTATGTTGTCCCTTCCAGTCCTGTACCCTCTGTTAGAATCGGGGGACTGGATGTGCTCCCTGGACTTGAAGGAAGCATATACTCATATTCCGGTGCATCCCGCCTTCCGCAAGTTCCTCAGGTTCCAGGTGGGGGAGTTGCACCTCCAGTATCGGGTCCTCCCCTTTGGACTGGCTTCGTCCCCTCGAGTCTTCACGAAGTGTATGGTGGTGGTCGCGGCAGCCCTGAGATCTCGGGGGCTACAGGTCTTTCCCTACCTGGACGATTGGCTGATCAAGGCGTCCTCCAAGGAAGGGGTTATTTCAGCGACCCGACAGACTATCATCTTCCTTCAACGTCTGGGGTTCGAAGTTAACTTCCCCAAGTCTCAGTTGTGCCCGACTCAATCCCTTCAGTTTATCGGGGCCGTGCTGGACACAGTTCGCCTCCGTTCGTTCCTCCCCCCACCACGGTTGGAGGTCCTGCTTCGATTGAGTCGCCAGGTTTCGTTGCTGCCCTCAGTTTCGGCGCAGCGCATGATGGTTCTGCTGGGCCACATGGCGTCGACAGTCCATGTCACTCCGTTCGCCCGTTTGCACCTGAGGCTTCCTCGGTGGACCTTGGCCTCCCAGTGACGTCAGGATCGGGACCCAGTCTCCTCCCCTATCACTGTGACTCCTTCCTTGAGAGTTGGTGGACCAACTCATAAGAACATAAGAAATGCCTCCGCTGGGTCAGACCTAAGGTCCATCGCGCCCAGCAGTCCGCTCACGCGGCGGCCCATCAGGTCCAGGACCTGTGCAGTAATCTTTTATCTATACCCCTCTATCCCCTTTTCCAGCAGGAAATTGTCCAATCCTTTCTTAAACCCCAGTACCGTTCGCTGCCCTATAACGTCCTCTGGAAGCGCATTCCAGGTGTCCACCACACGTTGGGTAAAGAAGAACTTCCTAGCATTTGTTTTGAATCTGTCCCCTTTCAACTTTTCCGAATGCCCTCTTGTTTTTTTATGTTCTGAAAGTTTGAAGAATCTGTCCCTCTCTACTCTCTCTATGCCCTTCATGATCTTGTAAGTCTCTATCATATCCCCTCTAAGTCTTCTCTTCTCCAGGGAAAAGAGACCCAGTTTCTCCAATCTCTCAGCGTATGAAAGGTTTTCCATCCCCTTAATCAGTCGTGTCGCTCTCCTCTGAACTCTCTCGAGTAACACCATATCCTTCTTAAGGTATGGTGACCAATACTGGACGCAGTACTCAAGATGCGGACGCACCATTGCCCGGTACAGCGGCAGGATAACTTCTTTCGTTCTTGTTGTAATACCCTTCTTGATTATCCCCAGCATTTTATTCGCTCTCTTGGCGGCCGCTGCGCACTGTGCCGTCGACTTCATTGTCATGTCCACCATTACCCCCAAGTCCCTTTCTTGGGTACTCTCATTCAATAACATCCCTCCCATCGTATAGCTGTGCCTCGGGTTTCTGATTCCCACATGCAATACTTTACATTTCTCAACATTGAACTTCATCTGCCATCTCTCTGCCCATTCTCCCAATTTGTCCAAGTCCCTTTGCAATTTTTCACAGTCTTCCTTTGTCCGAGCTCCACTAAATAGTTTGGTGTCGTCCGCAAATTTTATTATCTCACTCTTTGTTCCTGTTTCTAGATCATTTATGAATATATTAAATAGCAGTGGCCCGAGCACTGAGCCCTGCGGGACACCACTCGTGACTTTCCTCCAGTCTGAGTAGTGTCCCTTCACCCCTGCCCTCTGTTTCCTACCCGCTAACCAGTTTCTGATCCATCTATGCACGGCTCCGTCCACCCCATGGTTCTTCAGTTTCCGGAGTAGACGTTCATGAGGCACCTTGTCAAAGGCTTTCTGGAAATCTAGGTATATGATGTCTATGGGGTCTCCTTTGTCCATCTGTTTGTTAATTCCCTCGAAGAAGTGCAATAAGTTGGTCAGACACGATCTCCCCCTGCAGAAACCATGTTGGCTGGTTATCAGAAGTTCGTGTTTTTCAAAATGTTCATCAATTTTTTCTTTTATTAGTGCTTCCGCCATTTTCCCCGGAACAGAGGTCAGACTCACCGGTCTGTAGTTTCCCGGGTCTCCTCTTGATCCCTTTTTAAAGATGGGCGTAACGTTGGCTATCTTCCAATCTTCCGGAATCACACCTGTTTTCAGAGACATGTTGCAAATGTGCTGTAGTAGTTCCGCTATTTCCTCTTTTAGTTCCTTCAGCACCCTTGGATGGATTCCATCCGGACCCGGGGATTTGTCAGTTTTTAGTTTTTCTATCTGTCTGCGCACATCATCAAGGCTCACTTCTATGGATGTTAACTTTTGTGCTTGATTTCCATTGAAGAATTGCTCAGGTTCCGGTATGTTGGTTGTGTCTTCGTTTGTGAATACAGATGAAAAGAACATGTTAAGTCTTTCTGCGACCTCTTTCTCTTCCTTCACCGCTCACTTCCTGTCTCCGTCATCCAGTGGTCCCACCTCCTCCCTAGCCGGCTGTTTCCCTTTAACATATCTAAAGAACGGTTTGAAATTTCGTGCTTCCCTGGCTAGTGTCTCTTCATACTCTCTTTTGGCTTTTCATACCACATGGTGACATTCTTTTTGATACTTCCTGTGCTCTCTCCAGTTTACCTCAGTTTTGTCCCTTTTCCATTTTCTGAATGAATTTTTCTTATTGCTTATCACTTCCTTCACTATTTTAGTTATCCACGCCGGGTCTTTTATTCGACTCTTGTTGCACCCTTTTCTGAATTTGGGGATATATAGATTTTGCGCCTCGCTCACCGTGTCCTTGAAAAAGGACCAGGCATGTTCTACCGTCTGCCATTTTTGGGAAGTGTTCCTAAGTTTCTTCTTTACCATTCCCCTCATTGCTTCGTAGTTACCCTTCCTGAAGTTAAAAGTTGTCGCTATGGTTCTCTTTCCTTTCAGTATTCCTACTTCCATCTTGAACTTGATCATATTATGATCGCTGTTTCCCAACGGTCCCACTACTTCCACTTACTTTGCAGGTCCCCTTAGCCCATTTAGGATTAGATCCAGAGTGGCATTTTCTCTTGTCGGTTCTCTAACAAGCTGTTCCATGAAGCAATCTTGTACAGCCTCCAGAAATTCTGTCTCCCTAGCGCATCTTGAACTTCCGAGACTCCAGTCTATCCCAGGGTAGTTGAAGTCTCCCATAATAACCGTGTTACCGCCTTTGCATTCTCGCTTCATCTCGGCTTCCATTTCTTCATCGATGTCTCCGGTTTGTCCGGGTGGACGATAGTATAGGCCTATCTTTATTTCAGGCCCTTTCCTTCCTGGTATTTTAACCCATAGTGATTCTAGCTTGTTGGTCGTCTCCGCTGTGTCCATTCTTGTTGATTGTATGCTTTCTTTTATGTATAGTGCTATTCCATCTCCTTTCTGTCCTGACCTGTCCTGGCGATAGAGCTTGTACCCCGGCAGTGCTGTATCCCATTTGCTTTCCTCATTCCACCATGTTTCAGAGATTCCAATGATGTCTATGTCTTCTGCAATGATCATGGCTTCTAATTCCCCCATTTTGTTTCTTAGGCTCCTTGCATTAGTATATATGCAATTTAGCTCCTGGAATTTTGCTGCCTTTAATTCCTTTCCCTGTGCTTCGGTCTTTAGATACTTCTCTTGGGCTACAATCTTTCTAACCTTCTCTTCTTGGTTAGTTGACTCCTGTAATTTGTCCATTGTTTCTTCCCAGCCTTTTTTCCCCTCAGTATCTTCACGGGATACCTTTTTCCGAAACATCGACGCTTGGTCGACTGTCGGCTTTCCCCTTCTTCTTAGTTTAAAGCCTGTTCTATTCCTCTCTTGACATTGTTTGCTAGAAATCTAGTTCCCGCTGTGCTCAGGTGCAATCCATCTCTCCTGTAGAGCTTGCTCTTGCCCCAGAACGTCGTCCAGTTCCTCACGAAGTGGAATCCTTTTTCCTCACACCATCTCCTCATCCACGCATTTATTGATTGTAGTTCATCCTGCCTTTTCACATCTGCCCTCGGTACCGGTAGGATCTCTGAGAATGCTATCTTCTGGGTCCCCATCTTCAGCTTCCTTCCCAGAATCTTGAACTGTTCTATCAACTCTTCCAATCTTTCCAGGGGTTTGCTCTTTCTCGTTCCTCCGCATCACGGACCACGGACTCTTCGGAGTACGCGTGGGGAGCTCATCTGGACGGTCTGCGGACTCAAGGTCTATGGTCGGCAGAGGACCGGAGTTGTCACATCAATGTTTTAGAACTTCGTGCCATTTTTCTGGCTGCTCGAGCGTTCTGCCACCTGCTGCACGATCAGGTAGTCCTCGTGCAGACGGACAACCAGGTGGCCATGTATTATGTGAACAAACAAGGGGGAACGGGCTCTTGGTCCCTGTGCCGGGAAGCCCTGCGCCTTTGGGAATGGGCGGTCTCCCAGAACATCTTCCTGCGGGCGGTTTACATTCAGGGAGAGAAGAATTGTCTGGCCGACAAACTCAGTCATCTTCTCCAGCCGCACGAGTGGTCGCTAAACTCCCGAGTTCTGCGCGAGGTCTTCGACCGCTGGGGGACTCCTCAGGTGGATCTGTTTGCCTCCCCGGAGACTCGCAAACTACCCCTCTATTGTTCTCGGATGTACTCCCCGGACCGTCTCGAGGCTGACGCCTTTCTTCTCGACTGGGGAGGGAGGTTCCTTTATGCGTTTCCTCCTTTCCCTCTGATCTTGAGGACATTGGTTCATCTCAAGTCGTCCAGAGCCACTATGATTCTCATTGCGCCTCGTTGGCCTCGTCAGCACTGGTTCTCCCTGCTCCTTCAACTCAGTGTCAGGGAGCCTCTGCTTCTGCCTGTCTTTCCCTCTCTGCTGTCTCAGAGTCGGGGTTCGCTGTTGCATCCCAATCTTCAGTCTTTACATCTGACGGCTTGGTTCCTTTCCCCATGACTTCACAGGTTTCTCAGTCTGTGAGGGAGGTTCTGGAAGCCTCGCGCAAGGTCTCGACTAGGCTTTGTTATTCTCAGAAGTGGACCAGATTTTCTTCCTGGTGTTCCTCGAATCATCTGGTTCCGAGTTCGGTTCCGGTGTCTTCGGTTCTGGAATATTTGTTGAATTTGTCCAAGTCTGGGCTGAAGACGACTTCCATTAGGGTGCATCTCAGTGCGATTGCTGCTTTCCATCGGCATCTCGAGGGTCGATCTCTCTCTCTTCATCCTCTGGTGATTCGTTTCATGAGGGGGCTAGTGAATGTTAATCCTCCTTTGAAACCTCCTCCTGTAGTTTGGGATCTTAATGTGGTTTTGGCTCAACTGATGAAGCCTCCCTTCGAGCCTATTGACAAATCTCATCTTAAGTTTCTCACTTGGAAGGTGATCTTTTTGCTTGCGCTCACTTCCGCTCGTCGGATTAGCGAGCTGCAGGCTTTGGTTGCGGACCCGCCCTTTACTGTGTTCCATCATGACAAGGTGGTTCTTCGCACCCATCCTAAATTTTTACCTAAGGTTGTGTCTGATTTCCACCTCAATCAGTCCATTGTTCTTCCGGTGTTTTTTCCGAAGCCCCACTCTCATCCTGGGGAGGCGGCGCTTCACACGCTTGACTGTAAGAGAGCGTTGGCCTTTTATCTTCAACGCACCATGTCTCATCGGAAGGTTCCTCAATTATTTTTGTCCTTTGATCCTAATCGGTTGGGACGTCCTGTTTCCAAGCGCACCTTGTCCAACTGGTTGGCTGCTTGTATTTCTTTTTGCTACGCTCAGGCTGGTCTCGCGCTTCATAGTCGGGTCACGGGACATAAGGTCCGAGCGATGGCAACCTCTGTGGCGTTCCTCCGGTCTACTCCGGTGGAGGATATCTGCAAGGCTGCCACTTGGTCTTCGGTTCATACTTTCACCTCCCACTACTGTCTGGATACGTTATCCAGGAGTGACGGCCGGTTTGGCCAGTCAGTTTTGCGTAATCTGTTTTCCTAAATTGCCATCCTCCCACCTGCCCTTTTTTGGTTGGCTTGGAGGTCACCCACATGTGAGAATATCATGCCTGCTTGTCCTGGGATAAAGCACAGTTACTTAACAGCAGGCATATATTCTCACAACCCGCCCTCCTCCCCGGGGATGGCTTCTTTGCTGGCTATGGAAATGAGGACCACGAGGTGGGGATGCGCCCTCTAGTGGGCAAGAAGGCATGCACATGCGTGGTGCAGCATAGCAAACTTGAAACTTCAATCAAGTTTGCTTGAAAAGCTGTCCGCGCTGGGGCTCCGTAGATGACATCACCCACATGTGAGAATATATGCCTGCTGTCCCTGGATAACACCTGTTACGGTAAGTAATTGTGCTTTTGGCTAGTCTAGTATAGATAGTGGCACTTTAGTCATCTCTGTTCCTGTTTTACTGGTATTCTGTGCAGCGGGTTGTGAGAGATTTTTCCTCCTCTTTATTTTATAGTAAATATGTTTTTTGAATTGTGTATATTAGGTTTATACTTTTATACTGTATAGCTGGTGTCTATGTTGGCACTTCTTGTACTGTCTTAATTTGTGCTGGTTTGTTACAATTCATGAGCTGAGACAGTAGTCTGAGGAATTGGAGGAGGTGATAACGAGAGAGATCACTCCCTCTGTCTTCTCCAATCCAGCAGTCTGCCAGTTCTCTGCTGATTCTGACATCATTCAATATTTCCTCTGTGCTGACCCTTAGTCAGATTCCAACCTGATTAGAAATGGTTATGCACTTCTTTGTTTTGTGCCCTCTGTTTTGAGTCTGTAGATCATTCCACATAACGCATTATGAAGGGTAATTTTTTTTTCAGGCTTTTTTTTTTTAATCCAGATAACTTCCACTGAAGTAAGGTAGTTGGGGGGGGGGGGAAGGTTTCACATGTTTTGATTTGCATGCATAAGCCTTAAGGTGTCAGGTCAAAACCGCGGAAGACAAAGGCGCACGCCGACAACTGAGCGCAGCGTGGAGGCGCGCGCCGAAGAAAATAACTGTTTTTAGGGGCTCCGACGGGGGTGTGTGGGGGGGAACCCCCCCACTTTACTTTATACAGATCGCGCCGCGTTGTATAAACAGGGAAAAAGTTAAGTTTACAGTATAATGAGGGGGGTTACAACCCCCCAAACCACCCACAACGCCGCCGCGATCTGTATTAAGTAAAGTGGGGGGGCTCCCCAACAAAAACCCCCGTCGGAGCCCCTAAAAACTGTCATTTTCTTCAGCGCGCGCCTCCGTCTTGCGCTCAGTTGTCGGCGCGCGCCTTTGTCTATGATGAACCCAGCCTTAAATGTGTTGTGATATAGGTGCAAAGTGTAATAGTTGATATACCACAAATAAAAAATCCTGTATTTATTAAAATAACACAAACCTAAGGAATGTAAAAATAGGAAAATTGATCACGGACAGTAATAAATTTAGAACTAGGAATGATTTCATTAAGTCACCTACATATTGGGTTGATAGCTACCATTTGATGCAGTATCATCAGTAAATTCATGTTCCCTCCTCAAGACTCTAGTTTATTGGTATCATTTTGGTGGCACGCAGCTCAGTGGGGTTCTCTCCTAAAGAGCCACAGTTCGCCTATGGGTCTTATCTTAATTCTCTCTTGCCCTGGCAGGAGCATACACTGCTCTGTTGTGGAGAAAAGGAGTAAATTAGAGCGGGGATTAGTACAGATGTAGCTCTGTCGGTGCATTTCTATACATTACACATGCTATTTTTCCTTTTATGTGTTTTATTTTTTTGTTTCAGGTTTCTCATGTTCTTTATGGATAACTTGGGTCAGGTTTCTCAGTGGCAGGCCATTATTGCAGGAAGTTTGGCAGGCATGGTTGCAGCAGTAGTGACGTATCCTGCTGATGTCATCGAAACACGACTGATAGTGCAGAACACACTGGAACCGTCATACAGAGGCATTCTTCATGCTTTCTGCTCTATTTATTATCAAGAAGGATTTCTTGCACTCTATAAAGGTGTTTCACTGACAATGCTAGGTAATTTAGAAACTATAATTATTTTGTTCGCATTTATGTTCTAGCTTTGCTCTTGTTTGACCATGTCTTGCTAGCTGCATGGTGTTTTAACAGGGCTGTGGAGTCGGTAGATAAATCCTTTGACGACTCAGTTTCTGGTACTCGCAACTCCGATTCTGAACTTCACACTAGTAGAAATACAACTATGCACTGTTCTTACATCAGAGAAGTACTTAACACAATGTTGGCGGGAAACGCATAAACACGTTTTTCGCATACTATTTCTAGAGAGCTCTACAAATTAGCGCTGGGGTGCGGCAAAAGTGTAAACACGGGCTATTCAGCAAATTAAAAATTATGCATTATCTATCGTTAGACATTAGGTGATGAAGAGATACCTGACGATTCGTGGAATTAGGGTCGGAAGGGAGATCAAAATCGTAAATTCAGTTGTCTTTCCTTAAATTTCTTCAATATAAAAGAGTAGTTTTTTAAAAAAATTTTGAAATTAACCTTGAAAGTTGTAATTGTTTATAACAAAATAATTAAAAATGTATTCAAATTATAATAAAGAATTCAATATAAGAAAAGAAACTGAAAGTTTTATTCAAAAATAAGCAATGGTTCAAAAGTTATAGCTATTTTACGCGAAACGTAATTTCCCATGCAACATTTAAAAAATTTGCCCGTTTTTCAGCATAGATAGATGAAAAATGCCCGCAATGTGTTAATTATGACTATTGTTTGTGAAATGGGACATTTGAACTTGCTGTATTTTTTTATATTATAATTTAAATTTATCAGGAGACAGAGTTGGTACACTTTTATCAACTCTGACTCCAGGTACCCAAAATTTGTCTCTGACTCCACAGCCCTGTGTTTTAAGCTGCAATATCTTTTACTGAGATGAAAATATATCCAGAGTTCCTGAATATTTTATTAGTAGTATTTATTGATTTGATATACTGCCTTTACCAATTAAGGACCTAAGCGTTGATCATAATTACTAAAAACAAACCATATAAAGGAAAGGAATACCAATATCAAAAGAAAAGTTCTAGATATAACACACATACAATCATTCAATCTTTAAATAAAGTCACTAAAATCAAATACAATTAAAATCTCAATCTGGTTGAGGGCAGGGAGAAAAAGGTGTGTTTATAATAGTCTTGGAATGGGGAAAAGACTGTTCAGCTCTGAAGATATCGGATAGAGCATGTCAAAGAGTTGGGGGCCAAAAAATAGAACAAATGCCTAATAGACTCTTAAGTGGTCTTGCCGAGGATTTGGAATAACCATTTTATTTGAATCTAATGACTGGGAGTGTATAGAATGGTGGAAGATGAGAGAGATATGGCATACCTGTTTGCAAAGCCTGAAACATAAGATTAAGTAACTTAAACTTAATTTTCAAATGCATGGGCAACCAGTGTAACCGAAAGAGGAGGGGGGTGGGATTACATGTTCAAATCTGAAAGATCTGCAAAGTAAGCATGCTGCACAATTCTGTAATGTTTGAAAACGTTTGATTTGATTCATTAATACCTGCGTAAATCAAATTACAACAGTCAATTTTGGAAATGAGATCCAAAAATTTGCCTCCTCATCCTGTTCCTGAGACTCCCCCCCCCTCCCCAAGCTAATTGGGATTTCAACTTTATTTTTCACTTTTATAGCTCAAGTATTTTTAAGTAAAGCAACAAAGAAATAGAGAACATAAGAAGTGCCGCTGCTGGGTCAGACCAGTGGTCCATCATGCCCAGCAGTCCGCTCACGCGGCGGCCCTTAGATCAAAGACCAGTGCCCTAACTGAGACTAACCTTACCTATGTACGTTCTGGTTCAGCAGGAACTTGTCTAACTTTTTGAATCCCTGGAGGGTGTTTTTCTCTATTACAGCCTCCGGAAGAGCGTTCCAGTTTTCTACCACTCTCTGGGTAAAGAACTTCCTTACATTCGTACGGAATATATCCCCTTTTAACTTTAGAGAGTGCCCTCTTGATCTCTTTACCTTGGAGAGGGTGAACAACCTGTCTATTCCCTTCATTGTCTTGAATGGTTCGATCATATCCCCTCTGTCTCCTCTTTTCAAAGGAGAAGAGGCCCAGTTTCTCTAATCTCTCACTGTACAGCAACTCCTCCAGCACCTTAACCATTTTAGTCACTCTTCTCTGGACCCTTTCGAGCAGTACCGTGCCCTTCTTCAGGTGAGGGCGTACCATGGCCTGGTACAGGGGCATGATAACCTTCTCTGATCTGTTCGTGATCCCCTTCTTAATCATTCCTAGCATTCTGTTCGCCCTTTTCGGTTTCATTGACTTGTCGACCAGTACTCCCAAGTCTCTTATGACATCCCTACTAGAGAATGACATGGAAACAAATTTGTCCCCATCCATGCTGGAACTCATTTTCACCTTTCCGGCCCCATGAGTTTTGTCACTGTCCCTGCACCATCCCTGCAAGCTCTTTCTTAACTGCACAAGCCTCGAACACTTATGATTTTAAAAAGTTTGAGACTTGTGCAGATGAGGACAGAGCTTGCAGGGACAGGATGGGATGGGAAAATGAGTTCCCGCGGGAATGGGGAAAAATCTGTCCCCATGTCATTCTCTTATACTTACTCTATCTCCATTTTAAGATAAGTCCAGTATTGTCATCTTGCATTTAATAGACTTTTAGCCCAATCATAACCAGAAGCACACATACTGTCCATCTTCACTTGAGTCATCATACCCTAGCTCAGCCTACCCATATCGGACATAGATGCTGTGAATGGCCTCCAGATTGCTTGCTGTCAGCACAGCCATGGATTTCTTCAACATAGCTGTCAGTTTCTTCATTTTAAAGATCTGTCATATCTTTTTGTGCTACTTGTTTACTGTGGGAGATGGTGAGCTTCTCCACTTAGCAACTATAGAAGGCCTTGCCTCAGGAAACCGAAAATTAACCAAATCATCTTGCAATAAATACCGTATTTTCACGCATATAACGCGCGCGTTATACACGATTTTACAAACCGTGCATAACCATGCGCGTTATACGTGTGAGCACGTTGTACAAAATTTTTTTTTCATTCTGATCCGGCATTCCCCCTGCGAACCGGCATCCTCCCCCCCCCCCCGCTCGCATCACCCCCCCTCCCCCGCGATCCTACATCCCCCCCCAGCACCGCAAAGACAACTCTTACCCGATTGGGCACCGGCACCAATGCACAGGATGTGCCAGTGCCAGTGCCCGAAGATCCTCCCTCGTTGGGTTGGGCTGGGCTGGGCTGGGCGGTGCAAGAGAGATCCTCCTTCTTCCTGTGCCGGGCTGGACTAGGCTTTGAGCATTTGCGCATGCTCAAAGCCTTCTGGTCTCGCTCTCTCCGAGATAATCTCAGAGAGAGCGAGACCAGAAGGCTTTGAGTATGCGCAAATGCTTAAAGCCCAGTCCAGCCCGGCACAGGAAGAAGGAGGATCTCTTTCGCACCGCCCAGCCCAGCCCAGCCCAACCCAACGAGGGAGGATCTTCGGGCACTGGCACATCCTGGCACAATTTTTCCATTGACATGAATGGGTGAAATCAGATTTTCTGATTGTAGCTCTGCCCACGTGTGCAGGTGGGCCGCGAGACCCCCAGAACATATCACCCCAGGTAGTGAGGGATCTGCATACCAAGTGTAGTTCAAATCGGGCAAGCCGTTTTTGCGTTGGCAGATTTTTACATTTTTGCCATTGACATGAATGGGTGAAATCTGATTTTCTGTTTGTAGCTCCGCCCACGTGTGCAGGAGGGCCGCGAGACCCCCAGAACATATCACCCCAGGTAGTGAGGGATCTGCTGGGCATTATCAAAAAGGGTATCACTACCAGAACGAAGGAAGTTATCCTGCCACTGTATCGAGCAATGGTGCGCCCACATCTGGAATACTGCGTCCAATACTGGTCGCCGTATCTCAAGAAGGACATGGCAATACTCGAGAGGGTCCAGAGGAGAGCAACGAGGATGATAAAGGGTATGGAGAACCTCTCATATGCCGAACGGTTAGACAGGCTGGGGCTCTTTACCCTGGAAAAGCGGAGACTGAGAGGGGACATGATACAGACTTATAAAATCATGAAAGGCATAGAGAAGGTGGAGAGGGACAGATTCTTTAAACTAGCAGGGGCAACTAAAACAAGAGGTCACTCAGAAAAACTGAGAGGAGACAGATTCAAAACGAATGCAAGAAAGTTCTTCTTCACTCAACGGGTGGTAGACACCTGGAACGCGCTTCCTGGAGAGGTGATAAGCCAGAGTACAATTCTGGGGTTCAAAAAGGGACTAGATGACTTCCTGGAAGCGAAGGGAATAACGGGGTACAGATAGAGGTTTACCTCACAGGACACTGAGCAAATAGGGTATGGACTTTTTAGGTTAGGTAGGGAACATTTTCAGGTCATGGACCTGGAGGGCCGCCGCGGGAGCGGACTGCCGGACACGATGGACCCCTGGTCTGACCCGGCAGAGGCAATGCTTATGCTTATGCACACCAAGTTTCGTTCAAATCGGGCAAGACGTTTTTGCGTTGGCAGCTTTTTACATTTTTGCCATTGACATGAATGGGTGAAATCTGATTTTCAGTTTGTAGCTCCGCCCACGTGTGCAGGTGGGCAGCGAGACCCCCAGAACATATCACCCCAGGTAGTGAGGGATCTGCATACCAAGTTTCGTTCAAATCGGGCAAGACGTTTTTGCGTTGGCAGCTTTTTACATTTTTGCCATTGACATGAATGGGTGAAATCAGATTTTCAGGTTGTAGCTCCGCCCACGTGTGCAGGTGGGCCGCGAGACCCCCAGAACATATCACCTCAGGTAGTGAGGGATCTGCATACCAAGTTTCGTTCAAATCGGGCAAGACGTTTTTGCGTTGGCAGCTTTTAACATTTTTGCCATTGACATGAATGGGTGAAATCTGATTTTCAGTTTGTAGCTCCGCCCACGTGTGCAGGTGGGCAGCGAGACCCTCAGAACATATCACCCCAGGTAGTGAGGGATCAGCATACCAAGTTTCGTTCAAATCGGGCAAGCCGTTTTTGCGTGATCGCGGCACATACACACACACACATACATACATACACACATACATACCTCCGATTTTATATATATAGATAGAGTTCTACCTCATGCAAAATTGTCATTTCTTTAATAAGACATTAACTATTTTTTTCTGCGGCCCTCCAAGTACCTACAAATCTAAAATGTGGCCCTGCAAAGGGTTCGAGTTTGAGACCACTGGATTATGCCCATCTGCCAGCAAATAAAGATAGAGAGCACTCGAGTACCGTATTTTCACGTAGATAACGCGCACCCATGTAAAACGCGCACACGGGTATAGCGCGCAGAAAACACAAATTTATGTACAGAAATTTTTATATACCGCGCACACCCATATACCGCGCATACTGCCCGACTCTCCCGTCGCCGCCCGACTCTCCTTTCGCCCGCCCCGACTCTCCTCTGGCCACCCCGACTCTCCTTTCGCCCGCCCCGACTCTCCTCTCCCCCTTGAAGTCCTGTCCCCACCCTGAAAGCCTGATGCCCCCCCCCCCCGAAGTCCGATTCACCCCCTCCCCCCCGCAGGACCGCTCGCACCCCCACCCCAAAGGACCGCTCGCACGCACTCCCACCTGCACCCCTACCCTGAAGGACCGCTCGCACCCCCACAGCCTCCCGACCCCCCCCTCCCCATCATGTAGAAGCTCCTACCGGTGTCCTGCTGCTTTCTCTTGGCGGTCCCGGCCCTTCTGTGAGCCCTGCGCCTGCGCTGCTTCCTCTTCCAGCGGTTCGCCCTTTCTCTAACGTCAATCACTCTTGCCCCGCCGACTCCCCGACACGATTGGGGCAAGAGGGAGCTCAAGCCCTCTTGCCCCAGCCAACCGCGGCATCCCCGACACGATCGGGGCAAGAGGGAGCTCAAGCCCTCTTGCCCCCCCCGACATGATCGGGGCAAAAGGGAGCCCAAGCCCTCTTGCCCCGCCGACTCCCCAACTCCCCAACAATATCGGGCCAGGAGGGAGCCCAAACCCTCCTGGCCACGGCGACCCCCCTACCCCCACCCCGCACTACATTACGGCAGGAGGGATCCCAGGCCCTCCTGCCCTCGACGCAAACCCCCCTCCCCCCAACGACCGCCCCCCCAAGAACCTCCGACCACCCCCCCAGCCAACCCACGACCCCCTTGGCCGACCCCCCACCACCCTTCCCCGTACCTTTGTGTAGTTGGCCGGACAGACGGGAGCCAAACCCGCCTGTCCGGCAGGCAGCCAACGACGGAACGAGGCCGGATTGGCCCATCCGTCCCAAAGCTCCGCCTACTGGTGGGGCCTAAGGCGCCTGAGCCAATCAGAATAGGCCCGGGAGCCTTAGGTCCCTCCTGGGGGCAGGGCCTGAGGTACATGGGCTCAACCCGACCATGTGCCCAAGGCCCCGCCCCCAGGAGGGACCTAAGGCTCCCGGGCCTATTCTGATTGGCCCAGGCGCCTTAGGCCCCACCAGTAGGCGGAGCTTTGGGACGGATGGGCCAATCCGGCCTCATTCCGTCGTTGGCTGCCTGCCGGACAGGCGGGTTTGGCTCCCGTCTGTCCGGCCAACTACACAAAGGTACGGGGAAGGGGGGTGGGGGTTGGCCAGGGGGGTCGCGGGTCGGCTGGGGGGGGCGGTCGGAGGTTCTTGGGGGGGGGGACGGTCGTTGGGGGGAGGGGGGTTTGCGTCGAGGGCAGGAGGGCCTGGGATCCCTCGTGCCCGTAATGTAGTGCGGGGTGGGGGTAGGGGGTCGCCTTGGCCAGGAGGGTTTGGGCTCCCTCCTGGCCCGATATTGTCGGGGAGTTGGGGAATCGGCGGGGCAAGAGGGCTTGGGCTCCCTTTTGCCCTGATCGTGTCGGGGGGGGGGCAAGAGGGCTTGAGCTCCCTCTTGCCCTGATCGTGTCGGGGGTGCCGCGGTTGGCTGGGGCAAGAGAGCTTGAGCTCCCTCTTGCCCTGATCGTGTCGGGGGTGCCGCGGTTGGCTGGGGCAAGAGAGCTTGACGTTAGAGAAAGGGCGAACCGCCGGAAGAGGAAGCAGCAGGCGCAGGGCTCACAGAAGGGCCGGGACCGCCAAGAGGAAGCAGCAGGACACCGGTAGGAGCTTCTACATGATGGGGGGGGTCGGGAGGCTGTGGGGGTGCAAGCGGTCCTTCAGGGTGGGGGTGCGGGTGGGAGTGCGTGCGAGCGGTCCTTCGGGGTGGGGGTGAATCGGACGTCGGGGGGGGGAACTATGTAAAAAAAAATTTATATAGCGTGCAAACGCGTATACCGCACAAGGTTATGCACGGTTTGTAAGAACACGTATAACGCGCGCGTTATATGCGTGAAAATACGGTACTTAAGTAAAAGTAAAAATGTATGTTTTAATAGTAATTAGTAAAAGTACAGTGCAGAATACATTAAAATTCCTTTAATATTTGCGTAAAAAGTAAAAGTAGCACAACTATAATAAGTGCAACTGTTAACATTTTTATCCCAATAACCTTATTTACTATTCAATCTATTTTGCTTTTAGTAAAACTACATTTTTGAAAATGACCATCACTGAGACTAAGGTGTCCCAACAACTGCAGTAGCAAAGTGGATTGTTCAGTTTGATTTAAAACGCTCCTTCAAATTGAGCCAGGTTGCAGTATTACTAATGTCTTCTGACTGGGCCTGCAGGTATTGATCAAGGGAATCTCTGAAACACTTGACTTCTGGAGTGCATTGTGTATCATTCATTATTGCTGAAAATGATGCAAGGAAAGGTGATGACTGCTGGGTGGGGGAAGAGCAGATTTCCAATATTTCCTGTTGGACCTGCTGGTGGTAGTGAGCATTGTGGGTAATGATGAAGCAGAAGGGACCAGTTATCTGGATTACAAGTAAACAGTACCCGATACCCTGCTTCGCCCTCCCCAGCTCGCAAGCACACATGGTTGTTAAGGAACAGGCTTGCTGGCTGTCATATTTTTGGTGACATAAGTGTGTCTTGACACTGACTGAGAACTACTGCTATATAACACAACACCGAGAGCACTAATGGCTGGGGTGCCTGCAGGACCAGGTTTGGGAACCACTGTACTATAATGTTAACCCAACCAGGGTCACTGATGGGAACTTAGCAAAAATATGTCCTAGATCCCTTTTAAATGAACTGCTCCAGTCTCATGTAGCCTGACCTAAGGATTATGTTTAGGTTGCAGTAATATGAGATCAAGCTCTAGACTTTGCCACCTATTGATTCAAGCTGACCAACGAGGTCAGGTTAATCGGAGCTTCCCTTTCAGAATCATCCCTTGGCGTTCATTACTTACCTTTCTTCCCACTGAATTCCATTTACCACTACCCTTTATCACTTGTCAGTCAATTATTTTCCGATCCAGTTTATTGGTTTGGGCCCCACCCTCAAGCTATACCCTGCAGCTCCTTGTGACTCTGGGCAAATCACTTGACACTTCATTGCCCCAGGTACAAAATAAGTACCTGCCTAAAATAAGTAAACCGCTTTGATTGTAACCCACATAGAAAAAGCAGTATGTCAAGTCCCATTCCCTTTTCTTCCTGAGCCTCCTATGAGGAACGGTTCAAGGGCTTTGCTGAAATCTTGGTACTCCACATCCAACACACGTCCTCAATCCAGTTCTTTTGTCACCTAGTCAAACAAATCAATCGGATTCGTTTGGCACAATCTACCATTCTCTAGCAACAGCAGCAGATGAATCCAGAGACCAATGGGATAGCTCACATCTACCAGCAGGCGGAGATAGAGAAACTGATTAACAGGTGGTCCTATTGGCTGGCACTCCTCCTGTTTATTCAGTATTCTCTATCTCCCAGCAGGTGAAAGTCGCTATTCAACTAGCTCCTGGATTCTGGCTGTGACTGGAAAATTATTTTCTCCTGTTGAGGTTTCTCTTCAGTGAGCTGGCAATGCTATTTCTCCTGTGGAGATTTTCTCTTCAGTGAGTTGTCAGTACTATTTCTCCTGTTGAGATCTTCTCTTCAGTGAGACAGGGGTGTCCGGCTGAACGGTGCCGGCTTTAGAGGTTACACTTGGGCCCCCCCTTGTCCCTGCCTCACCCTCCCTCCAATGATAGAGGGTCTGCCCTGGTCCCTATTTTTTCTTCTTTCCCATTAAAAAAAAAAAAAAAAAAGGGACTACACAGCTGAATTTTTGCCCTGCTCGTGCTGAGCAGCCGATGTTTCCCGGCGTCTACCGGCACTATTCAGTAGGTTGTGAGTATGTGTTTTATTCTACTTGTCTTTGAACTTTGTGGTTGTGTGAGAGCTGTGGGTTCTTGCCTATGGCAGTTTTGTTTTGTGGTGGAATGTGTTTTTATATGAGGTTGCTTCGGTGACGTGGCCTCTGTCTTCCCGCGCATAAATAAGGAGAGCTTCTTTTCTTGCCCTGGCGCTTGTGCTGTGGGGTTAGTAGTTTCTGGGACATTGTTTTCTCGATGCTGCCACGGCCCGTGGGGAAATGCAACTGAGTGGCTCTTGGTGTGTCCGCGAGGATGTGAGGACGGCTCCGGGTGTGTTATACAATATCTGAACTGGAGCTGGGTCTTTCTGGAGCGCGGGTGGTGCGAGCTTGTGCTCCCCTGCTGTTGGGAGCCGTGCGCCTTTTCCTCTTTCCTCCCTGAGGTGTGTTTTGCAATGTTTATTGCAATTTGTGTAGGATGCGGCTGCACTATTATATTTATGCCTGTATATGTATATGTATATATATATATATATATATATATATATATACACTTCGGCTATGGGCTCCGAGTCTGTTGTGGGCGGCAATGTTCTCGGAGCCGGCCTGGGGTCGCCAGCACCGCGTCACTCGGGGAGTTATTCTAGGCGGCTGACTTTCTCAGCGCGGGCCTCGACTTCTGCTGTGCGGGGCGGTGTGCTTCTGTTTTGGCGATGAGCTCCCGGTCTGTTTTGTACAGCGCTTTTAGGGGAGCCAGCCGGTTTTGATTCTGGCGGGAAAGTGCCCGCGCTTGGGCCCCCAGCGCCGCGGGGTTCAGTGACTCGTGTCCTGCAGCTGACTTATAAGCGGGTACCGCGGCTTCTTTTTGTTTCAGGGTTGGATCGTCAGCCCTGTTGGAAACAGCTTTGCCCCGTATTGCAGTGCTCAAGTTTGCTGTGGTGTACATTCCACAGGCTTCTCTTGCCGAAGCAAAAGAAAAAAAAAAATAAATAAATAAATGCAGCTAGTTGTTCTTGGGGGCTGTCAATTTATATCCCTAGGCACTTACACATAAGGTTCTGCCCTGGGTTTGGCTGCCTACGCTTGGTTGTGCTACCTTATGGGTTGGCAGACAGCACGGTGGAGTAGGTGACAAGGGCGTGCCCGTGTTTCATTCGGGTGCTTCATTGCCTCACTTGGGGTTCTGATAACGTGCGACGGTGTTGGAGGTTTCCTTAGGCCTTCTGCCTATGGGCTGCGTGCCTATGTGCTGCGTGCGTCTGGTTGTGCTCTAGCATGTTTCTTCATGGTAGTATGCAGGAATTCCGAGTTAGGGGTCTCTCTTGAGGCCTGATGGTTCTTTTCTTCTTCCTGTGGGCCAGCTTGTCTCCAGGGTTGGCTGATTTGTCACGCTTATCGTGTGGTGGTCGCCTTCATGGCGCGTGCTAGACGGCCTTCCGCTCTAGTAGAATGGTCTAAGTGGCTGCTGATCCCTAGGGGTGAGAACCTCTGCTTGCGAGTTCATAGGGTAGCTTGCGCTGTATGCCCATTGAATTCACCCCTTAAGCTCTCTTTTGGAGTGGAAACCTGGTCTGTTCCGGCCAGGTACAGCTCGTTTCTCTGGAGAGGCGTAGGCTGCTTCTGGATTACGCCTGGTGCGCCTTGTCTTTCCTTTGCATGCGTAAAGTTCAGGCAGGTTGCTGAGTGTCCTCATGCTCCCTTTCACATCGCAAGACGATGTTCTTTTTCCAGGTTTGCATTTTTCTCGTGAGGGAGTAGTCGCTTTACTGTCAGGTCAGGGAGCTGTGGACATTTTTCAGGATGCTTGCACCTTTGCATCCTCCTCAGGTTTCCAGTTCGTTCATGGAGTCTCTCTGGTTTGTGTTTCTCTTTGAAGTGTTGCTGATCCTCGGGACAGTTCTTTCTTAGGGTACCACTTAATATTGGGTGGCCAAGACGGGGATATTGAGCAGGCTGGATTCCATTCTGCTGCATTAGTTTCTCAGGGTTACCCATTTCTGCAGTCAACCTGGGAGTATATTTACATTTTCACTATGGACTCTGAATCGGCACTAGGTTTGCCTGCCTCTCTTGGAGCAGCACTTTCGGTTTTGGCACATTCCATTTCGCCTACCCCAAGGGTTCATTTGCGCTACCAGGCGATTTATCTGATTTCTTCTTGACTGCCTGCTTGATTCGGACGACTTCCAGTTGGGTCTTTTGACTGACACGAAGTGGGTGGTATCTTTTCCTCAGTTCTTTACATGCGCATCTTCAAATTTGCAGTGCTCTTTTCTCCTGTACTATTTATAGGTATATCAGGTTGATGCTGTTATTCTTATAGGAGGGACATGTGTTTTTTTTCAGAGACTTGACCGTGGGGTCTCGATCTCAGATTGGCGTTCTTCGCTTACCATGGCTAAGAGTATGGGATTCTGTACAGGTTCTAGAATCCATATTGCTGACTCCTCTGGGAACCTCGGCTTGCTTTCCCCTTCTAACGCTACAGCAGCTGCTTTTGTTCCGGTGGTTCCCGGTATCTCTGGGCTCCTATTAGTTGCTATGCTTCTCCTGCATAGCTCTATATGATTTGGTTGCTCAGCGAGATTCTCTTTCCAAGGCATGCCTCGGTCTTTGCTGGATTAGCTCATGACCACCGACCATTCCGGACTGTCGGGTTGGGGGGCTCGGTGGCTTCCATCCTCAGCTCCAGGAGTCTGGTCTTCAGAGGCGACTAAGTACTGGTTCATTCTTCTACTCTTGAGCATGGTCAGGCTACCTTTCTGGAGCGTCAGACCATTCTTCCGGAATGCCGCTGAGGGCCCTTTCAGTCAGTATTATGATGGGGGTATTTCTCTACAGCTTGGGCAGTAGGTGAGGTACTCAGATGCCAGGTACAGTGGTTGTTCTACTTCAATGGGTGGACCCTCATCTTTCTATTCTGTTGGCTGATCATTTTACGGGTCAGGAAAAGAGTTTGGATAGTCTTTCTCTCTGCGAAATCTGAGCATGGCCCATTTATTGGATGTTACGGTGTATGCTCTAGAAGTGTAGACGTTAGTAATAGTGAAATCTTCTACATTCTGGATATTGGGAATTTTGGCTCAGGCGTTCCAGATTTTTTTGTGGACGTGAGATCTCCTGGAACTTGACCTCATGGCCTCGTCTCACAATTCCATGCTTCCTAGCTTCTTCGGCGGGCACAGGAAGTGGGAGTTAGAGGGGGTAACAGTGTGACTTCTTTCTCACCTCTGGTTTCTCTTTTTCAGTGTTTTCCCCTGGCTGATGATGGCTTGGATTTGCCATCTCAAGCTCGCTTTCCGGGCACAGTATTTGTAGAATCTCTGGCTTGGCTGCGCCATCCTTGCTATGTGGATCTGATGAGCCTTTCGACAGCTGGACTAGGAAGTTTCCTGGTATCTCCGAATTTGCTCACCTTGGGTATGATCAACATGGATATTCATACTACTTTGGTATTACGACCTAGCTTTTGAGCAGTCTTGACTGACGTGTAAGGGTTATGTGAAGCAGGTTGTTTCTTCTCTTATCCAGGCGCTACAGACGTCTTCTCCTGTGGCTTCTGCTTCCTTTTGGAGGTTTTTTCCTTTCTTGGATACTTCTCAACATTTGCACCCTTCCTGAGTTCCTTTTTGGCACAGGTGTATTGCCGATGGCTTAGCGTTCAATTCCCTTCAGCTTCAAGTGCCATTCATAGCTTGTTACAAGGGCTAGGTATATTGCTCTTCGATTACTTCTCAGCTTCATGTAGTTCAGTTCCTAAACGGAGAACGGTATATTTGAACACCTCTTAGAAGCCCTGTCCGGAGTACAATCTTCAGGTACTTCTTCGCAGTTTACCGAAGACTTCATTTCCTCCTTGTGCTGTTGAACACGGGGTTTCTTATGGCCAGGGCTTTGGCTCTGCAGTTTTCCGAGTTGCAGGCCTTGTTCAGCGGGGATTCCTATTTCTGATTTCCAAAATCTGGGGTATCAGTTCGGACGGTACCACGATTCTTTCTAAGGATGTGTCCTCCTTTCTTTTATGACATGCTCCCTTTTCCTTCCTTCTTCCTGGGGGGAGAAATGGGGAGACATGCTTTTATTCACTGCATTTTTTGAAAGTGCGTAGCGTTCTCCGCGAGCAAGGTTTCTAATGACTTTTCATTGTTTAGATCACCTTTTTGTAGTCTTCAAGGGACGCCTCAGACATATGGCGGCATCCAAAGCCTCCATGGCTCGATGGGTCCAGGAGGACATTCTTTATGCTTGCTTGATGGCACAGAAGCGGTTGGCGAAAGTACTTCTTGACCATTCCATCAGAGTGATGGCTAATTCTTGGACTCGGTCCAGAGGTTTTTTCCTTGGAGGAGTTTGTCTCGTGGCTACTTTGTCTTCCGAGAGTGATTTCTCTCAGCATTACTGGTTGGATGTGGGGGCGCATGCGGTCGATGCGTTTAGTGCGTCGGTTGTTGCAGAGGCGGCGTTTGCTTCCCACCCAGATTGAGGATTGCTTTGCTACATCCCATTGGTCTCTGGATTCATCTGCTGCTGTTGCTAGGGAAGGAAAAATTATGTTCTTACCTGTTAATTTTCTTTCCCTTAGACGCAGCAGATGAATCCAGAGCCCCACCCCTTTTTTGGTTGTTGTCTCTCGGTTTTCTCTTTTGCAACTTTCGCAGTTTGTTATTCTGGCGGGTTGTTTTCCGTATTTTTGCATTTTGAGATTTATTATGGGAAAGAAGTTTTTTGCATGCTATGCCTCTTGATGGTTACGGATGCTTGGGCAAGGAGCTATACTGAATAAACAGGAGGAGTGCCAGCCAATAGGACCACCTGTTAATTAGTTTCTCTATCTCCGCCTGCTGGTAGATGTGAGCTATCCCATTGGTCTCTGGATTCATCTGCTGCGTCTAAGGGAAAGAAAATTAACAGGTAAGAACATAATTTTTCCTTAATGAAGTCACATTGCCTCTGATCTTGTAACCCACTGGATTGCAGAAAATTTCCCTAACCTTTATTTCAGCAGCAGCATCTCTTGCCTATCCACATGAGCGGACTGCTGGGCACGATGGACCACTGGTTTGACTCAGCAGTGACAAATCTTATGTTCTTATCTGATTAAGTACTGCTGGATATTCACAGTTAGTCCAAACGAGCAATTTAAATGACACAGTGGTTAGAGCTACAGCCTTGGAACCCTGAGGTTATGGGTTCAAATTTCATGCTGCTGCTTGTGACCCTGGGCATGTCCCCTAATCCTCCATTGCCCCAGTACATTAGGTAGAGTGTGAGCGCACCAGGACAGATAAGGAAAAATGCTTGAGTACATGAATGTAAACTACTTAGGCTATAAGGGGGAGAGTGTGGCGCAGTGGTTAAAGCTACAGCCTCAAAACCCTGGGGTTGTGGGTTCAAACCCACACTGCTCCTTGTGATCCTGGGCAAGGCACTTAATCCCCCCATTGCCCCAGGTACATTAGATAGATTGTGAGCCCATCGGGACAGACAGGGAAAATGCTTGAGAATCTGAATTATCTCATGTAAACCATTCTGAGCTCCCCTGGAAGCTCAGAATATAGAAAATTGGATAAATAAATAATGTGAAGAGTTTCTGTCTCTGCTAATCAGAGCTGAGATTGTGACATCATAATATCTAATTCCACCAATAAGAGCCAACCTCATCAGTGATGTCACAATGGCTTGATTGTCTTATACTTGCCTCACTTTCTCTACATTTTGATTTCTAGAGTGGTGCAGTGGTTAAAGCTACAGCCTCAGCACCCTGGGGTTGTGGGTTCAAACCCACGCTGCTCCTTATGACCCTGAGCAAGTCACTTAATCCCCCCATTGCCCCAGGTACATTAGCTAGATTGTGAGCCCACCAGGACAGACAGGAAAAAATGCTTGAGTACCTGAATAAACTCATTCTGAGCTCTCCTGGGAGAACGGTATAGAAAATTGAATTTAAAAAAAAAAAAGTGGTATATAAATACTAAAAATAAATAAATTTGCTTTGCATATTGACCCCAAAGTGAACATCTTTATTATTTTATCTTCATGTGGTCTAGTAACAGCCCTAACCTGAATCCTATGGAAAATCTGTTGCAAGACATAGACTGAAGACAATCCTTGGCTAACTAACCTCCTTCTAAACTATTTTACTAAGAATGGGTAAAAACTACATCATCCTGCAATGCAAAGTTGGTAAGCACTTATCCTAAATGCTCCATGGTAGTTAGAACCACAAAAGGAGGCAAATATTGAATCGAGGAGTATGCCTCATTTAATGTACAGTGGTACCTTGGTTTAAGAGCATAATTAGTTCCAGAAGCATGCTCTTAAACCAAAACACTCGTATATCAAAGCAACTTTCCCCATAGAAGATAATGGAAACTTGAACAATTCGTTCCACCAACCCCCCCCCCCCTCCCGAGGCTACCGGCGCTGCTCCATCACTCCCTCCCCCCGCTCTAACCAGCAAATGCCCCCCCTTCCCGCGAGAACCGCAAAGCACCCCCGTGCTGAAAGCGGCATCCGCCTGCCCTTCCTCCCAAGCACGGTCCTTACCCCTTCTGCTCGTTGTAAGGGTGAATGCGAGTTCCCGCCTCTTGCCTGGGCTGGGCCTTGAGCATCTGTGCATGCTCAAGGCCTTCTGGCTCTCGTTCTCTCGGAGTACCACTAGGAAGCGGCAGCAGGAAATGAACAAGCAAAGAGACGCAGCTTTTACAAATGAGTAGCCATGTGGTGAGGTGACAACAGCTCCTGAGAAGAGCGGTGAATGACAAGAGGAAGGGAGGAGTGGGGCAGACAGGTGAAGGGGGGGGAATGGGTTGAAGACAGAGAAACTGCAGCAATGGCTTGCTAACATGTTCCAGCTTGCATACAAATCCGACTTAAGAACAGCTTTAAAAATGTAACCTGGGGACTGCCTGTACTTGACATTCAGTCTTCTACCATGAATCATACACACTATATAACCCTTAGTGCACACTGTTTACAGTTGATTACTGTTCCATTGAGCCTCAAAGAGTCATTTTTATACCAATCTAACTATTTAAACCATGGCTATTCGAACTTTGTGTTGTGATCCTCAAATGGGAAAACAAGACTGAAACCAAGCCATCTGTTCCACTGCTTCTGGCCTTTGTATAGTGTCAGCGGCAGCACTTTTGATCCTGTATAGGCCTAGTTATAGTATCCCTGTATAGGGCAATGACACTTGATCCCTCTCATGATCGTGACCCCCCCAAATGCATATTTTGATACCCTAAGAATCATGCCTCAATTTTGGAAGCAATGAAACGCAGAACTTTATACATGCAGTGGTCACCAGAGGGCACCATTTCTTTAATTTCCAGGACCGTATAGCAATAAGGTCTTTGAAACTGACTTCATATTTGATTGTAAGTGGGTATTCGCTATGGAGAACAGGGTAGAAGTTCTCACATAAGCCATTTCTCCTTGGACTTGTATTTTGAACTACAAAGAAGAAATGGCCCTGTACAACAGTTTGCACATTGAAATGAAAAGCTTTGCCTCTAAAAAGACTAGGGGAGAGCTTTCCATGTTGAACTGTCAGTTGTGAGAGTTCCCATCCTTTCCATGGAAACATCCACGCTAGGTAAGTATTTGGTTATATTACTAGTGATGCAGTGGGGAAAACAAGGAAAGAAAGCTCATGGCTGGAATTGGGATTTGTCAGGGATCAACAGTGATGAACACAGTTCAGGGAAAGCCGAATGTGTGACATGCATTAGAGCAGTCTTGTGTCATAGGGAATTTCTCATATGGTTACAAAGTCACTGCTCTAGCACAGTGTTCTTCAACCACTGGTCCATGGACCAGTGCCGGTCCACAGAAATTTCCTGACGGTCCACAGGGCCAGCACGTGCATCAGGCCCAAAACAGTGTTCTTCAACCGCCGGTCCACGGTGCGATCGATGCGGCGTTATCTTCAAGCCAGCTCCCTCTTCCTAACTGATTCAGTGCACAAAGCCACGGGCAGTGGCTCCTATGGGAGTCCTGCGCCTGAACCGGAAGCCTTCTCTCTGATGTTGCAACATCAGAGGGAAGGCTTCCAGATGAGGCACGGGACGTGCAAGGTGCAATTAGTACTATTATGGGGGTGGGGTCTGGGGTGGAGAATGGGTAGAGATGGGCAGGGTCTGGCCCACGACTTAGCCCAGTGTTCTTCAACCGCTGGTCCACGGACCGATGCCGGTCCACAGAATAATTCTTTTATTTCTGCCGGTCCATAGGTGTAAAAAGGTTGAAAACACTGCTCTAGCAGACAACAAATGGGCATCTTTCGGCATCCCTTCTCATAATGGTACCGCTATCTCTACAGTTGCTGCAGACAGATGACATGGAAATTGCAAAATCAAAATCACACATTCCACAATTAGTACTAGTGCATCAAAGCAAAAGTTAACCAGCGAAAGAAAAAGCCTGAGTGTTGGAGGTGTGAACCCACACTCGCCCACCCTTACATCATCAGCAAAAAAAAACCAAAACCTTTCGCATGCAGCTTAAATTATCCTTGAGGTAAACAGAAAAATGTATCGATTAGACACACTAATCTAGATAGCCGTGATAAGGGCCGACGATTGTTTCGTGGCAAGATCGCCACTGCTTCGGGGCCCCCTACTAGAGTTACTGTTCAGCGGACTCTCAACTGTTGCTATACACAGTGTGACCTGCCCCTTCTCACTATATCAGATTGATTCCAAAGTTTCCATCCCAACTTGGAATCTTATTTATTGTTTCATGTATTGTATTTTGTAGATTTTTTTTTTTTTAGTTCAAAAAGTTTTATTGATTTTGAAACTGTGGTGGAAGGCAGTATATTAAATTAATGCATCCAATCCAAACATCCTTCCAACAAACCTCGACATAAAGTTTTTGCATTCCAGGGAGAGACTTAGGGCTCTTTTTATCAAGCCATGCTAGCGGTTTAACACGTGCTAAACCGCCGGCCGCGCTAGCAGCTACCGCCTCCCTTGAGCAGGCAGTAGTTATTAGGCCAGCGCGGGGATTAACCCGTGATGAAACGTCGTGCGTGTTAACCCCGCTAGCGTGGCTTGATAAAAGGAGCCCTTAATATAGGTAACAATGCAAGATATTATATTTCCCTCAGGCATCCAGATGTGATTCATAAGAAAGTGAGCCAAAATGCTGCATCTAGTTTCAGATCCATCTTCATGAACATCTTTTTGTTTGTTTGTCTTTTCATTTTGCCAGGTGCCATTCCCTTTTCAGTGGGGTCTTTTTTAATCTACATTAATCTGGATAAAATCTGGCAGGAACCTAGTGTCCGCTTCACTCCGTTCCAGAACTTTATAAATGGCTGTTTAGCAGCGGGAGTAGCACAGACATTCTCTTTCCCCTTTGAAACTGTTAAGAGGAAAATGCAGGTACAGAATTTTTTTGTTGTTGTTTTGTTTTATAAAATAAAAATTGTTGAATCCTAGTGATTTTTTGGACGTAAATATCCAGAAAACCTGCATGTATGCTTTTTGTGTATTGCCGATGAAACATTTTGAAGGCAATGTGTGTAATAATTTAAAAAAAAAAGTGTAATTTATATTCAAGATTTCAGCACTAGATTTGAGTTTATTGTCTTGGAGTACCCCCTTGCCAGTCAGGTTTTCAACATATTCACAATGAATATGCATGTAAGAAATTTGTATATAATGGAGGCAGTGTATGCAAATCAAGTTTGCAAATTCAGTGTGGATATCCTGAAAACCTGACTGGCAAGGGGGTACTCCAGGACCGAGTTGAGAATCTGTATTAGAGGTGGGAATGGTCTGCCCAGTTGGTAGTACTCGCAATCCTATTAGGCACTCTACCTGTATCAATACTATATCAAAAATTATTCAAAATGCTATTTAAGATTATATCATGCCTTATAGACTAATTGTTAACCACACGTGGGGAATCTCAGGACTTCACCTGTCTGCTATCAATTCATGCAGTACAATGTGACAGCGCTCGTCACTGGCTCACCCAAACGTGTCCTTTACTCTATTTTATTCTCTCTCTCTCTCTTTTTTTTTTTTTTCTTTCTTTTTCAAAATTAAGAAATACTCTAATAATAACTTCAAAATCATTTCCAGGATTTCAATTCATCATAGGTTGTCTACTCCTACTTACATGGAGTACACAACCTATGATGAATTGAAATCCTGGAAATGATTTTGAAGTTATTATTAGAGTATTTATTTATTTATTAATAGTATAGGTAATAGTATGAACAGCAGACATATTTCATACTGACAAAAATGATAAAAAGTTTATTAATTTTGAAAAAGAGAATAAAATAGAGTAAAAGACACGTTTGGGTGAGCCAGTGACGAATGCTGCCGCACTGTACTGCATGAATTGATAGCAGACAGGTGATGCGCTAATTTTGTGCGTGCGCTAAAAACGATAGCGCACCTTTGTAAAAGGAGCCCCTAGTCTGCAACTTCATGTTCACACCTATAGTTTTCCTTATTAAGGTACAAAATATAGCTCTATAGCGCTCTTCATGTTCTGTGAGCAGTGTCTCAAACTTTTTTTTTTTTTAGCTCTGGCATGGTAAACAGAGCAAATGTTTTTCGTGGCACATTATAATTGAAATTATAAAATTGCAAAATCCAGCAAAATTAAATTTGAGTTATTTATTTAAAGTTCTTCAAGCTATGTATGGGCAATTGTAACAATGGTGAAACTAAAGTAGTTAGGACAGAATTGCTAATCAATGTGATGGATAAGCTTATTTTTGAGTGCAAATTAACTCATAGCTCAGTAGTTGACGACAAACACACCATTCATCATCCACCATCTGTTGTTCTCTCTCTTCCCCCCCCCCCCCCCCATTTCTGTCAGAGCTGAAACTCCCAAGTTCACAAAGCTAAGACGATCCAAATGGTAACAAAGCTTTGATTACTTAGTTGCTCAGCATAACTATTGCATAAAAAAATAAAACTAAAGTCACTTGTCATTTGTTCTCGAGGACCATTCGCATCAAATAATGATGCTTGTGTGGGCGGTTGTATCCTTAACGCACGCCGACGCTCATAACATTGACAAGACTCTTGCGTACACGACGTACATGTCATCTGTTCTAATGTATAGCAAAATTCAGTGTGGATATCCTGAAAACCTGACTGGCAAGGGGGTACTCCAGGACCGAGTTGAGAATCTGTATTAGAGGATCTATATCTGTTCTAATGTATACTTGTGAAAGGCATTTTTAAAATAAAGTACAATTCTTACTCTCGTTTAGATTACTTGCAACTGATGTCTAAACTGGCGGCCATGCGCCATAATACGTTGATTTCTTATTCTAAAATCTGTATGCTGGAGACAGCTCTCTCCTTAATTTGGCGGGAGGGGTTCGGAGTATTGGCCCAGCCCTTTTAGTTCTGTCTTGAGTTTTGTTTCGACCTGCGGTATGCATACACTTGTCATTTTTAATGTTATTTTTGGCTTTTGGAGGGAGGTTAGGATTGGTGAATTCTCAGGGGGGGTTGTGTGTGTGTTCTTTTGCATTGTATTGAACAGTTTCTGTATAACAATTTGCGCTGGGAGATGTTGAGGGGTGGGGGTAGGGATTGTGTTGTATTGATTGCTGTAATTTTTGGCTTTCTGTATTGCTTTAATTTTCTTAATAAAAACTTTTCCCCCCCAAAAAATAAAGTAAAATTCTGAAATATCTTGTGGCACTCCCAGAATCTCTTCGGGGCACACGGTTTGAGAGACATGAGTGAACATGAAGAGCACTCCAGAGTCAAACAATAGGAGGCTCATTATTACTGCTGATTGACTTGTCTTGTGTTCATTATTCTTAACTATTTAAGAGTCTGTCGCACATTGTGTTTAACTAGATATCCAGTCCAAATAAAGTATATATCTCCTCTGTTTTGTAAGTCATTTGTCACAGTTATATAAAGGTTCTTTTTCTGTTTTATCTGTAGTGCAATTGCAGTTTGAATGTCAGCCAGTAAGTGGCAACAACTAACCTTAACCAATGAACAGCGGGTGTAATTGATAAATAGAGACGTGCTTTTACAAAGCCCTGCCGAGCCACTCCTGTGGGTTGCTCTGCAGTGCAGTTTTGTAAAGGGACCTGATAAGTAGGTCTACGGTAGACACAGCTATCTATAAGTGATGTGTGTGTGAATTGAGCAGGAACAGTAAGAGAAGTCACAAACAGGAGGTGTATAAATGCGTCAAAAGAGACGCTTTTTAAGATGTATATCTGGTAGTTAAGGGTAAATAGTGTGTACTGCTTCTGGAAGATGTGATGTGGGTTTGATTCCTGGGCCAGGTCTCTGTTCCACAGACCAGCTAAAACTGGAAATGCTATGCATTGTGTGTTCACAGCCCCTAGGCAGAGGGCGTCTCGGCCCTTGCGCAAGAGAAGCACATAGGCTCCTTATTAGCTAGGTTCTTGAGAGAACTGTAGCTTGTGACCCTACTACGGCTGCTAAACATAGTGTTGGTATACAGATAAACATAAGAGTGCAGCTTATGATTTAGTTAAGACAGGTAGACACAGAACAAATAAGCTTCTGGTGAGAATCTGGGAAAAGATTTTAAAGGCCCTGGGCTCGGAGCTGTCACTGCAAAGAAAGGGGGGGGAATCCTTGAATAGCTGTGAGTGAACTATTGGCAGCAGAATCCCAGTATTTGGGTCAAAATCAAAACATAGGTTTGTTGCCATACTGGTTTGGCAGATGTGTCAGAACCATCCTAATGCTGGCACCTTCTTGTGGTATACAATACACGCTACATTCAGATGTGTTCTAATTACCCAGGGGCTTCACCATGTGGTTCAGTGGAGCCGGGGTGATGATGCAGAGCCTGCAGTTCTTGTTAATAGCAAAGAGTAAAGTCAGTTGGACCAGAGATAGCATCTTGGTGTGAGCAATTACCATGAGGACTGCCTTGTGGAAAGCCAGTTCTTTAGAACATTTGCATTCAGCATATTTGACCACCAGTAGGGAATGTCCAAAATGTCAGTCACCTGCTTCACACTGTGCTGACAAGAGCCATTGCTGCTTTAATAATAAATAATAGTACCTTCTAGTTAAAAGAATTAAAATGTTGTTATGGTAGTGTGGGCAAGTGGAAGTGATTAAATTCTGTGATTAAGTGGCCAAACTGGGACTGAACCGTATCTGGCAATCGCTGAGCTTCCATATCGGGTTTTCTGACTTCAGAAAACCCATTTGTCAGGGAACAGATAATGGAGGAAAAGGGAGGCTGGAAGCCTGGATCCTATATATTTTTGTTCCCAGTTTTCTAGTTTTAAGAGGGCCACTTTAGAAAATCAAATTTCAGATTTCCTGTTCTGTGGCAACATTGAATTCTTCAGTGAGCAGGAACTACTGCTGAGTTTAACAAAAGAGGCAAATAATTTGATTGGTACATGGTGCTGTAAGCCTTGCACTGTGTAGAGAATGAGAGCCTGTGAGATTCAAGATGGTCCATGGAGATAATGTATTTTTGCATCCCAGAAGGCTGAGGGAGACCAACTATAATTTCGCTGAGCTTTTCCAGTTATGTAATGTGATATTTATATGTATTGAGGGAAATATCTGTGTTATCCCAGGACAAGCAGGCATGATATTCTCACATGTGGGTGACGTCATCTACGGAGCCCCGATGCGGAAGCATTTTCAAGCAAACTTGATTGAAGATTTAAGTTTGCTCTGCTGCTCCACGCATGCGTGCCTTCCTGCTCCGCTAGGGGGTGCATCCCCTCGTGGTCTCCAGTTCAAAATTTTCCGCGAGCCTAGAAGACGTGTTTTTCAGGCTCTGCCCCAACTGCCTTCTAGCACCGCGATTTTTTCTTGTTTTTTCACGATTAAGTCGCTGTGCGCGAATTCTTTACTCCTTTACTTGATTCCTGCTTCGTTTTCGACGACCCGGAGGCTTCCGGGTCCCCGTGGCCGCGTGGCTAATCGAGCCGCGGCTACTTTCGATTTAATGTCCCGGCCTCTGACCGGATTTAAAAAGTGCACCCAGTGCGAGCGGCTTCTTTCTCTCACAGATCCGCATCGCCGGTGCATCCTCTGTCTGGGGGCGGCTCATCCAACCGACTCCTGCCCCCAGTGCGCTATTTTCCAAAACCGGGCCCTCCGCCGAAGAAAAGCCCGCATGGCGGATCTCTTCACCCCGGACCAACCCTCCACCTCGGCCTCGAGGTCGGCCCCGGCCTCGGCCCCGGCCTTGACCTCGGCCCCGGAAACCTCAGCATCGCCTCGAGACTCGACCCCGAAGTCCTCGGGACAACAAAAAGCCTCGGCTCCGGGTAAGTCCCCTCTTCCCTCTTCAGGTTCTGTAACAGCGAAGAAGCCAACCGCGGGGACAACGGCGACGCATGGCGGAAGCCCCATGCTTACAGCCCCGTCTAAGCCTTCCAAGCCTTCGGGCCGTGCCTCCACCACACGGGAATACTCTAATACGAGGTCGCCCACGGTGGAGCGCACCGAGGCAGTGGACATGCCTTCGATGCTGTCCGTGCCCGTCTTCCAGGACCTACTCCGAGCGATGATCACGTCGGAGCTGTCCGCTGCAATGGCCCAGTTTCAATCGGCCTCGACCTCGAATGTGCCAGACCAGCCTGAGCCTCACACCGAACAACCTCGAGGAAAGGTGCGCAACCCTCGCCGCATCCCATCCTCCTCGGACTCCTCGCCGAGACGCCCGAGACGTTCCCCCTCCGCAGACCGCAGAGGGGCAAAACGTCGGGTTAGAACTACAGAAACCTCGAACCGCCGTACCTCCAAGAGGGCACGAGGTTCACCAACTCTACGAGGCCGTTCTCCCACACCTCGTACGGGACCACTAAGGGTGGCTGAGTTATCACTCTCCAACCCGCGCATCCTCCGAACTCCCCCTCGGACGCATTCTCCGAGGGAGTCCGGATCAAGGTCACCAATCCGACATCGATCGGTACCCCTAACCCCGGCATCGTCTCCGAGGGGCTCCTCGAGACGCCGAAGATCGACAACCCCGGAACACTCTCACAGTGCTTCCCCAGTCTCGGAGCATGGATCAGAGCATGAACCTCGATACTCGAGGGAAGCCTCCTTATCCTTCTCCAACCGACGAAGGTCTCGTTCCCCGACCCCGCACGGGGCCCCGGGGACATCTCGCCCATCCTTCACTCGCTTTGTCCAAGACATGGGCCACACATTGGACTTAGACCTCCAGTCCGACTCCAGATACTCTAAGGAATACCTGGCGGAGCTGGATATGCCATCACTGCCTAGAGAGTCCCTTCGCTTACCACCTAACCCGGTACTCCAACATCTTCAGGAACCTGGAGACCCCCTACATGGTCACGGCCGTACCCTCCAAAATGGAGGCCAAGTACCGCACAGTACCTTACCCGGGATTCGAGCAACCACAGCTCTCCCACCAATCGCTGCTAGTAGAATCCTCCTTGAAAAAGGCTCACCCGTCCCGGGTCTCAGCAGCGGTCCCCCCAGGCCGAGAAGGCCGAACCCTGGACAAGTTCGGCAGGAGGCTATACCAAAACGCAATGATGGCCTCTAGGGTGCAAAGCTACACTTTCACCTTCACATCATACCTCAAACACCTCATTGGACTATTGAGAGCCTTTGAGATTGACCTACCGGCCTCCCGGCAGGGAACGTTCGGCCTGCTCTTAGAGTCCCTCTCCAACCTGCGCCTTCATCTATTCCACGCGGCCTACGATGGCTTCGAACTCTCCTCCAGAGAAGCAGCCTTCGCTATCGCCATGCGCCGACTAGCTTGGCTGCGCCTGGTCGACATGGACCCCAACTTACAGGACCGGTTGGCTAACCTCCCCTGCGTGGGAAAGGAATTGTTCGATGACACTATCGAGGCGGCGACAAAACGCCTCTCCGAACATGAACGCTCGTTTGCCTCCCTTGTCCGGCAAAAGCCCAAACCGCCAGAGTCCAGGCCATACAGGGCCCCTCCGCGCCGCTACCCACAAAAGTCCACCCCTGCTTTCTCGCGGCCCCCACCCAGACGTCCGCAAGCCCACCACAGGGCCATGCCCAAGTCTCAACCGCCCGCGAACACCAAACCATCCCCGTCCTTTTGACGGGACACGTGGAAGGGGGCGGGCCCCCTCCGCCATAGTCCCAGGCCTCCTTCCCATCGGGGGTCGACTCAAAGCCTTTTACCCTCGCTGGGAACAAATCACGTCGGACGCATGGGTCCTTGGCGTGATCTCATCAGGGTACTCTCTCAACTTTCGGGCCATTCCCCCAGGCAATCCACCAAGGAATTGCCCTCCCAACCGGACTCAGCTACCTCTACTCCTCTCCGAGGCTCGAGACCTGCTCCGCCTGAGAGCAGTGGAGAAGGTCCCCCCCGACCAACGGGGGAAGGGCTTCTACTCCCGTTACTTCCTGGTACCGAAAAAAACGGGAGACCTACGCCCAATACTAGACTTGAGACGCCTCAACAAATTCCTGGTACGGGAAAAGTTTCGGATGCTCTCACTACCAACACTCTACCCCCTGATCGACGAGGGCGACTGGCTCTGCTCCCTCGATCTCAAGGAGGCGTACACACATGTCCCAGTGCACCCCGCTCACCGCAAGTTCTTGCGTTTCCAGGTAGGGGACTGGCACCTACAATACCGAGTCCTCCCCTTCGGACTAGCATCATCACCTCGGGTCTTCACCAAGTGCCTCGTGGTGGTAGCAGCAACCTTACGTTCCCAGGGCCTCCAGGTATTCCCTTACCTGGACGACTGGCTAATCAAAGCCCCGTCCAAGGAAGGGGTTATCTCAGCGACCCAACAGACTATTACCTACCTACAAAGTCTGGGATTCGAAATAAACTTCCCAAAATCTCAACTACGCCCCTCGCAGTCCCTACAGTTCATCGGGGCCACGCTGGACACGGTTCGCCTCCGTTCCTTCCTCCCCCCTCCGCGCCTGGAGGCGTTAGTAAGTCTGAGCCGAAGGATCTCTCGGCTGACCTCAGTATCAGCTCGACAGATGATGACCCTCCTGGGCCACATGGCCTCCACCGTCCATGTCACACCCTTCGCCCGCCTCCATCTGAGAATCCCTCAATGGACCCTGGCGTCTCAATGGCGTCAAGACCGGGACCCGATCGACCACTCCGTGACAGTGACTCCTTCATTGCAACGATCGCTCCGCTGGTGGGCCGACTCTTCAAATCTTTCCAAAGGTTTACTCTTCCTCACCCCACCCCACAGCAAGGTACTCACCACGGACTCGTCGGAGTACGCTTGGGGAGCCCATCTGGACGGCCTACGCACCCAAGGAATGTGGTCAGCACAAGACCGTCGCTGCCACATCAACGTGCTAGAACTTCGGGCCATCTACCTCGCAACTGTAGCCTTTCAACATCTGCTCCGCGACCGAGTGGTTCTCATCCGAACCGACAACCAGGTAGCGATGTACTACATAAACAAACAAGGGGGCACAGGGTCTTGGCCCCTTTGTCGAGAAGCCCTGCGCCTCTGGAAATGGGCAATCTCCAACAACACCTTCCTTCGGGCGGTGTACATACAAGGAGAACAAAACTGCCTGGCGGACAGACTCAGCCGCCTCCTCCAGCCACACGAGTGGTCACTACACTCTCAGGCACTACGAGGAGTGTTCGAACGGTGGGGGACGCCTCAAATAGACCTGTTCGCGTCCCCTCACAATCACAAGCTACCTCTCTTCTGCTCCCGGATATACTCCCCGGACCGGCTCGAGGCCGACGCCTTCCTCCTCAACTGGGAGGGAAGGTTCTTGTACGCGTTCCCGCCGTTTCCTCTGATACTGCGGACGCTTGTCCACCTGAAAACAGTACAAGCCACCCTGATCCTGATTGCCCCTCGCTGGCCACGCCAGCCGTGGTTCTCCCTGCTACTTCAACTCAGTGTCAGAGATCCACTGCCTCTGCCTCTGTTTCCCTCTCTACTGTCACAGGGTCAGGGTTCACTGTTACATCCCAATCTTCAGTCTCTTCATCTGAATGCTTGGTTTCTCTCCCCCTGACTGCTCTCCCCGTGTCTCAATCAGTCAAGGAGATATTGGAGGCCTCCAGAAAAACCTCAACGAGAACCTGCTACTCACAAAAGTGGACCAGATTCTCAACCTGGTGCTCCTCCCACAGCCAGGACCCGGTGTCGGTCCCCGTCCCCCTGGTCCTTGACTATCTACTTCAACTATCTCATTCCGGCCTAAAGACCAACTCCATTCGAGTACACCTCAGTGCAATTGCGGCCTTTCATCAGCCCCTGGAAGGGAAAGCCCTCTCGCTCCATCCCTTAGTCACTCGCTTCATGAAGGGTCTGCTAAACGTCCACCCCCCTCTCAAACCCCCCCCGGTGGTTTGGGACCTTAACGTGGTTCTGGCTCAACTAATGAAACCTCCATTTGAGCCATTAGACAAATGCCATCCAAAATTCCTCACTTGGAAGGTAATTTTCTTACTCGCGCTCACGTCCGCACGGCGGGTTAGTGAGCTACAAGCGCTGGTAGCGGACCCACCCTTCACGGTATTCCATCACGACAAGGTGGTACTCCGCACCCATCCAAAGTTCCTACCTAAAGTAGTGTCTGATTTCCATCTAAATCAGTCCATCGTCTTACCCGTGTTTTTTCCCAAGCCCCACTCTCACCCAGGAGAAGTGGCGCTCCACACTCTTGACTGCAAAAGAGCGTTGGCCTTTTACCTCCAACGCACTCAGCCACACCGGAAAGTCCCACAACTGTTTCTGTCCTTCGACCCAAACCGGTTAGGCCACCCAGTTTCCAAACGCACCTTATCCAACTGGTTGGCCGATTGCATCTCCTTTTGCTACGCTCAGACTGGTCTCGCGCTGCATGGTCGAGTAACGGGACACAAAGTCCGAGCGATGGCAGCCTCCGTAGCCTTCCTCAGGTCCACACCTATCGAGGAAATCTGCAAGGCTGCCACGTGGTCTTCGGTTCATACCTTCACCTCCCACTACTGTCTGGACTCCCTGTCCAGAAGCGATGGCCGGTTCGGCCAATCGGTATTGCGAAATCTATTTGCTTAAATTGCCAACTTCCCTCCATCCCTCTTCAGTAAGCTTGGAGGTCACCCACATGTGAGAATATCATGCCTGCTTGTCCTGGGATAAAGCACAGTTACTTACCGTAACAGGTGTTATCCAGGGACAGCAGGCATATATTCTCACAACCCACCCACCTCCCCGAGGTTGGCTTCTTGGCTAGTTAAGTGAACTGGAGACCACGAGGGGATGCACCCCCTAGCGGAGCAGGAAGGCACGCATGCGTGGAGCAGCAGAGCAAACTTAAATCTTCAATCAAGTTTGCTTGAAAATGCTTCCGCATCGGGGCTCCGTAGATGACGTCACCCACATGTGAGAATATATGCCTGCTGTCCCTGGATAACACCTGTTACGGTAAGTAACTGTGCTTTCTGGAATGTAGCTGATCCCTTGGGTCATATAAATAAGGTAAGACCCCCCCCCCCCAAAAAAAAAAAAAAAATACTTACCCAGGACAGGTCCTGGGATGGTTGCAGGAGCCCTGTGAGGTGCTGGCTGATGCTTTATTTAGTGAGGTTTTCAAAGCTAGTATCTCAAATGTTTTCCTGACAGTCCATGGTACTGGGGGGGGGGGGGGGGGGGTGAGCTGAGCAGATCAGTTGGGGCTAAAGTGGTTAAAGAAGCTACCCAGGAGTGGAGTTGATAGCTTCCCGGCTTAGTTGATAGCTGTAGGGAGTTGGTGTTGGGTCTTTGCTCTCAGTTGGAGAACCTGGAAGTGAATTGCACTTGTGTGCATTTGGATTTGGTCTTGCCGGAAGAGAGCAGAGGACAGATTTGGGTCCAGGCTGTAGAAGAAAAGCAGCAAATGGTTGTGGGGGGGCCTCGGTTTAGGGAGTCTTTACTTATAAATGTACACACCAAAGTGCACGTGCAGGCACTCTCCTGAATTGATGTTGAATCCAGAACCATGTAATGGAAACTGCACTGGGAAGAGTCAAATCCAGAAACTCTGGCAAGGTATGAGGGACTCTTGGTGAAGAAGCTATGGGGTTTGGTTTAAGCTGTAGTGCAGAGTAAAAACAGAAGCACAAGCCGGCAGAGCTGACAGTCAGGGGGATATTAAAAGTTTGTTAGTCCTCAATCAGGGACTTCCTTAGGCTCCTTCCTAAGGAAGTCCCTGATTGGCTCAGACGCCTCATGCCCCCCCCTCCCCCGATCAAAGTCTTGGGCCCCTCTCTCCCGGAGTGCAAAGTTTCACCAGTAAGGGGCCTGAGGCTCTGATTGACCCAGGTGCCTAAGGCCCCTCCCATAGGAGAGGTCTTAGGCACCTGGGCCAATCAGTGCCTTAAGTACCTCACCGGTGTATGCCAGGATGCACCGGGAAGAGGAAGGCCTGCCATTTTGAAGAGGTGGGCCTGCCGACAGGAGGGAGCAAGCTCCCCTCCGGCTGGTCTTCTAAAAAGGTACTAAGGGGGTTGGAAGGAGGGACTGCCCATGAGACCACCAGGCTTGCATGGTGGGGGGATGCGGGACAGTGTCAGAGGTGGATCTTGCTGTTGGAGAGGTCAGAAGGAGGGAGAATGGCCCACTAGACCACCAGGCTTGTGTAGTAGGGGGGTGGGGTATGTGCTTAGTTCTTGTGTGTTTGCTGCACCCATAAAAAAAGCCTGCATCAGGAGGGCGTGGGTGTTTCTCCTGCCAATCTTCTGCATGGGGTGGGGGAAGGCACTAGACTAGCAGGCTTTTTTGGGGCTACAAGGAATCATGGTTGGTGGAAGGTTTGAGCTGCTTTATTTTCCTTTCAGTACCTCAGCCAATCAGTGCTCAGGCACTGACATGAAAGTAAGGCTATGGCAGCTCAGACCCTGCCGGTAAATATCAGCTCTGATTCCTTGTAAATGAAAGGGTGTTGCTTTATAAGAATCACCCAGAGAGATCATTTTAATATTAATGATCTCATTAGATTATAATTTTAATATTAATGACCTCATTATACTGCATTTACATAGTACAATCAGAGACTGCTGGAAAGAACAGAAAACCTGGTGAGCTATTTTAATAATCGGGCAGTAAAATCCGTGCATTTAACGATGATTTAGCGCCATCATTAAATGCATGGTGACTTTAGAGAATCGGCTTCTTAGTTGGTTAGGGGTTGGCTGGTTAGTGGGAATAGTCATCAGTACTAAGTGCCACTGGGTAAGCCATTTAAATGTCTCTGAATATTGGGCCCATCAAATATAATTGTTATAATAGTGTGGCTTCATAAAGTCTAGCTTGTTTTTCTTTTTTTAAAAAAAGATAGGTAACTATCCTACATTCCAGGCATGACATTTACACCAGCCCTGGAGCTAGTCTAAATGTCCACACCTATGTTTGCAAGTTCATACATAAATGATGGTTTATTATAATCTGTACACACATTTATTGAGAAAGACATTGGGGGAGCCACTGCATGCCCTGGATCAGTAACGTAGAATATTGCTACTCTTTCGGTTTTGGCCAGGTAGTAGTGACCTGGATTGGACATCGTGAGGATGGGCTACTGGGCTTGATGGACCATTGGTCTGACCCAGTAAAGCTATTCTTATGTTCTTATGATGCCAAAGTATATACAGTACTCAACTGATATTCGCGGGGATTACGTTCCAGGATCCCCCACGAATCTTGAAAAAACGTGAATATGGTTTTTCGTGGGGGTAGGACTGAAGAGGGCAGCGGGAGAGAGCAGCTGGAGTGCCGCGACTGCAGGAAATCACTCGCACTATGCTCCGACCGCCTTTTCCTGCATTAAGTCGGGCCTTATCAAATCAGGAGCTGCATGTCAAAACAGCTCCTGATTGGATAAGGCCTGACTTAGTGCAGGAAGAGGCAGTCAGAGCATACCGCGAGTGATTTCCTGCATTCGCGGCACTCCAGCTGATCTCTCCCGCTGCCCTCTCCTTGTCAGCGGTTCGCAGTCAGAAAATACCGCGAATGACTGGGACCGTGAACCGCCGACTGCGTACAACCGTGGGAACACTGTACTTGATGCAGTTGGTATTCTGTAAGATGTCATTTATGTTTAAATCTGTTTATTAGTTTTCAAAAACAGCGAGGAAACAAACACTCAGAAACAGTGAACAAGAACTATCACCTCCCATGCCCACCCCCCCTACCCCCCTCCCACCCACCCATGGGAACAGTCAATGCCTCCGCTAACATTCAGATAATTAATTGAGCAACCTGCTACGTACAGAGGGTTGTAATGTAGAACAAAAAGGCAACCAGCATGTGAGGTAAGAGGAGCCTGCTTTAGAGTCCATATTAGAAATGGCCAAGCATTCAAATCCTGCCAGCTGAATCAATTGAGTCCTCCAATGGGATAGATGTCATTTATACACTTGTGGGAATGAAGTTACAGAATTGCATCCAAAAGGGTGGAATTTCTTGCTTTTAAAGCACTTCTCTGGGATGCTTCCCCAAAATATTTGTTTTTATAATTGTCCAGTGCTTAAAAGTTATACAGCTTGAATCTCCATTGTCCCAAAGCTTTATTTAGCCCCATTATAGTAAGAATAACCACCTGGTTATGGTATCTGACAGATGGTGCATTTCAGCGAAAGTAGCATTTCCAGGAGAGGGGCAATATTAAAGACATGGTGAACAGGGTCTTATTGTCTTCTAGTTAAGAGGAAGTAATGTACTTGAGTTTAATTCTGTGAACTAACCATAAAATGCAACAAATATTAAATTAGATGAAAATGCACATGCCAACACTGTGGATTTTGTAAAGCTACTTAGATTTAGCATTTAATCTTTGTTTAAACTTTGTATATTACCTAATAAATGTCAAATGAAGGTGTGATAGCATGCAAACTATTAGCAAAGCTCTAGTCTTAGAATCTGCACCAGTGTGTTACAGTGATCGAGAATGGAGAATGACACGGTGAAAAAAATAATTGGTAGGCTAAAAGCCTGAGTGTAAAAATGTGCATGTAAAGATTTAGGGCCCTTTTAATAGATCTTTATTTTTACAGCCAAATTGTTCCTTCCTTACTCCTGTAAAAGGTTTGTGTCTTTTAAACAATCATTAGCCTCAGAAAAATATCACTTATGCCCTCTTGCTTTTCTTTTATATTAAGTTCTGAGAATAACTGTAGACAGGCAGATAGTGAATCGTTCACTCTAAAAGGACTTCTAGCAGTTGTTGCATTTTGGGATCATTTGAGTAGTTTCATTAAAGATGGTGGTATGAGACCAGCTGGTTCGTCATATGGTACAAGCTTGGTGTCAGCAGATTTAGAGAAATACCTGCACTGTTAACCTGAGCAGAGATCGGTGAATGCAAGTAGCCGAAGGTTAGCTGTGCACTTTAATACACAGCAGTGAGTCAGCAGGGCTTAGCTCCTAGATCACCTTTTCACATGACTGGAATCTATGCTGTGCTGAGGACTTTAGCATGAGTGACTGTCTTAGAGCAATCTGTACTAGCAGCATACATACCAACTCCCTCTAGTTTCAGCAAGTAACTGGTTTGTAATCATTTGCATTGCCTTAGAAATTTATCCGCTTAGGAGGCAGGAGTTAAACGATCCATGTTGATACAGATTCTGCAGTTTTGGACCAATTTTCAAAGAAAAGGTATGAGGCCTTTGAAAATTTGTCATTGATATAAAGCAGTATATCGCAAACTGGGGAGGAGGAGAGGCTGACTGCCTACAGGATGTGCCTCTCGCAAATAGAGGCACGTCCTGTAGGTCATCAGCCCACACCAGCGCCTCTCCAGCCGGCCCTTTTCTTTGCAGATACCTCCCACTGCTGGTGCCGGACCCATTTGAAGGGCCTTTGCACATTCACAGACAACTTGATGTCGTCATCACGATGACGCCATCACAGTGACATTGCGCACTTCCGGGAGTCTCAAGCCGGGGATACTAGGCTTAGGTTTAGTGTGCCCCCAGCTCGAGAGAGATTGCGAGACACTGGTATAAAGTATGTGCGGACTATAGTATGGGTGAAATTTAAGCTAGAAAATTGTGTCTCTTCAGATCCACACTTTAAAGGGGGTATTTTCCTGCCCTGGGAATGCTGCTGCCTCTGAGTGGGTAAAAGCATGTGCCCTGTGGCATGATATGCTGAATTCTGCTTGCACTGAGGTTATATGTTCTGCCAACCATTCTATGCAGGTAAAATGCTTTTTACCCATAGAGGCCACCACCCCTCCTCCCGTTCCTAGCTATTTATTACTACTGTGGATCTTCTTTCATACTAGGGGCACTCATTTAAGATCCCAATGAATGAAGTATCGCAATTCCGTTGGCACCTTGCACTTTTGCAGTAGACCTGCATATTTGGGCACATGAAAGGAATGCCTTATATGCAGAGGAACTTGTATTGATGAAACTGTCTTGAAAGTTCTGGCCATGGCGATGAGTCTCGAGTTGTAAGAACACAAGAGTTGTCATACTGGGACAGACTGAAAATCCATCAAGCCCAGTATCCTGTTTTCCAACAGTGGCCAATCCAGGTCACAAGTAGCGGTCAAAATCCCAAAAGAGTAAAACAGATTTTGTGCTGCTTATCCTGGATTTGTCTAAGTCCTTCTTAAAATAAGAACATAAGAGCTGCCATACTGGAACGGACAGAAGGTCTGCCTGAAAGACGATGCAGAAGGAAGAGCAGTGCCAGACCCATCACAGTCACTTGGCCACTGAGGCTGCTTGAGGAGACTGTGGAGATGTGCTGCTGTAGGGGTAACACCAGAAAAAATAAGACCTCCCTTCTACCCTTAGGCAACAGGAGTGTCCAGTTTGTCCCCTGGGGAAGTGAGAGTTGTGGTAAGATAGAAAGGAATGAGATAAGACAACTGTAATAAAGAGCGCTTGACACATTTGTAGCTCTTGCAAAATAGTGATTTTATCCAATGAAATAGATTCATATTCTCTATTAAGCAAAGGTTCCATCTAAAATCAGATCTGTCAAATAGGTAACGATTTGTAGAGAGAGGCTACCCCTCGGGTGTAATTAAGAAGGCTTACAAAAGGCCGCTATGCACATCGGGAACATCTGTTAGAGTTCTTCTGCACCCCAGGAACCAAAGATTGTTTGTATGTTGCCATATTCCTATAGGGCCGGGGTCTCAAAGTCCCTCCTTGAGGGCCGCAATCCAGTCGGGTTTTCAGGATTTCCCCAATGAATATGCATGAGATCTATCTGCATGCACTGCTTTCAATACATATTCATTGGGGAAATCCTGAAAACCCGACTGGATTGCAGCCCTCAAGGAGGGACTTTGAGATCCCTGCTATAGGGCGTTTGACATCAGAAAAATTATCAGGTCTCATTGGCACATTCTACAGTTCCATACATGCTTTGATAGTCCCCCTAGGTTTGCATATTCCAGGGGAAGAAACTTGAAGGAACTAATGATGAGCTCACAATTTAAGCATCAGAAGGCAGGATGGGGACACAGGTCACCATCGGTGTGGCTGGTATAGTGTGTGTGCTTACGTGATTGAAACACAAGGTAATTCGTCAACCATGCTTGAAGAAAGTTTATCATTTAAGATCTGTAACGGATTGTAACATGGAGATGGTGGTGTATTTAATCATCTGTCCTTGTCAACTTTTTTTATATTTTACACACGGCTAGATCTGTCAGGGTAAGAATCACCGAACATTTAAGTAAGATCTGTCGCTGTGACACTACGGCCCCTCTAACTCACCATTGGCAAGAACAATCTCACAAACTTGAGGATTTGAGGTTCATGATTTTGGAAGCTCCGTGGTTGCCTCGGGGTGGTAATTAGCAAGCTTATTTGTGGAAGAAAGAGCAGACCTGGATTTTCCACTGGCAGATGGTGGTTCCCAATGGGTTAAATCGCGAGGTGGAATGATGGTCATTCCTCCATCAGTAATTGACAGCCCTAATGGTAGAAATGTGGTGTACAGCAGAGGGAGTTATGTAATTGAACCGGAAGAGCAATTAGAAGACTATGAGGTATTGAGTATGTTTAAGCACATATTTTGTTAATTTTTTTATTAGTTGGTTTTTTGCTTTCACCTTTTAGGAAAAAGTTCACCACAAAGACCGAGGCGACTGTACAGGGGGTTCTCTGATCACCCTTTAATACACAAACGGACTAGCAATAGTTCTATGACAGACTCAGGAGACCGCATTTAGGGGCCAGTCCCCGGTTTGGGGTTCTTCTACCTTTAATGGTTCTGGACGCTTGCAGTCATTGTGAAAGGAGCAATAAATTTAGAGTGGGAACCCTTTTTTGGCAGTATCAGTATTGAAATATTTGGGACTCGCCAGTGAATTTTGTGCTCCAGTATAGTTTGGGGTTCTGCAAAGGTGACAATTCAAGTAACCTTAACTACTTTAGTCTGGATTACAAGTACAGGAATGAAATAGGCATGTACAGACCAGTTCAACTCATCTGCTTAAAAAAGTTGTCCTTTGTCAGTGGATCATTCTGAATCTTGTTTATAAAATGGTTGTGCTGGTGCTTTTGTATGAAATGCAAAAATATTTTTTGTGGAACTACACTACTTGTATATTACATAACATAACATAAAATTGTATTTGTATACCTCAATACACCATGAAGTTCGATGCAGTTAACATAAGTTAGGTAGAAGACCGTACATGAGTGGTGAGGATACAAGTAACATAGAATGGTAACTCTAGGAGGATATAATTACAAGTAACATGGGATCAGAGAAGGGGCATGCAAATGTGCAGGAGGTACGTGAATTAAGCTGGGATAATTATTATATTTTTTTTTTTTGTTGGGGCATGTCATGGGCGAAGAATGAATAGGGGCCAGTTTCATCAAAATTGCAACAGAAGATATTGATGAATGTGAAGTTACAATTAACTACATTTTGCTCCTCAAATAGTCTTGGGATGTTCTTGAGCAGAGTGCATGACTTTTGGGCACTGCAATTTGTTGTTCTCTGGGCAGCCAAATAATGTTTTCCAAAAGTCTGGCTCAATTCATTTACTTCCACTTGGAGGAGTTGAACTTGCTACTTTTGGACTAGAGAATGACACGGGGAAAAATTCTGTCCCCGTCACTGCCCCGTCCCCGGACCACCATCCTCTTCACCACCCCATCTCTGCCGTCCCCTTCACTGCCCTGTCCCCGTCGTCCCCTTCACCGCCCCGTCACCGTCGTCCCCTTCATCGCCCCGTCACCATCCCCGCTGTCCCTTTCATCGCCCCGTCCCTGTCTTCAGCGTCTTCTCCTCTCCATTCCCCCACCCCCAGCACCCTTCACATGGTCCAGCAGCTGCCTCCCGCTGGCCAGCTGTGCATTTCCCTCCCTCCCTCCCTTTCCCTTACCTTCTCTTGTGGTGAAACTGGCAATTTGTATAAGGCTATGCGCTGTATTGCAACCAGAGCCTTGAAGTTGTGTCGGGTTGCCTGCTAGAAAAGTCTCCTCCGATGCAACCGGAAACAGGAAGTTGCGTCAGAGGAGACTACCAGCAGGCAACGTGACGCAACTTCAAGGCTTTGGCTGTAATACAGCTCGTAGCCTTATAGAAATCGCCAGTTTCAACAAGATGCTGGAAGGGTAGATGGAGGAGCGATGCTATGAATGGTGGAACCATATGAGAGAGACCTTGGTGGGCATCCTCAAGGAGACAAGAGGAGAACAGTGAGTACAGAGTAGAAATGGGGTGTAAATAAAAGATAAGAAGGTAATAAGAGGCTGAGAAAGAAGTGAGAGAGGAAATGAAAGAGCTAGGGTCTGAGAGAAGGCGATGGGATGACAGGGGTGATTCCCACTTACTCCTGTGCAGTGTTGGGCATTACTTTGAAAAAATAATATATTACCAGTTACTGAAAAGATACAGTAATATATTACTAGTTACTGAAAAGATACAGTAATATATTACAGTTACAGTAATAAGTTACTGTAAAATTAATGTTACATTTACTTTTTAATTCTTGGCTGTAAGCAGTTGTTTTGACATTACATAAAATTAATTCTAGCATTTGGAAATCCATCCATTAATCTAAACAGAAAATGCTCAAGTCCTGAAACATAGGGAACCAATACAATTAGAAAGAGATTTAACTCAAATAAGAGGAAGAATTCGTGAGAATAGCTATCAGTTGAGTAGTGCAGAAATCAGTCAGACATCTACATTCAGTCCAGTAGTCCTTGGTGTGGAAGCACTGGGCAGAACTGCCTTCTGGGGTCGGTGCCAGCAAAGAAACAAAAAAACTTCTTCAGTCAGAATGGTTGATTACAGGGGTTTCAGTTTTTGAAGTGTCTTCGTTGCTTCACCTTCATCGCAACAAAGATGAAACTATAACAGCATAACTGTAGACGGAATCGAATCTTTGCAGTCAAGATAATGCCCAACAGTGCTCCTGTGACTGCCTTATGATAGCCTGAATTCCCTAGCAGTAGTACCATGAGACTATAGCTAGGTGGCAGTGACACCATTTTAAAAGAAGGCAGCCACTGAGGCAAAACCAAGGCGATAACTTCTGTTCCTAACACCACTGGGATGAGTTGGGATATGTGAGTGGGGCAAGAAGAGCTAGCTGATATGAGTGAGGGGGGATGCTGGCTGAGGTACCAATGCAGCAATGGGAGGGGTTGTAGTATACAAGTTGACTCGGGGGTTTCAATCCCTTGTACCAGCCCTGGAGGAGGAAGTTACCTGGAGCTGTAGTCAGCCTTAGTGAATTGTGGGGCGGGAAGGAAGGTGAATGCTGAAACAAAAGGGGGTGGGGAGTGAATTCTAGGGGTAAATGCTTGGGAACAGGGGGGCTTAAGTGTGAGAAGTGAGTGCTGGGGATGCTAGGAGTATGAATACTTGTAGGATGGGCTAATTTGCACTTCTTTTTAAAGACCTTCCTCTTCCGCCAATTGGGCCATTAAAAACTACCTCCTCAATATACTTCTAGTACTCTTCGCTATGACCAGTCTGGTCTCTAGAATAAGCTCTGTTATTGTGTACTGTAACCTATTTGTTGCCATGACTAGTCTGTTTTCAAACGATTGTGAATATCTACTTGTAACCCATTCTGAGCTTCTGGGAGAACGGGATAGAAATCGAAATAAATAAATCTTTTCTCTTGTTGATCAGAATAATCTGAAGTGTCATTCAGACAAGATTCTTTATTATACTCTAATCTCATTTTTATTTCATTTTGCTCATAGATTCAGAGTCGCATATTCCCACACTGTGGGGGAACTGATGTCCATTTCACTGGGATAGTTGATTGCTTTCAATACACTGTAAAGACAAAAGGCGTGATGGGACTCTGGAGTGGTCTGACAGCTAACCTGCTCAAGGTAATAACTGAGCTTCTGCACCAGCGATTGAACACAAAATTGGCTAGTGTTCCAAGAACAATATTAACATTGCTAACAGAAAAAGCATCTGTCATGGAGACATCTGCACTCGCAGATCAGACTTCCCTGCCTGGTCTTCTCTTTGTGTGTGGGTGATGCATAGAGCATTTGTTCTAGTGATGGCGCAGGACAGCAGAATGTGCAAACATCTCCTGAACAAAAGAACTGCTGTTTATACATAAGTTCTGAGCTATTTATTTTTAAAATATATACAGTGGTACCTCGGTTTACGAGTGCACCGGTTTGCGAGTGTTTTGTAAGACGAGCAAAACATTTGCAAACTTGGTGCTTCGTAAACCGAGCTTGCCTCGCTGTACGAGCGTCCCCCCGCCCGTGAACTGGCACCTTCTCCCCCCACGATCCGGCACCCCCCCGCCGTCATCGGAAACCCCCCCCCCCCCCCGCCACCATCGGGCACCCCCCCGCCGCAACCTGAGATCCCCCAACCCACCCGAACCCTCTTCATACTTCCAGTGTAGCCTCCGCATCGGCACCGGCACCAGCATGTCCTGTGCCCGAAAATCTGCTTCCTGTGCCGAGCCTTAAAGGCCCAGCACAGGAAGCAGATTTTCGGGCACAGGACATGCTGGTGCCGGTGCCAATGCGGAGGCTTCACTGGAAGTAAGAAGAGGGTTTGTGTGGGTTGGGGGATCTCAGGTCGCGGCGGGGGGGTGCCCAATGGTGGCAGGGGGGTGCCGGATCGCGGGGGGGAGGGGGCCTTCGGGGGGAGCAATGCCGGTTCTCGTGGGGGGGGAGCAGCACTGCTGGCCTCGGGGGGGGGAAGGTGGGGGGTCGGAACATATCAAAGCAAGTTTTCCTTACTTCCTATGGGGAAACTTGCTTTGATATACGAGCATTTTGGATTACGAGCATGCTCCTGGAACGGATTATGCTCATAATCCAAGGTACCACTGTAAATGTATGCATTCCATAATAGGCAATAGATTTATATATAACACTCATTGAGGGGGGTAAAAGTTGATAATAGCTTGGGGTTGCTTTTAGGAAGCTGAGAAAACCATGCTGTAGTACACAGGTGTCAAAGTCCCTCCTCGAGGGCCGCGATCCAGTCGGGTTTTCAGGATTTCCCCAATGAATATGCATAAGATCTATTTGCATGCACTACTTTCATTGTATGCTAATAGATCTCATGCATGTTCATTGGGGAAATCCTAAAAAGCTGACTGGATTGCTGCCCTTGAGGAGGGACTTTGACACCCCTGCTGTAGTATATTTAGAAAGTTTATATTTTCCCTTTGGTGTTCTGTCTCCTGTTTCTACCTTATATTTTTCAATAATGTAAATCACAGACAGAACCAGGTCAGTGGTGGCAAACTTTTCAGTATGTATGTGAAGAAGTCATTTAAAGTTGTTTCATACTGTATGTGATAGTAATGGTGGGTGGGGAAATTGGGAAAGGGGCAAGTAGAAGAGAGGCCCCCTCCTTAATTTCTGCCATGGGCCACAGCATGTCTAAAACCAGCCCTGAGAATGGATGAATGCAAGTCTCTGCTTAAATGCCTTAAGTAAAAGGTAATGAAAACATATATCAAGGGCTGTTTCTCATACTAATCTGGAGGAAAGGAGGGGAAAATTTTTTTGATTTAGGGCCAGATGCACTAAAGTCAGCAATTGTCTATCTTATCGACGGTCGCCTTTGTCTAACCATAGTTTAGCCCTTAATGGACACAGATGCTCTGCTCCATTTTTTTTAAAAAAAGAGAAAAAGCACAATCCCTACTGATGATGGCCCTCCCTGACGTGCACCTCCCCCCCGACGCACCGGGAACTAACCCCACCCCCTTCCCAGCAGTGAAAATGGAAGGACGGATATTCCCTCCCTCCTGCCATGCTGTCCCTCCCCCCCTCTCATGCGAGAAAAATTGGCAGGAGGGATGCCCTCTCCCTCCTGTCAACAGAGGTCCCCCCACGAACCATTCTCTACCCTCCCCCCCAAAAAAAGGCAAGAGGGATGTCCACTTCCTCCTACTACAGGATGCTCCCCAAACCCTCCCCCATTCGCCCCCCCGTACCTTTTTCCAAACTTGGAAGCAGGAGATAAGCAAAGTCCCTCCACCTTCAAGGCTTGCTGATCCAAAATGGCTGGCCTTCCCTCCTTGGTGCATCATGTGATGCATGGGGAGGGGGCCAAAGGCCCTGATTGGCTCAGACGCTTAAGGCCCCGCCCAAGGGAGAGGAGAGCCAATCAAGGCCTTGGGCTCCTCCCTCTCTATCCCATGTGATGTATGGGGAGGGTCCTAAGGTCCCTGGTTGGCTCTCCTCTCCCTTGGGAGGGGCCTTAGGTGTCTGAGCCAGTCATGGCCTTGGGCTCCTCCCCATGTATCACTGAGGAGGAAAGGCCTGTCATTTTGGATCGGCGGGCCTTGAAGGTGGAGGAACCATGTTTCCTTCCTGCTTCCTTCTTCAGAAAAAGGTTTGGGGGAATCATCTGGTGACATGAGGGGGGTAGACATCCCTCCTGCTTTTTTTTGTGGGGGGGGAGGGTATGGTTTGTGGGGCCCTCTGTTGGCAGGAGAGAATGGGCATAGCAAACATCCCATTTTTGGCAAAACTAACTGAAAAGGTGGTCTTTAATCAAATTTCTGACTTTATTGAAAAAACAAAAACTTCACCCCAGCCAAACTGGGTTTCGCAAACACCACTCAACTGAACACTTCTTGCTTGGCATTACAACTACCATCTTATACTATCTTGATTTTCACCAGTCCATTATACTCGTTTCTCTCGACCTACAGCCACATGTGATACTATAGACTAGTGGTTCCCTACCCTGTCCTGGAGGACCACTAGGCCAGTCAGGTTTTCAGGATAGCCCTAATGAATATGCATGGAGCAGATTTGCATGCCTGATACCTCCATTATATGCAAATCTCTCTCATGCATATTCATTAGGGCTATCCTGAAAACCCGACTGTCCTGGGTTGGGAACCACTGCTATAGACCACAGGTGTCAGTCAGTCCTCAAGGGCTGCAATCCAGTCGGGTTTTCAGGATTTCCTCAATGAATATGCATGAGATCTATTAGCATACAATGCATGCAAATAGATCTCATTGTGGAAATCCTGAAAACCTGACTGGATTGCAGTCCTCCAGGACCGACTTATAGACCACCAACTTTTACTAAATAGACTATCCTCTGTCGGTTTCAATGATCAGGTACTCAACTGATTTTAAGTCCTACTTCGCCAACCGCACTTCCAAAGTGGTATTTAATGATTCATCATCCGAAACTTATATAAACAATCACGGAATTCCTCAGGGGTCTATTCTCTCCCCACTTTTGTTCAATATCTATCTAGCTCCCCTTATGACCCTGTGCCAATCCATCAGCTTTTCTGCATTTGCCTAAGCTGTTGATATTCATTTTCTCCATCCTTTAGACCCATCAAACATCTCAGAAATTGATGATATCATTCAAAAACTAGGCACCATAAGCACATGGTTACACGAAAACATGTTGGCATTGAGTTCCCAAAACAAAAACTCTTACTATGGAAAGATGGTATATCACTATGCTCCCCAATTTGTATTGATAATATCCCACTTAAAATGGTCTTATCAGTAAAAGTATTAGGAGTAATAACTTGATCAGAAATTGAATTTCCCCAAACAAATCAGCGCTGTGGTCAAAAACTTTTTTTATATTGCAAATGATCCGTTCTCTGGCAAGCTGCCTAAACCGTATATCCCTTAATGTCCTGGTCCACTCCCTTTTATAATATCAAAACTAGACTACTGCAATTCTTTATACAAGGGTATTTCACTGAAAACTGATGCCTTCAAATGATACAAAATAACGATATCAAGATTATCACTAACTCCAGAAAATTTGATCATGTCGCCCCTCTTCTGAAAAAAGCCCACTGGTTACCAATTGCACACAGAGTTACATATAAAATAGTACTCATAACATATAAAGTTCAAATTACAAATGCCTCCAGTTTCATCGATAAACGGCTTATACCACACACTTTATCTCGTTCATTAAGATAGTCCCCTCTTTGAAAGTAATCAATACACACCAGTTCTGCAGACTGTCATGCAGAGAGACCAAAATCTGATTCTTTTCCTCAGACTGGCTAGGACTATTGATTCTGCAATCTTCCCTCAGCTCCCTCTGAAAGAGGAATGAACATTAATTTGCTGAACAGTGAAGATTACTTCCTGACTCAGGGACTGAGTTAGCTTACACCAGTTAGCTTACATTTTTATGGGTAAAAATCAGCGAAAAACATGCACAAAGCCTCATGTGGACACCAGCACACAGCACATTTAGATGAAGCATAGATGCAAAGTGCATAGTAGGCCAAGAAGGCTGAGCACAGCACAAAGTCTGAAGAGGCAGCAACTTAACATATTCTTCTGCAGTTGCTTTTTTTTTTTCTTTTTACTGCAATATATAAGATGCATATCCTTATGGAAAAAGAGCATACATAAAGAAATAGCTGAGGCAGAGGTATGCTGGAACAAAGGGCAAAGTGTAGGGCTGTTGAGAATTGCATGTGTGCACAGGTCTATATCATCACTCAGACGGGTGCTTATATCTGTACATGTATAAATCTCTCGGCAATGAGAGGAAAACTGAGCCAAGAGTGACACCACCTGAAGTTTTCATTTTAAAAATAAGTTCCTGGTTTGCTGAGAGTGGTTTGAAGAATGTGTCTAACTCTGTTCTTTAAAGATTGGGGTTTTAAGATCCTGGGAATAATAATAATAAAAAAAGTTTCCCTAGCAACAGCAGCAGATGAATCCAGAGACCAATGGGATAGCTCACATCTACCAGCAGGCGGAGATAGAGAAATTGATTAACAGGTGGTCCTATTGGCTGGCACTCCTCCTGTCTCATCAGTAATCTCTATCTCCCAGCAGGAAAAGGTCGCTATTCAACTAGCTCCTGAATTCTGGCTGTGGCTGGAACTTTATTTTCTCCTGTTGAGGTTTCTCTTCAGTGAGACTGCCATTCTGTTTCTCCTGTTGAGGTTTCTCTTCAGTGAGCTGGCAGTGCTATTTCTCCTGTTGAGATTTTTCTCTTCAGTGAGACAGGGGTGTCCGGCTGAACGGTGCCGGCTTTAGAGGTTATACTTGGGCCCCCCCTTGTCCCTGCCTCACCCTCCCTCCATTGCTAGAGGGTCTGACTGGGTCTCAATTTTTTTCTTCTTTCCCTTCTCTGTAAAAAAAAAAAAAAAGACCACAGTTGTTACATTCTGCCATGCTTTTGCTGCAAACTGGATTCAACTGGCTCTAACAACTAGCTTGTGAGTATGTCTGGCTTTTACGGTTGTTTGAACTTCAGGTTCTGTTTGGGAGTCTTAGTACTGTGGGTTCGGTCATCATACATTTAAGGTATGGATATTTTATTGAGGCTAAGTTTTATGACTAGAAATTCATGGAGGGAGCCGGGACTTCCCACCCTTTGCATGCACGCGCTTTGTTTCCTTGTTGGTTACAGCGCAGCAGTAGCGATGCGATTTCATGCTCGTACTTGTTCTCATTGTTGGGTTTCAGTGCAGCAGTAGTCCTGTTTATTCTGAGGCTCTCTTTCATCAGTGTTTGTCACGGCCATGTGCAGCTGATTGTGCAGGTGCCGGTTTCTAGCAGCGCGCATGAGATGGGATATGTTTTTTCCGGCGCTGTGGGCTGTTCTTCTGGTTATTCCCCGAGTCTGATTTTCTTTATGCAAGCCACAGCAGGGTAAATTTTGCGGGGCTCGAGTCCGACTATGTTTCTAGGAGCGTTGATGCAGCGGCCACGTGTCAGCGAGAATCAGGCGTGCGCATGGGTCTCCGGCAATGGCGGGAGAGCTGCAGCGTTCTGGTAGTTTGTTTCCAGCTGACTTTGGTCAGGGTATGCCAGGGCTTCTCTCCTTTCCGGTTCAGACAAGTTGTATGTGTTTCACCAGCTTTGGGACAAGCTTGGGCAGCTTTATATGTCTATGTCTGTGTTCCTGCTGTACTCCCTTGAAGGAAGCTGCTTGTTTAATCAGACTCTGGGGTTAGCTCTCAAGGGGTTTACCAGAGAGACTCTGACCTGTGCTAGGTCACCCAGTCTCGGTTTGTCTCCAGACTGGGGCGACATACGGCAACTCACGGCACAGTGAGATCAGCAGTAAGATAGTGCCCTGTATTTCACACAGGTGTCTCATTGTCTCTCTTGGGGTCCCTGCAGATTGAGCCTTTGTCTATTGGTAACTGTCCTTATTTGGGCCTCTGTGCTGAGCTGCATGTGTCTAGTAGTGGCACAGGATATTTATGCCTAAAGGTAGTACAAGCAGTTTCCAAGTTCGGGCTGTCTCTATGGGCATAATGACACTGCGCATATTCCTGCGGCCAGGACTCTCTTTCTCTATTTCTGAGGGGGCCTGGACTTCAGATTTCCATGCTTATCACGCTGGTTTCTCCTGTCACCATTTTCTCATGGCACATGCTAGACGGGCCCCCCGACCAGACAGAAAGGGCTGTACAGCTCCTTTTAACCAGGAGCCAGTTATCTATTCTATCAAACCCACGGAGGATCACGCACTATGTGGCTGTTAGCCTTATCCCTGAAGCTCTCATTAACGATGTGAGCTTTGTCTGATACCTGTAAGGATGCTGTTGTTTTCCACGGGGCGGTAGATGCAGCATCTTGATTGAGTCTAGTACGTATTCACTTTAAAGGACATACGTATTTCGCTCATGTTGCATGGGGTTAGTACTGTTTTCATGGTTCCAGTATATTCCTCTGTACATTGTGAACCTTGATTTTTCCTAGGAGAATCTTCTTGCAGATCCTACAGTCTCATTCTGCCATTCCCTGACCTTCTGCACTTCATTCTGAGGGGATCTTGACTTCTTCCAATGACTCTTCAGGCTTTCTCATGAGGGAGAAGACACTATAATGTCAGGTCAGAGGGCTGTGAAGATTTTTCAGGATGCTTGCATCTTTGCATTCTCCTCAGGTTTTCCAGTTCGTTCGTGGAGTCTCTATGTTTTGTGTTTCCCTTTTCAGTGTTACTGGTCCTCAGGACGGTTCTTGTAGTTCTTCGGGAACTAAGGGACGTTGTTCCACTTACTGCATGGTGCCCGAGACGAGGGCATTGGACAGGCTGGATCCCATTCTGCTGAATTAGTTTCTCGGGGTTACACATTTCTGCAGACAACCTGGGAGTATATTTACATTTTCTCTATGGACTCCTAATCGGCACTTGGTTTGCCTGCCTCTCTTGGAGCGGCGCTTTCGGTTTTGGCACATGCCATTTCGCCTACCCAAGGTTTCACGAACGTTTTAGGTGATGTGGGCGGTGGTACCGTTTTTGGCACTACCAGGCGATTCATCTAATTTCTTCTTGACTGCCTGCTTGATTCGGACGACTTCCAGTCGGGCCATTTGACTGACACGAAAAGGGTGATATCTTTTCCTCAGTTCTTTACACGTGCATCTTTGAATTTGCACAGCACTCTTTTCTCCTGTACTGTTTATAGGTATATCGGGGTGATGTTTTTATTCATATAGGAGAGACATGTGTTTCTTTCCGGAGACTTGGGCGTGGGGTCTCGGTCTCAGATTGGTATTCTTCTTCGCTTACCATGACCAAGAGTATGGGATTCTGTACAGTTTCTGGGATCTATATTGCCGACTCTACTGGGGACTTCGGCTTGCTTTCTCCTTCTTACGCTACAACAGTCGCTTTTGTTCCGGTGGTTCCCGGTATCTCAGGGTACTAATTATTTGGTATGCTCCTCCTGCATCACTCTGTATGATTTGGTGGCTCAGCGCAATTTCTCTTTTCAAGGCATGCCTCGGTCTTTGCTGGACTATCTCATGACCACCGACCATCCCGGGCTGTCGGGTTGGGGGGCTCTGTGGCTTCCATCCTCAGCTCCTGGAGTCAGGTCTTCAGAGGCGACTCAGTACTTGTTCATTCTTCTGCTCTTGAGCAGGGTCAGGCTACCTTTCTGGAGCTTCAGATCATTCTTCCGGATTGCCGCTGAGGGTCCTTTTGGTCAGTATTAAGATGGGGGTATTTCTCTACTGCTTGGGCAGTAAGTGTTGTACTCATTGGCAGGTGAAGTTGTTCTGCTTCAATGGGTGGACTCTCATCTTCGTCTTCTGTTGGCAGATCCTTTTATGGATCAGGATAAGAGTTTGGATAGACTTTCTCTCCGCGGAATCTGAGCATGGCCCATTTCTTGTATGTTACAGTGTACAGCGCTGTGTACGCTCTGGAAAGTGTGCATGTTAGTAATAGTGTAATCTTATGCATCCTGCATATTGAGATTTGTGGCTCAAGCGTTCTAGCTCTTTTTATGGAAGTGAGATCTGCTTGACCTAGACCTCATGGCCTCGTCTCTCAATTCTAAGCTTCCTAGCTTCTTCGGCGGGCCCAGGGAGTGGGAGTTAGAGGGGGTAGCTGCATGGCTCCTTTCTCGCTTCTGCCTTCTCTTTTTCAGTGTTTTCCGCTGGCTGATGATGGCTTGGATTTGCCACCTCGAGCTCGCTTTCCGGGCACAGTATTTGTAGAATCTCTGGATTGGCGGCACCATCCTTACTTTGCGGATTTGATGAGTCTTTCGACAGCCGGACTAAGAAGTTTCCTGGTATCTCCGGCTTTGCTCGCCTAGGGTCCGTTCAACATGGATATTTGTACTACTTTAGTATTACGACCTAGTTTTTTGAAAAATCTTGGCTGATGTGTAAGGATTATGCGAAGCAGGTTGTTTCTTCTCTTATCCAGGTGCTCCGGACGTCTTCTGCTTCCTTTTGGAGGTTTTTCCTTTCTTGGGTGCTTCTTAACGTTTGAACCACTCCAGAGTTCCTTTTTGGCACAGGTGTATTGCCGAGAGCTTAGCGTTCAATTCCCTTCAGCTTCTAGTGCCATTCTTAGCTTGTTACAAGGGCTAGGTATATTGCTCTTCGCTTACTTCTCAGCTTCATGTAGTTCAGGTCCTAAACAGAGTGCGGTATATTCATGCGCCTCTTAGAAAGCCCGGTTTGGAGTACAATCTTCACGTACTTCTTCTCAGTATACCGAAGGCTTCATTTCATCCTTGTCTTTTGGGACTCTAAAGGGCTGTGCCGTTGAACATGGGGTTTCTTGTGGCCATGGCTTCAGCTCTGCAGTTTTCTATGTTGCAGGCCTTGTTCAACGGGAATTCCTATTTCTGATTTCCGAAATATGGGGTATCAGTTCGGATAGTACCATTATTTCTTTCTAGGGGGGTGTCATCCTTTCTTTTATGTCATGCTCGCTTTTCCTTCCTTCTTCCTGGGAGGAGAAATTGGGAGCAGTGCTTTTATTCACTGCATTTTTTGATATGTACGTAGCGTTCTCTGTGAGCTCGGTTTCTAACGACTTTTAGTTGTTTATATCTCCTTTTCGCATTCTTCAAGGGACGCCTCAAACGTTTGGTGGTGTCCGAAGCCTCCATCGCTCAATGGGTCCAGGAGGACATTCTTTATGCTTGCTTGCTGGCAGGGAAGCGGTTGGCGAAAGAACTTCATGACCATTCCGCTGGAGCGATGGCTACTTCTTGGGCTCAGCCCAGAGGTTTTTTCCTTGGAGGAGATTTGTCTCGCGGCTAATTGGTCTTCCAAGCGTGCTTTCTCTCCCCATTTCTGCTTGGATGTGGGGGCACATGCGGTAGGGGCGTTTTGTGCTTCGGTTGTTGCGGAGGCGGCGTTTGCTTCCCACCCAGATTGAGGATTGCTTTGCTACATCCCATTGGTCTCTGGATTCATCTACTGCTGTTGCTAGGGAAGGAAAAATTATGTTCTTACCTATTAATTTTCTTTCCCTTAGACGCAGCAGATGAATCCAGAGCTCCACCCTTTCTGGATATTGTCTCTCGGTTTTTTCTTTTGCAACTTTCGCAGTTTGTTATTATGGCAGGTTGTTTTCTGTATTATTGCATTTTGAGATTTGTTATGGGAAAGAAGTTTTTTACATGCTATGCCTATTGCTGGTTACGTGTGCTTGGGCAAGGAGCTATACTGATGAGACAGGAGGAGTGCCAGCCAATAGGACCACCTGTTAATCAGTTTCTCTATCTCCGCCTGCTGGTAGATGTGAGCTATCCCATTGGTCTCTGGATTCATCTGCTGCGTCTAAGGGAAAGAAAATTAACAGGTAAGAACATAATTTTTCCTTATATACCGCAGGACCGTGAAATTCTATGCGGTTTACAATGATTAGAAAGATGCTACAGATTGAGTGGAATTTACATAATTGGAGATTAGTGGCTAACAGTTTAAGATATCAGTTGTTATGGGAGAGATTGAGATGGGAGAGATTGTGCAGATCAGCTACCTAGGTATTTCAAGAACAGGTATGTTTTTAGCTGTTTCCTAAATTCACCATAGTTATTTGCGTGCATAATTAGGGGATTACAGAATTGTTATTCTGTGCATAAATATTGATAGTGCAAAAATGTTATGTACAGATATTCAGTGGTCTCAAACCCTTGGCCCGGGGGCCCACATGCGGCCCACCAGGTACTATTTTGAGGCCTTCAGTATGTTTATCATAATCACAAAAGTAAAATTAAAACAGTTTCTTGATCATGTGTCTCTTTAGCTATAAATTACAATATTATTATTAAGATTTAGCCAAAAGGAAAGATTTATAAACTATAAAGAGTTTTACTTCATGCAAAATTGTAATTTCTTTAATAAGACATTAACTATTTTTTTCTGCGGCCCTCCAAGTACCTACAAATCCAAAATGTGGCCCTGCAAAGGGTTTGAGTTTGAGACCACCGAGATATATGCACATGCATTTCCAACCAAGAAAAAAGATCCAGGTAACATCATTGACAACAAGCTGAAGCCTTCTGCTCAGTGTGTGGCAATGGCCAAAAGTGGAAACAGAATGCTAGGAATTTTAAAGAAAGGGATAAAAACTAAGGCAAAGAATATTCTAATGCCTCTTTATTGCTCCATGGTATGAATTCACCTTGAGCATTATGTGCAATTCAGATGCTATTCATACACTCTTCTATGTTAGCACATGTTTGTTTTTTGCACTTGGCTTATCTGTATAGTACAGTATTTGGTTACTGCATTGAGGAGCAAATATTTGACATTACACTTATGCAAGGAAATCAAGCACTTAGCTTTAGTGCATGGCTCTAATGCAGCGTTATTGAATTGGCTCCTCGGTACTCCAAAAGGGAACATGACTGCACTCTTGGCTGGCCTAAGGAGAGGGTGTGAGTTATAATATTATCTGAGTAATTGAGGAAGTCATTAATAGAGGTTTGTAGTTCTGGAGGCCAGCCCTGATTCCTGCTGAGCCAGAAGTATAAAGAGGAGGAAGCTACCAGAACAAATTAAATTTAGTGTTTTTAGTTTTTAAATTATATCACGCATTTTCTTGTTTGAAGTCAACTGCAGAAGTCTCCTAGGGTGGTGGAGGGGGAATTGTCAGGGCCTTGCCCTTCTAAGGTTGTGGAAGGTGGAGATGCCGTGGGGATAGATTGTACTTTGGCATAATAACATGCTCTAATTATGTATCAGCCAAGTGAATGAAATAGAAATACAGTAGTTTATACAGAGACAACTTATGTAAAATTATATACAGTCTTAGAGATCTAATCTTTCTTAAAATATTAACAAATAAGGTTATTTATTTACTTATTTGGATTTCAATCTTTTCTTTCAGATTGTCCCATACTTTGGTCTTATGTTCAGCACCTTTGAATTTTGCAAGCGGATCTGTCTCTATAGAAATGGTTATATTGTCTCCCCTTTGAGCTACCAGTTGACTCCTGGAGTAGATCAGAGCTTGCATCCCCAGGAACTTAAAGAACTAAAGAGATGCCTCAGAAGAGGAAACTTTGAACCCAGAAAATCCATTCTAAAAAACTGACCAAGTTTCTGAAAGCATCAGCAATTTGGAATTAGCAGCAAAGAAACCACCAGTGTTCACTGTGACAAGGACTCTCTTGGCATTGGTGTTTCCAGCCACAGGCAAGATCTCATCACAAGGGCACCTTAAATCTTTCATTCAAATGGTATTGGAGGAGGACTAGGAGTTTCAAAGTGTACATGAATACTTTTTAGATCACAATTGTTACTGCAGTTTATATTTATATATATATACATATATATATTTATAGATATATATATATATATTTATAGATATATAGATAGATAGATATAGATATAGATATATATATATTTATATAGATATAGATAGATAGATATAGATATATATATATATTTTTTTTTTCCAATTCAACAGCTTTTAGTATTAAAAATCATGTATGTGATTGCAGAATAGCAAGGGCTACCTTTTTCAGCAGAAAAAGCAACAGCGATTTTTACTTCTGAGAAGGGAAGTCCATCACCGTACAAATGTATTTAACACAAGTTTTATTGTTGAGTTCTTTCCCTGCAACTCCAGTATTGTTTGGGGGGGGGGGGTTGGTTTGTTTGTTAATACCCTGTCCATTGACTTTGCTCATTGATGTCCTCTTCAGTCAAGAACAGCTATGCAATCATATTGCAACCAGGAGAATGAAGATGACACCCAGTGTAGGTGTTGCCATACTGAACTGTCTCACTATAACCACTGTGATCTGAAAAAAAAAAAATGCAGTTTAACTTTAGTTCTGAACACAAGGAGGAGAGCAAAGGGTGAGCCTTTCAGAAACAGACTGACACAAAAATGGTTTTTAAGAAAGGAATCTGATTATACCTTGTAATATTTGGCTCCATTGAGACGTAGGACTTTTGGAATCATTTTGCTTAGGTGGTCTTGTTCTAGCTCCATGGGTGCCCTAGAACTTGAATACTTCCTTTTTGTTTTTAAACATTTTTTATTATTTTATTAAATTACAATAGTGTAATACATTTAATTGAAAATAGCAAAATATTGCAGAGAATACACTATTTCAAACAAATATATAGAATCATAACTATACCCAACCCTTACATCAATTATTAATATTAATAATACTAAACATCTTTAATATGAAGATTTCATATCCATTTTTCCAGTACCTTTCCCTACCTTACCCCCCCCCCCCCATCCCATCCCAGATGTGTAGTGAAAAAACTCAGAAGGCAATACATTATCTTTTACTTTGAAGCAGCAAATAAAGCCAATGGACTCCATATTTTGTTAAATAAAACACTAAACCCTAAACATACTTCCAATCTCAAATTTGCCTGTGCCGCTTCCTCAATCTCCTGGATTTATAGCAACTGAAAAGAGAGAGAATTGATCTTGGGCTTCGACTGCTTTGGATCCTGAAGTGCAGACAACAAACCAGTTGGCACAAATGTTTAGTGGGTAGTAACCATAATATGGTGGTTAACGTCATAGACATGTAAGGCTACATTCTGCAACCGGTGCCGGTATTGGCTGGTGGCTCCCAAACTGGCACCCGTCGCTTGTCAATCATACACCAGCGCCAGTTGCAGAATCGTGGCCACGTCAAACGTAGGCGCCAGAAATGTAGGCCAGGGTTTCGAAGGCTGACATTTCTGGGGCCTTTATTTGCTGTAAATTGCAGCTACGGTCATTTCCAGCATTAGCCATATCTTCTTTGTCCTTAGGTACCTCTTTAGCAGCGATTAAGGTGCCAGTTTGGGAGGCGCTGCCCGGCAGCTAAGTTTTTGTTTGTTTGTTTGTTTACGGAGCTTTTGACGTAGGTTTGGTCACTTAGGCTGCAGGAGGCGCTGCATCACTTAACTCGAAGCACAGTTTGTAGAATCAGCCCCATAGTTTGTCTCAAATATTTTTAGTACCTATACACCTGCATTGGGAAAAGTAAACATTATAAAAGGGGGGGACACAGACTATACCCTGGCTGGAAATCCATATATAAATAGAAAAAAGTAAACTGAGAAGAACCCAAAACCCATGTCGAAATTAAATTATTATTACTTCTGGCGGAATTCTGCGCAAACTTTCCATTTTGTCCCTGTCTCGGTTCCCTCCTTCTCCCATGTGCAGGTCTGGCCTCTCTCCCTCTAATTGACCATCAACCTTGGTAGCACATTCCCTCTGCCATAATCCTGCCCCTCTGCCGCACGGGATCGCGTCAGAGGGAACATGCTACCGAGGTCGACGGCAGCCTGCTAGGTTTGCTACAGCCGGCCAGTGATCCTCAGCAGGCTATTTTGACGAGGAGAGCAGGAAGCCGGGACAGAGAGAGGGTGTAGGAACAGCGGGCCAAATCTGAAGGTGAGACCAGGAAGAAGAAGGGGGAAAACATTCAGGCCTTCGGGAAGGGGGGTGGGGGACCTGGTGTAGAAGTACCCGGAGGGAGAGGAGGGGTCCAGACATGCATATGCCAGACTGAGGGGAGGGTGGGGTAGGGAAGAAATAAAACTGAGTAATCTATTACCTTTCCTAAGTGTTTGCAATACAACTGTGGAATTTGGCCAGGCTGCTTTGAAGAGGAGACCAGGAAGTCAGGATGGAGGGAGGACCAGGCGAAGGCAGACGCGAGTGAAGAGTGGCAGCGGTTTACGCCAGTGGGCTAGATTAAGTATAAAATAGTAAATGTCTGGCAGGCCAACTTTTAATCTGGCCTGCGGGCCAGAGTTTGACACATCTGCTGTAGATAAATGATGTGGCAGAGGGAAGGCCCTGGCATGGCTGGCTGCAAGCAGCATGTTCACAGCGCTGCCTCGGCCGGCTGGCAGCTGCTGCTCTGGGAAGCCTGCAAGTATGTCTGATCTCATGGGGTGGGGGGGGGTCAAACCCATGTGGCAGAGGAGGAGGGGATGGGGCCACAGATGCTAGACCACAATTTGAGGGGCGGGAAATATGGATGCTAGGCCCGTAGGGGGGGGGGGGGCAGGAGGTAACATGGATCCTGGACTGCAAGTGGTGGGAGGAGGAGGAGGGGCATGGATGCAGGATTGCAAGTGGAGGAAGGGACATGGATCCTAGTCTTCAAGTCTGGGGGGGAGGGGACATGAATGCTATCCTATCATAAATGTAATCAATTTGTCAAGATACATTTTATATACTCGAATATAAACTGGCCCAAAAATGGGGGTTTTGTTATATTCAAGTCTTCCCCCTATTCCCCCAAATGATCGGACTTTTGCTGCCGTGGTCAGTGCATACCCGCACCCTAGCCCGCTCCGGAACGTCAGCAAGTGCTCCTTCCCAAGTAAGAGTAATACCCGTCCCCCCCCCACACACACACACAAACCTGCACCCCAACCCCCACCGGAATGCTAGCACTCCTTCACAAACAACAGTAACACCCTACCAGGCCTACTGTGATTACCTGGTGGTCTAGCAGTATATTGGGACAGGAGCAATTCCCACTCCTACCCATCCTTTCTCTGCAGTAAAAATGGCCCAGACTCCCTCTCTCGCTTCCTCTGCGGTCATCTCTCTCTCAACTTCCTATTCCCATAGCTTGGACTGCCATAGAGAGGAGACTCAAAATGGCCAGCTAGCAGTGCTGGCAGTGAAGGTGGGAGTGCAGGACGAGGTCCACCATTCCCGGGAATTTTCCCGAGTGTGTTCCCACTACCGCAGTAATTACTATGGTAACCACAGTTCCCATGTCACTCTCTACAGGGCTTTTTTTTTTGTTGTTCATTTGGATGGCAGGGGGAGAGAGCATCAATGGTTTTCAACCTCAATATTCAGCTTTCTAGAATATCCACAATGCATATGCATGAAATAGTTGCATGCAGTGCCTTCTTGGTATGCAAATCTTTCTCATCTGTATTCACTGTGAATATCCTAAAATCCTACTGGCCAGGTGGTCCCTGAGGACTGAGTTGAAAACCACTCCATTAGATCACTCAGGATCTTAGGCCATCTAAGAAGAAATGTGACACTTCACCTCAGATGTCCCTTTCGCTCTTGGCTGTAACTTTATGCCAGTCCTGAGAAGGTATAAGATTCAGTACTACAGAAACATATTTTAAAATGTGGTAGTTTTTAGTGGAGGAATTTTATATATATATATATATATACACTAGTCTTTAAGCCCGTTACATTAACGGGTGCTAGAGATTCCTCGGCTTCCTCCCCCTCCCGTCCCGTCAACCCCCTTGTTTCCCTTTGCACAGTCTCCCTGCTTCATCCGCTCCTTCTCCTGCGCGGGCCACCGGAGCAGAGAGGACTGGGCAGAGGGGGCTGCCAGCCGGGGCCGGTGGAGAGGAGCTAGGCGGCTGGAGGAGTAGCAGCAACCGCTGCCGATTGCAGCTTCCGTCCCACCTTCGCCTCCCTGGATTTGCTAGAGAGGCCTGCAAGGTTCGCTACAGTGGCCGGCGAACTCAGCAGGCCGCTTTGAAGAGGACCGGCAGTGGGAGGGAGGAGTTGCTGGCACACACGCTAGCGCAGGCGCCGTGAGCACTGGCACAGAAGCACAGCTCACGCCACCAGGACTCACGGATTTTCGACAGCGCATGCGCGCTTAGTCTTTTATTATTATGGATATATACACATATATATATATATATACTTTTAATTTATTTTTCAACAAACAGCACAGATCCGCATATAAGAATTCAACAATCAAAACCACATACAATACACCCTATAAGCAAGATATAAAATCTAATTATACCAAAATTAAGTTGGAAAGTTTGGGGGGGGGTTACATTGAAGAGCAGTTTTTAATGCAGCAGTTTGTATATGTTTTGCTTGCCCATTGTGTTATCCTTTAGGGCAGCGGTGACCAACCTGCGGCCCGAGGGCTGCATGCGGCCCCGTGAAGTATTTTGTGCGGCCCTGCTCAAAGGCGATGCAGTGTTTTCCTCTGCTGCCCCTGGCTGTTTACCGTCTTGCCGGCTCCATCCTCTGTCTTGCTGCAGCGTTTGCATGTTTGTGCAGCCCCAGAAACATTTTTTTTCAGTCAGTGCGGCCCAGGGAAGTCAAAAGGTTGGACACCCCTGCTTTAGGGGGAATTTATCAAGAGCTGCCTTAGTATTTAGTGCACGCTAATTGTTAGCACCCCTTGATGAATTCCCCCCCCCCCCCTTAGTGGTTTTAAGCTGCCATGCTAATCTTGCACTTGGGAATAGGTATCAACCTCTCTGTGGGGGCTAGAATACCGCCAGTATGTGGGAAGGGGCATCATTTATATTACTTTTAACACCCCCAATAATTTTGTAAAAATGGTATGATGATTAAGGGGTTTTTTTTTTTAATAAGCTTCCTTCCCAGAGATGCAGAATGGAACAAAATCCTTTGTTAGACCTTTAGCTGCTGAGTAAGGAAACAAGTCAATGGAAGAGATTCTCTATAGCAGGCAAACTTAACTGTTTACAACTTTACAAAGGCCAAATTTACATGTATGTTTTAATTTGTATATTTTAACATGCTGTACATAATCTTGCTAATTCAGATATTAAAGATTTAACTACTATATTTTGGATATAATATGCAATATATTTTTTTAAGGTGTACCTTTTAAGTAATTGGCATTTTGTGGTAGGGTCTTTTGGCCTAGCAGTTGCTTGGCTATTTGGGCTTAACAGCTTCATTAAGTAAGTCTTGTACTGGGCAATGGTGCCATGAGTCTTCAGGTACCTGGGATTTATGTCTCCTGGTAAGTTTTGCTGTATATTCCTCTCCCTAGTGTACTTTTTCTAAAAAGAAAGATACAGTATTGGTAATCACACAAGGCCAAAAAAAGAAGGCGGAAGACCCACCACAAAACCCCAAAAAAGTGTGAGTCCACACAACAGTATAAGGATGAGCCAAGAAAATATAAGACAATTATTTATTAAGAACATATAAAAATAATAAAAGCATGTAAGAATAGTCGTAACTGGAACAGTTCACATAAAGATGTAAGACTGGATGCGAGACGGCCCGTGTTTCAGCGAAAACCACCATCCATTGTACGGTTTTTAGGAAGCTTTTAAAAACATTTTTATTGACTTTTAGGAAGCTTTAAAAAACATTTTTATTGAAGAAATTTCTTTCTTGAAATTGATTATATGATGTGTGTTTATTGTGTTTTAAGGAATTTGGTGTTATACTATGATTAACTGAGTCTGTTTCCAGTGGTTGAATTTATTGTGATCTGCCATGATCTCACAAGTGCTATGGCAGAATACAAATAGTAATGTAATGTACAGTGCAAAAAACAGTTACCATATTTCCAAAGCTGACCTATTGAATTACTAAACTAAAAAGATCTATTTTTTTTAAACTTTTGGACATTTTGAGCCCTAATATAACACTTCCCCCTCCCACACTTTGAAAGAACAACAGATAGTCTCTGCTGCCTCAACATAACATTCCTTCTTCATGCTTACCCCAGTTTGATGGTGATTTTAGAGCCAATTCACAAAAATGAATAGGGCTTCGGCAGCCCCAGAAACATTTTTAGTCAGGGACTAAATGGGTATTATTATATATTAGAGGAGTTGTTTCTCGCTATAGCCATTTTCTTGCGATTGTTACTTTTTGTTTCCTCGGGTCCCTTTGTGCTGACCCTCCCCTTTTTTGCGTTGATATCGGGGTCTAAGAAGAAGTGGTTTTTTTTGTTACTTATTCTGTTTGCTTCTATATTGTATCTTTTTGTGTTGCTTGAACAAGTGTATTACTTGCTATGATTTTCAAATGATGTAAATAAATAATTTTTAAAAAACAACATTGAATTCAGTTGCCAATTATCTAAGATGAGTTAAGTTTTTACATGTTGATGCTAGCATATTTTAAAAATGGCAGTCCTTCGGTTGTACCACAAGAAAGGCAGTATATCAAATTCATTATCCTTTACCCAACACATAAGAGAGTTCCCATCCTTTCACTGATGAATTAGAAAAATCTCTAATAGGCAGACTCATAATAAACCCTCTGTGTGTATGAAGTGCACTCCATCCTTCCTTTTTAAGCTTTCTGTTTGTTCTACTCAGAGTTTGGTAAGACAATTACATATTGTGACCAGTCAGACACGGGGCCTGCCAAGGTCCCAGTTAAGCCAGGGAAAAATGTAAAAATAAAAACACGGAAGGGAAATTCCAAGATCTCCCAGGGTTATGTTTCGGGAGATAATGCCATTGACCACCAGAGGGAGCTGGATTCGTCTGAGGAGGAAGTAGGTGAGCTTTATCCGAGTCACCACCGGGGGAGCTCAAGAGGCCCCTGGACTTCTGCTGACTCACTCAGATCAGGCCACACCCCTAGGGTATGTAAGCCAGCATTGGCATTCAAACCAGCAGGCCGGTTAGGGAGGAAGTTCAGGCCTTGCCTCCCTGAAGATCCACCTGGGCCAAACAGGAGCAACAACCCTATGCCTATGGAGCTGACAGGCTGGACAAGATGAAGACTTGCCACTCTTGAATGGAGAGCCTATGGAATGTCAAGAAACTTGTGCAGGTTGTGAAGCTAATTATCCTGAGCCTATGCAGGTGGACTTGGCCTCAAGCTACAAACAGTGAGTTTGGATTTTTGGGAACTGTTTGTCTGCTGTGTTTTTTTTGTTGTTGTTGGTTTTGGGAAAGCTAGGAGTGTGTGGGGAGAGGTTTTGTTTTCACTCTGGGTGGGATTTTGAAAGCCATTTCTGTGGCTGTATTTTGACAAAACCTGTACACTCTCCTTTCCTGGCAGTTATAATTGTTGCCAGAGGCTTTTCTCATTTTCCTTAAGGACTGAGAATTGGGGAAACTATTATCCCGAACTGCATTTTTGATTTACTGAATTACCTGCTTTGGAGCAGGCAGTGCTAGCTCTGTGGAGAGCTGTGGTCTCAAGAGCCATTGGGACTTTATCAGGAGTAAAAGAAAGTTTTGGACTTTATTTTGGACTGTTTTATTTTCTTGCCATTTTTGACAGTATTTCTTTAATGCTGTGTGAAATCCTGCCCAATGTTGTGAAAGTTTAATGAATTACTTACCTGCATGAAGGATTGAGTAAAAAGAACTATTTCTATAATCCACTACAATTGTTGGGACTCTATTTTATTTGGCTTTAATCTTGATTACTGCTGAGAATCCAGTCCTGCAAGGTGACTCCATGCCGGGTCACATGCTGGTGCACTGTTTATGGTAACCACTGGGATTGCTATAGAGCCCAGCCCTGGGCTATAGTGGTGGTGACATAATCCATTTAAAGGCAACACCAGAGAACATGTTTCTACCAGCCACATAATCTGAAGAAAAATTAAATGATGGCAGAAAAGATCAATTACCCATCCAGTCTACCCACTTGTTTCTGTCCAATCTGCTAAAGATATATCACAGCTTCCAGCCACAGTAAGGCTACTGGTAAGATATTTCTCCTTGATTTTTATCCTCCTCTTCGGTATTCTTAGATCGATGAGCATAGAAGATCAAGTGTTTATTTTGCACACATCACCCTTCCCATGTCTAGCTACAACATTTCTGTAATAATCAAGTGTCTACCAAATATCCAGCCTCCTAAGTCTCCATGGTCTTTCTGGATGGTTATCCTGCCACCATCAACTCATTTCACCTTAGAGGAGATGTAGCATTATTTGCATCAATCATATTATGGTGCTCATTTTTGAAGCACATACTGTAGATGTCTCGGAATTGCCCTCCCCCCCCCCCCCCCCCAAAAAAAAAAAAAAATCAATCTGAGAAAATGTCTAAATCACAATTTTCAAAATACAAAATTAGGACTTTTTCCACTGCAGTTGGACATCTTTCAGTGATAATGGAACAGGAAGAAAAGTCCAAGGCAAAAAAGAAGAAACAGGTCTAGTTAAAATTATGTCTTAAATTACAGAAAGGTGCAGGAAGACCTAAGAAAACTCAGACTGGGCATCCAAATGGCAGATGAAATTTAATGTGGACAAATGCAAAGTGATGCACATTGGGAAGAATAACCTGAATCACAGTTACAAGATGCTAGGATCCACCTTGGGGATTAGCGCCCAAGAAAAGGATCTGGGTGTCATCGTAAACAATACGATGAAATCTTCTGCCTAATGTGTGGTGGCAGCGGCCAAAAAAGCAAATAGGATACTAGGAATTATTTTAAAGGGATGGTTAACAAGACTAAGAATGTTATAATGCCTCTGTATCGCTCTATGGTGCGACTTCATCTGGAGTATTGCGTTCAATTCTGGTCTCCTTATCTCAAGAAAGATATAGTGGCGCTAGAAGAGGTTCAAAGAAGAGCGACCAAGATGGTAAAGGGGATGGAACTTCTCTCGTATGAGGAAAGACTACAACAGGGCTCTTCAGCTTGCAAAAAGAAACGGCTGAGGGGAGATATGATTGAAGTCTACACGATCCTGAGTGGAGGAAAACAGGTACAAGTGGACTAGGGGACACTCGATGAAGTTACAGGGAAATACTTTTTAAAACCAATTGGAGGAAATTTTTTTCACTCAGAGAATAGTTAAGTTCTGGAAGGCTTTGCCAGAGAATGTGGTAAGAGCGGATAGCGTAGCAGCCGTAGCTGGTTTTAAGAAAGGTTTGGACAAGTTCCTGGAGGAAAAGTCCATAGTCTGTTATTGAGAAAGACACGGAGGAAGCCACTGTGTGCCGTATAGCAGTAGCATGGAATATTGCTATACCTTGGGTTTTTGCCAGGTACTGGTGTCCTGGATTGGCCACCATGGGAACAGGCTACTGGGCTTGATGGACCATTGGTCTGACCCAGTGAGGCTATTCTTAATGTTCTTATGATACAATTCAAGATCTATAGTAGAGGTGAGAAGAATGTATTCTGATCTTGCAGAGGGAATCCTTGGTGACTAAATCATGACAGAGGAAGTGACTCTTCTGGGGTTGCCTATGCTGAGAGCCCAGAGAATGGTTAACCTACTGGCTCCTGCTTTCATGAAACGTCCCTAAATATAACAAAGCTATGTGTACAGATGGATGGGCAGTCCTTCCACAATTGTTACTGTAGCTTCATGCAAAACATGCCTAAAAGGTCTGGGGCTAGGCCAAGCTGCCATAAATCTCCCCTTCCCCCATAACAATCATAAAAATTGCTTCTTGGCATACTGGATTCTCTCACCTGTCACAAAGCAAGAGGTACTATTTTCACAGCGGAGAAGCAAGCTATGACCTGCACTGTCCCACCAATGCAACAATAACAAATGCTGCTGAAGGACAAAGGCTGTCATAAGTTAAATATTGCTGTACAAAGTAATGTTGAACAACTGGTAAATAATGTTTGCAGACTCCCCCAGCACCATTCTATTGCTGTACTAGGGAGGCACTGCAAGCAACTGCAAGCACTTGCTCTATGAAGGTGGGCCTTGCCTTCATTTCCTAGGCAAGCACATCCGTTGCCTGGATGGGTAAACAGGGATCGTCTTTATCTACCCTCAGTTTGGTTTTTCTTTCTGTGTATTTTCTCCTTAAGTGCAGAACTTTTTGTATTTGTCTTTGTTGTGTATGCAAAAGTACGCCCATTGCTGATGATCTTAATATTCAGCTATACTGACAATTTATTTTTAAAATTAAAATATGGGACGGGGTAAAATGCGGATCAGCTCAAGCCCCCGGATCCCTCGCGGACCTCACGGATCTGAAGTGCACGTCACATCCTTAAAAATCCGAGGCCGGCGCCACTTTTAAGTCTCTGGCTCTGACAGAGCTCTATGACAATTTAACTCTGACGGATCCTAGCACAGGGAGGGAAAAGCATTAGGATCCGTCAGAGTTAAATTGTCATAGAGCTCTGTCAGAGCCAGAGACTAAAAGTGGCGCAGACCTCGGATTTTTAAGGATGTGACGTGCACTTCAGATCCGTGAGGTCCGCGAGGGATCCGGGGGCTTGAGCTGAGCTGCAGGGAAAGCGAAGGCGGACTTGTCAATGCATGGACCTCGGATTTTTAAGGACATGCGGTTTTAGATCCTTGAGGTTCGTGTTTTACCCCTTCCCATAAAATATTGAGTCCCTTATCTGCAAAAATATCTGTGTTCAAGATAGAATTAACATTTTTAAATGATCTTTCACCTTCTCAGTTTTAATAATAATAATAATAATAACAGCTTATATACCGCAATACCGTGAAGTTCTATGCGGTTTACAAAGATTAAGCAAAGGTACAAATTGATTGACTTTAAGAGGGGAGGAAGAAAGAGGGTTAATAGGACAGAAAATCAATTTTTGAGGAGAGAGTGATCAATAGAACAAGTTAATCGCTATAGAGAAGAGAGGGTCAGTTGTCTAGATACTTTAGGAACAGGTGTGTTTTCAGACGTTTCCTAAATTCCTCATAAGTAGTGGGCGAAAGCAATTGCTCTAGGTCTTTACCCCATGATGCTGCTTGGTGCGAGAGAAGATGTTCATGGTGTTTTTTCAGTTTACAACCTCTCACTGGGGGTGAAACGAAATTGGAATGTGTGCTTCTCTTGTGTCTGTTGGCTGAGAAGACGAAAAGGTCAGTTATATATTTAGGGGCAAGTCCGTGTAGTGCTTTGAAGCAGAAGCAGGCAAATTTAAACTTAACGCGCGCCTCCATTAACAGCCAATGCAGCTGCCGGTAGTAGGGTGTCACGTGGTCAAACTTCCTCAGCCCAAAGATCAGTTTGACCGCTGCATTTTGCATCAATTGTAAACGCTACATGTTCTTTTGGGAAATTGCTAAATAGGCGATGTTACAGTAGTCAAGTAGACTCAGTATGAGGGATTGGACTAGGGTTCTGAATGCCGCTGTATCGAAATAAGCTTTAATGGATCTGAGTTTCCAAAGAGTGAAAAATCCCTTTCTGATCAAGAAGTCCACATGTTCTCTCATGGTTAGGCACTGATCCAAAGTTGCACCTAGTATCTTTATGGTAGGTTGGATAGGGTAATTAAGATTATTGATACATAGTGGTGATTTGGTGTCGAGCGGATGTGGCGAAGCAACGAAGAAAGTTGTCTTTTCTGAATTAAGTTTGAGCCTAAAGGTTGTCATCCAGTGCTCCATCACGTTTATGGCTTCTGAAGCTTTAGGAATAGTTTCAGAGATAGAATTAACGAATGGGATGATGATCGTAAAATCATCTGCATAACTAAATAGTTTTATCCCTAACTGGGTTAGCTGCGTGCCTAGTGAGGACATGTAGATGTTGAAGAGCAATGGAGATAGCGGAGACCCTTGTGGCACACCGGATGGATTGCTCCAGGTATCTGAAAGTTCATAATTAAAACGTATTTGATAAGTGCGGGACGTAAGGAAGCCACGGAACCAATTCAGCACCTCGTCCCTGATACCAGTGGCGTCTAGGCATTGCAGCAGTTTCCCGTGGTCTACTAGATCAAAGGCAGAACTCGTATCGAATTGCATAACCAGGGCATTAAGGCCCTTACTAAACAGTAGGCGCAGATTGTCTAAAATAGCTGCAATTACTGTCTCAGTACTGAATAACGGTCTAAAACCGGATTGAGTTTCATGTAGGAGAGAGAGAACTGATCCAGATAATCCATCAGTTGGGTGTGTACCAATCCCTCCATAATTTTTACAATAAACGGAATGGATGCTACTGGTCTGTAGTTGGATATTATAGCTGAAGATTCTTTTCGATTTTTTAGTTTTATAAGTGTACTCTAGTTCAGTGGTTCCCAACCCTGTCCTGGAGGAACACCAGGCCAATTGGGTTTTCAGGCTAGCCCTAATGAATATACATGAAGCAAATTTGCATGCCTATCACTTCCATCATATGCAAATCTCTCTCATGCATATTCATTAGGGCTAGCCTGAAAACCCGATTGGCCTGGTGTTCCTCCAGGACAGGGTTGGGAATCACTGCTCTAGTTCATCAGCAGAATCATTAACAGAAAATCTTTAATGATGCTTTTCTGGCATGAGCCCTTCAGAATATTTCCTCAGGTTAGTTCTTAACTTTTGATGTAAACAGGTGTTAATACTGTGCACTGTGGCATTGTTGTCATTTGATACTTAACATTTTGTTATGAATTCTGTGAAAAATGTCACTTGTAATCGGACTTGGTGCTTCCTGTGCAATTTATTATTAATGGTTCATTACGGACCTCGATCCTCTCCTTATGGATTTTTTTATCTGTAGATAAGTTGACTTTTTTATTATTAGTAAATGATCGAAGAAGCTCAGTGCTAAAGATGAAAGTGAACTTCTGCTGTAGTTCCTTCCGGAAAGCAGCGACATGATGTGAGAATCTTTTAAAGGACAGAAGAGGCATTTAAAGAAACAAGTCGGATACTTTGTGTGCAATCCTGGTTGGCTACAACCAAATACGGAACAAGGCATTTCTTTCCTCCCGGGGACGTTCGACGAGTGGCATTTCCGCGGTTATCCTAGAGTTTGGTTGCCAAGTTACTCGTTGTGACGTCACACAAGAAACCGGCTTTCTCTCGTTCTCTGCTTTAGCTCTTCCCCAGCCTCACCCCACTTTCCCCCCGCCCCTCCCGCTCGCGACCCGGAGACGTTCTATTCCGCCCGCTGGCGCGCGGCTCTGCCTCCTTCTCTTTCTACAGCTCTCAGCCAATCAGCCGCGGCGGGGGCTCGACTTACGTAAGTGCTCCAGCTCCGCATCCTAAGTCAAAGCGTTTTCGAAGTATAAAAATCGGCCATTTCATCGGCGCCGTCTCTGCCGTCGGATCTCTGCGCAGCAACTGCTAAGCTTAGGCCCTGCAGCGAGAAGCTTGAAAGCCGCGAACAGACTCCAGGAGAAAGGATTCGCGTTGCTCATCTTGCGCCCTCCTTCCCGTTCACCATGACCGATGCAGCGCTCTCTTTCGCGAAGGACTTTTTGGCCGGCGGGGTGGCCGCTGCAATCTCGAAAACAGCTGTAGCCCCGATCGAGCGAGTAAAGCTTCTTCTGCAGGTAAAGAGGGGGCGATATTGGGTGGAATGGGGGGAGATCGCCTGCATGTACTACCCTAGCGAGCGGTTTCGGCATTAACGCGCTTCCGCAAACCAGCCGATTTTTAGACTTGGCTCTGGCTTGAGCTCCCGGGACTGCCCTGGAATTTGACCGCAAGGGAGGCTGCGCTTCCCAGACCTGGGACCGGACCAGCGCCGGCCTTTCTCCCGGAAACGATGGCTGAGCCTTTGATCTCGTCCAAGGTCGCGGCAAGGAGAAGGAAGTAGCTGGCTTTTCTTCAGGGCCCGGGCGGGCATCTCGGGAGCAGGAAGCGCTAGGCCTACAGATCCGAGAAAGGGGACGGGGGGGGGGGGTGGATGCTGCAGAATGACTCGTCGGGGGGCTCCTTTTTGGGAATCCTCGTCCCGGAAGCGGCCTCTTCCTCTAGGAGACGATCCAAGGAGACGGTGTCCTTTGTACTTTCGAGGATCGGTGCTGCGATCTCTCGTCGCAGCCTTTAGACAATTAAATGTTTATTTACCAGGGCTGCTGCTTCTTTTTAATTATTTTTTTTCGTTCAGATATATTCTCCGTTATCCTGCAGTGGATGTCCCACAATGACCTTTATGTAATAACCACGTGTCCCGGTCAGCAGAATGAATGGGGACTCACCATTTTGAGTTTCTTTTGAGAACAGGGCGAGACCGGAAACAAAGTAGATAATCCCAGAGCTTTAGCCAAGATTTGTTTTTACCTATGAAAAGTACATATCAACGGGATCGACTTATCCTAACGGAACTTAGGATATTTGAAAGTAGTCATGATTTCTATTTTTTCAGTAACCGTATTCTGTTTCGATTTCTGTTTTAAAAAAGTATTTGGTTGATCCTGGGAGCGCCATTTAAATCTTTACCTTTTAGTTTCTTAATGTTCATGGTGATGCAATGTCTGCTTTGGCTGATGCACTGCTTGTTCCAAAAGCAACTTTTCTGGTTTTTGTTTCCGATCACTTGTATAGTTCCAGCCCAGAAAGTTATTGTGTCTAAAGAAATCAAGAAGCCTGGGATTGGTTTGTAGCGTTTAGAGGGCATCCATGTCCAATCAGGCTTTGAAAAATAGATTTTTTTTTTCTCTCATTTGCAGTTTTGGCAGTTGTATTTGCAGCCCAGAGAAATCCTCTTAACCGTAGCCTTGTCTGATCTTTTCTGCAGGTCCAGCATGCAAGCAAGCAGATCACAGCCGATAAACAGTATAAGGGCATTATAGACTGTGTGGTCCGTATCCCCAAGGAGCAGGGATTCCTGTCTTTTTGGCGTGGCAACCTGGCCAACGTGATCAGATACTTCCCCACCCAAGCCCTCAACTTTGCTTTCAAAGATAAATACAAGAAGATCTTCCTGGATAATGTTGACAAGAGAACCCAGTTCTGGCGTTACTTTGCTGGAAATCTGGCCTCTGGTGGTGCTGCTGGTGCAACCTCCCTGTGCTTTGTGTACCCCCTGGACTTTGCCCGTACCCGTTTAGCAGCTGATGTGGGAAAGGCTGGAGCGGATAGGGAGTTCAAGGGCTTGGGAGACTGCCTCGTGAAAATCTTCAGGTCTGATGGGCTCCGAGGTCTGTACCAGGGCTTCAACGTCTCTGTGCAGGGAATCATTATCTACAGAGCGGCCTACTTTGGGATCTATGACACGGCAAAAGGTAGTTACTGGCTTCTATCGTCTGGAAACAGACTGAAAACGTATTTGATTTCTGTAACATATTTTTTTGTGTGTGGAAGGGACGATGACAGAGGGCTGTGTTTGACTTTTGGCTATTTGATGTAGGGTATTCCTTTATTGACGTAAACTGCATCCTTTCTTCCTTTCTTTTCACTCTTAGGCATGCTGCCAGATCCTAAAAACACTCACATTATTGTCAGCTGGATGATAGCTCAGACTGTAACAGCTGTGGCTGGCTTCGTCTCTTACCCCTTTGACACTGTTCGCCGTAGAATGATGATGCAGTCTGGTCGGAAAGGAGGTAGGTTTCTTTGGAGATGGTACCCTACTCCTTGGGGGGGGGGGGAGACTGGAAAGTTGGTGCGATGGATCTGTAGCTCAAGGGCATGAAGCTCTTCCCAATCTCTGGAATAGTTACGCTGCGCTGTAAAGTCGGGTGGGAATGTTTTGCCTTGTGAAATGGAGCCCATGTATAGCCCTGCTTAAACTATGACATATCTCAACCCAAGGGCGACCTTAGGGCACCAAACTTAACTCACTAAAGGCTGCATTTGGTGGTGTCGGGTCAAAAGCGCGTCGGGACAAAGGCGCGAGCAGACAATTGAGCGCAGCGCAGAGGCGCACGCCGAAGAAAATTACTGTTTTTAGGGCTCCGGCGTGGGGGGGAACCCCCCCCCCCACTTTACTTAATACAGATCGCGCCGCGTTGTGGGGGGTTTGGGGGGTTGTAACCCCCCACATTTTACTGAAAACCACTTTTTCCCTGTTTTTAGGGAAAAAGTTAAGTTTACAGTAAAATGTGGGGGGTTACAACCCCCCAAACCCCCCACAACGCCGGCACAATTTGTATTAAGTAAACTGGGGGTGCTCCCCAACAAAGCCCCCCATCGGAGCCCCTAAAAACAGTAATTTTCTTTGGCGCGCGCCTCCATCTTGCGCTCTGTTGTCGGCGCGCGCCTTTGTCTTCCGCGTTGTTGTCTATGGACCGCACTTGGTAGTTGTGATGCATCCGAATGCACTGTTGCATTTAGGGGGTAATTCTATCAAGACATTAGAATACCAGCTTATATGCACATATGTATACCATGCTGATACACTGCCTGGGTGCTATTCTGTAAATGTGCATATAGTGTGTAGTTTTGTAGGTGGGTATAAGCACAAGCATTTCAGCTTTATATAGCTGGCCGAAATGCTCATCATACCTAAATACACGCATATACCCAATTTTTTTCCCAGTATTCTATAAGAAAGGTTGGTGCCTATTTATAGAATGTGCTGGTCAGGTGCCCTCTACGTGCCTTTTCCATCTAGTTTGCCTACAACTAAGTGTTTAGCAGCTTGGAGAACATACTACAGGATTTACAACTTATCTTCTCCTGCCCCGCTCTTTTACAAAGCTGTGCTATTTCTTTGGCCTTTAGGACAGTTACTGCAACCACAGCCACTAGTGTGGCTTTCTAAAAAGAAAAAGGTGTGTGTGGGGGGGGGGAGTGTATGAATTTACCAACCAGATAAGCAGTTTTTAAACCGTGTTTACTGGTGACGGGATAATCGCGCACCAGACGCTAGCACGCCGACAATTCGGCGCAAGACAGAAGCGCGCGGGGAAAAAAATAATTTTTAAAGAGCTCTGACTGGGAGTTTGGGGTGGCAACCCCCCCACTTTATTGGTTAGTGTTCATGCTGCTGGTGTGGGGGGGTGAAACCCCCCACATTATAGAGCAAACGGAACTTTTCCCGAAAAAAATCATTCCGTTTTCTCTATAATGGAGGTTTCCAACTCCCCGAACCCCCCTCCAACAGCAGCGCAATCATTAACCAATAAAGTGGGGGGGTTGCCACCCCAAACCACCCCCCCCCCCCGTAGGAGCTCTTTAAAAATTACCTTTTTCCCGGCACGCTTCTGTCTTGCGCCGGATTGTCGGCGTCTTGCGCGCCACTGAACCGTGTATACTTGGTGTGACATGGAGGAGAGCTGTTGCCCGCTGATGCTAACTCTGCTTCTGTCTTGCAGCTGAGATCATGTACACGGGCACCATGGACTGCTGGCGGAAGATTGCGCGAGATGAAGGTTCCAATGCTTTCTTCAAGGGCGCCTGGTCCAACGTTCTCCGAGGGATGGGCGGCGCTTTTGTCTTGGTGTTGTACGATGAGTTAAAGAAGTACATCTAATCTTCTTTGCTCTCGCTGTGGAGCTGGCATGCCGTGTCCTGTATCATACCCTGACCATTCCCGGACTTCTCATTCCGCCTTTTTTTTTTTAATTTATAAAATGCAACTGGTATGTTACTGGTCCAAAATGGGGGGGAAACAATCATTCATGTGACCAACTCTATACATTAACAGAACATTCCCTTTTCATGTGATGGGACTCAATGCTTTTTGGGTTATTTTGTTATTTTAGTCTCTTATTTTAATGCCCTAGATTTAAAGAAATAAAAAAAAAAAAAGGAAAATATGTAACTTTGTTTTGAAGTTACTTACTGTGTGTTGCAACCATCCCTTTGAATCTGTAACCTGCCTAGCTGCCAAAGATGCTAAAAGCATACTTTTTAGGGATCTTTTCCAGATAAGCCCCGCCAAAAAGTTAACACCCGCCACCCCAAAAAAATTATAAAAAAGAGGCGCGATCTGTAGAAAATACCCCACGCCCTCCCGTCGGAGCCCTTAAAAAATGGTCGACAGTTTATCCTATTTTTTTATAATGTTGTTTCATATCCTCTTTTTTATAATCTTTTTTTGGGTGCCCCCACTTTACTATATACACATTGCGCCGCGTTGTAGGGCCGTTGTGCTGAGAACTTCACTGGTTAAGGTTGCGTGCGCTGGCAAAAGGTGGCAGGGCTTAAGTTTCGGCGCATCCACTTTTTCCATTAGTGGCGGGGCTTATCTGGAAAAGATCCCTTTTTAGTATCAATTCTGTTGTAATGCATATCCTTCATAGTTATGATGGGAAGTGGAGAGCTGGGGCTACCTTTTGTAATATCAAAGAATAAATCCATTTTGGCAGTGGCTTAGCTTCTACTGTGTAAGGCCAACAGTGTGTCCCAGAAAATAAGACTGTGTCTCTTATTAATTTTGAGCCCAAAAAACACACTAGGTTTTATTTTCAGGGTATGTACATGATCATCTCTCCCTTCCTCTCCTTCACCCCAATTCTTCCTTTTTCCTTTCTCTCCCACACTTGTGCAGCAGCATCTTTCCTCCCATCCCGCGTGCAGCAGAACCCTTGAGCACCCCCCACCCCCGCTGAACCTCCATCCCTCCCATCCCAACCCTGCCGACCACGAGTGAGCCCTACATACCGGTACCTCCCTCCAAATCAGCGTCGGGCCAGCAGCACTCTAAACAGGCCTTGTCCACCAGTGAATTTCCTCTGCTGCGTCATCAGTAACATGGCAGAGAGAATTCACGGCGGACAAAGAAACCTGTTCAGCGTGGTGCTGGCCCAATGCCGAGTTGGAGGGAGGTACCGGTATGTAGGGCTCGCTCACGGTCAGCACTTCGCATGGGAGGGAAGGAGGCATGTGCGGCGGTGAGGGGAGAGAAGCATTGCTGTCGAATCCCAACTAGGGTTTATTTTTGGGGGTAGGGCTTATATTAAGACCTACCCCGAAAATCATGCTAGGGCTTATTTTCAGGGTAGGTCTTATTTTCACGGAAACACGGTCGTTTAAAAATACACCTTTCTTCAATCTTCCATAGTGAAACATGTTCTATTTAATAGACATATATATCAATCAATAACATGCAACCATATGAGAATAAGATTCCCAAATCCTAGAGAAATCAAGTACAAACTACTCACTCTACAACCTTTCCATATGTGGCAGCCCAATTCAGGAGTAGCCTCTCCTACCAAAACTTCATAAAGACCAGGGCAGGATTAACCAATAGGCCAAGTAGGCACGTGCCTAGGGCCCGAAATGGTCATGGGAGCCCGATGAAGGAGGGCATCAACATTGTTTTTTCCAAACAGTGATGGGTCCCTCCTCCAGCATCGATTGAGCAACATGGCCCCACCCCAATCGGCAACGCAGCCCCCCCCCCCCCCAATCGATGGAAAGTAAGACAAGCAAGCAATGTGGGTAAGAAAAGGCAACAGGAACTAATTGTGTAAGCGGTGCTGCTTGTCCAAAGCTCCCCTTTGACGCAGCTTCCTGTTTCTACCTGGGCGCATGGTGGGGTGGGGGGCCCAGTGTACTTGTGTGCCTAGGGGCCCTAGGCGAATTAATCCTGCCCTGATAAAGACCTAAAAACCTATCTATTTGGAAAATAATTTACTCCCTCCACAAACAGGCTACAACCAACAGAAACCAAACAAGACACAAATCACCTCTCCCATCTCGATAGGTATGCAGAGAGCTTGATCATCTTTATCACCCCAGCAACAGAGAAAGTGACACTCATTCCAGAATTCATAAAGTCAAGATTGCAATGCCAGATACGAGCAATCTTCTCTCCAAACCATGTGCCATAATTGTACACCTGCATGAACACAAACCAAGAGATCTATGTCAAGAGCCCTAATGAAATAGTGTAAATCCTGGACATGACCAGACTCTTCTAAATTGTAAATAGCATTGAACTCCGCTTTGAGTGATCTTAATTTTTTAAGTGGCAAAATGCTAAATATTTGAGAGACACTGTTAGTGCCATGTGCGCGGGACCACAGTAGGACTTGTGGAGGTTACCAGTTTTGCCGCTTTTCTGAGAGGCAGTGTGTCTCCGATATAGCTAAATGGTGATAACGACTGCTTGTACCAGGAGCTGCGGGAGAAGGCTTCACTTGTTCTTGCAGTAAGAGAAAAGGGGCCACCTTGGCTTTTTGAATTCTGCTCAATGTGAGAGTGATTTGCCTCAAAAGAAAGGGGGGGAGTGATTTCTTTCTTCTCTTAGCCAATTTCCCCCAACAGCCTGAGGGCGAAATGTGACCACGTCGGGTTTGGTTTATCTAATAAATTGCAGTCTTCTTGATATCATTGGTCTGCTCTGTGTTTCTGCTTGTGAGAATATTGCAGATCATTGCCTCTTTCTGTTGTCCAGCCACTATGAATGGGACAAGACTGACAAAATGGCCAGAGTGAATACAACTGCAAGTGGAGCAAGCTTTGGGTGTTGGGGAAGCCAAGCCATTCCTGATCTATAAGCTAGTGTGTGTTGGTGGTTATTCTTGATAGGACTACGAGGCCAGTCAGGTTTTCAGGATAGCTCTAATGAATATGCATGAGAGAGATTTGCATCTAATGGAGGTTTCAGGCTTGCATTAGGGCAGTGGTCTCAAACTCAAACCCTTTGCAGGGCCACATTTTGGATGTGTAGGTACTTGAAGGGCCGCAGAAAAATAAATAAAAATTTTGCATGAGATAAAACTCTTTATAGTTTATAAATCTCCCCCCCCCCCCCCGAAGGCCTGCATGTTCCCCCCTTCTTCGCAGTGTCCTCCAGCTTCCTCCCTGGCCTCCCGATCTTAGTTTTAGCTAATTACCACAGCCTGCAGCGAAGATCGCTGGTGCTGTAGCGTTCCTTGCAGGCTGCCATCGGCCTCCGCAGCACATTCCCTCTGCTATGGTCCTACCCCTCCTCTGATGTCAGGGGCGGGATGCAGCAGAGGGAACGTGCTGCTGAGGATGACGGCAACCTGCAAGGACCGCTACAGCACCGGCAATCCTCTCTTTAGGCTATGGTAATTATCTGAAGGTAAGAGCGGGAGACCAGTGGGGAAGCCGAAGGAAGCTGCAACGAGCGGGCAGCACTAGTGCAGACCACGGTCCGCAAAATCGTATCTGGCGGGCCGCATGTGGCCCCCAGGCCGTGAGTTTGAGGCCACTGCATTAGGGCTATCCTGAAAACCTGACTGGCTTAGTGGTCCTTCAGGACAGGGTTGGGAACCACTGACACAGAGGTAGGCAATGGGTTGACGTGTGCTTCTATATCGGCAATTGCCATTATAGAATCCCAGTGTAAATCCAGAGTTGCGCATCTAACTTTAAGCATGAGCACCGATGCCAACTCAATGGTGGTTGTAAATGCTTGTACCCAATTGTAGACAGCTGTGTACACAACTGCGAGTATTCTAGCTCAGGGGTAGGCAATTCTGGTCCTTGAGAGCCACAGGCAAGTCAGGTTTTCAGGAAATCCACAATGAATATGAGATGGATTTGCATGCACTGCCTCCTTGAGATGCAGATTAAAGAATGACACGGTGACAAAATTCATCACAGTTCCCGTCCCCGCAGATAACCGCGGGAAATAATCCCATGTCATTTTCTAGTGTCTATTTCAACCTCAGTCCTTCTACACCAGCATTCTTCAAAGCAAAAGCTTGCGGGTCAGTGGTTGTGGCCATTCATACACTGATTCTTCCCTCTTTCCTTAAAGAAAGGCATGAAGATGGTTTCCCCGCAGTTATCTGCGGGGGCGGGAACGGTGATGAATTTTGTCACCGTGTCATTCTAATGCAGATCTATCTCAGGCATATTTATTGTAGACATCCTGAAAACCTGAGTAGCCTGTGGCTCTCGAGGACTGGAATTGCCTACCCCTGGTCTAGCTGACGTGTATGTTCTGGGCATGCCCCTGATCTGTCCATGTCCCTCCTAGGTCCATCCCTTCTTGCAGTTGTAGGCTGTGGATTTTGTGTCTTATAGAATGCAGAGACAGGACAGTTGTGTGTGCAACTCAATATCAATAGCAGCCGACTAGCTCATTACATTAGTTAAATGTGCAGCTGCTTTTATTCAAAAACTTTCACTGCACCATTGCATGTTAAGCGTAAAGTTTGGATGCAGAAGTTTCTAGAATTGGGAGGCAAGAACTTTGACTTTTTGATGAAAATTTCATTTAAAAGTCATTGTTTGTCTCCCCCCCCCCCAAAAAAAAAGAAGCGATTTATTACTTTTAAATCAATAAATCTGATTAAAAATAACTGAGTTTGCAGATCTTTGACAATAAAGCAGAAATTTTCCATAGGTGAAAAATGGCATAAATTTCTTTTAAGGCTCACAAGCTGTAGTGTGTGGCATGGCCTGTGTGTTCCTGGCTCTGAATTTAATTTAAAAAAAAAAAAAACACATTAATTTTAATTAAAACAGAGCAGCTGTACTGGCATAGCAGCTTGATGGGAAGTGCAATGCAGTACAAAGTAAAAGGTTCCCCCCCCCCCCAGGGTTGTTACACTCATACACTGCTTCTTTGGGGATAAGCCCAGGTGGTCTTGCAGCCCATAGTTATAAGGTTTCTAGCTCAGGATGGCCACAGTGGCTTTACTGACTATGTTTGAAAGGGGAATACAAAACCCTGGTTATGTAAAGCTCTTAGTTCCAGTTTCAAAGAGGAACACATGGAAGGGATAAAGGGTTTGTATACTACAACCTGCTTCTTTGCAACGATGGCATTAGCTATATCTCTCCTGGCTAGAAACGACACGAAGCATGTTGAAAACTGACCCTCAGGAAATGGCTGCTAACAAGCTGCTGACATCTGTGAACCAGGCACAGGCTTGGATGTATTCCCATGTTGTCACATACTTGGGATGCCATGAACTGGAGGAGGGCTCTCCTTTCGTACAACCTTCCCGTTCCTCCTGCTATAAGGGCAGAATCCTAACGGCAAAGAAAAGCTAAAATAAAATAAAGGTTAACACCTTCACTTGGGGAAGGCAGATAAAGACCAGTTGGCCGATGGAGTCCACCCAGCTACGCTGCTTTGAGTAAACGTGCAAATGCTCATGTGTCGTTCCAACTCCTCACACCAGTTCTCGGACCTTTTTCCCATTCTGTTAGATGTTAGAAGATAAGACTACTTACTAAATGATGGGAAATATTCTATTGAGATACTGCATTCATAAACACCACTCAAAATCCATTGCAGCATATTTTTAAAGCTCGATATAAAAAAACCAAGCCACAAAAATATATGTGAACGATTATACCCTCGTACTGTTATGGTATACTCAGTGCTTCAACGTACAAGTCATGAGTAAAGAAGACACCATCACGGCAAGTAGTGCTATAATGTTGCAATTGCTGGTTATTCTTCACAGTACATTCTAAGATTTAGGGACATAAGTAATACTTACCTTCTGTTGAAGGACTAACTAGTGGTCATGACAATGTTCTTATCAATCCACAATGTGGTGGTGGATGCCTGGAATGCGCTCCCGAGAGAGAGGTGGTGGAGAGTAAAACTGTGACTGAGTTCAAAGAAGCGTGGGATGAACACAGAAGATTTAGAATCAGAAAATATTATTAAATATTGAACTAAGGCCAGTACTGGGCAGACTTGCACGGTCTGTGTATGGCTGTTTGGTGGGGGATGGGCTGGGGAGGGCTTCAATGGCTGGGAGGGTGTAGATGGGCTGGAGTAAGTCTTAACAGAGATTTCGGCAGGTGGAACCCAAGCATAGTACCGGGTAAAGCTTTGGATTCTCGCCCAGAAATAGCTAAGAAGAAAAATTAAAAAAATTTAAATTGAATCAGGTTGGGCAGACTGGATGGACCATTCGGGTCTTTATCTGCCGTCATCTACTATGTTACTATGTTTTGTGGTTGTCAAAATATCACTGCTCACGACTCATGAAAATCCTTTTGTCCCTATTTCTTGGAATAGTAACCAGCACTTGCGACTTTGATCTTGGACTATAGTGGATATGAACATACTGGCTTTTGTAGAGAGTGTCATTATTGAAGGAACTTTGGTGGTGCCTTGATGGTTCCTCTTCATATTAGTCTTATTAACTCATGATTTCTATTTTGAAGCGCTGAGCTCACCATAACAGTATGGGAGGGGGGGGGGAAATATAATCATTCACATATATTTTTATAGTTTGTTTTTTTGATATGGAGTTTTAAAAAAAATACACTACATTGCATGGTCCATCTAGCCCAGTATCCTGTTTCCACAGTGCCTAATCCATGTCACAAGTACCCGGCCGAAACCCAAAGAGTAGCAACATTCCATGCTACCAATCCCAAGACAAGCAGTGGCTTCTCCCATGTCTGTCAATAACAGACTATGGGCTTGTCCTCCAGGAACTTGTCCAAACTTCTTTTTTTTTTTTAAACCAGCTATGCTAACTGCTTTTACCACCTCATCTGGTAATGCGTTCCAGAACTTAACTATTCTCTTGAGTGAAAAAAATATTTCCTTCATTGCGTGTCCCCTAGTCTTTGTAATTTTCGGACTACAAAGTCGATTCACTTGTACCTGTTTTATACTACTCGGGATTTTGTTGACTTCAATCCTATCTCCCTTCAGCCATTTTTTTTCCAAGCTAAAGAGCCCTAATCTCTTTAGCCTTTCCTCATGTGAGAGGCGTTCCCCTTAATCATCTTGGTTGCTCTTCTTTCAACCTTTTCTAATTCCACTATATCTTTTTTGAGATACGGCAACCAGAATTTAACACAGTCCTCGAGGTGAGGTCGCACCAAGGAGTGATACAGAGGCATTATAACATCCTTAGCCTTATTTACTATTCCTTTTCTAATAATTCCTAGCATCTTGTTTGCTTTTTTTGGCCAACCACTGCACATTGGGCAGAAGGTTTATCACAAACTCATCTAAAAGTACCCATTTAGTCAGTTTCAGCCATCTTGACTTTCTTAATCCAACACCGAGACCATTTGCACAATTAACAATGTCCCCCCTACCCTACGGCTTATCCTAGCCTGCTTGGAAGCCCAAGAAAATCTGACCACTCTTTTGGGCTGTAACTGCCAATCTGTGCAGCTCACCCCAGTATTTCTTTGTTGCCACTGCAGATCATCTGTTATCATTCCATTCTTGTTTTCATGTTTCTATCGGCTCCTTTGGGAGTCCATTCCATTCCATGTATGCACCACTCTTTCTGTGAAGATGTGTTCTTTGATGTTTATTTATCTATTCGGTATTTGATATACTGCCATTTCAAGGCAACTTACAAGTCAGACCATCTGCCAGTAAGATATATCCAGACAGCATGGAACGACAACAAAGGGAAATCACACAAGGAGGGGTGAGAGTAGAACAACATAGCAAAACCCAGAGGCATGTAGAGGGTCAGAGATACTGATGGAAGGAAAAAAAAAAAAAGGGGGGGGGGAGTCCCTAGCCCTAGGAGGATATAAATAACTGGGGAAAACAGGGGGGGGGGAATAAAAACCCCGAGACATTAACAGCCAGAAAAGAACTGTTCAAAAGTTTTGTTTTTTTTTTATTATAAATTTTGAATACATTACAATATCCAATAATTCCAAAGGAAAAAAGGAAATCACACAAAACAATACATAATCAAATCACATACATAATTCCTTTTAAGCCCACATTAATGGGGAGAACATGTTACTATTTCTAATCAAATAAATTCAAGAAAACTAAAGGACAATAATTCTCGGTTCATACTAACAACCTTGAATCATTCCTTACTAAATGGGATATTAATTTAATTCCTCCTCTTATTCTCAGCTAGATGAAACAAACTCATTTCTGTTCTCTTGCTACTAAAAATTGTTGTTGTTGTATAGGATCCCAAAAGGCATACTCAATATCTTGTAACTTAACCAAACATTTACAAGGAAATTTCAGGTAAAAAGATGCCTCTAGGGCCAAAACTCTATCCTTCAATTTCAGAAATTCTTTCCTTCTCAATTGAGTGGTTCTAGAGACATCCGGAAAAATCCTAACTAAATCTCCACAAAATTTCATTAGCCTGTTCAAAAATTAATGCTTTAAACCCCATCTTAAATTTACGATAGGAGATATAGGCAGAGAAGGCAGAATGAGCAGAGTAGCCTGTGCCAAGCATTCAGGGAGTTTTGTGGTGTGTTGGCATTTTCTTTCTGAGAAGTTCAAGGTTCATCCCTAGCAGGAGACACTAGTGACTTGAGTTTGCCATTTGCTTTTCTTTCAAAGCCACAGAGCAGTGGTTCTCAAACCTCTCCTGAGTAACTACCAGCCAGTCGGGTTTTCAGGCTAGCCACTTGCCTAACGAATATGCACGAGTAAGATTTGCATGCCTGTCACCTTCATCATATGAAAATCTCTCTCATGCATATTCATTAGAGATAGCCTGAACACCCAATTGGCTGGTAGTCATCCAGGAGAGTTTTGAGTACCACTGCCATAGAGTACACCTACCTAATAAGCTGATATGCACGGACGGGGAGAGGGACCTTGGGGTGATAGTGTCCGAAGACCTAAAGGCAAAAAAACAGTGTGACAAGGCAATGGCTGCTGCCAGAAGGATGCTGGGCTATATAAAGAGAGGCATAGCCAGTAGAAGGAAGAAGGTGTTGATGCACCTGTACAGGTCATTGGTAAGGCCCCACTTGGAGTATTGTGTTCAGTTTTGGAGACCGTATCTGGCGAAGGACATAAGAAGACTTGAAACGGTCCAGAGGAGGGTGACAAAAATGATAGGAGGCTTGCGCCAGAAGACATATGAGGAGAGACTGGAAGCCCTGAATATGTATACCCTAGAGGAAAGGAGAGACAGGGGAGATATGATTCAGACATTCAAATACTTGAAGGGTATTAACGTAGAACATAATCTTTTCCGGAGAAAGGAAAATGGTAAAACCAGAGGACATAATTTGAGGTTGAGGGGTGATAGATTCAAAGGCAATGTTAGGAAATTCTACTTTACGGAGACGGTGGTGGATGCCTGGAATGCGCTCCCGAGAGAGGTGGTAGAGAGTAAAACTGTGACTGAGTTCAAAGAAGCGTGGGATGAACACAGAGGATTTAGAATCAGAAAATAATATTAAATATTGAACTAAGGCCAGTACTGGGCAGACTTGCACAGTCTGTGTCTGTATATGGCCGTTTGGTGGAGGATGGGCTGGGGAGGGCTTCAATGGCTGGGAGGGTGTAGATGGGCTGGAGTAAGTCTTGTGGGACCGGGATCCTGGCGAGGCCTAGTAACTCCACAGAATCCCAGTCTTGGCGCGAGCATAACCGTGGTGGGCCACAGCTGGCCTGGTGCCTCCCATAAACTGCACACCACACTGGCCGGGTTTTGTCCAAATATATTACTTTTATTTATCCACAAGGAAAGTTTCAAACAAAAAAAAAAGGTCAAAATTTGGCATTCAAAGTAAAAACCCAAAACATTCCAATTTTCTCTTGTTCTGCTTTCTTTCTCTTATGTGCCAGTTCTTATCACTGCACCTTCAGTGCTGGCCAATTTAAGTTCACAAATTAAGAACATAAAATACAGTTCATGTTAGGTGTTATTTCCCCAAGCAGTGCTAGAACCGTACCTGCCTTGGCAATAGTTAGGCTACCTGGTTCTAGGCACTAATTAGGCTTCAGGTAGATTTGAGTGGCAGTTCCCTTTTACTAGGAACAGAGAGACTTGTACTCCCGCAGATGTGGCCCCTGTTTCACTTATCTAACACAAAAGTAAATTCAGCAGCTTCCAGCCCAGCTTGAAACCCGGATACAAAATCCTTCACAAAACATAAAACTCAAAAAAGGAAGAAACAAAAAAACCTTTTCACCAAGGAAAAAGGACATTCAGGCTTTCCTAAACCTATTCCCATTCCATAGGGTGTTCTTCCCCAGAAGACATAGCATTATTCTTTAACCAGTCCATGTCACAAACCTCAGATTGTGTTTCAAGGTTTTGCATTTCCCTATCCTGGTGAGAACTTCTGAAGGCTGGCCAAAAGTTAGCTGCTGTAGCTGGTTTCCTTCTCAGCTTCCCCTGAGCTTCCAGTCCCAGCTGTCTCTCCTCTCTCACTGACGAGGGAGCCTCAGAAAAAGGGAGCCTCGGCCCATAACCACGCCCCCTTACAGCAGCTTTAGCTAATTCCTTAAAGAGCCCTGTCCTTCCCGTTCCAGCCTGAGCTCTGTGAGCTTTTAAAGGGACAGTCTCCCTCTTAACCTTGTGCTCAGGATTTTCCCTATACTCAGGATATTTCTTCTCCTTAGTCCCTGGCACATTATTAATGCTTCCCTGAGCTTTTCCCTGGGCTTTTCCCTGGGCTTTATTAGGACTAGCCAGATCCCTGTCACAGTCTTAACAGAGATTTCGGCAGTTGGAACCCAAGCACAGTACCGGGTAAAGCTTTGGATTCTTGCCCAGAAATAGCTAAGAAAAAAAATTTAAAAAATTTAAATTGAATCAGGTTGGGCAGACTGGATGGACCATTCGGGTCTTTATCTGCCATCATCTACTATGTTACTATGACTTACTAAGAAAAGTCAAGGTGTAATTTAGGCCTGAGAATTTGCACCAGATTTTACTTGGTCTAAATCCTTGTGCCTAAAATTGGGTGTGCGGATCTTGGCACTAAGCACTATTCTGTGAACAGAGTCCAGCTTTCACTGCTGGTTATAGAGTAGCGTTTAGCACAAAATTATATCGGTGCTGATTTTTTTTTTTAGCACCACATATAGAATTTAGCCCATAATGTCCATAAAAGTTAAAAGAACATTCAATTATCTGAAATTTCGCTGCAGGAGGGTTCTGCTTCATCGAAATGCTGCTGTAAATCAATATTTCTACAACTTGACACAATGTGTTTCAGGGGAAAGCCCTGCATCAAAGAGAAACAATCATTACTTAAATTTTACCCCAACACTTTTTTTTTTTTTTTTTAAGTATTTTTATTTTAGTTTCTTCTATATTTAATTAATTCATTTTCTATCCTATTCTCCCCGAGTTCAGAATGACCTTTGTGTCTTTAGGAAATGAACTCTGAAGATGCACCTGTAGAGCAAGTAATTCCATTACCCTTCATGAGTCCAGGGCCACCACATTATGCATCTGGCTTCACCCTATACCTACTGCGCCACTTACTGTATCTGTGAATCAATCTGTTTACAATACTGTGAACACTAGTGGCATTACTGGACCCCACCTGTCCCTCCAACGATCGCCCCATCTCTCTCCTCCCCTTCTTATCCAAGTTATTTGAATGTGCTGTTCACCGCCGTTACCTGGACTTCCTCTCTTCCCATGCTATTCTGGATCCTCTTCAGTCAGGCTTTCGCCCGCTGCATTCCACAGAAACTGCCCTTACTAAAGTTTACAGTGACCTGTTCTTGGCCAGATCCAAAGGCCTCTACTCTACTCATCTTTCTTGATCTGTCTGCCGCCTCTGATGCTGTTGATCATCGCCTACTCTTTGATACTCTGTCCTTCTTGGGATTCCAGGATTCTGCCCTCTCCTTGTTTTCTTCCTATCTTTCCAATTGCACAGAGTATGCAATGGTGGCTTCTCCACAGCCTTCCTGCTATCGATTGATATACCTCAAGGCTCTGTCCTGGGACCATTCCTTTTCTCAATCTACACTTGCTCACTTGGAGCTCTGATCTTCTCCTACGACTTCCAGTATCACCTCTATGTTGACGACTCCCAGGTCTACCTCTCTGTGCCAAATATCTCTACTGAAACCCAGACCAGAGTCTCAGCCTGTCTGTCTGGCATTGCTATCTGGATGTCTCACCACCATCTAAAACTGAATATGGCTGAAACAGAGCTGCTCATCTTCCCACCTAAACCCACCTCTCCGCTTCCCTGGTTCTCTGTCTCTGTGGACAACATTCTCATCCTTCCTGTTTTGTCTGCTTGCAATCTCTGTGTCATTTTTGACTCCTCTCTCTCTTTCACCACTCAGATACAACATATCACTAAAACCTGCCGCTTCTTCCTCTATAATATTACCAAAATCCGACCCTTCCTTTCTGAACACACTGCCAAAACACATAGCCATGCCCTCATCATTTCGTCCTTAGACTACTGCAGCTCGCTACTCTCAGGCCTTCCGCTTAGCCATCTCTCTCCCCTCCAATCCATACAAAATTTGGCTGCACGACTCAAATTCTGGAAGAGCTGCTATGCTCATGTTGCCCCCCTCCTAAAGTCACTTCATTGGCTTCCCATCCATTTCTAAATACAATTCAAACTCCTTACTGACCTACAAATGCATTCAGCTGCCCCTCGCTATCTCTCTTCACTTATCTCCCCCTATAATTCCCCCCCACCCCAGTGAGCTCCATTCAGCTGGTAAGTCCCTCCTATCTCTTCAACTGCCAACTCCAGACTCCGTCCCATCTGCCTTGCTGTGCCATATGCTTGGAACAAGCTGCCCGAATCCCTACAGCGGGCTCTGTCTCTGGCAGTGTTCAAGGCCCAGTTAAAAGCCCACCTGAGAGTATTTTCAACTCTTAACTCCTCTTACCTTGGGTTCTGCATCCCCCACCCTCTATGTCTTGTCTGTCCAAGTTAGATTGTAAGCTCTTCCAAGCAGGGACTGTCTATAAATGTCAAAATGTACAGCGCTGCGTACTCCTTTCAGCACTATATAACTGATAAGTAGTAGTACATACCCACAGTAACAGAGAAAGGGGCAGATTTAGAAGCAATGTAAGGGAGTATTTCTTTGCAGAAAGGTTATTGGGGACATAGAGCAGCTGCCTAGTGGAGAAAAGTAGACCGAGTTCTGGAAATCATGGGACAAGCATCAGGAATCTCTGAGTGATTTAAACCAGCATAGGCTATGTTTTTTGGTTGTTTTTTTTTTTAAATGCTGCAATTTTATAACACCCTATTGTCCACTAAGTCTATATTTCCAAATCGGTATGTTATGACTATACTATAAAAACTAAAATTTATACCTCTATGTACACCAAGTTTGTTTTTCCCACCAAAATTTGTCCTGCTTACGCTGTGAACATACTCTTGTAACCCTTTCTGGGCTCCTTTGGGAGGACGGGCTAAATAAAGAGGTTCTAATCTAGAGCCTGGATGAGTCATATGGTCTTGTTACCACTATTTGCTGTTTCTAAGACAGTACATTAAAATGTAGGAAGCACTCTATTGATGGATGGAGCCCCTGGCAAATCACACAGTGAGGAATCCATCATATGATATTTCACAGCAGAACAGAGGAGTGGTTTTGCCATTCATTGCCTTCTCTAATGCAGTGTGTGGCTCCACTATGTGGCTGCTGATCAATAGGGTATTGCCAGGTGGTCTCCCCTCCATGTATTAGCCAGGCCTGACCCTGCTTAGCTTCCAGTAGTAAGAGTAGGTCTACCCAGGGCTCTAGACTTCTGCTGCCTGGAATTAGAGGGAAACATTGTAGTACAGAGTAATTTATTATATCCCTAATGCGTGCAGGCGAATTCCGCTTTCTCTGTTTCCTAAATGTATTTCTCAGACACTACTCATGGCCGACGTTAGATACAATTTCATTTATCCTGAGTGCCCTTTCGTGTTAGAAGTAGCGATATGTTTGCTTTTTTTTTAGTCCAAGACAAATGAGTTGGAAAGAGCTCTAAGTGCAGTAAATCTGTCCAGCTCTACTGATAACATTCAGTAGTTTACTGATTAGTGCGCCGGGCTCGCGCTCCTGCTTCTGCCTGCAGAAGCCCAGATCACCCCAAGGGCGAATCAGCCAGGCAGTGACGTCACACGACGGCACCGCAATTGGATTCGGAAACTGAACAGCTGACGTTGCAGCCATGAAGCGGGATCTACGGGTGGCCGGTGGAGACACACAACTGCGGTGTAATAATAGAGTGACAGATCGTGCTGCAGGACAACTGCCAAGCCCTAATTGGTGACATGAAGCATCACTAGCGTCGTTTGTCACAGTGAAAACCTATCAGTCAAATCCATAGCACAGAAAGAGGAAGAGAAATGCATGAAGCAAACAAAACGTCTCCCAGACGCGTCCGAATTCTGGTTAACTGTGTTGCAATCGCTGTTCCTTGTCAGCGCATGTGCAATAGCAGACGATGAAAACTCGAGGCTCTCGGATGCACACTTGGGTGACAGACTAAAATTGAAAAGCTAGGACTTTCCCCATCTCATTTTGCTTTATAATTGCAATGTTTCTGGATCCTCCTTTTGTTCAGCTGAATTGCCTAAGCAGAATTGGTTTGCGAGTTAGAATGTAACATCCTAGGCAAGGCATGGGTGCAGAACGGGCGTGGAGAGTACCGTATATACGGCACCTACCACACGCTAACCAAAAATTTTGAAGTTAGCATCTCTTAAATAGAGACATTTTAACTTGTGACCTGCAAAAGAGATGCTGGGCATGTTCCCTTATTTAATAAATTAGCAATTATCACACCCTAATTTATTGCTTTAAGGTGCAATAACTACAACATTTAATGCACTTTAGTAAAAAGACCTGGATGTACTAACATAGTGATAGCTAAGACTAGTGAGTGCCTTCAGCCTTCTCTTGACTTCTACTACTGCTATTATTTATAGAGCGCTGCCAGACCTACCCAACGCTGTACAGTCACAAAGGAGACAGTCCCTGCTGGAAGATCCAAACGTTCTACAGCTGTGTTTTAACATAAACTTTTAGGACATAATCTTAAACAAATGCTGGGTGGATGTGGCCTAGTCTGCACGTGAACAACCCCCTCCTAAAATCACAAGGCATATTCTCTGCTACAGGCACTAGTATTTTATAAAAATACGTCGCTGTCAATAAAAGAGAGACCTGTTATAAAATGATCCTATTGAGAAGTAATTTTATAAGCTTTATTGCACAGGTAAAGATTATTTTACTCACAGAAAAGGGCTTTTATTGAATTACCTGAAGAGCTATGCCTGTATAAATTAGATGTAGAGAAGGTTTGCTTTTCCTTTTCCATGACTTAATGGGCCTATGCTCAAAAGATTTGCGGTAGAGGAAACTACAGTGAATCCAGCGCAAAAAATTCAAAAGTAATGATTGCACAAATTCATGCCACATTAAAATCGCAGCAGTAATTTGCTGCTTATTACTCAAGAGCTAATTTTCCTGTCAGTGCCTAAGCGCTGATTGGCTCAGACACTGACAGGAAAGTAAACAAAACAAAGCAAAAAGCATGCCAGTGCCTTCCCTGAGCTCGAGCAGACCCACCCAAGCTAGGCCCAATTCCCTACCTACCACTGGCCCTGGTGGTCCAGTGGACTGCTGACACCCCCAGCTGATCCAACCTCCCTCCCCTAGCTAGGCCAGGCTGGGCCCAACCTCCTAGCTACTACTGGCCCCGGTGGTCCAAAGAATTGCCAAACCCTCCAGCCTGACCTGGCCCAACCCCTATCACTACCCTCATGGTCTAGTGACACTCCCACCCCACTCTGGTAATCTAGTAGATCCTCCACTTACCTTAGTCATAGGAGGCAGGATACAGTAGGCATTCCTCTGGTCTCCGGACTGCCCTTTTCAAAATGGTGGCCCCACCTAGTGCATCTCAGGGGTGGGCTGCCACCATTTTCAAAATGGTAGCCTAGAGGCAGGAGGGATGTCTATTCCCTCCTGTCTCATATGACTATGGTATGTGGAGTGGTGGGGTTTCTACTAGACCACCAGGCTGGGGGGAGTAGATCTGAATGTCACTAGACCAGGGGTAGGGAACTCGAGAGCCGTATTCCAGGATTCAGGATTCCAGTTTTCAGGATTTCCCCAATGAATATGCATTGAAAGCAGTGCATGCAAATAGATCTCATGCATATTCATTGGGGAAATCCTGAAAACCCGACGAATACAGCTCTTGAGGACCAGAATTCCCTACCCCTGCACTAGACCAGCAGGGTAGTGATAGGGAGTTGTGCTAGGCTTGGCTCAGCCTAGCCCAGGGGTAGGCAATTCCGGTCCGCGAGAGCCGGAGCCAGGTCGGGTTTTCAGGATATCCACAATGAATATGTATGAGATGGATTTGCATGCACTGCCTCCTTGAGATGCAAATCTATCTCATGCATATTTATTGTGGATATCCTGAAAACTTGACCTGGCTCCGGCTCTCGAGGACCGGAATTGCCTAGCCTGACTAGGGGGGAGGGTGTCAGCAGTCCACTGGCCCAGTGGTTCCCAACCCTGTCCTGGAGGAACACCAGGCCAATTGGGTTTTCAGGCTAGCCCTAATGAATATGCATGAAGCAAATTTGCATGCCTATCACTTCCATCATATGCAAATCTCTCTCATGCATATTCATTAGGGCTAGCCTGAAAACCCGATTGGCCTGGTGTTCCTCCAGGACAGGGTTGGGAATCACTGCACTGGACCACTAGGGCTAGTAGTAAGGGGGTTGGGCCAGACCTAGTCCAGCGGCGCAGGGTGGTTGGGTTGGTAGTTGAGAAGGAGTGCCCTTAGGCAGCGCTTCTCTCAACCAATCCTCAATGATGCCCCAGATGAGCTGCCAGATACGGTGGGTTAACAAATGACCACATTTAACTGCATTTAAGTGTGGTCTGCGCTAACAGTTTCAGCAGCACCACTAAAACCATTAGAGCATTCTGTGCACCCTAACACACTATTCTGCTAATTGTCCCTAGTGCCAGAGTTAGGTTTTGAGCATCAGCCCATAAATGTGTTTGGGGGAGGGGTTCGAGCAATGCACAGGCGGAGTTGGAAAGCAATGCAAATTTTTGCTGACTTGTGAGGCTGTTTATAAAGATATTTAGGCACCTATTCCATCTGTAAAATGCCCCCTAAAAGATGCCTACTTGAACTTCCTACCTAGGTAACCTATTCGGATTACATTGTAAGCTCCATGGAGCAGGGACCATCTTTTATCTCTGTCTGTACAGTGCTGCATATATTTTACAGCACTATGTTAATGATCAGTAGTAGCAGCTTTTGGTGAGGTTATGAAAGTGTCTGATATCTGTTTTCCTCACTTCTCTCCGCCCTGCCCTTTTCATTTCCATGTAAAGCAGGTACATTGTTTTCCAGCTGGCTCAACTTCCAGGAAATAAGCTGAGCCCTGCCTCCTAAGCAAATTTCTTGATACACTGAACCTGCAAGGTGTGAGACCTTTCTGGCCTTAATTGCTCACCTGTAGGATTTTATGCATTGCCTGGTGCCACATTCTTCCCATATCTGATCCATTCTCAGAACAGCTTTTGTGATACATGGAATGAGTATTGCTTTTCGGTAGAATGTTAAGTCAGTGTAGATTAGAAGAGTTTTTAAGGGCTATAAAAATAGGGTTGCAGTCCATGAACTCCTACTTTAGAGGTCACATCTGAGCAAGAGAAATGCTCATATCTTTCCTGCTGGATCTTTAAAACCTTTTACAACCTATTGGGACTTCATTTTTCTCCAGGACCAGCACAGCCACCAGAACTCTGCATTTGGAACACTTAATTGCCTCAGGTACAAAGCTAGATTGCGAACCCTCCAGGGACAGAAAAATACCTACTGTGCCTGAATGTATACCACTTCGATACCTTTTAGGTGGTATAAAAGAAATTCAAATTAAAAAAGAATAAAGGCCACAGCTCAGATGTGGGATATAAAGCTCCTTGATAAGATGGGGGAGGGGGGCAGGGTTTGGAATAGGGTTCAGCTGTGAGTTGCTTGTTACAAGAAGTGTATGTTGGCGGCGGCGGCGGCGGCGGCGGCGGCGGCGGGGGGGGGGGGGGGAGAGTGAGGGAAATGAGTGTGGTGCAGTGGTTAAAGCTACAGCCTCAGCACCCTGAGGTTGTGGGTTCAAACCCACGCTGCTCCTTGTGACCCTGGGCAAGTCACTTAATCCCCCCATTGCCCCAGGTACATGAGATAGAGACAGACAGGGAAAAATGCTCTCAAGTACCTGGATAAATTCATGTAAACTGTTCTGAGCTTCCGTGGGAGAACAGTATAGAGAACTGAATGAATGAATGAATAAATAAATAGGATGCTGTTGGTTTGTCTTACTAAAGAACTGAATCTAGCATTATTCCTGAGGGCAATCCTGGGGTGGGTCTGAGGGGATTGTGTGGATGGGGCTTCCTGCAACCAGGAAGTGACTTCAAAGGGAGAGCCAAGGCCAATGTGAGCAGCAGGTTGGAGCCTCTGCTCGTGCCAGTGAAATTAGAAGCATGGGAGGGGGGAGGCAAGGCTTGCACGCGGTGGGAAAGGGATGGTGAAGTACCAGGGGTGGAGAGAAGGAAAGGTACCGGCGTCCCCAACAAGATGGTGCCTGAGGTGGTCCACCCCCCCCCCTTACTTTGCCACTGGGCACACCTACCCTTTGGTGTACTAATTTTCTATAACGCCTTAGGTGCGCCAAAGAATTGGGGCTACATTTGCTCCTTTGCTGTGCCTAAAATGAGGCAGCACTTGCCACCTCGGTGATTGGTGCCACTGTCCAGAAAGGCAAAATGTGTGATACTTTCACCTGCCTTGTCTCTGATTGCAGACAGCTACCTGCACAGCGGTTCTGTGCCATTTCGGTGGGTTCCTCATTCCACCACTTCTGAAAAGAAAATACCTGCTCAGGCTGGATTGTCTTGCAAAGCACCTGCCTAAGAGCTAGCCTCTGATCCCTGACAGGTTCAGACTAGAAAGTGTGTGTGATATGTCCTTGAGTATCAGCCTAGGGACAAGGTCTATTTGTAGTGCACCCCCCCCCTCCAGCATGCACTAGAGCAGCCACTTTCTGTTTTCCTGTTCACCTTAGTAGCAAATTCGTAGGATATACAGGGATTTTGCTGTGCAGTAGCCAATTTCTAGTCTTCCTTGCTGGTTCCTCTCTAACATCTCAATGTGAAGTTGTAAAGGTCACCTCCTCTAATATTTGAAAAAGGAAAGGAAGCCTAGGAGGAGACATCCCCCCCCCACACCAATAAATAAAGGACACAGGACAGGCAAGTTCCATTTCAAAGAATCCAGGCTGGCTTGTATCACTGCTATTAAGCCAGTCCTGAGGAAGAAAAGACAAAGTGCCCTTCTATTTAGCTCCTGTGTAGGGTTACCATATGAGTCCAGAAAAAGGCAGATGGATTGAAACATCCGGGTTTTACTTCTGCTGAAAGCACTTGAAGTAAGAAGGACACATAGGCATCTGGGCTTTACTTCCATTGAAAGTAATGGAAGTTAAATCCGGATGTCTCAATCCGCCCTCCTTTTTCTGGAGCCATATGGTAACCCTACTCCTGGGTGTTCTGGTTCTTTTTTTTTTATACCATAAATGGGTGTTCTGCTACCAAAGGAGTCGACACAGAAAGCAACCGCGGGTTCAGCAGTGGGGTTCCTGCGAGTTAAACATGGGTTCTACGAGCCAAGCGATACACAGGGGAGTTGTGTTAGCTGATGCAGAAAAACACAATGTAGTCATGTATGCCAGTGGTTCCCAAACCTGTCCTGGGGGACCCCCAGCCAGTCAGGTTTTCAAGATATCCCTAATGAATATGCATGAGAGAGATTTGCATATAATGGAAGTGACAGGTATGCAAATCTCTCTCATGCATATTCATTAGGGATATCTTGAAAACCTGACTGGCTGAGGGTCCCCCAGGACAGGTTTGGGAACCACCGATGTATGCTAATTAGGCTATTCTGTGCAATACAGAGGAATATGCTGCCCACTTTTGATGCATACACAATGGGAGAAATTTTCCATGCGGGGAGGATTTCTTGTCAGTCTTTCACATTTAAGTGCTCGTTTTGTCTTGTTATGGAAGCCCATGCAAGTTTTAAAGGCAGATGGTTTTTGGGAAATGCAATATAAACTGTTGTTTCAAATATATGTATCGCCATATAGGGCGTTCTGTGCCAAATTCCGGCCCACAGCTTCGTGTGATAAATGTGGGCATCTGACCGCTACATTGTGCAAGCCTTTTGGCAAAGACTCTTCACTTATGTTGAGATCCTATGGACTGTGAATATTCGGCCCTCACCTCGTCTGCTCTTTGAACTGTCGCCTTCATATCATCTGAGGCTGGCGGGCTTGAGTGCCTTTCTTCGTTGGTCCATCTTGTGTGCTTTAAAATGTATTTTCCTTAAATGGCTGGACACTGAAGCTCCAAATCTCCCCATGTGGCGTTCTCAGATGATTCTCCTGTTGGCTTGGGAGCGTAGAGATGTGCCTGATCTTTCCACATTGAAGGGGGAGCATTTTACGGCTGTGTGGGAGCATTTTTGGAACACCATGACTCCAGTGGCTCGCAGTTGTACACTGAATTGTTGTTTGCACTTTTGCTTTACTTATTTGTGGTATAAAAATCCACCCATTTATGGTATAAAAAAAAAGAACCAGAACACCCAGGAGTAGGGTTACCATATGGCTCCAGAAAAAGGAGGGCGGATTGAGACATCCGGATTTAACTTCCATTACTTTCAATGGAACTAAAGCCCAGATGCCTATGTGTCCTTCTTTCTTCAAGTGCTTTCAGCAGAAGTAAAACCCGGATGTTTCAATCCATCTACCTTTTTCTGGACTCATATGGTAACCCTACACAGGAGCTAAATAGAAGGGCACTTTGTCTTTTCTTCCTCAGGACTGGCTTAATAGCAGTGATACAAGCCAGCCTGGATTCTTTGAAATGGAACTTGCCTGTCCTGTGTCCTTTATTTATTGGGGGGGGGGGATGTCTCCTCCTAGGCTTCCTTTCCTTTTTCAAATATTAGAGGAGGTGACCTTTACAACTTCACATTGAGATGTTAGAGAGGAACCAGCAAGGTGGTTATTTGTGTTGCTGTTTTATGTGTTTGCCGTTGGGACCTGGTCCTGTGGGGGTTGGGGGGGGAGGAATGTTTTATGTTTAACTGTTATTGGAGCACTGCTTGTTGGGGTTGAATCTTGGTACCTGTGTTTTACCTGCTCCGATACTAATAAAAATTATTTTGTCATAAAGGCAGATGGCAAGTAGCAAACAGCTCTCTGTGTGTCTGAACAAAATTGAAAGTGAAAGCGCACACCGGTGCCTGTTCTTTGGCGCCTAAATTTGAACCCTGCAAACAATTTAGGCAAGGTTCATGTCTAGACGCAGAAAAACAAGCACCAAAGTGTGCTGATTGCTGACAATTTTCGTTTTTGATTTGGACATGAGCACAAGAAGCTATGCTTGCCGCAAAACCTTGCGCACATGTGTCCAACATATTCCCCCTGTATTGGACGTAGGTTTTCCGCACATAAAATTTGCATGCAAATAACTTATTGCATACCAGGGTATTACCCCTGTGGTAGAAGTAAGGAGCTCAGACATCTGTGCATGACTCTACTATGAGCCTTTCTGCATTGGCCCCAAACATATTAGAGCAAACAAAGGAAAAAAGATCCTGAATAATTTAAAGCAAAATGGCTGCACCTCTCTCCTCCTCAGGGCAAGGACACGTTATTGACACAGCAGTGGGAGGGAGGGAGCCATTAGACTGCTTTCAGATCCTACCCTTTGCTGAGTTCAGTTACTGATAACTGGTCCATTCCTGTGCATTCTGCTCTTTCCTGTTCAGGTTAGATGGATGATATGCAGCAGGTAGAAGGAAATAATTAATTGAGGATTTCTGCGCCTTCAGTGTATTTATTTGATCATATAAATAACTGTGTGGTTATCCCAAAGAAAAGAGATTCCTCCAAAAACAAAACAAAAATACAGAGCAAGAAAAATATAGTGTAAATGAAACCCATGAGGAACATAAGATTAGACTTACTAGGTCAGACCAATGGTCCATCTCTAGCCAATCCAGGTCACTAGTACCTGGCCAAAATCCAAGGAGTAGCAACATTCCATGCTACCGATCCAGATCAAGCAGTGGCTTCCCCCATGTCTTTCTCGATAACAGACTATGGACTTTTCCTCCAGGAAATTGTCCAAACCTTTCTTAAAACCAGCTACGCTATCTGCTCTTACCACAACCTCTGGCAATGCGTTCCAGAGCTTAACTATTCTCTGAGTGAAAAAAATATTTCCTATTGGTTTTAAAAGTATTTCCCTGTAACTTCATTGTTAAAATGTAAACCACTTTGATCTGCGAGTTAGCAAACAGCAGTTTATCAAGTTTGAATAAACCATGACTCAGTTACCATCCGTTTCCTCTAACTCAACATGGAAATAATTTTCTACAACCCAATCTGAAGAGTCTCTCTCTCTCTCTCATATCTGGAAATTGAGCAGTATATATTGATTCTCTTTCTGTCATAAAAGATATGAAAGGATTTGCTAGCTTGCAGAAAACCTGCCACTTGGAAGCCTGATCTTTTTAAAGTGGATCCGATTCTCATGCTGTTTCACAAGGTTTGCCCTATCTCTTTTAATTATCAGACTCGGGCCTCAAGATTGTGTCAGTACATATTTGCTTGCCAGCTATTTCCACCTACCATCACCACATTGAAGGGGAAGTCTTGCTCCACTCACCCCGATATCACGATTCATGAGAGGTTTTGTGAGTATGAAGTCAACTCTGAAAACTCCTACTCTTATCTGGGACCTCAACATCATACTTGTTAGGCTTATGGGAGGTCACCACCAGTGGTGGTTTCAAGGAAGACCATCTTTCTAGTATCTATCACTATTACAAAAGGAATTGGTAAACTCTAACACTTACCCCTCCCCACCCTTTTACAAAACTGTAGTGAGGTTTTTAGCGCCAGCTGCGGTAGTAACAGCTCTGACACTCATAGAATTCCTATGAGTGTTGGAGCTGTTAGCACCATGGCCAACGCTAAAAACTGTGCTACGGTTTTGTAAAACACAATTCCTCCACAGAGTTATTCTCCAAACTCATCCAAAACCTTTACCAAAAGTCATTGCCGAGGTTCACTGAAATTAAACTATTGTGCTACAAGTGTTACATAGTAACATAGTAGATGACGGCAGATAAGACCCGAATGGTCCATCCAGTCTGCCCAACCTGATTCAATAAAAAAATTTTTTTTTTTTTTTTTTTTAATTTTTTCTTCTTAGCTATTTCTGGGCAAGAATCCAAAGCTTTACCCGGTACTGTGCTTGGGTTCCAACTGCCGAAATCTCTGTTAAGACTTACTCCAGCCCATCTACACCCTCCCAGCCATTCAAGCCCTCCCCTGCCCATCCTCCACCAAACGGCCATACACTATTAGTGTTCTTCCCAGACCCTCCCTCTCCTTGGTCAGAAATTTCCCTGCATTCACTAGGCTGCAGAACAGCACTATTAGATTACTTACAGGGTGTCTAACTGCATTGAATTTTGGTTTATACGTAGGACCCCACCTGCTTCGAGCTAAAACTTCTTCCATTAGCTTCCTTTGCAGACTTACGGAAAACACCCTCATGGCCCTCGATTCACACGTTCAAGATGCAGCCTTCAGACAGGTGATTTTACATAATCTCTTTGCTCATTCATCAAGAGTAGGTGACCACCACCCTTGCAACCCTTGGGCCATCAGAAAATGTACCAGAATATTTATTTGGGTGCCCCTCAGCTCTGCAGTCACCAAGGAGTGTGCCTGCATCCCCCTACTTGTCTCTGAGGAAGCCGGGTTGCTTACCTGCAATGGAGTTCTTTACAGACAGAAGAGGAATACAGAACCATACTCACCCTGCTTCCTAACCTTCAAAAAATTAAAAACAAAATGGAAGTAAGAGAAAACCAAGGAAAAATGCAACTATTTAATGAACTTTGATGTCTTGATGTTAAAGACTTGCTATAATATAGAAGAAAAAGAAGGAACAGAAACCCCACGTAAAACTGAACAATATAGGGATAGACCACATCAACCTTGGGACAAACAATCTTTATTCCAATTTGCACAGAATTAGTACATATAAAACCATCCATAATAAATAGTACATATAAAACCATCCATAATAATAAGCAGATTTCTCTGGACATGTCCTTATTTATTGTAAACCGCTTAGATTTTAATAATTTTGTTTTATATTTGAACTTGATTGAACTCCTTTTCGAGGACATGGTCGGGGGTCCGGACAGCTTTTCAAAACCTGGCTCTTTGTCCGGGTTTTGAAAAGCCTCCCCTAAATCTTGTCGGGCAGGAGGAAAACCCCACATGCACAGATTTCCTCCTGCCCGATGAGAGCTGGCGGTGGGGGGGGGGCTGGGATGGGATTTGGGGTGTAAAAGGGCAGGCCTGGGGGTGGGGTTAGGGGGGGGGTGTCCAGATTTTACTAGAGTAAAATCTGTCAAGCCTAAGTCCAAAGGCTTTTTTTTTCTGAAAGTTTTCTATTTAGAAATTGTTGAACACAAAACCAAACCACAGCATTCAGAAACATAGGCCAAGTAGAAAACAAGTGATACGAAAGTCTATCGCGTCCAAAGGCTTTTTATGCCTTGCAGTTTTGTGCTTTATTTACAAGGGACACTTACCCCAGCCTTCATATAAAATCCTTCTCTATGAAACCCTCCAGGTATTTGTGCTGTCTTCATATTTTCTAAGTATCCATGAGATGACTTTGCAGGCTGCAGTAGTCCTCAGTTTCCTACCGAGCATATATTAAGGGCTCCTTTTACAAAGGTGCGCTAGTATTTTTAGTGCACGCACAGGATTAGCGCGCGCTAGCTGAAAAATTACCGCCTGCTGAAAAGGAGGCGGTAGCGGCTAGCGTGTGCAGCATTTAAGCGCACGCTAAGCACGCACTAAGACTTTGTAAAAGGAGCCCTAAATATTGATTTCTGCTCTGAAATTATAGAATAATCTGAATTAAAAATACAAATCTTTTTTTTTGTCTCAATAAATTTTTATGCACATCCATCACACATTACCATACAGAACCAAATCACAGAACCCTATAACCATGAAAGATCCTTTCTAAACAGCTTAAAATGCAAGGACTGCAAATTCCCACTACACGAAAATCACAACAATACAGAATTATCGTGGTAATACTAGTCCCCCACCACCATAAACCCCCTCAAAGTGGGCACCCAGTGTATCCTTCAGAGAGTAAAAATACAAATCTTAATGATCTTGTGCTATTACTAACATTTGAAATGCTTCTGTAGGAAAAAAAAAAACACAACAGAACACCAGGACAGATTCACCTTCAACTGTTTGAAATAATTTCAGGCTAAATTTAGCTCACTAAGATCAGGACTAGGCTTGTGTGTAATGAATCCCAGCCAGTCATAAAGGTGGATAGTTAAACAGAGACTGGCGATTTAGAAAAATGTTTGGTGGTGTCAGGCTGGGCCTTGGTTTCCATCACACAAAAGCCCGCATACGTTTGTGTGTGAGTGTGTGTTGTTTCAATCTGATCTCACTCAGACCTGAGTTTGCTGCAGGGCCCTTGAGCTGGATCTCTTCCTGGAACCCAAGACAGTACATTTGTAAACGGAGAACAAAACGAGTGGCCTAAGTCTGTAGTGCAGCCTAAGTACTGTCTCTTTAAAACGGAAAACCTTTCTTTCAGATTAAGAGTCACTGCGTGCCAATGACCTTCAGCCGCAGTCTCAAGGCTGCCCAAGTCACCTGCTGAAGGTGATTCCAGGGAACAATCCGGCTCTGCTTTTCCTTATATGGGCAGATCTCGCACTCTGGCTCCGCCTTTAACCTTGCTGCTTTCAGTGTTGAGTTCTGTGGCCTGGTAAGGTTTGCTTTGCTGACCTCATGTGGCCGTTCGAAGAAAGACACTGAGGCTGGTTTTCAGTGATTTTAGTATCCCTATTGCATGTTATAATGTAACTATGTAGAAAGAAAGGTTCTGATGTACAGGATAACTACATTGTAATAATATCTATATGGTTTAACTAAATATCCATGTTATTTATTTATTTTATACCGTTCTCCCAGGGGAGCTCAGAATGGTTTACATGAATTTATTCAGGTACTCAAGCATTTTTCCCTATCTGTCCTGGCAGGCTCACAATCTATCTAATGTACCTGAGGCAATGGGGGGATTAAGTGACTTGCCCAGAGTCACAAGGAGCAGTGTGGGTTTGAACCCACAACCTCAGGGTGCTGAGGCTGTAGCTTTAACCACTGCGCCACAGTGGGTACTTATTAGGTAGGACCCCCCTAGACCCACCCCCAGGCCTGCCCAGTTCCGCCCATCCCCGCTGCCCGTTCGTTGGGCAGGAAGGCATCTGCGCATGCACGGACGCAATGACATCACACACTTGCACACTTGCGTGTGACATCACCGCATTGCATCCGCGCATGCACGGATGCCATCTCATGACGCAATTTCTTTACAAAACCCGGACAAAAGTGTTTCAAAAGTATTATGCTGACACTGTATTATATCTCTCTTCCTTGAATTTTAATGCTGTTAATAAGTATTTGTTTGAAATTGTTTCATGGTAGTCTTAAGTTTCAATTAGCTGATTTTGAGTTTACCTCATTCACTGTTCTTATGTTTACATTTAGTCTTTTCACTACTGTTATGCTGTAAACAAAATTCTAAGCTATATGTTGAATTGTACATCGCCTTGGGTGAATCTCTTTCAAATTTTATTAAAATTTGTTTAAATGTCTATCAGAAATTCTAAGCGTTTTGCAGTATTAAAAAAAATGGGGGGACGTCCAAGGTCATATAGACAGGACATAATATTTATTTAAAGCATTTATAATCCACTTTGTACCAAAGCAACTCACAATTCAACATACATAATTCTAGACTCATACAATTTACAACAACACATATATTGCAGAGGACAAAGGTAGAGGCCACAATCAACGGTACCGCACTACAATCCAATCCAGTCCAATCCTTGGTCTTGCATACAGAGGGGCTCGATTCGGTTTACAAAAGAATTACTAATGGAACAAGGAAGATGAATTATTAGAGCAGAGGCATCATCAATTGTGATCCTTATTTCTGAAATAGATAAGCTTTTAGGGTTTTCCGAAAAGTTGTCAGAGAGGGAAGGAGTCTAACTTCTATAGGAAAATCATTCCAAATTTTTACAAAGGAAAAAGCAAAAGATTGACAAATCTTACCTAAAGCTTTAATTCCCCTAATGGAAGGGAAGATTAATTTAAATGTATGAATTCCCCTGGAGGAAAAAGGCTGTTGAGAATTGAATGAGAGAGTAATCAATGGGGGGGAAAATTCCTATATAGAATTTTAAATGTCATACTGGCACATTTGAATTGAATTCTCCAATAATCTGGAAGCTAGTGCAAAGCTTTCAACAGAGGAGTAACATGCTCATATTTACTCTTACCAAATATCAATTTGGCTGCCGTGTTTTGAATAACTTGCAGCCTTTTCATGTTACATTTGCTTAAACTGGTATAAAGAGAGTTTACATAATCCAGATGAGTCAGTATAATTGCCTGAACCAAGACTGTAAAATGTTGCTGATGAAAAAAATGGCGAACCCTTCTGAACATTTGAAGACTGAAAAAACATGTTTTCATTATACTATTAATTTGATTTGACAAAGAAAGAGTAGAATCCAGAATAAACCCCAGAATTTTTGACGAGAACTCAATCTTCAAAGTATCGCCAGAATTTAACCGCAGTAAAGATGGTAATCGGTGTAATTTGGGGCCAAACCATAAAAGTTTTGTCTTAATGGTATTTAATTTCATACATACCGAGAAAGCCCAATCTATATAGAAATTACATAGAGTTAGATGGTATACGCTTGTGCAAAGAGATAAGTTTTGAGCAGTTTTAGAAATCCTAATAAATAAATAAAAATTTACTTAAATGGATAAGAGCTCTTATTCAGCCATTAACCAGATAAGTTAAATCGGACAAAGACAGGACTGCTAAATAAGAACATAAGAATAGTCATACTGGGTCAGAACAATGGTCCAGCTAGCCCAGTGTCCTATTTTCACAGTGGCTAATCTAGGTCACAGAAACCAAAGGTGGCAACATTCCATGACAGTATATGGAATATGTGCTATGATGTCCTTATAAACAGGGGAAAACTTTTTTTTTCTTTCTTTTATTTTCATCACTTTGGGAGACATTGAACAAAAAGACAAATGTATCCTGAGCTTGAGGTTACATGTGACTTAATCCTGGAAGGTGTGGTCACTGATAAAGCTGCTGCCTCTGCACCCAGAGGCTGTGAGATCAAATCCCAGTGCTGCTTCTTGTGACCCTGGGCAAGTCCTTCAGTGCCCACTGCTTTGAATGTCAGCTTTGAAATGCCAAAGCCACAAAAAGGTGGTGTACAAGTCCCCTTTCTCTTCTCCTCCCTGTCTGTTTCTGCATACAATTCAAACTCCTCTTACTGACCTACAAGTGTATCCACTCTGCAGCTCCTCAGTAAATCTCCCTATACCCCACCCTGGGAACTCTGATCGTCTCTCTTGACTGTTCCCATCTCCTCTGTTGCTAACTCCGTCCCTTCTGCCTTGCTGCATTGCATTGCTGGAAAAACTTGCCTGACTTGGTACATCACGCTGTAGGCAAAATTTATTGTGACAACCAAAGTATATTTAAAAACCTTTTTACCAAACAAGGGACCCAGCACGGTCCGTGTTTCGGACAACCTTCATCAGGGGTCCTATTGGGTACAAATATAACATAAAATACAATATTAAAAACATATGAAACAATATAGTAATAAAAGGTAAAAAGATAAGAAATAATAAGAGTAAAATGACAAGATGATCTTATTTGACCATAAACGCAAATATTATATTCTAATGACATAAGGACATGTGTGTATGTTTTAAAAGGTGACAAGTACGCATGCAATATCAATAGACTGCATGCAAAAGAAATAGCAACAAGTCGGATTTTGATAGTAAACGACTACTAGTGTTAAGTTTGAATGGCCTGTGAAGAAACATAAGCCACTATGATAGTGCAAAAAAAGGAGAAGAAGAAATAAAAGAATCCAGTGAAATAATAATAAATGGATGATAGCATCAGACTTAAATAATGAAAGAAAATATTAAGAGAAGAGAGAAAAAACAAAAAGGAAAAATTAATTAATTTTGGGATACATACCATGGTAGAAAAGGGAAAAAACATATGTCACAAAAAATTATGTTGAAAAATACAGTAAAAACAAACTATACCTAATAGGACCCCTGATGAAGGTTGTCCGAAACACGGACCGTGTTGGGTCCCTTGTTTGGTAAAAAGGTTTTTAAATATACTTTGGTTGTCACAATAAATTTTGCCTACATCGTTGTACATATCTGCAGTTTTGGTTTGTTTGTTCCTGGTTGGTTTTTTCACTGCAGACAAGGTTGGACCCCCTTTTTCCTCTTGGTTCTGTTGCTTGGTACATCATGCTCCATCTCTGGCAGTATTCAAATCCAGGCTTAAAGCCTACTTCTTCAAAGCTGCATTTAAGTCCTATCCTTACCAGCTTGCAAAGCACAAAAATCTGTTTGCCATTTCCTCTGTAGTCCCTTACCCTCTCTACCTCACCATTCCCTCTGTAATTCCATAGCTAAACATACATAGATTCACCATTTGTCCTGTATGTCTGTCATAATTAGATTCTAAGCTCTCTCAGGGACTGTCTCTTGCATGTTTAATATACAGTGCTTTGTGTATCTGGTAGGGTTATAGAAATAATAAATAGTAGTTGTAGTACTTGGTTGTCTGTGAGAACAAGAACCATCTGATTGAGGAGACAGTTCTGGAATGTTAGGGCATTCTAGAACACTCACAGTTCCAGGAGATTGTTTTGATGTGTTGTTTCCTGTTGGGACCAGAAAATGCCATTGAAATGAAGAGAGAGTCCACCGAGGTACTTCAAAATGGAATTGAGCTAGTGGCGTGTCATAGATAGATAGGAGACACAGTAGTTGATGAGCAGAAACTTGTGTAGCACTGGAAATCTGTATGGACAGATTATATTATGTCCATGCCTTGTTGAGAAGTGCTCATATTAAAAAGGCCTCCTATGAATTCTAAATTTTTGTACCAGTTGAAGATGTGATTTGACTACAAATCCCAGAAGTTCTAGGAGACAGATGGCTGACAGAATGGAAGTCAGTGCTAACTGATGGGTAGCTGCTTGATCAACCAGTTATTGAGGTAGGTAAAGACATGTTCACTCCACCTGCACAGAGCTTCTAACACTGCTATGAGACACTTCCTGAAAACACAAGAAGCTGAGGTCAAGATGGATGGTAAGGCTCTTTTTGGTAATGTGGAATTCCAAAGCGGAAATGTAGGAACTTCCTGTGGACTGGAAAAAATGGAGATATGAGTGTAGGCCTCCTGGAGATCTAGAGAGCAAAACCAGTCATTGAGTTGAATTATGGAAACAATGGATCTTAGAGAAACCATGCAAAACTTTTCTCCGAGGAGATACTTGTTGAGTTTCTGCATGTCAAGAATCAGTCAAACTCCCTTTGTCTTTTTTGGTACGGAAAGTAAATGGTTTGATTGTATTCTGCTGGAGTAGAGAAGATAGCTCTTTTTGAAATACCATCCTCTGGAGAGAAGTGAAACAATTTTTTGGGTGGATGTTTGTGAGGACTTCTTTCCCCATGGAAGGCAAAACTGTGCTGAATAATCCAAAAACTCAACAATCAGTGGAATGGGACAATTCATCGTGGCTGTTTCATCATGGGATGTTTTAACACGGCCGCAATGAAACAACCATGATTAATTGTCCTCTCCATGACAGATGCGATGAACTGCGATGAATTATGCTTAAACTTCTTCCTGCCCCCCCCCCCCCCAACCACATCCCTCTTGAAAGGTTTGCTGGCACATCTTCCATCCCCTGCTCAGTCAGCCTTGGCTCTCTTCTGATCAGGGCAGGATTAATTCGTTGAGGGCCCCTAGGCACAAAAGTATAATGGGCCCCCTAGCCTTGCCCCGCCCACATCCCACCAACACCCCACCCACATTTATTTACCTGTTTTCTTATTTACTTCTTTATTTCCACTTGTATTTCTTTTATTATAAAATTCAAAACAAATAACAAAGTGCCAGTGCCAGTGCCAGTGTACAGTTTTAGTTCTATGCAAGCCCCAAAACATCTCTGAACAAAACCTCTCTTCCTTCCCTTCCCACCTACTTGCCCAGGACTTTAACTCTAAACCCTTTCCATACATATATAAAAGTGTTCAAATGCATTGTAAAGCAGTAATATTATCCGAAACATAAGTCTATATTAATAACCAAGTTTGCAACTCCTCTCAACTGCATCACTCTATGTCATCCATCTGTAACCCATATGTATGTATAAAAATACATACCTATGGGTAACTACTCTATTATGTTCCACTCCATGTATGTTAATTTGTAACAAAACAACAAGGCAAGCGGTCCACCAAAGAATCCAACGTGGAACAAAAAAAGATCGGCAGCCAATAAGGAGATTCAAATCAGGTATATTCAAGGTGCTCCCAGGAACCAAGCCTGATGCATTTTGCCAAACAAGGCTGGTCAACGCTAACAGAAAACCATGTCTTTCATACACACAGGACACAGAACCACCCTCACCCAGTATGGAATAAGTAATCACAAACTAAACTCCCTCCTCCCCTTTTTACAAAAGCACGGAAGAGGTTTTTAGCGCTGGCTGGCGGGCTGAATGTTCTAGGCTGTTCTGACGATCATAGGAATTCTGTGACCATCGGAGCAGTGCAAAGCATTCAGCATGCTGCCTTGTGTTATAAACTGAAGGAACGGTACAGTATAGGGGTGAAGAAACAGTGGTGCATATCCCCCAATACTGAACAAAATATAAAGATAGCAGATGTAAATTTGAAAAAAAGAAAAATAACAAATCACTTTACAAACTAACAAATAAAAATATAACAAAAAAATGGAAAATAAGATACCATTTTTATTGGACTAATACATTTTTTAAATTAGCTTTCAGAGGCCAAACCCTCTTTCCTTAGGTCAGTAAAGTATACTGCTGTTACAGTATCCTGTCCTGACATGAGGAAGGAGAATCTGGTCTCTGGAAGTTAGCCAAAAATATATTAAAATTAGTCCAATAAAAGGATCACCATTTCTATTTCTAAACATTTATCAACACAGCTAAAATACTACTTTATCCTAAAGCAATAAAATAAAAAATAGACTTTTTTTCTACCTCTTGTCATGTGGTTTCTGCTTTCCTCATCTTCTTGTCATTCACTTCCTTCTATCCAGTGTCTCCCCCTTCCAGAAAATCTCTACCTCCCTCTGTCATCTCTCCTTCTGCTCCCCCTGCCCCTCTTTGGTCTAGCATCCATCATCTTCCCCCTGTGGTCTGGCATTTCTCTCATTCCATCTCTCCTTCTCTCCCCCTGTGGTTTTTAGTGTCTCTCTCTTCTCATTTCCTCCACTCAGATCTGATATCTATCTGTCTCCCCTGTTTCTGGGAATTCTCTTCTCTCTTCCCTTTTCTTCTCTGTTCTTCCTTCTCTATTTCCTGCCTCCGTCTAAATTAAATTCTTTCTTACTATTCAGTCCTCAGTTTCCCTCTTTTCACTGTGTCTACTCACAGCTTGCCACCCTTTTCCTACATCCCTCCTCTATCTCACTAACTCTATCTTCTTCCCCCCCCCCCCATTCAGCATGTGGGAAGCAGCAGCAGTGGTGAGGAGGTGAGGGCCCCTCACCTCCTCACCGCTGCTGCTGTTTTCCCATATGCGCCTGAAGCTGACGGCACAAGTTCTCCCCGCTTCCATCATCTGCCCTTTCTCTCTCCACCCCAGGCAATTCCATCAGTTATCCTGCCTCCTTAGTGAATTGCCTGGGGTGGAGGGAGGGAGAGAAAAGGGCAGAAGATGGAAGTGGGAAGAACTTGTGCCGTCAGCGTCAGGCGCATGCAGGAAAGCAGCAGTGGTGAGGGGCTAGAGGTTATCTTCCTTTCATTCATGTCCTTGCCACCCCTGTCCCTTGGTCAGTCCCACAATTCCACAATTTCCAGCATATCCCCTCCCTCCATTCTTGTAGCCCAGCATCTCCTCTCCTGACATCTCCCTGTCCTTTTTCCTTCACTATCTTCCTATCCCATCTCTATTCCCTTCTGTCCCTCTCACCATAATCAATCATCTCACCACCTCTCTCTTCCCTCCCCCTCAGGGTTGAAGATTGCTTCCACTCTCTTTCCTGCTGTTCTCTCCCCCATCAATCTATGATCTAGCACCCCTCCTGCCCTTGTCCAACATTTCCCCTTCTCTCCCTCCCTCTCATCCCCTGCTCCAAGATACTGTATTTCGAAGACTGACGAGAAGAACTTATTTAACCTATCAGCTACCTCTTTTTCTTCTTTTATCACTCCCTTTCTGTCTCCATCATCCAACGGTCCTACTTCCTCCCTCGCTGGTTGCTTCCCTTTAACGTATTTGAAGAATGATTTGAAATTTTTTGCTTCCCTGGCCAGTCTTTCCTCATAATCCCTTTTCGCTCTTCTTTGACATTTTTTTTGGCAGTTTCTGTGTGCCTTCCAGTTTTCCCCGGTTTGATCCTTTTTCTATTTCCGGAACGATTTTTTCTTGTCTCCTATCTCATTCTTCACTTCATTGGTTATCCATACCGGGTCTTTCATTCATTTTTTTTTTTTTGCACCCTTTTCTAAATCTGGGGATGTGCATAAGCTGTGCTTCTTGCACCGTGTCCTTGAATAGGGACCAGGCTTGCTCCACAGTCTCTGTTTTCCGTGAGCTGTTTCGGAGCTTTTTTCTCACCATTGCTCTCATAGCATCATAGTTCCCTTTCTTGAAGTTGAGCATTGTAACCGTGGTTCTCTTCCCTTTTGATGTTCCTACTTCTAGTTTGTTGTGATCGCTGTTTCCTAGTGGTCCTACTACTTCAACTTCCTTTGCAGGTTCCCCTAGCCCATTGAGGATTAGGTCAAGAGTGGCATTCCCCCTCGTTGGTTCCTTGATGAGCTGTTCCATAAAGCAGTCCCTCACAACCTCTAGGAATTCTGTTTCCCTCGCACAGTTCGAGTTTCCAATACTCCAGTCTATCCCAGGGTAGTTAAAATCCCCCATTACCAGCACGTTTCCATTTTTGCATTCCCGCCTCAATTTTGCTGTCAGTTCTTTGTCATTTGCTTCCGTTTGTCCAGGTGGTCGGTAGTACAGTCCCAATTTTATATCAAAACCATTTTTTCCTGGTAATTTGACCCATAACGATTCCAATCCTTCCGCCTTTGTTTCCATATCTACTCTGGTCGATTGAATGGTGTCCTTTATATATAGTGCTATTCCTCCACCCTTCTTGTGAGTTGTCTCTTCTATAGAGTTTGTACCCTGGCAATACTATATCCCATTTGTTTTCCTCGTTCCACCATGTTTCCGTGATTCCAATGATGTCTATGTCCTCTTTTTTGGCTGTGACTTCTAGTTCTCCCATTATGCTGTGCTTTACTAATGAAAAAAAGATAGAAGAAAAACTTTTCCACTTATCTTCGGCTGATCGGTACATCAACGGTGGCCAACGTTTCACAATTCTGCTGCCTTAGGGTGTATCCCGACCAATCAGACTTCTTTCAAATGGGATGCCAAAAACGTTTTTGGCGTCCCATTTCATACAATTTGTTTTCATGACATCTGAGTCATTTGTGGCTAGAGGGAATATTAGCCAGCACCTTTGCCCACATCCCCTTGCAACACAACTACATGGTCCTCGACATACCTTCACCAAACACTACTGTCTGGACAGAATCTTCCTGACACCCAATACATTTGGACAAAGAGTAATACAAGCTACCCTGATACCTAAGACCCGAAATGAACCCCCAATGTTCTTCTTGCCCTGGATACATTTTTTGTTTGCTTGTTTTATGAAGACACAAATCTCTATTAAGCCTTGCTGTACGATGCTTTGGCACAGGGGAACTGGTTTTAAAGGAAGAGCTTGTTCAGTTACTTCTTTAAATATGGCATATTAGAAACCCAACATTTAACATGAATTTTTAAAGAAGTTACTCGACAGAACCAAATCGGTTTGAAAATGGATGCTAAATACCACAAAAAAGGATAGGGATCATAAGCAATCACAATGGATGTAAAGGCTTCACTAATTAATTCCCCCCCCACCTCTCCTTTACAAAGCCACGCTGCCTAGCAGTGTGAGCTGACCCCCCCTCTTTTACAAAACCGTACAGCTTTTTATAGCTCCGGACGTGGCGGTAAAAACCACGCTACAGTTTTGTAAAAGGGGGTAAATGCCAGCCACCTACAGGAATAGAAGGGCAGCTATGCATTTAGCTCGCGCTGGTGAGCAGCGTGGCTTTGTCAAAGGAGGGTTGGTTGGTTTTTTTGCTGTTCCAAGAAAGTCTTTGGTTGGGGCGGGCACTGGAAGCACCCAATCAAAGGGGGTGGTGACATTTGTCATGTGGTAATTACACAGCTTAAAAATTTTCCTATCTTGGAGGTAATAATGCAACTAAAATATTTATTTTAAGTTGATGAGAAATTCTGTTAGAGAAGGATTTAATTGGAACAGATAAGCTGTTTTTGTAAAGATGGCTGAATATTCTGTAAGTGTTGGAGTGCATAAGAGTGTGCACGTGAGAATTCTGAGAGAAAGCGTGAACGTGAGAATTCTGAGAGAAAGCGTGAACATGAGAATTCAGAGAGAAAGCGTGCACATGAGAATTCAGAGAGAAAGTGTGCGCATGTGAGAATTCAGAGAGAAAGCGTGCGCATGTGAGAATTCTGAGAGAGAGTGTGCGCACGTGAGAATTCTGAGAGAGTGTGTGTGCACGTGAGAATTCTGAGAGAGAGCGTGCGCACGTGAGAATTCTGAGAGAGAGCGTGCGCACGTGAGAATTCTGAGAGAGTGTGCGCACGTGAGAATTCTGAGAGAGAGCGTGCGCACGTGAGAATTCTGAGAGAGTGTGCGCACGTGAGAATTCTGAGAGAGTGTGCGCACGTGAGAATTCTGAGAGAGAGAGTGCATGTGAGAATTCTGAGAGAGAGTGTGCACGTGAGCATTCTCAACAGTTTTTCAGAGGCAGTTAGAGTTAAAACCAGGACTAGAGAGTGAGTAACAGGACCTGTTTTACTTGTGTGAAGCACAAGGGGAATTCTTTTATTGGAAATATGTGTTAAAAATTGCTGACACCAATTAAATTGTTGTTTGAGGTGAGCAAGTGGCCATTGGCAAGTGTTTTGAGGAATTGTAATCTTAAAGAAACGTTTTGTGAAAAAGAAATTTTTAATAAGAGCATGAAGAAGGGTAAAAGTGTTGAGTTAGTTTGGGAAAGCTTTGCTGAGTAAATTTTAGTGACGGCTTGAGCAAGGGTAAGTTTGTTTGGTTTTTCTTAATTTATTCATTTCTGTTTGCAAAGAAATTGGAGCGTCAGAGATAAAGTAAGTGTTTGAACTGAGAGCTCCTATTATTAAACAAAGGAAAGGAAGAAGTAAAAAGAAAAATATATTTAGAAGACCTAAATTTGTTGGCAGAAGGTGAAGTAAGCTAAAAAGAGTTTAAACACAGTTAGTTTTCTTTTAAATTGAAAGCACTTTAAAAGGTTTTTAGGCTGATTTTATGACTGAATATTCTTTTTTTTTTTTTTTTTTGAGTTCAATAATTTTATTGAATATTATAAATAATATACAGAAAGCAGTTCAAGTACATGAAAATTGAATAAGAAATAGTGATGTAGAAACAAAAGAAACCGTAATTGCATTCATTTGCATATAACAAATTATTAAGAAGAATTCAGAGTATTTGAAACTGCTAAGAAAAGAAATAGAAAGGGTAGATCTTTTTTAGAGGAAACTGCACTTTAATTGTTTATCAAAATTTCTTCTTGTTCTGCAATAAAACTTGAAAAACCTCAGTGGGTTTTAGTTTGTCTTTTCTTACCAGCAGTTCATTGAAGACTCCACATATCCTGAGACTTTGCAGAGTTTTTTTTTTTTAAATTTTTGTAACAACCACAGTGTGTTCGGAAGGAAGCATATTCTGACCCGGGGGAAATTCCATCCTCCACCCGCCATTGTGACCTCAGCTTAACCAGCTGCTGTATTGGGTCAGGGTAGGGCTGAAACCCAGAGGGAGCTGTGGGGGGAATAACAGGCAACCTCTCGCTTGCCCATTCATTGAGTTGATCTTTGTCTCTCTGATTAGATGGGAAGTTTTATCTAACTCGGAAGCTAGTTTTGCTCGTTTGCACCGGCAGATGTCCCATCAATGAACGGTGGGAAAGGAGGAAATCGCTGCAAAGACCAGATTATACAGGGCTAGATGAGGTCCTTGCTGAAGATCTTGTTATATCCCTGCCGCTGCTTCAAACTGGTATTTGACAAGCTGATCTATGCCTGCAGATGGTTTAAGAAGAAGGGTCAGAGCAGCCAAGAACCGTTACTCTGCAGTGAAATGGAGCAGATGCAATCAAGCATGGCTCAGCCTTCCCAATCTCAGGTAAGAAACAGTGTACATAAACGAATGGGGAAGGGTCCTTCACACTGCCCTGCCTCCAGAAGCTGCGCTGTGACAGGATAAAATCACAAGATTACTCCCTGTAAGGCAGTGGTCTCAAACTCAAACCCTTTGCAGGGCTACATTTTGGATTTGTAGGTACTTGGAGGGAATCAGAAAAAATAGTTAGAGGGGCATAATCGAAAGGGACGTCTAAGTCTGTTTGCGTCTAAGTCGCAAGTCGTCCAAAGTAAAAACACAGCCTAGGACACATTTTCAAAAAATAGGTCCAAAATTGTTTTTGTTTCGAAAATCGTCTAACTATACGTCCTGACGATCTGATCGTCCAAGTCACTAAATCGTCCATCTTTATACCACATTTTCGTCCAACTTTTTGTCCAAGTCAAAAACGCCTAGAACAAGCCCTGTTGGATGTGGGAGGGGTCTGCAAAGTGATGGACTGAACACCCAGACATGGCACCTAAATAGTGGGGTACCTTACAGGGCACTGCTGTGAACTTCACAAAAAGGATGTCATGTCGTCATCTCACTACAGCTCCCTTATAGGTCATGGTGAGCCCCCCAAACCACCTCAAGAATCCCCTAGACCCACTTATCTACCACCCCAATAGCCCTTATAGCTGCAGGAGCCACTTATATACCAGTACAAAAGGGTTTTGGGGGTGTATAGGGGAGTGCACATGTTTCAGTATCAATGCGGTGATTACAAGGGCTTATGGGTATGGGTCCTCCTCTCCATGAGTCCCTAACCCACCCCCAAGACGGCTTAAGCCGCTCTGTGCTGGACGACTAGGCTTTCCTATGCCAGGCTGCCAGATGGTTTGGAGGCTGAATTTTAAAGGTGTGATTAATATTTTTATGGGGGGGGGGTCGGTGATCACTGGGGTAGTGTGTGGGGGTCGGTTTTATGTGTTTGCAGTGTTTAGGTGGGTTTTTGTGACTTAGACCATGTTTTACATGGTCTAAGTCGCAACGTCCAAGTTCCATCTATCATGGGCTGTATAACTTTTGGTTATACATGCTGTACGACTATGTCTAAGCCGGCCCATGTCCTGCCCAACTCCCGCCTTTGACACTCCTCCTGAAATGCCCCATTTAGCTTTGGTCGTTCAGCGGCACTATGAAGGCCTAGGTTGTTTAGAAATACGTCCAAAACCCGTTTTTATTATCAGCACTTGGATGTATTTGGGAAATGTTAGTCCAAGTGCCGACTTAGGCCGGTTTTTGGATGTTTTTCTCTTTCGATTATGAGCCCCTTAATGTCTTATTAAAGAAATGACAATTTTGCATGAGGTAAAACTCTTTATAGTTTATAAATCTTTCCTTTTTGCCAAGTCTTAATAATAATATTGTAATTTATAGCTGAAGAGACCTATGATCAAGAAACTGTTTTATTTTACTTTTGTGATTATGATAAACATACCGAGGGCCTCAAAATAGCACCTGGCGGGCCGCGAGTTTGAGACCACTGCTGTAAGGCTTCCACTACTTGCCTTTAAAAACAGCTCCCGAACGCTACTGCTTCCAACTCCACAAAGAAACATACCAAAAGTTTGCTTGCACTTGTAGTGATAGTAGTGGGAAACGGAGGGGCCAAATAAGACTGTGTGTGTGATTGACTTCTGGGTTTCCTCTTCTCCTCCCTTCCCCCCATTAGTGCATACATGTCACACTAAATAGTTTCTGTTCTTTAAAGGTAATAGAAATAAACTGAAACAAACAAAAAAAATACATTTTTCATTGGACAGTACATTTTTTGACTAGCTTTTGAGGCAATATCTTCTTGGAGTCATATTTAGAAATAAAACAAAAACAACGGAAATAAATTAATACCTTTTTATTGGACTACCTCAATGCATTTTATAATTAGCTTTTGAAGGTAACCCCTTCTTCATATCTGACGGAAAAAAAAATGTGGAAAATCACTGGACTAAGGGCTAGATTCTCAAAACTTCACGTTAAAAACCGATGGGCCGCTGTCGCAGTCGTTATTGTAGTGATTTTAAAAAAAGTGAGTCATTCTCCTCAAAATGCAGATGCAAATGAGGTTGGCAGAGAGTAGTGAAGGTTTGCTAAATTTGCATGTGCCCAACACTGGTGATAGGAATCAGCACATGTGCAGAATAAACACACAATCCCCCCAAATCGAAGATCGGCAGGAGGGATGTCCACTCCCTCCCATCCCCTATGAATGGGAGTAGCCGGTGGAGTACTGTTCTTTCCAGGATTTTGGATACAAATGGGAAGTTGGAGACTGATTGGCAGTTGTTTGGGTCAAGGGTGGGTTTCTTGAGAGTGGGTTTGATAATAGCCATTTTCCAACTGAGTGGGACCTTACCAGTTGCCAAGGAGGTTTTTATGATGGGTAGCAGGGATTCAGCTAAGGCGTCGGTGGTGGATAGGAGGCGGCTGGAAGGGCAGGGGTCCAGGATAGTGCTGGAGGGTTTGAGCTCCTTCAGAGTTTCGAGAAGTTCATTGTGCATGGCTGGGAGGAGTTGGGATAGTGGTCTGGATGCTGGACTAGTCGGACCTTGAGGAGAGCAGGTCTGGGGGGGGGACTGTTGCTAGGGGTGTTGTCCAGCTTGTTATGGATGGTGTCGATTTTGTTTTGGAAGAAGCTAGAGAGGGTCTCGCTGTCTAGGTCTGTGGGGCTGTTAGGATTGCATCCTTGGGCAGCAGAGAAGAAGTGGTTTGTCAGGGCAAACAAGTGTCTAGATAGGTTGGGGACTTTTTGTAGGAGTTGAGAGTAGTAGGTTTTTCTCACCTCCAAGATGGAGGACTTGTAGGAAGCTAGTAGGCTCTTCCAGTGAGCCTTTGATTCTTCATTTGGGTGTTTAACCCATTTTCTTTCAGATTTCCTCAGAGTTCTTTTCAGGGATCGCAGGTCGTTAGTGAACCAGGGGGCTGGGGGTTTGTTGGTGGGTACCTTTGAGGTTTTTTTCTGGGCAAGGTTGTTGCATAGGGACTGGATTCCTGAGTGCCAGTTGGAGGCAGCCAAGTTGATGGATTGGAGGTGTCAGCTGTAGGTTTTACTGATGTTCTGGATGCCAACTGCCATGTCTTGTGGGTTGACTGAGTCTGCAATATGAATATGTGTGGTGGGATTCGGGTTTCATGGGGAAGCTGGGGTGGTTTCATTGGGGAGCTGGAACATGGTGAGGTGGTAGTCTGACCATGGGTCTGGAGTGGTGGTGCAGTTAGGATGTTGGGGTCAGTGATGAGGTCTTTGTGCATGAACACTAAGTCTAAGGTGTTGCATGCTGAGTGTGTAGTGGTGGATATAATTTGATAATCTGGACAAGTTCTAGGTTGGCCAGAGAAGATAGGAAGTCGTTGCTCATGCCAGTGGTGTTGGGGTAGTCTGGGAAGTTGAAGTTGCCTAGGATGACCAGGCGTCTTTGGGAGAGGAAAGGTTTGGTGATGAAGTTGAGGAGGGTTTCCAGAGCATCTGCTGGGGAGTGGGGTGTTCTGTAAAGCAGGATGAGAGTGACTTCTCTTTTGGTGTTGATTGTAAAGGCAAGGGCTTCTAGTGTGGGGAGGGTCATGGAGTCTATTAGTTTGGGGGAGGTGATGGTCTTGATGATGGCTGCTACTCCACCTCCCTTGCCAGAGGTGAGGGAGCAAGCTAAGGCTTGATAGTCAGGGGGGCATAGTTCGCCCAGTGCTACCCTACTATTGTCACGGAGCCAGGGTTCTGTGATCATAAGAATATCCCATCTATTGTCATGGAGAAGGTTGTGGAGAATGGTGGTTTTGTTGGTGGCTGATCTGGCATTGATGAGGGCCAGGGTGGGTGGGTTATATTTTGTGGTAGGGGTGGCAGGTGGGATGGGAATGAGATTTAGGGGATTTCTGGTACGGTGGTTTTTGTGTTGGGAGCTTAGATCACCGTATTTGCCTTGGTTTGTGATGATTGGTAGGTGAAGTAGATAGTAGCGAATAGGGCTGGGTTGGCTGGCGTGTATGGAGGATGCAACCGTGTGGGGGTGGTCCACAGTGGGTTGGCTGGGAATGAGGACAGGGAGGTGACTGGGAGCATGTTACATTGGTGGATTATGGGGGAATGTTTGGGGGGTGGGCAGAGAAAGTGTGGGAGGTTGGCACATTCCTCCTCTTTGCTTTCAGTTTCACAGCGTGCATATAAATCGAATACCTTTTACTTTGTGCATTAGAGAGCTAAATTTCAGCACTGTTCTTACATATAGAGTCTATTGTTGACTTTAGCACTGGTCCTTTGAGTATTGGGGCCTTAGAGCTATAGAAATGACTTTGTAACTCTTTCTAAACTGATATATTTCTTTTCAGCTCTTTTTTTTTCAAATTCTTTATTATTTTCAAAACTTACAATAAGTGTAACAATAAATACAACATTTTATACTTCAATACCACACTTGATATTCTATTAATATCTATTTCAGAATTAATCCCCCCTCCCTCCTAAACAATCACAATGTCCAACATAAAATTTCTATATCAAACCTCAATTCAATATATCTAAATTTATTATCCTATCAGACCCCCAACCTCCCCCCTCCTAGATATGCATGTTTATAGGGGGAAAACAATGATTAGACGTTACAATATTTTGCTAATGGCTCCCAAGTCTCCTGAAATTTCTTAAAATTCCCTTTCTGAATGGCTAATGTTCTTTCCATTTTATACATATAACACAATGAATTCCACCAAAAACTATAGTTAAGCCTCTTCCAATTCTTCCAATTGCTCGTAATTTGTTATATGGCAACACCTGTCATCTAATATAATAAAACGCTAGGCCGCTCATGCGCATTTCCTATGTGTGTGCCGGTTTTCCGTGAGCTGTAGCAACACATAGGAAGTGCGCATGCGCGTGAAACTATCTCTCTCCCTCCCCCGAGGCGGATGACACCGAACCAGTTCTGACACCGCGCTGGAGGGGGGGAGGCTAAATATTTATTCCGCCGGCCCTCTCAGCTTTTACCGCGTCTGCCAGACAGTTGGGATAGAGGACTTCAGCACGGGACCGCAGCCACCCGCTGATCACCTCCAGAAGCCCGCTCCGCTCCTGCAACAGCGGAAGGCCCCGAACCCGAGTCAGTTCGCGCCGCCTTCAAAATTAAAAATAAATGTCCCCACACCACCTCCCTGCTCGCGCAGACCTCCATCGAGCAAAAACAGCACTACTGGCCAAAGTTTATTTTAAAGTTTAAAACCACTGCGGCGGCTCCTCTCATGAGGCTTCCGATGCAGGCAGTGATAGTGCGAGGAGCTGCCGCAGCGGCTTTAAACTTTAAAATAAACTTTGGCCAGTAGTGCTGTTTTTGCTTGATGGAGGTCTGTGCGCTCCTACGGCAGTACACCTAGAATGAGGGCGCCTACAGAGTAGGGGCGGCCTCTTCTTAAGCTCACATTCTAGGGAGTGAAAACCTGCAACGACCTCACCGAGCTAGGTAAGAAGGAAGGCTCAGGGCTGGTGTGTGCAGTGGATACCAGTCAGATCCCACCCAAATGCTGCAACACACGGAAATGGAGGGCAGAAAAGGGGTTGATGGACAGGGGGAGTAGGAAGGAGGTGATGATGGACAGGGGGAGGTAAAACAAAGGGAGAAGGGCTTCTGCTGGATAAGGTGAGCAGTGATGGGGTGGTGGAGGACACAGGGGGAGGTAAAAGGAAGGGAGAATGGACAGGGGGGAGCAGGCAAGGGGTGGTAGTGGACAGCCAAGGAAAAAAAAAAAAGTCAAACAGAAATACAGAAAGCGGCAAAGGAGAGAGAGAAAAAAATAAAGACAGACACACACACATATATTCTAGCACCCGTTAATGTAACGGGCTATAAGACTAGTTATTAATAAAAGCCTGTTGTTCTTAGATGATATTTGACTTTTAGCTCTCATTGATATACCAAATAGCACAGGATCATAGGATAACTGATATATTTCAAGAACTTTTTTTCCCATCTCTTCTGAAATTTCTTTTGATGGTGAAGCTGGCGTATAGTTCATGAAGAAACTTTGTGGTGACTACTTCATTCTCATGGGATTTGATTCAGCAGGAATGGCTGAAATCAAGCCTGGATGGGTTCAATCAGCTAAACTATGTTAGCACATCTCAAAGGATCCCATGGTCACTCATATGGGAAAAACATTCAACATAAGGGGATCCTTCACATGGTCATCTTCCAATGTGGTATCATTCAATGCAAAAAGTGCACAGATGGGTGCTACATTGGTGAAACAGGCCAGATGCTAAAGACTAGATCAACTTACACAGATATCGTATTAAAAATGGCAAATGCTAACCAGGATATCACCTCTGTCGGACTTAGGTTCTAAGGTTGAATGGGCTCCCTCAAGCATTACCCTCGACCCTGAAGAAAAGTTTCACTTTGAAACATGCATTTCGGGAGAGGTGAAGGAAGGACAAATCACCATTAAGTTAAGTGACGTTCTTATGGTGTGAAAAAGTATAAGTTAAAAAGATAAAATGATAAACAAAGAAAAAAAACGCTTAAAAAAACATTTAAAAAAAAACAAAACACTTTAATAAAGGCTGGACTGACGAAGAGTTAAGCAACCGGTGGCATGGTGCCCTGCTGCAGTCAGAAGGTCCATACAATTGAGAAGAGAATACAATACATAGGATTGAGTGTATTTAAATCCGGTGTTGGTGAGATACTAACAAAGACTAAGAGTGACACAATTGGATTGAGAAAACAACAGGGGCTTACATGCATAGGACCTCTGTCGGACAGCATTTTGGAAAAACTGCCCCAATATTTATATGGTGAGAATACTGAAAGGAAATTTTTCAGACAATCCAAGAACGTAATCAAAATCCAAGTTTCCAAGTTTATTCAATATTTAATTAGTCGCTTATTCAACATTCTAATATTATAATCATTACAAAAGTTAATAGGGGGAGACTGACAATTTCATATAAAAAACAAAAACAAAATACTTGAGACGAACATGGAATGTAAGGGGAAGGAGAAGGGAAAGAAATACAATTTTAAAAAAGGTAAAGAAAACATTTATGGTAAACAACATTAGGAAAGGAAGACAAATGAAGGCTAAAGAAGTACTTATAAGATCTAAAAAAAAAACTTTGGTCGGGTCATACGTACTGGTTATATCAGCTGTCAAATGCATCTTTAAAAAGAAAACATTTGAGCTTACTTTTAAATTTAACCAAATCTAATTCCTCACGAATATTGATTGGAAGTAAATTCCAAGTTTGAGGTGCTGTGACGGAGAAGATTGAATTTCGCCGTGTATTTATGATTTTTAAAGAAGGGACTGTCAAAAGATGTTGATCAATGGATCTAAGAGCTCTAAGTGGGGTATAGGGGATCAAAACTCTGTAAATAAAAGAGGGAGACTTACAAAGAAGGCTTTTAAAAACTAATAAGTTTAATTTGTAGGTTATTCGATGTGCTACAGGAAGCCAATGTGCTTCCCTGAGTAGCGGAGTAACGTGGACAAATTTTTTTGCGTTTTTTATAAGTGATGATAAAATGATAAAATATTTTGATACCCACCGGATAGAACTCAACAAGGGCCTTGGCTTTCTTTCCCACTACAGAGAAACTTAGGGATCCTTTTACAAAGGCGCGCTAGCGGTTTAACGCACGTAATACCGTGCGCTAAACCGCCGGCTGCGCTAGCTACTACCGCCTCCTCTTGAGCAGGCGGTAGTTTTTAGGCCAGGGCGTGATAAAAAGTCACGCGCGTTAACCCCGCTAGCGCGGCTTGATAAAAGGAGCCTTTAAACTGCTTTTGTCACCTCTTTTTTCTCCAACTACCACTGAAATGCTTTCATGCATCCCTTAATATACTGATTTTACCATTATTTGCTTATTTCTGATCTGAGGAAGAAGGAGTTACCTTCAAAAGCTAATCATAAACTACAATAAGTTAGTTCAACAAAAAAAGTATTATTTTTTTTTCCTTTATGTTTTTTGTTTTATTTCTTTATACAACCTTTTACTGAAATTTAGGGAAAGGGATTGGGGCTTGTATACTGCCTTTTCTGTAGCTTTATAAACACACTCAAAGCGCTTTACACAAAGGTACTTCAATTAAGAACATTCACTTATCATTCTTATGTTCACCTTCAGCCCTGCGGAGACAATACAGTGTGGTCTGGCATGTTATAATTAATAACGTTCATAACCTGGTAATCTTCCCCCCCCCCCCTTTGTTTTTTTTTAGACACCTGAATGGAGGCAAGTTGATGCAGTTAATCCCAAAGCTGGTCACCTTGTAGATGCTTCAGATTTTAAGACTGAATCGACAAGTGTGCAGGAAGCATTGTTAAGAGGTACACTGCATAAAATCTATCACATGAAATACCAAGATACTTCTTCCGCTAGGCATCGGGCAATATTATTCTCTCCAATCAATGTGTTCCATCTCAGGGCACGATGTTCACAATTCCGGCATTAGAGGCAAGAGTGCACATCCCATAGTGCAAGAACAGCATTGAAAAACTAGTCCTCCAATTCCCAAAGTAAATGGGATACAAATTTTATGTACACTAATAAAGGGAAAACAAGGGGAGAAAGGTGATTGACACATGTGTACAAGGGCTGGGCTTACCATAGAACTCCTGTGCACATGTGCCAGACAAAACAGGAAGTACAAGAGCACATTGGTACCTCCCTCTGCACCATAATATATAAGCCCCCCCCCCCCCTCCACACACACACATTTTTGCAGTTAAATCCCTTAACAGGCTCACACCAAAATGAAGGACAACAGGTGCCAGTGCCTGCTCACCCATCCGCTCTCGCCCTCAACTTTGCTCGGACTCACAGACATAGAGTTTTTCGCTATGAAAACTACAGTCTGCATTGGCTTCTTTCTCTTTTCAAAAGAAGCCCAAAATTGGCAATTTAACTTGAAAAATGTAGAAGAAATCCTCTCCTCAAAACCAAAACTCCATCCCCAACCTGGTGGTGTGTTTTCAGCATTAAGGCCAGTGTTAGCTTCTGCACTGTCTTCTGAGCATTGGAGTGAATATGTAATCACCCTGATTTGAATATATTTTAATGCATTTACACTTCTCCCTCTGAATCCGCGGTTTCAGTATCTGTGGATTCGGTTATTGGCGATTTTTTTTTTTTTTTTTTTTAAATATAGGAAATGCTGCATTCCGGACCTCCCCGGACCTTACATGGTGGTCTAGCGGGCTTTCGGGGCAGGAGCGATCTTCCTATGCTGCTGCCCCGTGCAGATCACTGAGACAAAATAGCTGCGGGGAGTTCCTGTCGTAGTCTATACTATACTGAACTGAGACCAATGCTATTTAACTTATTTATAAATGATCTGAAAATTGGACCGATGAGTGAAATGATTGACCCTCTCCTGTACAAAACCACACTAGCGTTTTTAGCGCTGACCGCTGCGGTAACAGCTCCAACGCTCACAGAATTCCTAGGTGCATCCAAGCTGTTACCACTGTGGCCGGCGCTAAAAATGCTAGCGTGGCTTTATAAAGGAGGGGGTACATTTGCAGATGACACTAAACTGCTCAAAGTTGTTAAAATGCATGCAGATTGTGAAAAATTGCAAGTAGACTTTAGGAATTGGAAGACTGCGTGTCCAAAATGGCAGATGACATTTAATGTGGACAAATGCAAAGTGATTCACTTTGGGAAGAATAACTCAAATCATAGTTACCAGATGCTAGGGTCCACCTTGGGGGTCAGCGCCCAAGAAAAAGAGCTAGGTGTCATTGTACACAATATGCTGAAACCTTCCTCCTAATGTGCAGCGGTGGTTAAGAAAGCAAACAAAATGCTAGGAATTATTCGAAAAGGGATGGTAAACAAGACTAAGGGCCTGTTTTATAAAGCTGCACTAGCCCCGAAGCCCTTTAAATCTCTATGGTCTTCAGGGCCGTTACCGCGGCTTTGTAAAACAGACCCTAAGGACTCCTTTTACTAAGGTGCACTAGCGTTTTTAGCGCACGCTAACCCCGCGCTAAATGAAAAATACTAACGCAAGCTCTATGGTATTGTAGCGCTTGCTAAGCGTGCGCTGAAACCGCTAGCGCACCTTAGTAAAAGGAGCCCGAAGAATATTACAATGCTTCTGTATCGCTCCGTGGTGCAACCTCACCTTGAGTGTTGCATTCAATTATTTGCCAATGCCTTCTTATGCTAAGGGATATTTCAGTTGATAATTGCTTTTTAGAACTCTTTTGACAGCAATGTATGATTTAAAGCTTGATTGTATTTCTGAATTGATTGAATTTGTGCTCTATTCCTGTTTATAACAGGGATGATTAATGATGTCTATGTAATATGTGGTAATCGCAAGGAAACAAGATTTTATGTATGTGATATGGAAACCGCATAGTTGTATGCAGTATATAAATTTTTAAATAAATAAATATAGCGAACGAGAAAATGTTCAAAGAAGAGCAACTAAAATGATAAAGGGGATGAACTCCTCTCGTATGAGGAAAGACTAACGAGGTTAGGGCTCTTCAGCTTGGAAAAGAAGCGGCTGAGGGGGAGATATGATTGAAGGCTACAAAATCCTGAATGGTGTAGAATGGGTACAAGTGGATCGATTTTTTACTGCATCAAGATTTACAAAGACTAGGGGACACTTGATTAAGTTACAGAATAATACTTTTAAAACCAATAGGAGGAAATAGTTTTTCACTCAGAGAACAGTTAAGCTCTGGATCACATTGCTAGAGGATGTAGTAAGAGCATTTAACGTAGCTGTTTTGTTGGTTTTTTTAAGTTTAGAAACATAGAAGATAGAAAAATGACGGCAGAAAAGGGCCACGGCCCATCCAGACTGCCTACACTAATGACCCACCCCCTAACTACGCCCATGAAGTGATCCCACATACCAATCCTATCTTTTTCTTAAAGTCTGGCACGCTGCTGGCCTCAATTACCTGTTGCGGAAGATTATTCCAGCGATCAACCACCCTTTCGGTGAAGAAATATTTTCTGGTGTCGCCATGGAATTTCCCTTCCCTGATTCTCAACGGATGCCTTCTGGTTGCCGTGGGTCCTTTAAGAAAAAAGAGATCATCTTCTGCTTTGATACGGTCCGTGACATGTTTGAACGTCTCGATCATGTCTCCTCTCTCTCTGCGTTCCTCAAGTGAATATAGCTGTAACTTGCCCAGCCTTCCTCATACGGAAGGTCCTTGAGTCCTGCGACCATCCTGGTGGCCATACGCTGAACCGACTCAACTCTCAGCACATCCTTTTGGTAATGCGGTCTCCAGAATTGTACACAGTATTCCAGATGGGGTCTTACCATGGAACTATACTGCGGCATTATCACCTCGGGCTTACGGCTGATGAAACTTCTACGGATACAGCCCATGATTTGTCTGGCCCTGGATGAAGCTTTCTCCACTTGATTGGCAGACTTCATGTCTTCGCTAATGATCACCCCCAAGTCGCGTTCTGCCACTGTCCTTGCTAGGATCTCACCATTCCATTCAGGGTGTAGGTCCTGCATGGATTTTTCCCGCCAAGGTGCATGATCTTGCATTTTTTGGCATTGAAACTTAGTTGCCAAGTCTCTGACCAATGTTCTAGCAGGAGTAGGTCCTGCATCATTCTGTCGGGCACTGAGCTATTGACGGGCACTGTGCTTTTGTCTGTTGTGCTTTTGCCTGCTATGTTGCATAGTTTGGCGTCATCGGTGAATAATGTAATTTTACCTCGAAGTCTGTCAGCCAAGTCTCTTACGAAGATGTTAAAGAGGATTGGGCCAAAGACCGAGCCCTGTGATACTCCGTTGATCACCTCCGTCGTATCGGAGGGGGTACCGTTCACCACCACCCTCTGAAGTCTTCCTGTAAGCCAGTCCCTAACCCATGCAGTTAATATTTCACCCAATCCCATCGAACCCATCTTGCTCAATAACCTGCGGTGCAGGACGCTATCAAACACTTTGCTGAAGTCTAGGTACACGACGTCCAGGGACTCCCCTATATCCAGCTTTTTTGTTACCCAGTCAAAGAAGTCGATCAGATTCAATTGGTAGGACCTTCCCTTCGTAAAACCATGTTGATGGGGATCTTGTAGATTCTCCTCGTTCAGGATCGTATCTAATTGGCGTTTGATTAGTGCTTCCATAACTTTACTCATTATTGATGTGAGACTTACCAGTCTATAATTTGCATCCTCCGTCCTGCTTCCCTTTTTGTGGAGTGGAATGACGTTGGCTGTTTTCCAGTCCAACAGGACCTTTCCTGTACTTAGGGAAAGATTGAAGAGGCGGATAATGGTTCCGCCAGAACGTCACTCAACTCCCTGAGCACCCTGGGGTGTAGTTTGTCTGGTCCCATAGCTTTGTTCACCTTGAGTCTCGATAGCTCAGAGTAGACACGAAATTGGGCGTAAACTCGAAATTATGATACGGGTCTTCCGAGCTTTTCCTTGTCTGCAGCTGAGGGCCGGATCCGGGCGCCTCGCAAGTGAAGACAGAGCAGAAGTATTCATTTAATAGTTTTGCTTTATCGGAGTCCAATTCTACATAGCTCCCGTCAGGTTTTCCAAGGCGTACTATCCCGTCTGTGTTCCTTTTTCTGTCACTAATATACCTGAAGAATGATTTATCGCCCTTCTTGAAGTTCTTCGCTAGATTCTCCTCCATTCGTAGTTTGGCCTCTCTGACTGCTGTTTTGACCGCTTTAGACTTGGCCAGATAGTCTTCCTTGGGTTCTTGCTTCCCTGATTGTTTGTAGAAGATGAACGCTCTTTTCTTCTTTTTTATGAGGTCCGAGATCTCCTCAGAGAACCTCTGTGGTCTATTGTTTCGTTGCCGTTTACTTATTGATTTTATGTAGCGGTTGGTTGCTTCGTGTATGGTTGATTTCAGAGTCGACCACCTTACCTCTACATTGTCCGATTCGGCTTGGTTTTGCAGTGTCTGACGGACGAATTCCCCCATGCTTCCGAAGTCTGTGCCCTTAAAGTTGAGGACCTTGGTAGATGTGCTTGACTTAGTAAAACCTTTCCTTAGGTTGAACCATATCATGTTGTGGTCACTGGAGGCCAATGTGTCGCCTACCGAGACCTCTGTGACACTTTCTTCGTTGGTGAGTATCAGGTCTAGTATTGCCCGATCTCTAGTGGGCTCTAATACCATTTGTCTGAGTCTGGCTCCCCTTATAGAGGTTAATAGCTTCCTGCTGCCATTGGTCGCAGTGGAAAGTTTGTTCCAATCCACATCAGGCATATTGAAGTCTCCTAACAGTACCATGTCTCCACATAATGTGATATTTTCTATGTCTTCGACCAGTTCTATATCCATGTCCTCCTGTTGTCTTGGAGGTCTGTATACTACGCCAAGATACAGGCATTTGTCCTTCCCCCTAGCCAAATTTACCCAGAGGGATTCCCCGGTGAACTTGACATCTGTGATTTTGGTAACTTTGATGTCCTCTTTAGTGTATAATGCCACCCCTCCTCCCAATTTGCCCTCTCTGTCCCGACGAAGTAAGTTGTATCCCGGTATAACCATATCCCACCCATGGGAGTCTGTGAACCAAGTCTCGGATATCGCCACCACATCTAGGTTGGCGTTCCTCATTTCATTCTCTAATTCCAGAATCTTATTGCCCAAATTGTGGGCATTAACGTACATGGCCCTCCATACCTTATGTTTGTTGTGTTTCTGTGTTGATGTCCCTGCTTGAGCTAATTGGACTCCTATAGTACTGGAGTCCAATTAGCTCAAGCAGGGACATCAATACAGAAACACAACCTAGAGGAAAAGTATATAATCTGCAATTGAGACAGGCATTGGGGGAACCACTTCTTGCCCTGGATCGGTAGCATGGAATGTTGCTACTATCTGTGTTTTTGTCAGTACTTGTGACCTGAATTGGCCACAGTGAAGATGGGCTATTGGCTGGATGGATCATTGGTCTGACCTAGTAAGGCTATTCTTATGTTCTTATTTTGAAAATGGAGTTAATAATTAATAATAATTTCTCAGAGAGTTTCAATTTGCAAAGGGGGGGTTAGACAAGGTTGTCCCTTGTCTCCTTTACTTTTTGATATAGTACTAGAACCCTTATTATTAGCTATTCAACAGGTGAAGGAGATACAGGATATTCCGCGTTCTGGTCGGGAGTATAAGGTCTCTGCTTATGCAGATGATATACTACTTTATTTGAGGAATCCTGGAACGACCATTCCATGTTTGCTTGAATTGATAGAGAAATTTGGGAAATTTTCAGGATATAAAATAAACTGGAATAAATCAGAAGTTCTTCCTCTAAATGTACATTGTACAAAAGGTTTATTTGATTCATTTCCCTTTACCTGGAAAGAGGAAGGAATAAAATATTTAGGTATTTGGATAAAAAACACACTAGAAGATACAATGAAGATAAATGAAAAATCTTTATTGCAAAAGGTAACAGAATTGTATGAGCAATGGCTTTACATCTGTCTTGGTGGGGGAGAGTCCAAACTATTAAGATGTTCATTTTGCCTGTTGTTTGTTACCAAATGGGTATGATACCAATTTTTTTCAGGGGTCTTTTTATAAAAAATTAAATAGTATTCTTACAAAATTTATTTGGCTGGGTAAAATTGCTAGAATTGCCTTAGTGTCTTTACAAAAGCCAATTGTGGAGGGAGAGGTAAATTTTCCCAATTTCTATAGGTATCATCAAGCCTATATTATGCGCCAGGGTATGTATTGGGTCCTCCCAGAGCTCATGGAAAAGCTCCCAGACTGGTTGTGGTTGGAATAGCAGCTCTTGTTTCCTCTTAGGCTCGGTCATGTTCTTAGTATCAAAATGCCTAGAGTGTATAAAAAAAACAGAATATTAAAAGATACGTGGAAAACTTTATGATATGTCAATAATTTCACACCTCTTCCAATTCAAAAATCTACAAATCAAACTATATGGCTAAACTCCAAGATTCAAATAGGCGGGTTTAAGATTGTCTGGAAGTATTGGATAAAAGCAGGTATACGCACGTTAGATGATATTATATCTAATGGTAAACTGCTTGATTTTTCACAGTTGCAACATAAATTTGGTCTTGATAAATCACAAAGTTATAGGTGGTTGCAACTGAAGCAGGATATTCAGGCGGGGTTCCCTGAATGGAAAAATCTTATTGCTCAATTTAGTTGATCAAGGCCACCAGCGTGCTCGATTTTAAGAATAAATGGGACATCCACGTGGGATCCCTACGAGGGTCAAGTTAAGGAACTAGGTCACTAGCACTCAATGGGGTGGGTCAATAGAGTGGGCAGACTTGATGGGCTGTGGCCCTTTTCTGCCGTCGTCTTTCTATGTTTCTATGTTTCTAGTTTAGATTTCTTATGCTTTCAGGCGGATTTCCTGGGACACCAGGCCGCACAGTGGTATAAATTAATATCTGGATATATGAAGAAAAAACCAAAAACTGGACTCAGGGACATTTGGAGCATTGAGATTAAGCATCAAATTACTGCGTCTCAATGGCCACGAATTTGGTCTTGGAGGATGAAATGTACAATGTCTGCATCTATGAGACAAACATGGTTTTTCCTGTTGCATAGAGCATTCTGGACCCCTGTTCGCTTACAAAAATTAGATTGCTCTAAGTCTAATAGATGTTGGCATTGTCATCTCGAAGCAGGGACTTTAGATCATTTATTGTTCTATTGTCCATTTATTATGGCTTTTTGGAAATCGATTTGGGGCCAAATAAATTGCTTGTTAGAGAATCATGTGGCATCATCGTATGACATGTCTATGAGAGCTAAGAGCCAAATATCTTCCAAAAATAATAAACTTTTACTGATTCTGACAGGAGTTGCCATTCAACAAATAACGTATAATTGGAAAGATTGGAAAAGACTGAATTATAGTTTTTGGTGGAGTTCAGTGTGTCACATGTATAAAATGGAAAGAGCGTTAGCTGTTCAAAAAGGATATTTTAATAAGTTTAAGGATGTGTGGGGGCCATTGATAAATTATTGTAAATAATAGTTATCATTTTTCCCTAATTTTACATAAATGAAAGATTGGGGAGGGGGGGGGTTGACTTTTTATTATTGGTTATGAAGGGAATGAATGATTTTATTATATTGTATGTATTATAGAAACATAGAAGATGACGGCAGATAAGGGCCATAGCCCATCAGGTCTGCCCACTCTACTGACCCACCCCCAAGTCTACTATCCTAGGGATCCCACTCTTGGTGACAGGTTCCCTTGGCTTAACCCTCTAAAGGATCCCACATGGGCATCCCATTTGCTCTTAAATTCTTGCACGCTGTTTGCCTCGATCACCTGCACCGGGAGCTCGTTCCAAGGATCAACCACTCTCTCGGTGAAGAAATATTTCCTGGTGTCGCCATGAAATTTCCCGCCCCTGAGTTTGAGCAGATGCCCTCTTGTGGCTGAGGGTCCTTTGAGAAAGAGAATCTCTTCTTCCATCTCGATACGGCCAGTAATATACTTAAACGTCTCTATCATGTCTCCTCTCTCCCTATGTTCCTCGAGTGAGTACAGCCGCAAATTTTTCAGCCTTTCCTCGTACGAGACCATCCTGGTGGCCATCCGTTGCACCGACTCTACTCTCAGCACATCTTTTCGGTAGTGTGGCCTCCAGAATTGCACACAGCATTCCAAATGAGGTCTCACCATGGTTCTGTATAATGGCATTATGACTTCAGGCTTCCGGCTGACGAAACTCCTGCGGATGCAACCTAACAATTGTCTTGCCTTAGATGAAGCCTTCTCCACATGATCAGCAGTTTTCATGTCTGCGCTGATGATCACTCCCAAGTCTCGTTCTGTTGAAGTTCTAGCTAAGGTCTCACCATTCAAGGTGTAAGTTCTGCACGGATTTCTGCTGCCGAGGTACATGATCTTGCATTTCTTAGCGTTGAAGCCCAGCTGCCAGGTCAAGGACCAAAGCTCCAACAAATGTAGGTCCTGTGTCATACTATCGGGTGAATTGCCGTCTCTCACTATATTGCATAGTTTGGCGTCATCAGCGAATAACGTTATTTTACCTTGAAGCCCCTGAGTTACGGTAGGTCCCCTATGAATATGTTGAAAAGGAGCGGGCCCAAGACTGAGCCCTGCGGTACTCCACTGGTCACCTCCGATGTTTTAGAGAGGGTACCATTAACTACCACCCTCTGAAGTCTGCCACTCAGCCAGTCATTGACCCATGTAGTTAGTGTTTCTCCCAGCCCCATTGATTTCATCTTGCTCAACAGCCTGCGATGCGGGACACTATTGAAAGCTTTGCTGAAGTCTAGGTATGCGACGTCCACGGATTCTCCCAAGTCTAGCTGTTTTGTTACCCAGTCAAAGAAGCTGATGAGATTGGATTGGCAGGACCTACCCTTGGTGAATCCGTGTTGACTGGGATCCCGTAGATTCTCCTCATCCAAGATTGTGTCTAATTTACGTTTGATTAGTGTTTCCATGAGTATTAAATGATTAGTGTTTCCATGAGTATTAAATGATATTAGAATAAGGAAAGTGTGCCTTTTTGCAGATGATACCAAGATTTGTAACAGAGTAGACACCGAAGAGGGAGTGGAAAATATGAAAAAGGATCTGCAAAAGTTAGAGGAATGGTCTAATGCCTGGCAACTAAAATTCAATGCAAAGAAATGCAGAGTAATGCATTTGGGGATTAATAATAGGAAGGAACCGTATATGCTGGGAGGAGAGAAGCTGATATGCACGGACGGGGAGAGGGACCTTGGGGTGATAGTGTCCGAAGATCTAAAGGCAAAAAAACAGTGTGACAAGGCAGTGGCTGCTGCCAGAAGGATGCTGGGCTGTATAAAGAGAGGCGTAGTCAGTAGAAGGAAGAAGGTGTTGATGCCCCTGTACAGGTCATTGGTAAGGCCCCACTTGGAGTATTGTGTTCAGTTTTGGAGACCGTATCTGGCGAAGGACGTAAGAAGACTTGAGGCGGTCCAGAGGAGGGCGACGAAAATGATAGGAGGCTTGCGCCAGAAGACGTATGAGGAGAGACTGGAAGCCCTGAATATGTATACTCTAGAGGAAAGGAGAGACAGGGGAGATATGATTCAGACGTTCAAATACTTGAAGGGTATTAACGTAGAACAAAATCTTTTCCAGAGAAAGGAAAATGTTAAAACCAGAGGACATAATTTGAGGTTGAGGGGTGGTAGATTCAGGGGCAATGTTAGGAAATTCTATTTTACAGAGAGGGTAGTGGATGCCTGGAATGCGATCCCGAGAGGTAGTGGAGAGTAAAACTGTGACTGAGTTCAAAGAAGCATGGGATGAACACAGAGGATTTAGAATCAGAAAAAAATATTAAATATTGAACTAAGGCCAGTACTGGGCAGACTTGCATGGTCTGTGTCTGTATATGGCCGTTTGGTAGAGGATGGGCTGGGGAGGGCTTCAATGGCTGGCAGGGTGTAGATGGGCTAGAGTAAGTCTTAACAGAGATTTTGGCAGTTGGAACCCAAGCACAGTACAGGGTAAAGCTTTGGATTTTTGCCCAGAAATAGCTAAGAAGAAAAAAATTGAAGGGTTTAGGTTGAATCAGGTTGGGCAGACTGGATGGACCATTCGGGGTCTTTATCTGCCGTCATCTACTATGTTACTATGTAGAATGGTGGGTGGGAAGGGGCTAAACTTTATTTTGGGAAAAATTTATGGTATTTCAAATGATGTATTAAGTTAATTTGCTATTACTTTCTGTACACTTGATGTAAATATAAAATGAATAAAGAATATAAAAAAAAGAAAATGGAGTTGGTGCCTGTACATTTGTGCCTTTTTTGAAATGCCTTTTACAGAATTTTACTCCTGAGAACATGGACTTTGTGTTAAGATAAACATGCTTTTACATTAATGCATGTCTATCTTTTTTGGATGACGATATATTCCTTTTTTTTAAAAAAATGTTTTAAATTCAGACAATACAGAAATTATGATTGCTCATATGATATAATAAGTAAATAACAGAATGTGTAATTAACTTGGATTTTTCTATTGAATTTTGTTACATTTTAACTTGATATTTTATTGAGGATAATGATGCATTCTTTTTTGTTTTTGACAGTGTTGGAATATGCTTATTTATGGATTTTTCCACTTGGAAATTTTCCTTCAAAATCCTACAAGTTGCAGCCCCTTTACCAGCTAGTAGTGAAGGAGTTCATTGCTACCATTGACATCATCAAGCAGAAGACAGAACACATCCGAGGCCCTCGTATAGTGGCGATTCTCATCTGCATTTTGACCCAGCACCTGCAAGAGTGCAAACAAAATACTGGCCAAACCAAGTAAGAGCATTATCTTTAATATGTACTTTTTCTCCATTCGGTTCTTCTAAATTTACTTTCTACCTTTCCTTAAGTGAAATTTCTAAACTAAGAAAAATGTCACATCTATAGCAGTGTTTCTCAATTTCTTCAAACCAATTAATTACCCTGTAAGTGTCTAACAAATGTCAACCAAGTACCTCCACCCAAGCTCTACCCCAGACCCACCCAGGCTCCACCCCCATAATAATAGTACTAATTGTATTGCAATTTTTTCCATCCATTTATCATATACACACAATATAATCTTATTAATACATAATGGTAACCACAAAATTAAAAAAGCACACTGTACACTAGTGGTCTCAAACTCAAACCCTTTGCAGGGTCACATTTTGGATTTGTAGGTACTTGAAGGGCCGCAGAAAAATTAGTTAATGTCTTATTAAAGAAATGACAATTTTGCATGAGGTAAAACTCTTTATAGTTTATAAATCTTTCCTTTTGTCTAAGTCTTAATAATAATATTGTAACTTATAGCTAAAGAGACATATGATCAAGAAACTGTTTTATTTTACTTTTGTGATTATGATAAACATACCAAGGGCCTCAAAATAGTACCTGGCGGGCCGCATGTGGCCCCCGGGCCGCGAGTTTGAGACCACTGCTGTACACAGAGAAAATCTTAATTATCATTTATATTTGGGGGTTTTCAAAGAGGTCAATGCAGATGACTTTAAAATATGCAATGTCACTTCATTAACAACTATAGAAAAATAGACAAATATAGTGCAAAATATAGACAGCAGATATAAATTCTCAAAACTGACACATTTCGATCACTAAATTGAAAATAAAATCATTTTTCCTACCTTTGTTGTCTGATGTTTTCATGAGTCTCTGGTTGCACTTCCTTCTGACTGTGCATCCAATATTTCTTTCTTTCTGCCTCTTGCATGCTTCATCTCCGGACCTCATTCCCTTCCCCAACCAACATCTCTCTCTGTCCCTCCATGAGTCCAACTTTTCTTCCTCCCTCCTCCACCCCTATTGGCAACATGTCTCCCTCTCTCTCTCTCTCACTATCCATCTGTCTTGAGATCCAGGCATCTCTCCCACCCCCTCTACTGCCACATCTAGCATTTCTCACTCTCATCCCCTGGAGTATGTGCAGCATATTTCACCACTGCCCAGTGCCCACCAGCCCCATGTCCATTCTTACTTCTATCACCCCTCTCCAGCACAATGCCACATCTCTCCCTCCATCACTATGTTCAATATTCCTCACCTTGCATCCCCTTCAATCTGTCTCTCTGTTCCCTCTCCACCACCATATCCAACATTTCTCCCTTTCATCCTTCTCTCCCCCATGCATCTCTTCCTCTCTCCTCTCTCTTTCCATGCCCAATTTTCCTCTTTCTTCCTTTCCCCATGTGTACCATGTCTTTCCCTATCACTCCAAACCTATATCCAACAATTCTCTTTTCCTGTTCTCTCACCCAACAGCAGCATCTCTCATTCCCTTCCTTCCTACCCCCAGCCCGTGCAGCATCTGTCCTTCCCACCCACCCCATTCCCATGCAGCATCTATCCTTTCCTTATTCCCAACTCCAGCCCCCACTCCTCTCAACTGGATCTGACCTCTCCCCAGTTCCCAATTCCCCCACCTACCAGCTTCCCTCTGCTTTATTTTAAAATCTTCAGGCAGTTGGAGGCACAATGAAGCCAACCTCCCGCCGTCTGCCTGCCTGCCTGCCTCAAAAGTGTTCTTTCTGCAGCGTTCTGCATAGGCAGGCAGATGGCAGGCAGGCTGGCTTCGTTTCGCCTCCGGCTGCCCGAAGATTTTAAAATACAGCAGAGGGGATCTGGTAGGTGGGGGAACCGAGAATGAAGCCTGCCTCCTGCCATCTGCCAGTGCCCTAGAAGTTCTTTCTGCAGCGTTCTGCATAGGCTGCAGAAAGAACAATTCCGGGGCACTGGCAGATAGCAGGAGGCTGGTTTCGTTGCGCTGCTGGCTGCCCAAAGTTTTTAAAATACAGAGGCTGGGAACTGGTAGGTGGGGGAATCGGGAACTGGGAAGAGGTCGGATCCAGCTTATAGGAGTAGGGGCTGGGGGGCTTTGATGGAGTGGGGCAGGCAGGAAGGAGAGATCCCCAGAAATGGCTTGGAATGGCAGGCAGGCAATATCTGTGGCAGTGCATACCCCCAACAAGCGGCTCACGTACCCCTAAGGTACTGCGTGTTGAGAAACACTGTTCTAGAAGTCCCTGCAATAGGATACCCCATTCAACATCCAGCATGTTAAAATCACCTATTAGTAAAACTTCCCCTTTTTTAGATATCTTCTGAATGTCTGCAATTAAACTTCTGTCCATTTTTTCCATCTGTGAAGGGGGCCTGTATATCACACTAATGTAAATATATTCACCATTCCCAGACATGTCTTCCTTTTAGAGGACTGTCCGAGTGCCCGGAGGGAGGGGAGGGTGTCCGGAGTAAAACCCTGGCCTACATTGCAGATGCCTAAGATTTCGGATAGTAAAGAAACAACTCAATACAACGGCACAATGTGTGTCATCCATATACAAAACTCCAAACCACCCCCCCAACCCAACCCCCACCATCCTTGTACAATCACAGAAAGGAAAGCATGAGACAGAGTCTTGCAGCCTGCACTTCCCCAACCACAAAATGCCCAATCCCCCAATTAGCCAAGATTCTTTAAATGGTGCCTGTGACTGACACACATCCGCTGCCGTTTATGGAGATGGCTGCCGATTTAGGTGCTGTTTACAGAATCTGGCCCTAAGTGACTTGCCTGGTGGTCACAAAGAGTTGCTGTGGAAATTGAACCCAGTTTCCTTGGTTCTCAGACCTCAGAAATTTCACAGGAGCCATGCATGTGTGTGTTTTCATGCACACACACACATATATATATATATATATATATATATATATATATATATATATATATATATATATATATATATATATATACTAGTGTTTAAGCCCGTTACATTAACGGGTGCTAGAATATATGGCTGTCTGTCTTTATTTATGTCTCTCTCCCTGCTCCTGTCTCTTTCTTCCTTTCTTTCTGTGTCTCTCCCTCCTGCAATTTTTCTCTCTCTCTCCCTGGCACCCTTTGTCTGTCTGTCTTTCTTTCTGTCTCTCCCACCCCCCATTCCCTTCTCTCCCCTCCCCCCCACTTTCCTTTGCAGAAGCAGCAGTGATATTTCCCTTCCCCTCCAGATCCCTGTGAAGTAGTAGTAGCAGCATTTTCCCCCACCCACCCCCCATTCCCTTCTCTTCCCTCCCCACCACTTTCCTTTGCAGAAGCAGCAGCGGTATTTCCCTTCCCCTCCAGGTCCCTGCTGAAGCAGTAGCAGTATTTTCTCCCACCCCCCATTCCTTGTCTCTCCCCCCCCCCCACTTTTATTTGCAGAAGCAGCAGTGATATTTCCCTTCCCCTTCAGATCCCTGTGAAGTAGTAGCAGCATTTCCCCCCACCCTCATTCCCTTCTCTTCCCCCCCCACCACTTTCCTTTGCAGAAGCAGCAGTGATATTTCCCTTCCCCTCCAGGTCCCTGCTGAAGCAATAGAAGCATTTCCCCCCACCCCCATTCCCTTCTCTTACCGTGAGCTGCCCTGCTCCGTTCGGCCCCTCCCCTTCCCTTCTTGCGTGCTGAAGGTTCTCTGCTGCGGCTGAAGGTTTTTTTTCGGCGGCTCTTCTCACGATCCCCGTGGTGGCTGATCCTCCTGTTCAAAGCGGCCTGCTGAGGTTCGCGGCCGGCTGTAACGAACCTTGCAGGCCGCTCTCCAACTCGGTAGCATGTTCCCTCTGACGCGATCGCGTCAGAGGGAACGTGCTACCATGTGGAGAGCGGCCTGCGAGGTTCGTTACAGCCGGCCGCGAACCTCAGCAGGCCGCTTTGAACAGGAGCAGTAGCGGTTGTTGCGGGAAGGGGGGGGGGAGTCTGCGACGTGCAGGCCGCTGTGAACAGGAGCGGCAGTGGCGGCAGGACCATGAGCCCTCCTCCCGCCATCCGCCGCCAGCGCCGCTCCTGTCGCCCGATGCACCTAACTGGCACATACGCCTCAAGCCGCGGCCACGGACAGACACAGCACACATGAGGTCCCCACAGGAGATGAGGCGCCGCTGCTAACAGCCAAGGTAGGTGCTGGGAAGAAGGCTGGGGACTCACGCATGCGCACTCCTGCGACCACAGACCTACAGCGCACGGAACACGCAAATAGGAGTGCGCATGCGCGAGTTAGCCTTTTATTATATAGGATATAGTCTTTCAATTCATCCTGTCACACAGACATATCCATCCCCTGGGCTGCTGGATTCAAAATAGCACTGGTGACCTTTAGCAGTAGACTAGAGCCATTTTGAATCTGGCAGCCTAGGGGGCAAGATCAACTCAGGATGACTCCTTTGACCCCTCTGTTAAGACACTAGGGATTCTAATAGCACTAGAAAAATGAGTAGTAGTAGTAGTTATCTTTCATGGAAGGATTAAAGATTCAAAGTCTGCCTTCAACAGCTTTACCTCCACTCTTTGACCAGATTGAATCAAGGAAAGACGCAAACTCTTCACTTTACCCTGCTAGCCCACATTCTGGCTGCCTGGGTGTCCAAACACAGTTAATGTGAGTTAACAGTTCTGAAAGTCCCCTTCTCCAAAGCAATGTAATCTCTCCTGCAAACTTCTTGTCATTCTGCACAGTCTATAGCCCTTTCTTTCTTTCTCAGTAGCCACCTCTGTTCTGCTGTCACCTGCTCCTGTTGCCACCATGTCGCCTTCCTATCTCCTGTGTCAGCAACTGCATAAGTGTGATTGCCTTTTGCATGTGCATGTTGGAGGTGAACATGGTGTTAAGGGGGCTGTGGCATCGATCCAGGAATACATGCACAACGTGCTATGGTACTTGTATCTACTTGAAAGCAAGTTGTATGCTGTTACTTTAGTCTTGCATGTAATAGATTATTTACATTTCTATAATTCTGCCTGATTTTGAATAAGTTGCTGCATAGTTATGCTAAATCTCATTTATCTGTCTTGGGAACAGCTGCAGTTAAATCTAATCTAAAGACAAACTGAAAACATGATATCGTGCAGTAGTCTCATTCTGGTGGGACTGAGGCAGTGTTTCAAAATTGAGAATTGATATTTATTTCAACTGTACTTTCACAGGGAGCTGATATTTCAGACACCGGAAAAGAAAATGGATTTCTTAAGACGATATATCAAAGTGTGTACTGACAACTGGCTGCCTGCCTCGCTCTTGAAACCCAAGCTCCTCAACCTTTCTCTGATTGAGATTATAACTTCGAAAGGTAGGAGCAGTAAACATTACAGTAGTGCCCTTGAATCCATTGCAAGTTGGAAAAAGATGTGGAGGGCCATTTTTTATATGGCGTTTAAATCTAAGCATAGATGTTTTGTGGAATATGCACAAAAATCCAGTACCAAACTGCAAATTGTCTACCTTGTTTTTTCAAAAATGGCCATTTTTCAGATGTGCACCTTTCATTTGAACCATCAACAACAACAACAAAAAGTCCAAATGAAAACGCATATCTTTATTCCTTGGTCTGCCTTTGTTTTCAGCTTCTGCTCAGCCTTGTTTATAGGGTTACTATGTGGCTCCAGAAAAAAAAGAGGATGGATAATTGAGACATCTGGGTTTTACTTCCATTCAAAGCAATGGAAGTAGGGAGGACAGACTGAGACATCTGGGGTTTTATTCCACTGAAAGCAATGGAAGTAAAACCCAGATGTTTCAATCTGTCCGCCTTTTTCTGGAGCCATATGGTAACCCTACTTGTTTATGTTAAAAATAACTTTTCCATTTTCTTCTCCCCTCCCCCTCTTTTTAGGGGGTGGGTTTCAGTATATTTTTGTCACCTGTGACATGTTACTGACTTTCATTGCTACAGTGCTATTCCATTGGCTCTGATAGTGTGTTTGCTGTTCTTTAGACAATGTAGCAGCTTTTTCTTTCATGTGGTGCTTATTGTTCCAGTATTTAACTGTTTACTTCGGAGCGTGGCTTGGAGCGCGCACGATATGGCAGCTTAACCGCAGCGCTCCTCGTATCCAGGCAACAAACGGAAAAAAAATAAAACTTTCACTTTGTCTGATCGATATAAAAATAACATAAAACAACGTCGGAAATGGCAAGTATGAAGCAGGGAAAATCTGAAAAGCCTTCAACATCGGGTATATCAGCAAAAAGAACAAAAGTAACTCCCCTGTCACCATCGAGTGTGCCGTTCCCGATGGAAACTGAAGAACTCACTGAAAAGTCCGATATTATGACTGAACTGTTCAAAATAAAACTGATGCTGACTGAAAATGCTAATAAAATCTCTGAAGTTAAAGAAGAACTTCTCAACATGAAACAAGAGATTCAAACCGAAAGACAGAGAATGGCAGTGATGGAAGAAAAAATGGAGCAATTTGAATCCTTCACACAAGAGTATGATAAAGATAAAAAAGAAGTAGCAGCTTTAAAAAATCAATTGGTGGATATGGAAAACCGAGGAAAAAGAAAGAACATCAGAATTTTAGGTCTGGCTGAAAATATTGAAGGGGGAGATCCTGTACAATTCTTGGAAAATCTTTTACCTAAACTGCTTCAGCTCAATTCAAAATGGCCGTTAGAGATAGAAAGAGCCCACAGAATCCCCATAAGAAAGCCAGTAAACCAGGCTGCTCCAAGACCTTTGATATTCAAGGTATTAAGGTACCAACATGCTCAGGAAATATTAAAAATGGCAAAAGCAAATAAAAACTTAAATTATAAAGGATCAAAACTGATTTTAGTTCCTGATTTTGCTAAATATACTGCAAATATAAGAAAACAATTCCTCACATTCAGACAGCAGTTAAAAGAAAAAGGTTACATATATGGAATATATTATCCGTCCACTATGAGAGTATCCAGTGGAAATAAATCCATATATTTTCAAGATCCTGCAAAACTGAAAGAATTTTTGACACAAGAAGAACCTATGTTTACATAAAAAACAGAATAAAAGGAACAATTCAGCTGAAGAAAGAAGAAAGAAGAAAGAAGATGGAAAAAAGGGAAAAATAAAGAAGATTATTAATAAAAAAAAAATAAATAAATAAATAAGACATAAGAAATGTTTACTAACTGGAAAGATAATTTATTGATATATTGGATGCAATAATATAATATTATTTTATCAAATTAATTATTAATAAAATATTTGCATCCACATTCATTAATACTAGTGAAAGAAAAAAAAAATTTTTTTTAATTATTAAAATATAAATTAATTATAAAATTAAATTATTTATATAAAATATATATTTTAATCAGAATAGAGAGTTTATTCAATTATATCAGCATATTAACTTATTATGATTAATGAATAATGAAAATGATTTACAATGAATTTATTATTAATATTATTGAAAGGAAAATTTGTTATATTGAGAATAAGACTTAAAAATGAAATATATTAATTTATTATAAAAACAATATTTTAATTCTATGTAAGAAGATTGTAATTTTATGAAATATATACAAGATAAGAATTTGATTTATTGAAGGGATTAATTAATAAAATAGGTGTCTATTATAAAATTTATATTTAATTCAATTATTTAGTCATATTAACTTATTATGGAAAAATAAGGAATTGATTAATTGATTGGTAGATAATTAATAAAATAGGAGTTCATTATAAAATTTATTTATTGATATAAAATGTATATTTTATTCAAATATTCATTCAAATTAATTCATTATGAAGATGATCTATGAAAATGATTGAAATGCATTTATTATTAATATTAATATTTTTATAAAAATGGGTATATTTAATTTACATGATGAATAACAGATATATAGAGAATAAGAGCTATATTTGTAATATGTTTATTTATTAAGAGTATTATATTACATGTATGCATGATATTGAAATTAATTTTATGAATCAACTATATATAATTCTTAGTAATTTTATAAAATCTTATAGATTAAATGGATATAATTTTCAATTATATAAGGGTGGAAGTATAAAGAATGTATTGAATTTAGAGATATGTTTTTAAATAATATAATGAATTATTAGTTGCCTGGGGATGGAGATTTAGGTTTTGCATGACCAATGCGTGTTCCAGATCAGAATATGATAATGGGTGGGGGGGGGAGGGAAAATAATGGGTGGGATAGGGGATAAATTTTTATTGAATGTGCTAGGATCTAATCTTGTAAATTATCATAGAATATTGGTTAAAACATAATTATTAATTAGATGGATATAAAAATGTATTCGCTGAATGTCAATGGTTTAAATCATCCTATTAAGAAGAAGAAATTATTATCGTTCCTTAAAAATCAAAATGCGGACATTTACTTCATTCAAGAGACGCATCTTTCGGAAATTGAATCAAAAAAATTATCTGGAGGTTGGATTTCTAAATGTTTATTTGCACCGGCTTTAAAGAAAAAAGCTGGAGTGGCTGTTCTAATAAACAAAAAATGTAATGCAGATTTTAAATTAATTAATTATGATCCCTTAGGTAGATGGGTACATATCGAAATGGTTCTGGGAAATACAACCCTGAATTTATTCAATTTATATGCTCCTAATACGAATCAAATGGAGTTTTTTAAACAAATTCAACAATTACTTTTACCACTGGCTACATCTAATTTAATAGTAGCAGGGGATTTCAATGCTGTAATGGATCCGATTTTGGATAAAAAACCAAGTAAAGTTATGAAATCATTAGGCTTAGATAATTTGATACTATCTTGTGATTTAGTAGATATATGGCGAATTCTTCATTTTAATGAACAGGAATTTTCTTTTTGTTCTCAGGTCCATAAATCCTTTTCACGAATTGATTATATATTTGTTTCTAATAATATAGCGCAGCGTGTATTAAAAGCAGTAATTGATCCCATTATAATTTCAGATCATGCTGGTGTGTGGATTAATCTTCAAAATTATGATGTTGAAAACTTTGATTCAATTTGGAGATTTAATAATGATTTACTAGCGGATTCAAAATTTCTTGAAGATTTTAAAATAAAAATGCAAGAATTCTTTCAATTTAATGAATCAGATACTATTAATGCTGAGATCTTATGGGATGCTTTTAAAGCAACTATGAGAGGAAATATTATTTCATATTCAACATTTATTAATAAACAAAAAAAAAACAATTTCTTGAGATGGGAAAGCAAATTAAATTATTAGAAAATAAATTAATTGAGAAATGGGAAAATAATACATTACAAGAAATATTAAAATTAAAAGTTAAATATAATGAGATTTCTTCTCAAATTGTGAGGAAAGACATTTTCAATAAACAAGTACAATATTATGGAAATTCAAATAAAGCGGGGAAATTATTAGCAAATTTTCTTAAAGTAAAGAAAAGAAAATCTAAGATTATTGCAATTAAAGATACACAAGGTAACACACATACCAACACAAAAGATATTATAACACAATTTCTTGATTTTTACAAAGAATTATACACTTCTAATTCTTATAAAAATAAAGAACAAGACGGATTAACTTTTTTAAATTCATTTATTGGACCAAATATTCCAGATCATATAAAAGGAAGTTTAGAAGAACCTATATCTTTAAAAGAGTTAGAAACAGCATTGAAGTCTCTTAGAGTTGGATCCAAAATATAATATTACCACATCTGTTAAATTTGTATCAATATCAAATAAAGAATGAAAATATTTCTGGTACTATGGCAGAATCGATAATTATAGTCTTACCAAAACCAAACAAAGATCCTACTCTGGTTTCAAATTACAGGCCTATTTCATTATTGAATGTGGATAATAAATTAATGGCTAAAGTATTAGCATTAAGATTGGCAAAAGCTCTTCCTTTCATTATTGATGTACATCAAACAGGATTTATTGCTAAAAGACATTCATCAAATAATACTAGATTAGCATTCCACTCATTAAATTTAGCAAAAAATATAAATGATCCAGCTTTTTTAATATCTTTAGATGCAGAAAAAGCCTTTGATAGAGTGGAATGGAATTTTATATACCAAGCTTTACAATGGTTTGGTATAGGATCCGGTTTTATTAAAATGATTCAGACATTGTATAGCTCTCCTGGAGCAAGATTATATATTAACAATAATTTATCAAATAGATTTAACTTGCATAGGGGAGTTAGACAAGGATGCCCTCTGTCTCCTTTACTTTTTGATATTGTCCTAGAACCTTTATTAATTGCAATAAACAAAACTAGGGAGATAAAGGGAATATCATTTACCAGTTTTGAATTTAAATTATCTGCATATGCAGATGATATATTATTATATTTAAGAGAACCGGAAACTACTATTCCATGTATACTTAATTTAATAGAAAAATATGGTACTTTTTCTGGATATAAAATTAATTGGAACAAATCTGAAATTCTCCCAATCAATGTTCATTGTACCAAAGGATTATTTGATCCATATTCATTTATTTGGAAAGAAGATGGAATTAAATACTTAGGAATTATGATCAAAAATACAATTGAAGATACAGTCAAAGAGAATGAAAAACTTTTATTAAAAAAAATAACAGAAATGTGTGAGCAATGGAATCCGTTACATCTTTCTTGGTGGGGAAGAATTCAAACAATTAAAATGATGGTATTGCCTGTGGTTTGTTACCAAATGAGTATGATACCAATATTTTTTCAGGGGTCATTTTATAAAAAACTTAACAATATTCTTACAAAATTTGTTTGGTGTGGGAAAAGACCAAGAATCGCTTTAGTATCATTACAAAGACCAATTATGGAAGGGGGGGTAAATTTTCCAAATTTTTATAGGTATCATCAAGCCTATATTTTAAGACAGGGTATGTATTGGATCCTCCCAGATCTTTTAGAAAATGTACCAGATTGGCTGTATTTAGAATGGCGGCTCCTGTTCCCTTTATATCCAGAACAGTTAATAACTATAACAATGCCTAAAAGATACAAAGACCACAGAATTTTATTTGACACTTGGAAAACATTGAGATACATCAGTAATCTGTCACCAGAACCTATTGCTAAATCTCTAAATCAATCAATATGGGTAAACTCCAGGATCAGAATTGGCAGATTTAAAATCGTCTGGAAACAATGGATAAATGCAGGAATACGAACATTGAATGATGTCATTTCAGAAGGTTCACTGCTTAGTTTTTCACAATTGCAAAATAAATTTGGATTAAATAAAACACAATATTTTAAATGGATGCAATTGAAGCAGGCCATTCAGGTAGGGTTCCCTGAATGGAAAAATCTTAATAATCAATATAGTCTACAGGTTCTATGTTTCCAGGCGGATTTTTTGGGTCACCAAGCCGCAAAATGGTACAAATTGATATACGGATTTTTAAAAAAAAAAAAGAAAACAGGTCTTAGGGATATTTGGAGTATTGAGATTGGTCAGACAATTTCTGAGTCTCAATGGCCACGATTTTGGTCCTGGAGATTAAGATCTACAAAATCAGCATCTATGAATCAAACATGGTTGTTCTTATTACATAGAGTGTTCTGGACCCCAACGCGCCTGCAAAAGATAGATAGTACTAGATCTAATAGATGCTGGCATTGTAAATTGGAAATAGGGACGTTAGATCATTTAATTTTTTTCTGTCCCTGTGTAAACGCATTTTGGAATTCAATTTGGCCCCAAATTAATAAGTTACTAGAGAATTATGTAGGACTCTCATATGATACCATATTATTTGGCACTGCAATGAGAACTAAGAGTCTGATTTCAGCAAATAATAATAAGCTATTATTAATATTAACAGGAGTCGTCATGCAACAAATTACTCAAAATTGGAAAGATTATACCAAATTAAATTTTACGTTCTGGTGGAATTCTGTCTGTCATATTTATAAAATGGAAAAAGAATTAGCGTTACAACAAGGGAATCTTCTTAATTTCAAGAAAATTTGGCAACCATTGACTAATTATTCTAATGATTAGATTTCTTAGCACATTGATAAAAATTATATATGATTGGGGTGGGATTTGATTAATTACTGGAAACATGTTATATAAAAAGGGGGAGGGATTTATATTTTTATGTTAATGTATAATCTTTATCATATTATATTTTAAAAACTATGATTTATTAATGATAGTATACTAGATATGTAATAATTAATTATATTTACTATGAATCAGATATTGTAAGAATGGAAAATCTATAAATAAAAATTAAAAAAAAAAAAAAAAAAAAAATAACTGTTTACTTCTTTGGTATTTTCAATAAAGAACTTCATCCAAATAAAATAAAAAAATGACAACATGAAAAAGTCAAAATTGTTAAAATAGATGCGAACTGTGAAAAATTGCAGGAAGACCTTAGGAAATTAAAAGACTTGGTAAATGAAATTTCATGTGGACAAATGCAAAGTGATGCACATTGAGAAGAATAATCCAGATCATAGTTACCAGAAGCTAGGGTCCACCTTAACGGGCAGCACCCAAGAAAAGGATCTAGGTGTCATTATAGACAGTACACTGAAATCTTTTGCTCAGTGTGTGGTGGCGGCCAAAAGAGCAAACAGGATGCTAGGATTTATTAGGAAAGGAATGGTAAATAAGACCAAGAATATTATAATGCCTCTATCACTCCATGGTACAACTTCACCTTGAGTATTGTATTCAAATCTGATTGCTGTATCTCAAGAAAGATATAGCGGAATTAGAAAAGTTTCAAATTTTGGAAGGAATTCCTCTCATTTTAGGAAAGGCTAAAGAGGTTAGGACTCTCCGGCTTGGAAAAGAGACAGCTGAGGAGGGGGGGGGGGTATGATTGAGGTCAACAAAATCCTGAGTGGTATAGAACAGGTATAAGTGAATTGATTTTTTACTCTTTCAAACATTACAAAGACTAGGGAACACTCAATGAAATTATATGGAAATACTTTTAAAACAACAGTAGGAAATATTTTTTTCATTCAACAAATAGTTAAGTTCTGGAACTAGTTGGCAGAGGATGTGGTAACAGTTAGGTTTGGACACGTTCCTAAAGGAAAAGATCATAGTCTGCTATTGAGACAGACAAGGGGGAAGCCACTGCTTGCCCTGGGATCAATAGCATAGAATGTTGCTACTGTTTGGGTTTCTATCAGGTACAGGTGACCTGCATTGGCTACTGTTGGAAACAGGATATTAGGTCTGGTCCTCACAAATGGAGAGAGTATCTCTAATGTTCGAGTGGGTGCTCACCTAGGAAGTAGTTTGATATAACGGCTAAAGTGGAGGGCGGCCGCACAATACTTAAAGTCCTAGATTTCAAACGTACGGACTTTAATAAAATGGAAGAGTACCTGAAGAAAGAGCTGTTAGGATGGGAGGACATAAGAGAAGTGGAAAGACAGTGGTCTAAGCTGAAAGGAGCAATAAAAATGGCTACGGACTTTTATGTGAAGAAAATCAATAAAAACAAGAGAAAAAGGAAGCCGATATGGTTCTCCAAACTAGTGGCGGAGAAAATAAAGGCGAAAGAGTTGGTGTTCGTGAAATATTTAAAAACCCAAGAAGAGGAGTGAAGAAAGGACTACAGGGTGAAACTGAAAGAAGCCAAGAGAGAGATACGTCTGGCGAAAACACAGGCAGAAGAACAAATGGCTAAAAATGTAAAAAAGGGAGACAAAATTTTTTTTAGATATATTAGTGAAAGGAGGAAGATGAAAAATGGAATTACCAAACTAAAAAATGCTGGGAACCGATATGTGGAGAGTGATGAGGAAAAAGCGAATGTGCTAAACAAATACTTCTGTTCTGTGTTCACAGAAGAAAATCCTGGAGAAGGACCGAGGTTGTCTGGCAAAGTTACACAAGAAAATGGAGTAGATTCTGCACTGTTCACGGAGGAAAGCAACTTGAAAAACTGAAGGTGGACAAAGCGATGGAACCAGACGGAATCCATCCCAGGATACTGAGGGAGCTCAGAGAGGTTCTGGCGAGTCCTATTAAAGACTTGTTCAACAAATCTCTGGAGACGGGAGTGATTCCTGGGGATTGGAGGAGAGCGAATGTGGTCCCTATTCACAAAAGTGGTCACAGGGATGAAGCAGGAAACTACAGGCCGGTGAGCCTCACTTCGGTTGTTGGAAAAATAATGGAAGTGTTGCTGAAAGAAAGGATAGTGTACTTCCTTGAATCTAATGGATTACAGGATCTGAGGCAATATGGCTTTACGAACCTGATTGAATTTTTTGATTGGGTGACCAGAGAACTGGATCAAGGACATATGCTAGATGTAATTTACTTAGATTTCAGCAAAGCATTTGACACGGTTTTTCATAGGATGCTCTTGAACAAACTTGAAGGGCTGAAGTTAGGACCCAAAGTGGTAAACTGGATTAGAAACTGGTTTATGGACAGATGCCAGAGGGTGGTGGTTAATGGTAGTCGCCCGGAGGAAGGAAAGGTGAGTAGTGGAGTCCCTCAGGTGCTGGGGCCAATCCTGTTCAATTTGTTTGTGAGTGACATCGCTGAAGGTTTAGAAGGAAAGGTTTGCCTTTATGCTAATGATACTAAGATTTGTAACAGAGTAGACACTGAGGAGGGAGTGGAAAAAAATGAAAAAGGATCTACAAAAGTTAGAGGAATGGTCTAATATCTGGCAACTAAAATTCAATGCAAAGAAATGCAGAGTAATGCATCTTGGTATTAATAATCGGAAGGAGCCATATATGCTGGGAGGTGGGAGGCTGATATGTACGGATGGGGAGAGGGACCTTGGGATGATAGTGTCTGAAGATCTAAAGGCGAAAAAGCAGTGCGACAAGGCGGTGGCTGCTGCCAGAAGAATGCTGGGCTGTATAAAGAGCGGCGTAATCAGTAGAAGAATGACGGTGTTGATGCCCCTGTACAGGTCGTTGGTGAGGCCCCACTTGGAGTATTGTGTTCAGTTTTGGAGACTGTATCTGATGAAAGACACAAAAAGACTTGAAGAGGTCCAGAGGAGGGCAACGAAAATGATAGGAGGTTTGCGCCAAAAGACGTATGAGGAAAGGAGGGACAGGGGAGATATGATTCAGACGTTCAAATACTTGAAAAGTATTAACGTAGAACAAAATCTTTTCCAGAGAAAGGAAAATGGTAAAACCAGAGGGCATAATTTGAGGTTGAGGGGTGGTAGACTCAAGAGCAATGTAAGGAAATTCTTCTTTACGGAGAGGGTGGTGGATGCCTGGAATGTGCTTCTGAGAGAGGTGGTGGAGATGAAGATGGTGACAGTGTTCAAAAAAGCATGGGAGGAACACAGAGGATCTAGAATCAGAAAATAATAGTAAATATTGAAGAATTAAGGCCAGCATTGGGCAGACTTGCACGGTCTGTGTCTGTATATGGCCGTTTGGTGGAGGATGGGCTGGGGAGGGCTTCAATGGCTGGGAGGATGGAGGTCTCAAAGTCCCTCCTTGAGGGCCGCAATCCAGTCGGGTTTTCAGGATTTCCCCATGAATATGCATGAGATCTATGTGCATGCACTGCTTTCAATGCATATTCATTGGGGAAATCCTGAAAACCTGACTGGATTGCGGCCCTCAAGGAGGGACTTTGAGATCCCTGGTGTAGATGGACTGGAGTGAGCTTTGACAGAGACTTCAGTAATTGGAACCTAAGAACCATACCGGGCAGAGCTTTGGATTCTTGCCCAGAAATAACTAAGAAAAAAAACCAACAACAAATTTTTAGATTGAATCAGGTTGGGCAGACTGGATGGACCATTCGGGTCTTTATCTGCCATCATCTACTATGTTACTATGTATGGCTATTCTGCCCATCCATATGAACTACTAAGCTCTACAGTCCTTTTCTCTCCCTCGGAAATCCTCCATCCTTGTCCCATGTTTTCTTGAATTCACATACAGGAGGAGACACGGAAAGAGCTGGGGCTGGTAAGGAGATGAGAGGCAGTGAAGGGTAGATGAGAACAGAGAGTCAATAAAAGATGGAATTAGGGGACCATGGAGTTGGTGAAAGATAGAGGAGGAATAGGAGACTGGAGAGGAAGAGAGATGGGGATAATGAGAGAGCTGGAGAGGGGATGAGAGGGAGATAGGAAATGTCAGATAAGAGATGAAAAGGAGACTAAGGATTAGCGGATGAGAAGTAGGGAGAATAAAGAGCAAAATCAAAAAGCTGATTTGGATTTACTGGCAATCAGAGATGTGTTTCACAGAGAACCATGACTGGAATATAGTTATACTGGGCTATAATCTGGTTAGGAAAGACAGGGTAGGAAGAAAAGGAGAGGGAATTGCATTATATATTAAAGGTTATATTAAAAATATATAGTAATCAAAAGTAGAAGTTAAGAGGTGATAAGCTCAGGAGTAATCTAAGGAAATACTTTTTTATAGAAAGGGTGGTAGATGCGTGGAACAGTCTTCCAGTACATATGGTAGAGACCAAGACAGTGTCTGAATCTAAGAAAGCATGGGACAGGCGCTTGAGATCTTTTAAGGAAAGGAGGAGATAGTGGATGCTTCGGATGGGCAGACTGGATGAGCCATTTGGCCTTTGCTATTATGTTTCTATGATATACATGCAGCGAAGAGAAAAGTGGGAAAAGAAAAATCAGTGCCAGACAGATGTAGAAAAGGAATGAAAAGAAGACAAGAGAAGAGAGAAGAAACTGAAATGCCATCTGGAAAATAATTTATGAGAAGATTGACACAAGGAAAGTGGAAAAGAAGCTGGGACCACTCAGTTAGAAAAAGAAAATGCTCAAAGAACAAAGGTAGAAAATAAAAAATATTTTTACTTAATCATTTTTAAGGATTGAATTGTACATTTCCCAAGGTAGACACATCTTTTCTGTTTAGCAGAGTACAGGAGAAAATGAATTTCTTTTTTTTTTTTTTTTTTTATTCTTTATTCATTTTTTCATCAAGCATACAATATTACAACATTTGAAACTGAACACATCACTTGAATTTCTTTCTATTATCATCTTAAATACATAAATTTACTCCCACCCACCCTTCCCACTAATATTTTAATAAAAAATATCATATAAATATTACATACTTATCTATTGATTAAACCTTTAAAAAAACCTTTATACCCCCCTCCCCCATATTTTTAAATGTACTTTCAATGGAAAATGGCATCTATTCATTACAATAAGTTGTCAATGGCCCCCGGATCTTTTTAAAATTATTATAATTCCCTTTTTGTAGCAATTATTTTTGTAGCAATTATTTTTTCCATTTTATAAATGTGGCATAACGAATTCCACCAGAATGTATAGTTGAGCCTACTGTAATTCTTCCAATTACTGGTGATATGCTGTATGGCGACTCCTGTCATAATCAATAAAAGTTTATTATTGCTTGATGAAATTTGGCTCTTTGTTCTCATTGACATGGTTCTCTAATAAACAATTAATTTGAGACCAAATTGATTTCCAGAAGGCCATGATACAGGGACAATAGAATATTAAATGATCCAGATCTCCTGCTTTCAGATTACAATGCCAACAACTATTAGACTTGGAGCTATCCAACTTTTGTAATCGAACTGGGGTCCAAAATGCTCTATGTAACAAAAAGAACCAAGTTTGTCTCATAGATGCGGACACTGTACATCTCATTCTCCAAGACCAAATTCGTAGCCATTGAGATGCAGAAATTTGATGCTTAACCTCAATACTCCAAATGTCTCTAAGACCGGTCTTTGGTTTTTTATTCATAAATCCAGATATCAATTTATACCACTGTGCGGCCTGTGATAGGTCTTGCCAGACTTCGAGCAAAAAAAAAAGTAAATTAAAACTTCTCAAAAAGCGAATATGACATCAGGTAATAAGCGTCCCACTGCTAAAAACGTTGTCATATTCGCTTTTTGAAAAGTTTTAGTTTACTTTCTTTTTTGTTCGAAGTCCGGCAAGACCTATCAGAGTGGGAATATACTCTAGATATATACATTGGTGGCTCTCAAGACTCCTGAGGAAGGCCTGTTGGCCGAAACATGTGCATGTCGAGTCATTGAGTCGTTGAATGTATATGCAAAACTGTTTATTGGTCAAAAGCACAATCAAAAACCAATAGACCAAATTTTCAAAACTATAAAACCTCCCCTACCCCCCACCCAAAAGAAATAAAAAATAACTGAATGTAAAATTAAAAAAAATAAAATAAAGAAATAAAAGGCATGGAGCATCAGAAGAGCAAATGTCACAAACAATCAAATATTCAATACATGGCCCAGAAAGGCTCTCAAGTAAGTTGTAATTGATGGCTCATAACGGAGTCCATCTCAGAAATGTCACAACGCTCCATCTTCAATTGAGAAATCATCAAGGAACGCCATTGTGCCAAGGTAGGAGGATGTGCATCTAGCCAATGTACCAAAATAGATTTCTTTCCAAACAATAAGTCACGCTTCAAAAAAGTATGTAGGCCTCCGGAACAGGATGAGCCAAGGCTGAAGTCGTGAAGAGCATCCTTGGATGAGGCAAACAACGAGTGTTCCAAAGCTGAGCAATGTGACGATGAAGAATCTTCCAAAAGCGCAAAACAACTGAACAAGAATAAAACATATGCCCCAAAGTTGCATTTATCCCCCCACATTTAGGACAACAGGAATCCGGACAAAGAGCAGCACGATAAGCTCTGGCAGGGGAAATGTAAACCCGCAGAAGCAGTTTATATTGCAATTCAATCAAGGGATTGGAAGCCCAGGACTGCTTAAAAGACTTCAAAGAGCCCTTTAGCAATTCTACAGAAATAGGGGTCCCCAAATCAATAGACCAACACTCACTCAAGGAAGTAAAGTCAAGACCAGGGGCCTTTTCCAACAAAAATTTATGGTGGAAGCGCAAAGGAATCAGAGACTGTGCCTCCAAGCAATAAGCTTGGTCGTTGGATGTATTTTTATGTCATTGAATGAATAAAGATTCCTATATTATCAGATGCACTGGAGGACACTTTCATTAGTGCACATCATTCTGATCTGGACAATTCCACTTAGCCTTTGGTACATTTGTGTCTGTGGTTTTGTTTTTTCCCCTGTTTTTGCTTTTTTAGACTTTCTGAACCTACCAACACACTAAGATTCAGGGTGGACCAGTTACATCTCCAAAACACCAACTTAGCAACATTCCAAACCTTTCCGCTCTGTCAGCCAATTATCCACCTTCCTCATACATTCAGTCAATATCACTTATTGCTTAGCTCCATCATTTTCAACTGGGAACAGCAGCGGAATGCTATTGGTGTGGGCATCAAACGAAAGCCTGCAGCCTACTACTACTAGTAATTATTTCTAGAGCGTTACCAGATGTACACAGAGTTATAAAAGAGACAGTCCATGCTCGAATGACTTACAATCTAAACAATCAAAGGGTGCCAGGGTATGGGTTACATTTAGAGGAAATTGTTAAACTGCTGGCTAGGGGTGAGCAGAAGGGAGTAGGGTTATGAGTTGAAGGCTGTCTCAAAAAGGTGGGTTTTCAGCCTACCTTTGAACAAGGGAAGTGAAGGGGCATGGCAGACGGACTCAGGTAGTTTATTCCAGGCATATGGGCAGTGAGCTGAAAGGAACGAAGTCTGGAATTGGAAGTAGAGGAGAAGGGTACAGATAAAAAAATTTGTCTGAGGAACAGAGTTCTTGGGAAAGTGGATAAGGAGAGACAAGAGAGGGCTGCAGAATTAATATACTTGTAGGTTAGTGATAGGAGTCTGAACTGTATGCAAAGGCGGATAGTGAGCCAGTGAAGTGATTTGAGGAGAAAGGTGTAGTGAAGTTAGCAGAAGATAAGTCTTGAAGCAGAGTTTGGTACAGATTGCAGGGGGGAAAGGCAATTCAGTGGGAGACCTGTTAGAAGTACATTGCAGTAGTCTAAGCATGAGGTTATGAGGGTGTGAACAAGGGTCCAAGCTGGGGGCAGAAGGTTGGTCCACCCTGGACGCCATCTTGGTGGGGGCTCAAATAAAAGTTAAAAAGCAAGTTTCTGCTTTGTTCTGCTCTGGTTCTGTGCCAAAAATAAAAGGACTGATATTGACTTTTCAGCACTTTGGATTTCAAAAAAAGTTGTTGCTCCTTCTGTACATGATGTCTGGTATTTGCTTCTCTTTCCTTCTCTGACTATATGAAACAAATCATGAATATGCTCCGGTGTAGGGGCTTGTGATTGCTAAACATCCGGGACCTAAAGTCCACTGACGACGTGACTTTGGTGTTTAGTCCTAGAGCCGGTACTGAGCAGGTTGTCAGATCCTGATTTCATCAATCAAATAGTGGTGGTGGTGCTTGATCCTATAGCCCATGAGAGAGAGCAAGCATTTGGGCGGCAAGGAGCCCCACAATCGAATGAAGGCACAGAGTAAGGAAAATGCTTTATTACTGAAATGGAATGCTGTAATATTTATTTAAGTAGATATTGCTCAATATTCAGCGCTATTTAACTGGCTAAGGACAACTCCTGGCTGGTTAAATAGCCCTAAGCCTGCTAAGCGTTAATATTGAGCATGAGATAGCCACTGAATATTAGCACTTAGAGTCATATCGCCGTCTAACTTAGTTGATTTAATTGGTTTTAATCAGTGCGGTAATTGACTGCGTTATTAGAAACTGATTAAAAACTCATTAAAAAAAGTATGCACTAGTAGACACCTATGAAGGTAGGTGCCATAATCGCACTTAAGGATGCATCTAACGACGTCTAAGGTCAAAGTAGACATGGTTAGGGGCGGAGATGACCTTAGGCACTGTTGGATGCGATTCTCAAAAGCACTTAGGCGTCTGCAATGTAAGCCCGTAAAATCCTAGCCTACACTTCCGACGTCTACGCTTTGTGCCCGTTAGCCGTGATTCTTTAAATTGCACCTAAATCTGACTGACACGCAGGTGGCTGCTGATTTAGGCGCTGTTTAGAGAATCTGGCCCTTGGAGACTAGCCATAGCCAGTTAGAGTCAATATTCATTGGCTGACCGGCTTTAAGTTTAGTGATCAGACAGACCTGCATAAATAACAGATCTGTCTTTGACTACTATAATTTAGCTGGTCAGCCGATGAATATTGGCTTAATTGGCTATGTCAAAGGTGGCCTACAAACCTCTGGAAATTCAATGCCGGTCACCATTGAATTTTTGGGTTCGCTGCCAACCGTGGGAATTGCCTATCCTCCCTCCTGTAATCTTGCTATGGGCCCCATTGTACATAAATACATAAGCATTGCCATACTTAGCCAGACTAGTAGTATAGCCACACCTGCCATTTTGGTTGGGCCTTCAAACCTCCTGCCTTTTCTCTTATCTCCTCTGCTCCTGGACTCAATATCTGCCCTTTGTTGGTGGCCCAGGAATTCCCCTCCCAAACTCCCACCTTCCCTGATCTACCTCTGAGCCTTCACTGGCGGCAGCAGTAGTGCATATCCGCTGCCTGCACTGGCTCCACAGGCTTCTCTCTGCTGTATCCTGTCAGAAAGGAAACAAGATGTGATGTCAGTTCAGAGCAGGGCAAGGCAGGTGGAAGCCTCTGGGACCAGTGTGCATAGCAGATATGCATCACTGCTGCTGCTGGTGAAGGTTCAGACATAGAGGGGGAATGTGTGGTTTGGTGGGGTGCGGAGTGTGAAAAGTTGCTGGATCTAGGAGTGGAGGAGAGGGAGAGAAGGGAGTGGCCACTACTGAACTGTTTTGGGGACCTTGTTGGTGACCAGACAAAGTGAGCCAAAGCCCACCCTGGCCTACCTGTAGCTATGCAACTGAGCCAGATCAAAGTTCCTGTTTTCAACAGGAACAAATCCAGGTCACAAGCACTGGGCAGGTTCCCAAGGAGTACAACAGATTTTTTTGCTGTTTGGCCTTTTGTATTTTCCTGTGTTTCTGTCTTTTCTTTATTTATATTGTAGTTCTCCCTTTTCTCCCACTCGTTTCAGTATGTCCTTTGGTCTTATTTGTCTGTTGTTTTAATCGATGATTTTGTTTCTTTGTTATTGTTTGATATCCCCTTGATTTTATTGTACAACCACCTTGAAATATTTGATAAGGTGGTATAACAAATTTTTAATAAACTTGTAGGAACTTGTCCAAACCTTATTTTTAAAAGCCCTGCTTAGCTAACTGCTTTTACAAGTTCTTTGGCAATGAGTTCCAGAGCTTAATTACATGTTGCATGAAGTAATACTTTCTATGATTTGTTTCAAATTTACTACTTAGTAGGTTAATTGTATGGCCCCCTAGTCCTTGTACTGTTCAAAAGAAGAAACAAGTGATTTCACAATCACATCTACTAGTTCTTCTCCATCCTTTATTTTATAGACTGCTATCATATCTCCCCTCAGCTGTCTCTTTTCCAAGCTGAAGAGCGCCATCTTCTTTAGCCTTTCTTTATGCGGGAGTTGTCCCATCTCCTTTATCATTTTGGTCTCACTTCTATGTACCTTTTCTAATTATGCTATATCTTTTTTTGAGATGCAGTGACCAGAAATGCACACAATATTCAAGGTGTAGAGAATGATCAGTTTCAATCTGATAACTTGTTTATGAAGTGATCTCCAAGCAATGAATAATATAAACATATCTAAAATACAAATAAACAATAAAGCAATTATCTATTTATAATCCAAACAAAACACATTTAAATAAAATTATCCGTTTAAAGGGTCATTTTTCAACAGGGTGCACCACTAGGGATTATGCATCGCCATTTTCAACCCTGATGGTGCTCAAGGTGGGAGGGAGGTTTGGAGGAGTGTCTGGGGGGGGGATGTCCAGCAGGTGGGTAGGTCAACAGGGACCACCACTGGCTTCCTAAAAGAGAAATCCATAGTCCATTATTGAGAAGGCTCAGGAAATTCGCTGCTTATTCTTAGGATAAGCAGCATAAAATCTGTTTTACTACTTGGGATCTATCTAGGTATCTGGGACTTTGTTTGGCCACTGTCAGATACAGGATACTGGGCTTGATGGAACTTCGGTCTGTCCCAGTATGGCAATTCTTATGTTCTCATCAGCTACTTTGCTTTGTTGTCCATGATTAATTATTTGATCTTGGGTCCTTTTAATTGTAGTTCTTAGAAATGGTATAGTTTGCCAAAACCTATTAGGGCAGAACTGAATTATTTGTCCTTCAGGAAAACAGGAAAACCTAGGCTGTTTCTAGTTTGACTGCAAGAAACCTTACAACAATGGGTATTCTGAGATATTAGGAGTGAGAAACCAGCTAAATAGATATGGTTTGTTTGGGGGTTTTTGACTGAAGAGCAATGTGTTGATGTTTAAGCTCTAGAGTTGACCTGAAGGTACAGTATAAAGAACTGGGGGTCGGTAGATGAAGCATTCACTGGTTGCTTTTGTGATTTTACTCTGATTTTATTTTCTGTATTTGAACATTGCTTTGGACTAGCCTTTTAGAACTCGGGAATCTGGTTTATAAACTCTTAAAACAAATAAAATACTAGAATTAGCAGATCTAACTTGATTAGAATATCCAGTAGAATGGAGTTAAAAGGATAAGCATATGCTATTCAGAAACAAATATATAATTGGAAAAGATATTTTAAGTATTGAAAAGAATCTTTATATTTTAGTTTAAGAAGCATGAATGAAGACAGTACAGTGATGAAACTTAAGAAAAAGGGTAAGAGCCAAAGTTTTGACTTTGATTTAAAATTAGAGCATGACATGGGGAAAAAATTTGTCCCTGTCCCCACGAGCTCCATCCCCATCCCGTCACCACGAGCTGGGTCCCTGTCCCCGCCCCCACATATATTCCCCACCATAGTGTACAGCATCTGTTCCTCTCCATCCCCCTTCGCCTGGTCCAGCAGCTCCCTCCCTCCCTTTCTTCCCCTTACCTTCGCTGGCTTACTTTAATTTTCCGGAAACAGGAAGTTGCATCAGAGGAGGACTTTCTGGCAGCCGCACGCAACTTCATGAGTCCGATGGCTTGTTAAGATGAAAATTAAAGTAAGCCAGAGAAAGGAAGGAGGGAGGGAGATACCCAGACCGCGATTGGGAGGTAGGAGGGAGGGGGCTGCTGGACCGCAAGATCTTCAGCGCGATCCTCAGTTAACTGTGTGGACAAGGCCATTCACTGCTCCACTGGGCAATTTGTTGATTTTGAGTTTATTTCATTCATTGTATTTATTTTTGTATTTGGTCTTTACTACTGTTATGCTGTTAACAAAATTGTAAGCTTTATGTTGAATTGTACTTTATCCCAGGACAAGAAAGCAGCATATACTTACGTATGGGTGATGACACCGAAGGAGCCCCGATATGGACCACTTTAAAAGTGCATCACCACTTTAAGACTTTAGAAAGTTTGCGATAGCCCAAACCGCGCATGCTCGAGTGCCTTCCCGCTCGACATAGGGCACATGGTCCCTCAGTTTTCTCGGAGCTAAGAAGACGCGTCTTTTTCAACGGCTGTTGAAACTTTTTTTTGCTGCCTTCCTGCTCTTGTGGATTTCTGACTTTTCAGTCAGTTTTCTTTTTATTTCATCTGATAAGTTCTTTTTCTTTAAAAAAAAGTAACAATTTTTGTTTTCTCTCTTTCGTGGGTTCGGTCCAGCGGGGCCTGTTTGACCACCTTGGCCTCGGATTTTGATTTAGCCAAGGCTGCCTTCCCTTCAATGTCCCGCCTGCAGATGGTTTTCAAAACATGTGGACTTTGTGACTGACCCGCATTGTGACTGACCCGCATCGCTAGTGTCTCCAGTGCTTGGGGCCTAAGCACCATCCTGAAACCTGTTCCCACTGTTCATCCCTGCAGAAGAGGACTCTTAAGAACCGCCTGATTCAGCAACGCCTCCTCTTCGGTGTCGCAATGGAGAGTGATTCGACACTGCTGCTGACGTCGGTGGCACCAGCCAAATCGACACCGCACCAATCGACATCGACGGAACCATCTTCGGTGTCGAACACTTCAGTGGGTAAGCCAGCTAAGAAGCCTTCCCCCACCCCCTCTGGGCCTCAGGTCAAATCAGCAGTGAGCCAATCCTGCTGACCTCGAGGAGACCCAAGAAACGCTCCGCTCCGATCTCGCTGAGTGCCTCGACATCGGCCTCCTCATTGCCGGAGCGTAGAGCCGCACCAAAGGTACCATCAAAAAAGCCAACGGTACCAGTGCTTACTCTTAAGCAACAGATTTGAGAGTTGCTACAAGAGGAATTACGTGAGCAGTTCCAACTGCTGGTGCTGACTCAAACTTTGCCCATGTCGACACCAACTCCCCCAGTGCCAGTCCGGTCTGAGCCATCAACACCGGTTGCACCTGCACAGGAGTCTCCATCAGTACCACCAGGTCTCACTAAGGAGCTGACACCGATGCTTCATCGACACCGGTCGTCTTCAACTCAGATGTCACCTGAGACGATATCGGTGTGGTCCGGAAAGGCACTGAAGAAGTTAAAACATCTCGAGCCTTCGATACCAAGTGCTCAGCACCGACCTCGGACAACTCAAGATTCAGACCTCTGGGGAGATTCTGATCAAGATCCTGTTCTATCTGATGAGGGGGGCTTTTCAGATGAAGAATCAATTCGTCACTCTTCTCAAGAGGCTTGAGTAGTGTCTGAAAAATCATCTTTCTCCAGGTTTCTAAGGGAAATGTCTGAGACCTTGTCCATTCCCTTGGAAGCTGACTCTAAAAGATCTAAAGAGTTCTTGGATGCCTTGGACTACGATCAACCACCCAAGGAACTTCTCAAGCTTCCCCTCCATGATATCTTAAGGGAAACCTTCTACAAGTATCTAGAAACGCCACTTACATCCCTGTGGCTCCCCGCAAGCTGGATTCTCTATATAGAGTAGTCCCTATCCCTGGGTTTGACAAACCACAGCTCCCACATTAGTTTCTCCTGGTGGAATCAACTCTAAAGAAATCTTCAGAGGCTAGTGTGTATGCCTCTGTACCCCCTGGCAGGCTATGGACCGGTTTGGCAAACACCATCATCTATTATCTCAGGATGGGCCCTTTTATGAAAGGGGTGAGAGTAACTTGCACAGAGTGGCAAGTTCAACCCTGGCGACCTTTCTGGTAGGCTATGCTGATCTTTATCTTCCATCACTTACTATGTTACTATGTTTTAGGAGTTGGGAGCAGGAGCTTCCCCTGAGAGAGAGATTGAGAGATCCCAGATTCTAAAGAAGAAATCTGGAGAGAGCCCAGGTGCTGGGGTCTTGTAGAAGAAATTGTGGTATAGAAATATTAAGAGAATGTCCACATAGATGATCAGTTTGAGAAAGAACAAGTATTCCCTTGATTCCCACTAAAATGCCCAGGACGTAGGAGCGTAAAGTAACTGCAATAGTTTAAAATCTGATGCCTACTCCATGAAGGGGCTTGAAGCCTGTGAATTTGTACTACATAGAAAACATAGACACTATAGTTTGTAGTTTATTATTTATAGCCTGCTCGTATCCAGGGTGGAGAGTAATCATGCATACACAGTAAAAATATATTATCCTAAACATAAGACACAAATAATATACAATTATGCAAATGCTCTGTCAGCCTTTAGGAAAAGATTGCGAGCCGTTGCCCAAATCCAGATTTTCTGGGCCTCCCTTTATAACAGAAGAGAGTCCGTACCTCCTTGCTTGTTTATGTAATACATGACTACTTGATTGTGTGAAGGAGGAGGATTTGGAGCTGAGAAGATGATGAAAGGTCTTGAGAGCATAAAACATTGCTCTGAGTTCCAGGAAATTGATGTGAATTTCCATTCCTTGGAGGTCCAAAGACCCTGAGTCTGAAGATCGTCCATATGAGCCCCCCAGGCATAAGGGAATGTGTCTGTCGTGATGACCTTGTGATGAGGGAGCAAGTGAAAATGGAGACTTCTGGATAGATTGAAGGAGATTATCCACCATCGAAGTGACTGCAGAAGAGATGATGTCACAGATATATGTTGTGAGAAACGATTCATCGCTTGAGACCACTGAGAAACAAGGGTCCACTCAGGAGTGTGAAGATGTAGCCTTGCCAGTGGTATCACATGGACAGTGGAAGCCATGTGGCCTAGAAGAACCATCATGTGCCTGGCAGAGATGAATTAAAGAGGAAGCAATTGCCGACAAAGGCGGATGAGAGCCTGAAGGCGATTTTGAGGAAGAAATGCTCTCATGAGAGTGGTGTCTAGGATTGCCCCCAATGAACTGCAGAGGTTGAGTTGGAAGAAGATGTGATTTGGGGAAGTTGACTTTGAATCCTAAAACCTGAAGAAAAGAAATGGTCTGAGATGTTGCGTGGCCCACTTCCTGAGATGATACAGCCTTGATCAACCAGTCGTCCAGATAAGGGAGGCTGTGGGAACAGAGAGATGCGGCCACTACAATCAGGCACTTCGTGAAAACTCTGGGAGAAGATGCCAGGGCAAAGGGAAGGACCTTTTACTAGTAATGACATCAATTGATTTGGAAACGGAGGTATTTCCTGGAAGCCAGATGAATTGGAATATGTGTGTAGGCTTACTTGACATCCAGAGAGCATAGCTAGTCGTTCTGATTGAGGAGAGGATAAAGCAGGGCGAGGGATAGCATTCTGAATTTCTCCTTGACTAGAAATTTGTTGAGTGCTCTGAGATCCAGGATGGGTCTCAGTTAGAGAATGAAATGGTGGCTGTTACCCGCTTTGTATACTGGAGTTGCTGTGGATAACAGAGCATTCAGATTCATGTTCTGCTAGATATGCAATTTGCGAGATTGTTATTGGTGAAGAAAAGGTTTATGTGCAGTAAAACCTTCCACTGGAGCAACTATCCCATCTGGTGTGTACTACTTGTACCTGATTAACTGGTTTCGGACAGTGTTAACCAATAAGACTCTCCCCTAGCCTTGCCCAGTTCCCTACATCGTAGAAGGGGAGCAGAAGGGAGTTACATGAACACGTTTCAACTTATGCCAATTTTATGAAGTAAACTATAAGTGCAGCCCCATTTTAGACAGGTGGTAGAAGTAGGATTGAAGCATACAGGTCGATGCTTCTCAAATTTTATCAGTATTGTAGAACAAATTTGCTGACATCCAGTCTGTTCTAAAATATAAGAGAAATGGATGGCATGTAACTGGTCATTTTTGTAACTGATTTTTGCAACCTTAGAAACATAACCGGCTAGAATCTTGGCACTATTTTCTTGCCATTTTGACAATGGGGGACGGGAACACAAACTACTGGGAGATAAAGGGGGCAATCCTCCTAATTCTTCTAATGGAGTGTTGTTTAGTAGCCGCTATTTGCCAAATCCTAAATGTGCTTGGTAGCAGGTGTAAATCCCAACCCTGATCTTGTAGAACATAAATGTCAATAATAATTCTTCAAGAGCTCATTCTACTAACGTACTCTTTTTTTTTACTCTTTTTTTATATATACACCGAAGTCCCTCAGATTACCACACTTACACTATGAACTTGCCAAATCTTGTGTGGTGGCTCTCCTCACTGGAACTGTTTAAATCGGTATATTTAGTTTATTATCTTTGTCATAACTTCATAAAGTGCCTGTGCTTAGATCTAGTAAATTTTCTTTCAATATATGAATATAAAGACTTAGCTTTTAATTGGTTTTTGAACAGTTACTGTCTCATTCCCCACCGACGCGTTTCATTCTTCATCAGGGTCGGGGATGATACAAAGACAGAAAAGTTCAGGCAAACAGCTTATAGCTTACACATAACCTGCCGATGGAACTCTTTATATGTTTAAGTACTGATTTTTTATTTTTTTTTAAATTTCTTTATTCAGTTTTGCATATCACAACAAGTGCATCAATAAAATTCTTATGATCTTATAAATATACACTTGATTTTCCTTCATGTAACACTTTAAGTACACCATATCATTCTTATATTCTTATATTGTTTAAGTACTGATTTATGCATATGTTAAATGTGAATAGAGCTTGTAAAATTGAGGGCCATAATGTATGTTCTCACGCTACTTTTCTTAAATGGAGGTTTTGTAAATTCATGTCCTTGTTTTTGATGAAGGAATATACAGAGAGCTGGCTCCCTAGAGGTTCCTATTCTGTTCACAGGGCTACACAGAAAAACACCTGAGTTGAGAGAAGAACCAGGAAACTCTTAATAATATAAATAATTTATCTAGTTCACCTGCAAAGACTCTAATATCAGTTTACAGATAAAATTAGGAAAAATAATGGAAGTTTTGCTGAAAGAAAGGATAGTGTACTTCCTTGAATCTAATGGGTTACAGGATCCGAAGCAACATGGCTTTACAAAAGGTAAATCGTGCCAAACGAACCTGATTGAATTTTTTGATTGGGTGACCAGAGAGCTGGATCGAGGACATATGCTAGATGTAATTTACTTGGATTTCAGCAAAGCCTTTGATACAGTTCCTCATAGGAGGCTGTTAAACAAACTTGAAGGGCTGAAGTTAAGACCCAAAGTGGTGAACTGGGTCAGAAACTGGCTGTCGGACAGACGCCAGAGGGTTGTGGTTAATGGAAGTCACTCAAAGGAAGGAAAGATGAATAGTTGAGTCCCTCAGGTTTCGGTGCTGGGGCCAATCCTGTTCAATATGTTTGTGAGTGACATTGCTGAAGGGTTAGAAGGAAAAGTGTGCCTTTTTGCAGATGATACCAAGATTTGTAACAGAGTAGACACCAAAGAGGGAGTGGAAAATATGAAAAAGGATCTGCAAAAGTTAGAGGAATGGTCTAATGCCTGGCAACTAAAATTCAATGCAAAGAAATGCAGAGTAATGCATTTGGGGATTAATAATAGGAAGGAACTGTATATGCTGGGAGGAGAGAAGCTGATATGCACGGACGGGGAGAGGGACCTTGGGGTGATAGTGTCCGAAGATCTAAAGGCAAAAAAACAGTGTGACAAGGCAGTGGCTGCTGCCAGAAGGATGCTGGGCTGTATAAAGAGAGGCGTAGTCAGTAGAAGGAAGAAGGTGTTGATGCCCCTGTACAGGTCATTGGTGAGGCCCCACTTGGAGTATTGTGTTCATTTTTGGAGATCATATCTGGCGAAAGACGTAAGAAGACTTGAGGCGGTCCAGAGGAGGGCGACGAAAATGATAGGAGGCTTGCGCCAGAAGATGTATGAGGAGAGACTGGAAGCCCTGAATATGTATACCCTAGAGGAAAGGAGAGACAGGGGAGATATGATTCAGACGTTCAAATACTTGAAGGGTATTAACGTAGAACAAAATCTTTTTTAGAGAAAGGAAAATGGTAAAACCAGAGGACATAATTTGAGGTTGAGGGGTGGTAGATTCAGGGACAATGTTAGGAAATTCTACTTTACGGAGAGGGTGGTGGATGCCTGGAATGCGTTCCCGAGAGAGGTGGTGGAGAGTAAAACTGTGACTGAGTTCAAAGAAGCGTGGGATGAACACAGAAGATTTAGAATCAGAAAATAAGATTAAATATTGAACTAAGGCCAGTTACTGGGCAGACTTGCATGGTCTGTGTCTGTGTATGGCCGTTTGGTGGAGGATGGGCTGGGGAGGGCTTCAATGGCTGGGAGGGTGTAGATGGGCTGGAGTAAGTCTTAACAGAGATTTCGGCAGGTGGAACCCAAGCATAGTACCAGGTAAAGCTTTGGATTCTTGCCCAGAAATAGCTAAGAAGAAAAAAAATTTAAATTGAATCAGGTTGGGCAGACTGGATGGACCATTCGGGTCTTTATCTGCCGTCATCTACTATGTTACTATGTTAGGGATCTTAAAGGATTCATATTAGAGAATGACATGAGGACAAATTTGTCTCAGTCCCCGCAGGAACTCAATTTCCCTGTGAATTTTATCGCTGTCCCTGCCCTATTCCTATAAGCTCTGCCTTAATCACACAAGCCTCAAACACTTATGATTTTAAAGTGTTTGAGGCTTGTGCAGATGAGGACAGAGTTTGCAGGAATGGGGCAGGGACAGGAAAAGAACTTGTGGAGATGGGACAGGAAAATGAGTTCCTGCGGGGACGGGGAAAAATTTGTCCCCGTGTCATTCTTTAATTCATAAATTTCATATTTCTTCTACACTAAGGGGTTGACCTTGAGTGCCCCTTTTATCTTTTGATTATCTAATGGTAAAACTGATTCCTTTATAGGCTTCTTACTTTGAATGTACCTGAAAAAATTTTAAGAGTTTTTGCCTCTGTGGCAAACCTGTTCTTTTTTGCCTGCCTTATAAGGGCTTTGTATCTAACTTGCTAGAGCTTATGCAGTTTCATATTCTTCATTTGCCTAAGAGCATAAAAGCCCCTACTAGGTCGGATCAAGAGTCCATCTAGCCAAGTATCTTGTTTCCAACAGTGGCCCATCCATCTTCCATCTTTTGGCACTAAGGCCCGGTTTCTGTATGCAGTGCTAATAATGGCGGCTGCCTAAAAAGTGGCCACTGCCATGGCGCCATATACAGAATCACACCTCTAGGACAAATAGGCACCGGAAATGTAGGCCAGGGTTTTCCAGGCCTACCTTTCTGGTGCCTATCTATGTTGTGAATCGTGCCTACATAGGTGCTTTATGGTGCCTAATGCCACTTCCGGCATTACAGTCACACATGCCATGCCAGGCCAATAGTGGCGGTAGGCACCATAAAGTGTCTACATAGGTGCAATTCTGGAGCCTTTATATTTAGGTGATGGTAGGTGTTTTAATCTTGTTGTTCTTTTGCCATTTCTAATGGAATTTTTCAATTATGGAAGGTGCTAGGAGGGCCTAAGTTAATTGGTAGGTTTTAGAATCTCCCCCTAACAGTCAAGGCAAGAGGACATGGACTGAAGCTAAGAGGGGACAAGTCCAGGACAAATATCAGGAAGTTCTGCTTCACACAATAAGTGGTGGACACCTGGAATGTTCTTCCAGAGGAGGTTATTGCGGAATCCACCGTTCTAGGATTTAAAAGCAAACTAGATGCATATCTCCTTACAAGAGGCATAGAGAGATATGGGTGACTAAAATTACGCCAGGTGTACACCTGGCTGGGCCTCCGCATGTGCGGATAGCTAGACTTGATGGACCGAAGGTCTGATCCAGAGATGGCAGTTCTTATGTTCTGTTTGGCCTTCCTTCCGTCTTTTCTAATACATAGACAACTTCTGGTCTGGGCTTCCAAGATGGTAATTTTAAACAATGTTTATGCTTAGTGTAAACTCTTAACCTTTGCAGCTGCTTCTTTTTAGTTTTTCTTCAGCCATTTCCCTTATTTTACCATAGTCTTTATTTAAAAGTTAAATGCAAACCCAGTAATGTCCTTATTGTCATAAGAACATAAGAATTACCAAACTGGTACAGACCGAAGGTCCATCAACCCAGTATTCTGTTTCCAACAGGACCCAAGTACCAGGCAGAAACCCAAAGAGTAGCAACATTCCAGAGCTGAGATTGTGATGTCATAATGCCTCATTCCACCAAAGCCTAAGAGCCAACCTCATCAGTGATGTCACAATGGCTTGATTGTTCTATACATTGCTCCCCCGCAAATTCGTAGTCGGCGATTCACAGTCCCGGTCATTCATGGTATTTTCCAACCGCAAATGACCAGGCAGGGGAGGCAGGAGAGGGCATCTGGAGAGGCAGGAGAGGTCAGCCGGAGCGCCAGTGAGTGAAGGAAATCACTCGCTGTATACTCCGACCACCTCTTCCTGTACTAAAGTCGGGACTTACCAATCAGGAGCTGCGTGATGATCCGGACAAGCTTCAGGATTATTTAAACCAAATTGGAGAGCTAATGTCTTAGTGAAATGAGTGAATCACAGTGTCTTTATTTAAATGACAAATATCAGATATTATTATTTTCATAGAACTGAAAAGGTGCCTTGAAAGGTGTTTTTTTTTTTTTAGTGAGTTTGCTAATTTAATACACTGGTTTAGCAAGCTGTGTGCACTTTGAGATATGTGAATAAGGGACTCCGTTGTGCTGAGTATGTCACTTCAATAAAAGGAGCAGGAGTTGTACGGAGGCACTGGAATTTGCTTCAGGGTTAACTGTGAAGATGGTTATGATTTTTCAATTTAAATCTTATGAAGGAAGTTTTCTGGATCGATTGTCTGGGAATCTGATAAGTATCGAGTATGTTTGTCAACGAACCATGACGCTTATTGTAAGTCTGACAGCTTTACTAATACCTGAAGACCTAGGATATTGATGGCACCGTGAGGAACACCATATGAGTTGACATCCTGAACGGCATCCAGAATACAGGGAAAGTAGGGAGGTTTTTCAGAAGAAAACCTTTCTATCTACAGTGTGTTTGAAATCGATCTTCACACTTCCGGGAATCACCAGTGATCCGTAAAGATTCTCTACACAGCCGAGCTAGCTCCAGCATTAGTAGTAGAAGCTATTACCCAGAAAGAAGCAGAGCTTACGCTGCACATCATCCCCTGCATAACGAAGCAAAGATCAGTCTCTTCAGTCCTTGAAATCATCAAGAGTTGCTTTTCTATCAGGTTCGTTGGGACTTTTCAAAACCCGGACAAACTGCCAGGTTTTGGAAAGTCCTTCCAGGACCCCGGACAATCCTGTAAAAAGTGGACATGTCCGGGTTTTCCCAGCTGTCTGGTAATCCTACTATTGATCAAATCTCCAGTTCAGACACCTGACACATCATTGGTGCAAGGGAATACTGCATCACACTGAGGGCACATTCTAATTACAGCATCACTTCCTGCCACACTACCATGATGCTCTGTTTCTAGGTGGCCTTTCCTCTCTAGTATAGCACAGGGGCTGCCAGAGTGGAGATGGTACTGTTCTACAATGTCCCTGCAGGTTTCCTCTACCTACCTCTGTTTACCTCAGCTTCTCCAGGTCTGTAATTGCCACCAACTGGTAGATAATCATACATGTGGCTCTCGGTGCAAATGACTGGATAGCTCCCTTCTCATTGCTGAACTATTGCCTGAACTTTGTTTACTGAGTTGTTGTGTTTTTAAAATTTGTAATAGAGCAGGAATGTAAAGTACTTTCTTATCTTATCTTTATTAAAATTTGATATACCACTGAGTGGCCTAAAAGGTATCAGAGTGGTGCACATAGAGTAATAAAATAGTAAGTTACATAGAGGGGCATTTTTGATCGGATATCTGAATTTGGATGTTTCCTGTAAGATGTCCAAATTCAGAAGTGGAGAAACGGCCATTTTCGAACAGGACGTCCAAATAATTTTTTTCTAAAAATTGCCTCCTTGGACATCTTGGTCGCCAGGGCGTCCAACCTCAGGGCCAGCTTAACCATTATACAGACTAGATGGCTGCTTAAGGTGGTAATTACAGTCAATGCAAAATAACAGGCCTGATGCAACACTAACTCAAAGAACCATGAGCGCATATTTTTATCACAGGGAGGGTGGGTCATTTTCAGTCAGCCTATTTACCTAATTTTCCCCCCCCCCCCTTTTTTTTTTTACAAAAATGCGGAAGCAGTTTTTAGCACAGACGGCGTGCTGAATGCTCTGTGCCCGACACTCATAGCGTTCCTATGAGCGACGGGAGCAGCGCAGAGCATTTAGTGCACCGGCCTGCGTTAAAAACTGCTTCCGCAGTTTTGTAAAAGGGGGGGGGGGGTGTTAGTTAAATGTTGATGTTCATGTTCCATTGTGTATTTTCACACGTTGTTCTGAGACATAAAATCAGAACTGCACCAGCCTGTCCTGAAAATTAAATGAAGAAAGAGAGTGGAAACATGCCAGCATTCTTAACATTTGTTTTTTATATATATATATTTTTCAACAATTTATGTCTACAGTTAAAAAAGCCAAGAATATAGTTTCTGTACCTAAGAAAAATAAAAGTAATGAACAGAGCATCAGGAGGAGACCAGAGGCTTCTTTTGAGACTTTCCAATCACTGTACTCTGATGAAGGGATCGAGATGCTAGAACCAGAGAGTCAGGGAGAACGACTCAGGGAGCATAAGCAACCATCTCAGGTACTAGTAATGCTGACATAACAGACCCAGGCCATGACATCAGGGATGCAACTGAACATCAGCCTTTATTCTTGAGACATTTCATTTAGGAGAGGGGAGGAAGAGGAAGAGGAAGAAAGCACGTAGTGCTAGTATGAGTGCCAGGCCATGTTCAGGCTCTAACATGGAATATCTGGGGCCACCAGAGCTAAGAACATAATAGCCTTACTGGGTGAGACCAATGGTTCCTCAAGCCCAGTAGACCGTTCTCACGGTGGCCAATCCAGGTCATTAGTACCTGGCCAAAACCCAAGGAGTAGCAATATTCCATGCTACCAATACAGGGCAAGCAGTGGCTTCCCCATGTCTTTCTCAATAACAGACTATGGACTTTTCCTCCAGGAACTTGTCCAAACCTTTCTTAAAACCAGCTACGCTATCCGCTCTTACCACAACCTCTGACAACGCGTTCCAGAGCTTAACTATTCTCTGAGTGAAAAAAATTTCCTCCTATTGGTTTTTAAAATATTTCCCTGTAACTTCATTGAGTGTCCCCTAGTCTTTGTAATTTTTGATGGAGTGAAAAATCTATCCACTTGTACCCGTCCTACTCCACTCAGGATTTTGTAGACTTCAATCATATCTCCCCTTAGCCGTCTCTTTTCCAAGCTGAAGAGCCCTAACCGTTTTAGTCTTTCCTCATACGAAGGAGTTCCATCCCCTTTACCATTTTGGTCACTCTTCTTTTAACCTTTTCTAACACCTCTATATCTTTCTTGAGATAAGGAGACCAGAAATGAACACAATACTCCAGATGAGGTTGCACCATGGAGCGATACAGGGACATTATGACATTCTAAAGTGAGTCCTGGCCAATATTCAGCTGGGACCCTCATGCGGATCCTGCTGAATATTGGCTGGGATCCGTATAAGTTATGCAAGTGCTCTCTGCTTCTTTTGAAACCAACTCCTCCCCCTACCCTGGTCTAACTGAAGTCACTGGTAGTCTAATGGAGGTGATGAGGTCAGAAGCAAACCCCACTCATTCCAGTGATGTAGTAAGGAGAGGGGTGGGGGGGACAGCCCTGGGCTCCGTCTTTGCAAGGGGCGCCAGTGCCTCTTCTCCTCTCCTTAAATGTTCACCGGCACAAGCAGCATCTCCCCCTTCTACTTGCACCGGCCTCGGCTCCCTTCTGACATCACTTGCTGGTCGCAGGACCAGGACATAACATCAGAAGGGAGACGAGCTGCAGCTGGAAGATGCTGCTTATGCCAATGAACATTTTAAGAGGTAGGCGGGAGGCGCTCAGGTGGCAGGGAAGAGTTGGGGGGCACACTGCGCGGTGTTGCAGGGCGCCACCACCCCGGGCGCTAAACTCCCTTGCTATGCCATTGACTCACTTCTGCTCCTAACTGCTGCTGCAAGCTCTTGCTGCAGCCTCAGGGTGTTATCTAGGGATATTCATTGGCACTTAAATCAGACAATGCTGCTGAATATCCACTTCTAACCACCCTTTCTGAAAACAGCTAGTTTGTGGGTGGTCCGGGGGGCAAAAGAGTTAGGGCGGAGCAGAAGCTTAGCCGCTTCGCAGTGATTTTAAGTTCGCTAACTGGCTGAGCAAGTGCATAAAATTAGGACAGAAAAAGGGGTGTCCTAACTCTGTGGGGAGTTATTGAGCACTGGTCTGAATATATGCAAGTGGTGCCAGTCTGAAGTGGTAGCCAACCTCTCCCTTTCTGCCATCCCCTGGAAAGAATCCTGAAGCTCCCCCCTCTGATCCTTCTACCCCTCTCCCCAACCCTGATGAGAATCCCAGTGTGACTCAGGTGAAAAATTTGCCCATCATTTATTTTTTTTTTAAATCTTTATTCATTTTTACATCTTACAAGTGTATCAATAAATTGACAATTGAAATTAAATACATCATTTGAATTTCTGTAATAGTTAACAATACATAAAATGTAACCCCTTCCCTCCCAACCATACCATAACATATGTATTCAAATATATCCTATGAAATATTCTTCCAGCTAATTTGCCCATCATTTTATTTTTTTTTTCAAATTCTTTATTCATTTTTTCATCCTACATCAAGTGCACAATATTACATCAATTGAATCATACACATCACTTGAAATTCTTTCTATTATCATCTTAAATACATAAATTATCTCCCTCCCCACCCACCCTTCTCACAAATATTGTAATCAAAAAATTTATACATGTTATATTCATAAATATTGATTAAACCTTTGATATAACTATATACCACCCCCCTTCCCATAATTATAATTATACTTTCAGTGTAAAAAGGCATCTAATCATTACAATAAGTTATCAATGGCCCCCCCCCAATTTTTTTTAAAAATTATTATAATTCCTTTTTTGTATGGCAATTGTTCTTTCCATTTTGTATAAATGGCACAACGAATTCCACCAGAAGGTGTACCGTATTTTCGCGGATATAACGCGCACCCGTGTAAAACGCGCACACGGGTATAGCGCGCAGAAATCACGATGACATGTACAAAAACTTTTGTATACCGCGCTCACGGGTATACCGCGCATGATGCCCGACGCTCCTTTCGCCCGCCCTGACTTTCCGTGCGCTGTCCCGACTCTCCGTTCACCCCCCCTGACTTCCGTGCACTGCCCTGACTTTCCATGCGCTGTCCCGACTCTCCGTTCACCCCCCCTGACTTTCCGTGCACTGTCCTCCCTTGAAGTCCTGTCCCCCCTTGAAGGTCTGTCCCCATCCTGAAAGCCTGATGCCCCCCCCCCGACATCTGATACATCCCCCCCCGGCAGGACCACTCGCACCCTCACCCCGAAGGACCGCCGACTCCCCAACAATATCGGGCCAGGAGGGAGCCCAAACCCTCCTGGCCACGGCGACCCCCTAACCCCACCCCGCACTACATTACGGGCAGGAGGGATCCCAGGCCCTCCTGCCCTCGACGCAACCCCCCTCCCCCCAGCGCCCGCCCCCCCCCCAAGACCCTCCGCCCGTCCCCCAGCCGACCCGCGACTCCCCTGGCCGACCCCCACGACACCCCCACCCGCCTTCCCCGTACCTTTGTGTAGTTGGGCCAGAAGGGAGCCCAAACCCTCCTGGCCACGGCGACCCCCTAACCCCACCCCGCACTACATTACGGGCAGGAGGGATCCCAGGCCCTCCTGCCCTCGACGCAAACCCCCCTCCCCCCCAATGACCGCCCCCCCAAGAACCTCCGACCGCCCCCCCAGCCGACCCGCGACCCCCCTGGCCGACCCCCACGACCCCCCCACCCCCCTTCCCCGTACCTTTGGTAGTTGGCCGGCAGACGGGAGCCAAACCCGCCTGTCCGGCAGGCAGCCAACGAAGGAATGAGGCCGGATTGGCCCATCCGTCCTAAAGCTCCGCCTACTGGTGGGGCCTAAGGCGCGTGGGCCAATCAGAATAGGCCCTGGAGCCTTAGGTCCCACCTGGGGGCGCGGCCTGAGACACATGGTCGGGTTGGGCCCATGTGCCTCAGGCCGCGCCCCCAGGTGGGACCTAAGGCTCCAGGGCCTATTCTGATTGGCCCACGCGCCTTAGGCCCCACCAGTAGGCGGAGCTTTAGGACGGATGGGCCAATCCGGCCTCATTCCTTCGTTGGCTGCCTGCCGGACAGGCGGGTTTGGCTCCCGTCTGTCCGGCCAACTACCAAAGGTACGGGGAAGGGGGGTGGGGGGGTCGTGGGGGTCGGCCAGGGGGGTCGCGGGTCGGCTGGGGGGGCGGTCGGAGGTTCTTGGGGGGGGCGGTCGTTGGGGGGGGAGGGGGGTTTGCGTCGAGGGCAGGAGGGCCTGGGATCCCTCCTGCCCGTAATGTAGTGCGGGGTGGGGTTAGGGGGTCGCCGTGGCCAGGAGGGTTTGGGCTCCCTTCTGGCCCGATATTGTCGGGAAGTCGGCGGTCCTTCGGGGTGGGGGTGCGAGCGGTCCTGCTGGGGGGGTGAATCGGGCATCGGGCGGGGTGGGAACTATGTTTAAAAACTTTTGTATACCGCGCTCAGGCATATAACGCGCGAGGGGTATGCGCGGTAGGTAAAAACGCGTATAACGCGCGCGTTATATCCGCGAAAATACGGTAATTAAGTCTAGTGTAATTTTTCCAATTTCTGGTGATATGTTGAATGGAGACTCCTGTCATTATCAATAAAAATTTATTATTGCTTGATGAAATTTGACTTTTTATTCTCATTGACGTCCCAAATAGAATTGTATCATATGATAGAGCTACATGGTTCTCTAGTAAACAATTAATTTGAGATCAAATTGATTTCCAAAAGGCCATGATACAGGGACAATAGAATATTAAATGATCCAGAGTCCCTGCTTACAGATTACAATGCCAGCATCTATTAGATTTAGAGCTATCCAACTTTTGTAATCTAACTGGGGTCCAAAATGCTCTATGTAACAAAAAGAACCAAGTTTGCCTCATAGATGCAGACACTGTACATCTCATTCTCCAAGACTAAATTCGTAGCCATTGAGATGCAGAAATTTGATGCTTAATCTCAATGCTCCAAATGTCTCTAAGACCAGTCTTTGGTTTTTTATTCATAAATCCAGATATCAATTTATACCACTGTGCGGCCTGGTGTCCCAAGAAATCCGCCTGAAAGCATAAGAATTCCAGACTATACTGATTGTTAAGATTTTTCCATTCAGGGAACCCCTCCTGAATAGCCTGCTTCAGCTGCAACCATCGTTTTATTAAAAGTACTTCTTTATTTTATTTTTTTTTAGCACAATACAATGTAGAATCTTATTTATTTATTTGCAATTCTTTATTCATTTTTGTATGTTACAACATGTGTATCAAATTAACTCATATAAAACTTAAAGATACACACTTGATTAACTCACATATTAGCATCAAATTTAACATTTCATTAGAAAATTAGTATTCTATAATGTTAAAATATTATGTAAGAAATCTAAATTTATATCATTCTTATTGAATATAATAATCCCCCATCCCTCCCTCCCTCCCAATACAATAATACATAAAATCATCTTTATTGTGAATTCATTCAAATATTGATATATTATATAATAATTGGAAATAAAATCCCACCCCTTTTTCCCTCTAATCAAATATCTTATCATGGGAAAAGTTAATCATTCATTACAAAAATCTGTTAACGGTCCCCAGACTTTCTGAAATTTACTCACATAACCTTTTTGCGTTGCAATGGTGAGTTCCATTTTGTATATATGACATACAGAATTCCACCAGAAATTGTAATTTAACCTGTCATATTTTTTCCAATTGTATGTTATTTGTTGTATTGCTATTCCAGTTAAAATAAACAAAAGTTTGTTGTTATGGAGTACTTCTTACATTTCAAAACCATGAAAAGCTTTTATTATGTCATTGTACTACTGACCATTGCCAGTGAATGGGATTCTATGTTTGTTTTTTATTTGTTTTTTCAAATTCTTTATTCATTTTTCATCTTACATCAAGTACACAATATTATATCATTTGAAACTTTTACACATTACAGTACTTGAAATTCATTCAATTATGATTTAAATTCTTTATTCATTTTTTCATCTTACAACAAGTGTGTCAAAAAATAACAGTTGAACTTATACAATATCACTTGAATATCTATCATTATCAATTTAATTAGTAAAATAAAACCCTTCTTCCTAACCCTGTTATTATTGCACATGTGATTACATATATATACTATTTCCTATTAATCCAACCCATCAATATATAATTAAAGTCCCTCCCACCACCCCTCCCTCCCTGTACAATTATACCAATTAGGAATTATACCAATTATGGAATTCTAACTGTCAGGGCTTTAGGAAGCTATGTGTGGGCAGTGTGGGCATATATGCTGCAAGGGAGGCAGGGCTCCAAAACTGTGTCCTTTCCATTGCCTTCCCTGCTTGGCTGCGACACAATGGGTGGGATAGGAGCTCTAGGGTGGGGGGGGGATCACACAGGGAATGTTTCTGGCTTGGCATGGTTCTGCTAATTATGTTCCAAAGTGCCTATTACTTATACAGTCAATTCAATTTTCAAGGACCTTGAAGACTTGGAGACAAAGCAGTGCTGGGCAAAGTTACTCTGTAAACTATGGAAGTCTGGCAACATGAACATAAAAATAGTTGATTTGCAGGTAATTGTCCAGCATGATATTTCAATCTGTTTTCTGAAAATGCAGTAAATATTATTGGTGGACTAATCTAGTATACTTTAAAATCACTGCCTTTATATTCTATATCATTTCTCTTGAACCTGTTTTATCGTCTCGTTTTTCATCAATAACCATTCCCATCAAACTTATTTCATTCCCATCAAGGAAACCTCCTATCCCCCTGTGAATTTCAGAGTTGATCAAAATACTGTGATTCCACGCTTTGATTATTGCAATGCATTACTACTTGGTCTTCCTAAATGAATATTGAAATTGCACAGAATGCTTTATAAAATATAACACATACAAATCCTTTCAGTGGCTGCACCAACCTGCATTCATGTATGCTTTTTTTTTGTTTTGTTTTTTATAAATCTTTATTCATTTTAAATCTTTCAACAAGTGTACAATAAAATCATCATTTAATATACAACATCACTTAAAACTCTACAATTTCTCAAGAAAAAGATTATATCCCACCCCACCCTCCCAAAACTTATATTCAAATATAATATATATCATATAATAATTTAGATCATTTGTTTTACACTTTGATAATGAAAACCACAAAACCCACCCCTCACCCACAAAACAATATATTTTAAGTAAGTAGGGAAAAATGCTGATTATTCATTATAATACCTTATTAATGGCCTCCACACATCCTTAAATTTATTAAAATATCCATTTTGAACTGCAAGCGCTCTTTCCATTTTATACATGTGACACACCGAGTTCCACCAAAAACAATAATTTAATCATGTGCAATCTTTCCAGTTATATGTTATTTGCTGAATGGCAACTCCTGTTAAAATCATTAAAAGTTTATTATTATTAGCAGATAATTGGCTTTTAGCTCTCATAGACATGCCAAATAAAATTGTGTCATATGACAATGCTACATGATTTTCTAGCATACAATTTATTTGATCCAAAATTGACTGCCAAAAAGCTTTAATAAATGGACAATGAAACAATAAATGATCTAAAGTTCCAGCCTCGAGATGACAATGCCAACATCTATTAGACTTAGAGCAACCCAATTTTTGTAAGCGAACAGGGGTCCAGAGTGCTCTATGCAACAGGAAAAACCATGTTTGCCTCATAGACGCAGACATTGTACATCTCATCCTCCAAGACCAAATACGTGGCCATTGAGATGCATTAATTTGATGCTTAATCTCAATGCTCCAAATATCTCTAAGTCCAGTCTTTGGTTTCTTATTCGAATAGCCAGATAATAATTTATACCACTGTGCGGCCTGGTGACCCAGAAAGTCTGCCTGAAAGCATAAGAAGTTGTTTTTTTTTAATAAGCAGTCTCCTTCGCAAAATCCTGTACTATATGCATCTTTGCATCTTGACATTTGAGGTTTCTGTTCTCCTTAGCATTTGTTAACCACACTGGGTTTTTAGTTCTATTTTTTTTGCACCCTTTCCTGTACTTAGGGATGCACAGGTTCTGTGCTTCGTGCACTGTGCCCTTGAGTATAGTCCGTAGAAAATGCCTGGACCATACTCAAGGGCACAGTGCATGAAGCACAGAACCTGTGCATCCCCAAGTACAGGAAAGGGTGCAAAAAAAATAGAACAAAAAAACCAGTGTGGATAACAAATGCAGTGAAAAAGGCGATAAGTGACAAGAAAGCATCATTCAAAAAATGGAAAAAGGACAAAACAGAGGAGAACCAAAAGGAACACAAAAAACACCATAAGGAGTGTCATCGAGTGGTTAGGAAAGCAAAAAAAGAATATGAAGAGAGACTGGCAGGGGAAGCAACAAACTTCAAATCATTCTTCAGGTACGTTACGGGGAAGCAACCAGCAAGGGAGGAAGTGGGACCCTTGGATGATGGGGACAGAAAGGGAGTGGTAAAAGAGGAAAAGGCGATAGCTGACAGGCTAAATAAGTTCTTCACGTCAGTTTTCATGAGGGAGGACACAACCAACATTCCGGAGCCCGAGGAGATCGTAAAAGGAGAGCAGGATGAAAATCTGATCCAGCTAGAGGTGAGCAAGGTGGATGTCCTCAGGCAGATAGACAGGCTAAAGAGCGACAAATCGCCAGGTCCGGATGGCATTCACCCAAGGGTACTCAAGGAACTAAGGAACGAAATAGCTGAGCCACTTCGACAAATATGCAACCTATCCCTAAAAACTGGAGAGATTCCGGAAGACTGGAAAATAGCAAATGTCACGCCCATCTTCAAGAAAGGCTCAAGGGGAGACCCAGGAAACTACAGGCCGGTGAGCTTGACCTCGGTCCTGGGAAAGATGATGGAAGCACTGATTAAAGACAGCATCTGTAGACAACTATGGGCAGCTAAAGTCGAGCCAGCATGGCTTCTGCAAGGGCAGGTCATGCCTCATGAACTTATTATACTTCTTTGAGGGGGTAACCAACCAGGTGGATAAAGGGGAATCCATAGATATCATTTACCTTGACTTCCAAAAAGCCTTCGACAAGGTGCCACATGAAAGACTACTAAGGAAGCTATGGAACCATGGGGTGCAAGGGGAGGTCCACCGATAGATCAAAAACTTGCTGGCAGACAGGAAACAGAGGGTTGGAGTAAAGGGACATTACTCAGACTGGCAATGAGTCACGAGTGGAGTTCCACAGGGGTCGGTGCTGGGACCGCTCCTATTCAATATATTCATTAATGACCTGGAGGCAGGAACAAAATGTGAGGTTATTAAATTTGCGGATGACACCAAACTATATCACAAGGTCAATAACATGGAGGACTGTGAAGATCTCCAAAAAGATCTGACAACACTGGAAAAATGGGCCAAAAAGTGGCAAATGAGTTTCAACATAGGGAAATGCAAGGTCATGCATATAGGGAAAAAACCCCCGATGTTCACTTACAAAATGGGGGGGATCAGCGCTAGGGGTGAGCAACCTTGAAAGAGACCTGGGAGTGATGGTAGACACAACATTGAAGGCGTCGGCGCAGTGTGCCACAGCCTCAAGGAAAGCAAACAGAATGTTGGGTATCATTAAGAAGGGTATCACGACCAGGACAAAGGAAGTCATTCTGCCACTCTATCGTGCTATGGTGCGCCCGCACCTGGATTACTGTGTTCAGTTCTGGTCGCCGTACCTCAAGAAGGACATGGAGGTACTTGAGAGGGTCCAGAGAAGAGCAACTAAGCTAATAAAGGGCATGGAGGACCTCTCATATATTGACAGACTGAAAAAGCTAGGGCTTTTCTCCCTGGAAAAGCGGAGACTTAGAGGAGACATGATAGAAACCTTCAAGATCATGAAGGGCATAGAAAAAATAGAAAGGGACAGATTTTTCAAATTAAGGGGATCAATAAGTACAAGGGGGCACTCAGAGAAATTGAAAGGGGAGAGGTTTAGAACAAACGCCAGGAAGTTCTTTTTCACACAGAGGGTGGTGGATACATGGAACGCGCTACCAGAGGATGTGATAAACAGGAGCACGCTACAGGGGTTCAAAGAAGCTTTGGATAGGTACTTGGAAGACAAAGGGATTGAGGGGTACAGATAAGAGTAGAGGTAGATTATAGGGATGGGATTAGAGATAAGTTACAAAATTAATCAGGGACCACTGTTCAGGCACTAGGCTTGATGGGCCGCCGCGGGAGCGGACCCCTGAGCAAGATGGACCTCTGGTCTGACTCAGCGGGGGCAACTTCTTATGTTCTTATGTTCTTAATTTAATAATCTCCTCCACCTGTTGGTATCTGGTCTTTTTTGATTACTAGACCTCCTTATTGGGACCCTGTGTGCCCTTTCCAGTTCCAATGGATACTTGCTTTTTATTGGCAGAATTTTCAGTAGAAAATTAGTGAGAAAGGCTATGGGATCATTTTTTTCTATCCCCTCTGGTAACCCAAGCACCCTTAAGTTACTCCGTCTTTCGCGATTAGACAGATCCTCCAGTTCTTTCTTTAATATCTCTATCTCCTTGTGATCATTTTTATATTGTGTTATTTCTGCCTCAGTTTTCTCCACACGTTTTTCTATATGCTCAATTTTTAAATCTACTACTTGCATTCTTTTATTTAAATTTTCTACCTCTTCTTTGACCTCTTTTATGTTTTTTGAGTTATTTAACACTATCTCTTTAATCTGTTGCAATTTCTTCATGAGGTCTCTGTTCTCTATTTCATCCGTTGGAAGCGGAACTAATGCAGGAGACGTCAGCTCCAACTTTGACCTCTTGACACTTCCTGCTCCTGTTCCCGCTGACGCGTTTTTACACTGCTTGCCCGAAGGCATTCCGCTACCGAAAACAAAACTTTACTGATGTGACTCGCAATTTTTTTAATACTTTAAAATACCATAAATAGCCTGATTTTACAGAGCTCCTCAACTACCCGACCATATCGGAATGCTCCAAAGCCACGCCCCCTTTTTTCCCATCTTTATTTAGAAAAGTTTTTCATCCAATACAAACAATGAACATCAAACATCAAGAACAGTCAAAGCATATACAAACATTTTAGTAGCTCAACCTGAAAGGTCACTTGGACACACAAAGTCAGAGGCGTGAAGAAAATACAAGTTTTATTCACAGCATGCATGCTGGACCCCTGAGCTCCAAGCTGGCTCAGAAGTGCCGAAACCAGGAAGTTACAGAGATATTTATTCATTTTTCTGGCTATACAACTGAATTCTAGAAAAAGCTTTTCACGTGTTACTTTTCTTAACACTCATTGGTTCTAAGCTCACACTAGCAGGTCACTAGCAGGACACCTATCTAACTCTAACAGTTAAATGTACAGAAGGGCAGGGTACATCATGGCTCAAACTCTTATCTATTCAGCTTACAATGTGGTAAGGTAGGGACATACATTTTAGGCAGATGCAGTCAATAGATTATACACTGTTTTCAGCTATGTAGGCCAGAGCAATATTTTAAACAACAGTTAACCATTTCATGACCCTACATTCCCCCCTTTCAGGCTGGCGTACCTAAGGAGCCAAGCCTGACAAAATAAAGTTAGGGGTCAGGAAAGTCGGGGTCCCCAGTGGGTAAGGGACGATACTGGGAGAGGGCCAATGCAGCAGTGGAACGTTTGACAGCAGAGTCCATAGTTCAGTGGAGCAGCTTTATGGCTATGGGGACCATACAGGGCAGGCAGCAAAGGAGCAGAGAAGACAGGGCAGCAACCAGCATTGATCTTCAATGCTGAACCAGAGGGCAACCAGGAGCTGAAGGTACCAGAGATCCAGTCTGCAGTAAGGTCACGCCAGGTCTGGTCAGGAACATGAGCCAGTTTGGTGATACGATCCACAACGTCCTCGATCATTTTACTCAAGTTCAAGGCAGCAGTTGGAGAGGTTGAATTTACCACAGACATTACCTTCTGTCTAGAGCTAGGCAGTTCTGATAGATAGCAGTGTGCATTTTAGCATTCGAAGCTCAGGTGGTCTCATTAGTTATCAGTTTGAATATAGCTTGTAGACAAATAATGCAGTTCAGCATATAGATTGGGGTCCGATAGCCCCAGGTGCCATCTTCGGCCCATGTGGCAGGTTCATAAGCAGCAATGATCCGTTCTGCAGGCCAGTCATCACCCCATTCACCTATTTTAAGGGAATTGGTGGAAGTAGACTGCTTTTGGCGACCTCTGGTGTTGAATACAGGGGCTCCCAGGTGTTCACCATCGGCCAGCGGTAACAGGAAGAAGCTGGGACGGATCATGCAAAGCACACATGTACCAGTCCATTAAGCAGGCAACCAAGAGTAGGCAAACGGATCACAGAGCCAATATCAACTATCAGGAGCTGACCATCATTCATAGGAAGTTCCATTAAGCAGTGTCTGAAGGGCGCTGAAGACAGTGGGAAGCAACAATGGAGGTTCACAAGGCCCATCGTGAAGGTCGTGGACCTGACGTAAAAGTGAGGGTCTGTGAAGTCAGGTTTAACATGTCCAGCTGCTTTGCCTCCCATAGCCACTGTTCTCCCATACCAGTCCCTCCTCATACAAAATAATTGCTAACATTAAGAGTCTGACCTATAGTTTCAGCAAACTATATAAACAGATTTCTAGTGATTACAGGATATTAGTATCTACTTTCATAATTTCATAAAACTGGGGAAACACCAAAGAGTGATGGACAGGAGCACATGAGCGGGATACAATTCGGACATATACATCAGTACCTGGGTCTCACCTTTTACCATCAATATACAATGCCATGCAGTCTCTGGCCTTCTGGACTTGGACATTGGCATTCCAGTTATATGGGTCAGTGATAGTGAAAACCATGGGATTACAGTAGCCTGTAGTACACAAGGGGCCGGAGCTAGGACCTATAGTAAGGGAGGCAGACGGGGTATTCTTTCTCATAAAGGACAGGCTCCACCATTAGTGAAGGTTTCCTCATAGGGGCAGTTCTTAAAGGCATCAGGTTATACAGACCTATATACTTAGCACATTTGGTATAATAACGCTGTCAATCTAGGGAGCCACACAAAACTGAATTAGGGGTAGTACCATGACCTTGAGAAACATCAAATAGCACACATGTATCACAATACAAAGACACCGGGCGAGTGGGGTCTACAATAAGAGTCTAGTTGATAAGTGGACCCTCAACATCATCAATGCAGATTTCCGCCCACTTTTAAACTTCATCACCAGTAGGTTGGAAACAGAAAATACCCTCAAATGTTTGACACTTTCTGTACTTAACTCCTTCATGCAAACAAACATCAGGCAAAGGGGCTGCACTTGTTAAGTACAAAATACAGAAGAAAGAAACATAAGTGAGGGCAACACAAATATCATATCTATATATACTAACATAGGAAGCTCATTTTTCTTTCAGGCACAACTTAGAAAACTTCAAACAGTTATACTCAAGACACTTGCTAAAGGCAGTGTGAACCACAGGCAGTCAATTAAACTCAAACACTTATAAAGAATTATATTCAGAACACCTGCTAAGTACAGTGGTAAATATTCAGAACTTTTGAGGTCTTAGAAAGCTTCAGCTGAAGATCCGTGTTGTAGTGGAACCAAGTTTCATGTCCGGACACCTTGACAACTGTAAGAGAAGAAATTAGGACAGTAAAAGGACCTATCCACCTAGGTTTCAGGGGATCTGACTTCCAAGTTTTAGCCATACTGTATTTACAGGGACATACCCATGGACTTGTGTAGCTATCGATAGTGGGGCCCTTTCCAGGACCCATTTGTGGAGCTCTTAAAGGGCTTTAGCTAAAGACTGGACCTGACTCTGGAGGATATCTGATCCCAGAGTAGCAAAGGAACCAGGATCTGGGTTCACAATGGGTGGTGGCCGGCCGGACATGAGCTCAAATGGGGCTTAGATGGGATGCATCTAATCTGAAAAAGAACAGAAGGCAGCAGGACAAGCCAGGACAGATTAGTTTCTTCAATTCATTTTGTGAGAAGGGTCTTAAGAGTTCTGTTTATTCTTTCGACCTGACCAGAGCTCTCAGGATAGTAAGCAGCATATAATTTCTATTCAATTTGGAGGGCCTGAGCAATTTGTTGGACAACATCGGCAATGAAAGCAGGGCCATTGTCACTGCCTATAAAGACAAGGAGATCAAGGCACGGAATTATTCAGGAGGTGTTTGGTTACGTCTCTGGCGCGTTCAGTGCAAGTAAGGAAGGCTTTGACCCATCTAGTCAGGGTGTCTGTGAAGACTAGGAAGTGACTGAGGGAACGGGAAATGGGCATGTGGGTAAAATCTACAGACAGAACCTGCATCGGATATGTTCCAATAGGTTGGTATCCAAGAGGTGGCAGTCATCTGATTGGGAATTTTATTCTAGAACCGACAACACACTGTCGGACCATATTCCGGACTAGCTGATCAAGGTGATTGATAAAGAAATGTCTCTTGAGAGTCAATTTTCATAGCGGGTTCTCCAGAGTGTGCCAGATCATGGCATCTTTTGACAATTGTGAGGGCCAGGTGTTGAGGAATGAATATGAGGGTACCCGCTGTGCTTGCGTTTGAAGTATCAGTGTGTGTGTCTGGATTGGCACTTGAATTGGTGCATTTTGTATCCACCCCCCTTTCAGGACAGACTGGCCCAAAATAATGCATGCCCAAGTCTGTTCCTGAGAAGCGTACTGGGGTGTAAGGGAATCCAAAAAAGGAATGATTGTATACAGAGGAGCCGAAAGAGGGGGCAGAGACTGGCAGCTCGGGCTGTGCGGTCGGCAAGGGCATTGCCACGAGAGACAAGGTCCATCACGCGTCTGTAAGCATGGCAGTGCATAACAGAAACACGTGAGGGTAGTTGTACGGCCTCAAGAAGGTCAAGAATGAAGGGAGCATGATGGATCAGGCGGCCGGAGGCTATAAAGAAACCTCGATATTTCCAGATGGCCCTATGGGAATGCAAGTTAAGGAAAGCATATTTGGAGTCAGTATATATATTGCAAGACTGAGAGGCAGAGTGGCGCAGGGCAGAAGTGAGGGCATAAAGCTCAGCTTCTTGGGCAGAAGGGCCAGAAGGCAGGGGCCTGAGTCAGAAGTTTTTGGAGGCAGCGAAAAGACCGCTCCTGAAGTTGGGTCCAGACAAAAGGGGCTGAGTCAGCGCCTTTGGTGGAATCATACAGAGGACGAGCAATAGTAGAGAAATCAGGGATCCAGATGGGACAGTATCCTGCAATACTGAGAAAGGTGCTCAGAGCCTTGCAGTTATCAGGGACAGGGAGACTACAGACAGCCTTGACCTCGGTGTAGGAAGGGACCTGGTACCCTTGGAGATTTGAAAGCCAAGGTAGGTGACACGAGGAAGGCATACTTGAAATGAATGTAAATATGGCCACAGGAAAATTTAAAAGGCAGACCCACTATCTGAAAGACTCAGATAAATAATAATAATAACAGTTTATATACCGCAATACCGTGAAGAGCTATGTGGTTTACAAAAGATTAGAGAAGGTACAAAATAATTGAACTTAAGATGTGTACTAACACATAAGAATTGTTCTCAATCCCTATTCTATATCAGGTTCCTACCCCAAAGAGCTGACTTATAAAATTAAGCTAAATGCAGTTCTGGATCCACCCACTAAGCAGGGTAGTCTGACACAAGCGCTCTCTAAAGCAGCAGTCCCTTCACTATCAGCTGACTGGCAAAAATATTTACTTCAATACAAAAGCATTCCTAAAAATTACATTGTTATACCTAAACTTACATTTTTTATATACAGAAATACAAAACAAAGATTGGAATATACAGTAAAACTTTGGATTGCAAATAACTTGGTTTGCAAGTGTTCTATAAGACAAGCAATGATTAAATTTTAACTTGCTATACCAGCAACGTCTTGCAATACACGTACATACAGTATAGAAGCATCACATTTTCACAACTGAGCCAATGGTTCCTCTCTATATGACGCTGCAGGAATGCAGTGACTGTTCCAAACGAGCAAGGGCTTGCAATACAAGTATGTATATTTTTGTACACTAGTGCCCTGGAATACAAGCATACTTTTGGAACAAATTATGTCCCAAACCAAAGTTTTACTGTACTCACAAGTTTAAACACTGTTCATTTTTTTCTTTTTTTGTTACAATCAACATGGGTCTCAGTAGAGACTTACTCCCCCTTCCTACAGAATTTCACAAAGGAGAGAGAGTTGCTTAAAGATCAAAGAGATCAAATTACAGATGTAGTCCTTTTCAGAATTTTTAAATTTAGACAAATAACTACTAAATTTGGACAAAGAACTTCTTTTTAGCATGGAATATAAGTTCCAGAAATCATATTTTTCGTTTATAAGCATTTCTGAATATGCATATACATTTTATAACATAGCCAAAAACTTCAAATGCAAAACCACTTATCTGTTTCAGGAGAAACCACATTGGAAGTGCTACACACTTCATGGCCCTTATCAGCACAAAAGGAAAAGTACTCTCCTCTCATGCTGTGAACAACTGACAGTTTAAACTTCACTGAAACATTTGAACAGACAGAAGTCATAAAGAACCCGGGATATTGCAGGACTTGGGAATCAGATGAAGGGAAGAATTTGGCAAGGTCTGAAGCAAGGGCAGTGCTGAATAGAGAGGGGCTAATTTTAAAGCCCTGGGGTAGCCGGGTCCAGGTTACTTAGGAGGTTTGTCCAGTGGAAGGGTTTTCCCATTGGAATGCAAAAATTGGCTGACTGGAAGAGGAACTGACAGCAAACGAATGCATAAAAACCTGACGAGTTATGTCCTCTTCCAGGGAGCCAGAGGGGGCCAGCCCACACCAAATATCGGCCATTCTAACTGGCACAGACAAATAAGGGTTGATTTGTTAAGTATAATCAAAGACAAGTTCCTTTTTTAAAATTAGCTAACATATCAAGGGATCCCCACAGGTAGACAGACATCCCCCCATTGTGCAATGGAGGACAAAAACACTTCCCTGAATTCCTGGCCCCGCCCATCTCTGGACTAGGGAAACGCAGTACTAACAGGTCCACACTCGCTTCGTCCTCAAGGACGTCTCAGACACTCTCAAACACACAAAACACAACAGATTTCAGTTCAGTTACTCAACCAGAAAATAACAGTTCCTAGAATCCCTTTCCCACAACTTTTCAGCGACAGATCACGTGGCTTACTAGGCAGGAGACGAGAGACAGGATAGGGATGATCAATCCCCACTTACCAGATAGTGGCCACTCCAGGTACAGATACAGATACAGATTCTTGTACTTTAAACTGAGACTAGATAAGTCAGTTGAAGCGGTCCAACGTCCTGAGGTCTGCCAACCCCCCAAAAGGAAGGCAGCCGGCTAAGCAGACATATCAGCCGTAGGACCAGAAACAAGTGACCAATCGAGTAACCAGTGGTCAAGAGACCTTCAAGTCCCTGTTCAGGCGCCAAATGAAAGGTCACTTGGACACACAAAGTCAGAGGCGTGAAGAAAATACAAGTTTTATTCACAGCATGCATGCTGGACCCCTGAGCTCCAAGCTGGCTCAGAAGTGCCGAAACCAGGAAGTTACAGAGATATTTATTCATTTTTCTGGCTATACAACTGAATTCTAGAAAAAGCTTTTCACGTGTTACTTTTCTTAACACTCATTGGTTCTAAGCTCACACTAGCAGGTCACTAGCAGGACACCTATCTAACTCTAACAGTTAAATGTACAGAAGGGCAGGGTACATCATGGCTCAAACTCTTATCTATTCAGCTTACAATGTGGTAAGGTAGGGACATACATTTTAGGCAGATGCAGTCAATAGATTATACACTGTTTTCAGCTATGTAGGCCAGAGCAATATTTTAAACAACAGTTAACCATTTCATGACCCTACAAACCTACACCCACTCATCCTAGTCCCCTCAGCCCAATACTTCCTCTCAGCCATATCCTCCATAAACAGTACATTCCTTCCATTGCATATACACATCCCACAATTTATGCGCAGTCATCTGAGATATCAAACACACAAAATCAAGCTTATTATATAATAAAGCCAGAGCAGGAGCATCAGGCGTCTTCCAACCTCTAGCAGCTGGCGGCTGTAAAAATATGTATCGCCAATTGATATCTCTCTTGGAATACCCTGCACAGCTCTCCGCTCTTTTGGGATAAAACAGAGAAGTACACATCTGAAGATTTATCATTACCTTAGTCCAGAAAGCAGCGATCGTGGAACATTCCCACCTTATATGCATGAAAGAACTCATCTGCCTACAGTTATGCCAATACTTTCCATCCCCAGATTTAAATATTTTACATAATTTCAAAGGGGTATAATACCATTGGTATAAAAGCTTATATCCATTCTCCATTAATGGAGTGGACATAGCCAAGCATAACAACCTTTTATATCCCCTTTTCCACATTCCTCTAAATTAGCTTCCCATTGAGCAGTATATTTAGAAATAGGGTTTGAATGAGATATTAAAGCCATATACAGGCTAGAGATCCCTCCCACACCTATACCAGTCAGGAAAGCTGTTTCAACAGGATGTTCCTCCAAGCCAAGTTCTTTACCCGCCTTACGGCAAATAAAATATTTGAGCTATTGATATTAAAAAAGGAGGTACTCAAAATACCAAACTCATCCTGCAGCTCAGCAAATGTACGGATCTTCCCCCTTTGTCAGACTTGTCCCAGAGCACATAATGAATTATTAGCCCATAAATTTTAAGTATTATCCCGTGGTCCTGGCTCAAAAGCTAGAGCAAATTGAATCGGAGTAAATTGAAAATACTGTCGCCCAGGGAAAATCCTAGCTCTCCATCTCATCCATTCCTCCAGATGACATTGCACATTATCTATTCAAATGAGGTGTGGTTTGACGTAATGTAGACATAGATATCCAGGGAATCATCCACAAGGGAAGAGACTGTAACATAGGCACCCGCGGTTTACATTCTCTGTACCACTAATATGAAGTCTCCTGCAACAAAGCAGCCAAATGATAATCTGAAAATTCCCCCCCACTCTTAGATTGATTTACCATTTGTCTAGCTACCCAGGGAGGCTTACGTTTCCAAATAAACGCAAAGGCTTTCTTATTCAAGGTGTGAAAATAACTCTGAGGCAAAGCCATTGGTATCGCCATAAACAAATAGAACAATTTTGGCAAGATTGCCATCTTAAGGGCCTGCACTTGACCCACCCATGACATATGAAGAGGTTCCCATGCATCTCTTTTAACTTCCCCCAGTGCGAGCAGCATCACCAACTTTCTGCCGGAGTCAGCTCTCCTTTTAACATCACTTCCTAGGTGTGGGATCCGGAAGTGACGTCAGAGGAAGAGCTGACACTGTCATAGGCAGTAGGTTGAAGTTGTGCTACACTTGGAGTAACGAAAAGATTCTACAGAGAGGCTAATTCCTAAGGAGCATATCTTGGATTTACAGACTTACCCCCCTTTTATCAAGCTGTGCTAGAGGTTTATAGTGAGGGCCAGTGAACTAAGTGCTCTGACGCTCATAGAAATTCTGCAAGCATAGGAGCATTTACCACGCCAGCTTGTGCTAAAAACCATTAGTGCAACTTGATAGGGGTCCTTAAGTTTCTGCTAAAAGTTTGTATTGGAAGCATTTATTTGGAGTACTCTGTTTATAATATAAACTACTGTGCAAGATCATAACATAACTGCACTTCAGACTGACTGCTCTATCCACTGTACTTCCGATCAAATGCTCTTGTACTTCAGACCAAACGTTAACTTGTATCTCTATCCCTGACTATATGTACCTTTCATTGTAAACTGCTTTGAACTTATGAATGGTATATAAGAAATAAATTATTATTATTATTATTACTTGCAACTGCAGTATGGAAGAGCTGCTTATGTTAAAAAATATTTTTTAACGTCAATGTATTTGAATTTTGTGTTAAATATATTCTAGATCCAATTGGAACTCAAAATGGAGTCTTGCTTAATTCATGATTTAAATTACCCATTTATGATCAATAAATCAAAGAAATAATTGCCAGATATGAGGGAAGTATCAGGATGCCATGAAAATAAGAAAAGTGCTTTCGTTTGCATTTATAGCAATTCCACCTTGTTAAATCTTTACAGTTTTATAGTTTCCAATATATACTGCATTTGGGCACTGGATTTCTTTTATGCTGACACAAGCATTTCAATAATTCTCTACATTTTCTTTCTAGTTCCCCAAGGATTCTGGTGATGCAGAAAGCATATTCTGCTCCATTCGAATAGAAGACAAGGATGATCCAGAAGATGAACTCTGGGCTGTTAGAAAGGAACTAAATGACTTCCTGCAACTCCAGGACAAACTGTGCCGGGATCCAGATATAACACGTGTAATGTATTAGTAGGAAACAGTTCTTGGATAAGAAGGGGCTAGTTTTCAAATCCGGCTGGTGACCTGACTTGTCTAACTATGGTATCACTATATGGAGAGATAGCCACTTTACTTAGTCAACCGGTATTTCCCATTAGCAGATTTGAATTGGGAGCAATTAATAAACAGCTTCCGAGTCTAGCTCAAGGAGCTGAAATGTGAGCATTTTAAACTATCAGTGAGAGATATCAGAATTTACATATTTCTAAAGGACTGCGTCACTTCAGGTTTACATAGGTGACAAGCTATCTTAAATGCTTCAGGCAGTTTTTCATGCTGCCAAACAAAAGAGCCTTGAGGCCTGATTCTATAAATGGTACATAACCATGCCTACCTTCTAGGCACCTGCTAGATGACACTTATAAAATCATGCTTAGCGGCACCTAGGCATATTTTGGCATCGCTAGGTGTCCTTGTGGTAGACACCGGTATATTAGGCCAGGGTTTTCCTGGCACCTAACACAGATGCCTAAGTCAACCATGCCTATTATCCCAGGACAATCAGGCAGCATTTTCTCAACATATAAGTGACGTCAACCACAGAGCCCCGATGCAGACAACTTCACAAGCAGACTTGCTTGAAGAACTTTTAGAAAGTTTGCAACTGCCACACTGCACATGTGCGAGTGCTTTCCTGCCCGACGTAGGGCGCGCGTCTCCTCAGCATCTCCTCAGTTCTAAGTTTTCCACAGAGCTGAGAAGCCTTTGGTTCGATGCTCTATGCAAGACTTGGTTTCTAAAAACTGTGCCTTCTCTTCGCCGCAGCTCGTGTTAGTTCATTATTTTTTCTTCTTCATGGTTGCTGTGGTGCACGTTAAAAGTCTTCAATTTTTTCGGTCATGTCACAGTGGGGCCTGCTTCACGGCCTCAGCCTGCGGGCTTCAATTTAGCCGCGATCGTTTTCCACTTCATGTCCCGATCGGCCACAGGGTTCAAGAAGTGTAGCCGGTGTGAATGCACGATCTCTATCACTGACCCACATAAGTGGTGTGTTCAGTGTTTAGGACTGACCATCGTCCAGAGTCGTGCACCCGCTGTGCTACACTTCAAAATTGAGCCCTAAAACGCGTCAAATCCATGTTGAAAAGATCTTCGGGGCCATGGATCTTCTTCCAAAACCCTCAACTCCGACCTTAACCTCAAATGTACCGAAGTCTTCTGTGGGACTTGCAGTCTCAGTCTCGGCCTTGGCCTCAATGAAACCTCCCTCGATAGGGAAGTCCTCATCTTCGGGGAAATCTGCAAAATCGTCCCCGCTCTCCTCAGTGTCTCCATCAGGTAAGCTATTGAAGCCAACCCTTCAGGAGTCACAGTCCACTCCAACAGCAAGCTCAATGGGACCCGTTGCTTCGAGACTTCCCATGAAGCGGGTCTCTAAATCAAGGAAGCACTCGACCTCGAGTTCTTCTTTCTCGGAGTCCATAGCCGCATCAATTGCACCAACTTCAGTGGTCTCGGTGCCGACTTTGCAGAATATGTTGGAGGCCATTCTGCATCAGGAGTTTGGTAACATGCCTGCCAAATTAACTACTGCCTCGACCCTGCTTCCTGCAGTTCAGCCTGAGCACTCAGCAGTATTACAAGGAGTTGAGTTCTTGAGAATGCCTCGAGTCCAACCTGACCACTCTCTTCAAGGAGTCAAGTCCTTGAGAGTGGCTCGAGGTTAATCTGAACACTCTATACAAGGAGTCGAGTCCTTGTAAGTGTATTGTCCTCGATCTTCAAATTCCAGCCCTACCTCTCAACAAAAGGCACATTGAAACTAGATTCGATATCACTACCTCATTCCTCAAAGCACAGTTCATCTCCACAACATCTGTCGAGGCATTCTTCTAGACCCAGGTCTTCTTCCCAAGGCAAACCTCGTTCATCGAGGCATCAAGATTTCTCGAGGCCACCAACTGCTTTCTTGAGGAAATCTGTTGCAGAACCTCATATTCAGTCACCACAGGTCTCTCGTCAGTCGAGTTCCTCTTCTGCAAGGTTTTCTTCACCAGCTGGTTCTTCAAAACGAAAACGTTCTACTTCTCCTATTCATTCCAGAAGTGGACGTTCATCTTCATCTCTGCCTATGGATTCAGACCTATGGTACCAATATTCCAGACAGGCTTCACCTTCTTTCTTTGCTGTCAAAAGTACCTTGAGAGGTTCTCATTCACCTTCCCCTAACAAGGTTACTCCTCTTCTGATCCAGTGTCCTTTACTAAATTCTTATGTCAAATGAGTACAGATCTCAACATTGCTTTGGAGTCTGATTCAAAATATTCTAAGGAGTATTTAGTGCCTAATCCTCCTAGGGATTCTCTCAAATTACCGATGAATGGCATTCTTTCTCAGACTAGATACACTATGCTCCATTCCTGCTGTTCCAGCAAAGCTGGAATCTCGATATAAGACGATTCATTGTAAGGGATTTGAGAAGTCTCAACTATCCCATCAATCTCTTCTCATGGAGTCTTCTTTAAAAAGAACCAATCTTGCCAAAGTTTATGCCACTGTCCCTCCTGGCCGAGAGGGCAGGACCATGGACAAGTTTGGCCATCAGCTGTATCAAAAATTTTTTTTTTCAAAATTCTTTATTCATTTTTTCATCTTATAACAAGTACACAATATTACATCATTTAAAACTTTTACACATCACTTGAATTTATTTCTATTGTCATCGTAAGTACATAAATTTATTCCCTCCCCATCCACCCTTCCCTCAAATATTTCAATCAAAAATATCATAAATATTATATTCTTAATTATTGATGAAACCTATAAATAGAACATTATATCATTTCCCCTCCCCCTATATATAAAATTATTGTCAGTGGAAAATGATGTCTAATCATTACAATAATTTGCCAATGGCCCCCAGATCTTTTTAAAGTTATTATAATTTTCATTCTGCAAAGCAATTACTCTTTCCATTTTGTAAATGTGGCACAACGAATTCCACCAGAATGTATAACTAAGATTGTTGTAATTTTTCCAATTACTGGTGATATGTTGCATGGCGACTCCAGTCATTATCAATAGAAGTTTGTTATGAGGGGGCGTGGCTTAGCGCGCACACAAAATGGTCGTGTGATCGCAGCGCTCCTCTTACCTGGGTAACCGTTGAATAAATAAAGATTTCCTTTTAAACTGTTTTCGGCTGAAAACATCGGAAAGGACAGCGGGAGCATGGCGAGCACCCGACAGAGTAAGAATGAAACCGGAGGGGCTGTGAAAAGGCAGAAGCAGGATCAAATTACCCCGAGTAAGGTTCCGCTTCCTGCTGATGTATCAGAGGAGTTAAGCAAAGCTGAAGTTATGGGGGAACTGAGGCAAATCAAACAAGAGACAGAGACTGTGAGTAATATGGCAGAACTGAAGGAAGAAATCCTGAATATACACAGACAAATGGAAGTAGCTAATAAAAGAACAACAGAGTTAGAAGTTAAAATGGAGAGCTTAGAATGTGAAGGAAAAAGATGCAAAAATGACAGTTTGGAAATAATTCAATTAAAAAGTCAGCTGGAAGATTACGAAAACCGTGGAAGAAGAAAGAATATAAAACTTTTTGGAATACAGGAAAATTTGGAAGGGAAAAATGCAATACAGTTTTTAGAAAATTTAATTCCTAGATTATTGCAGTTGGATTTCAAACAGCCTTTGGAAATAGAACGGGCACACAGGATTCCAATAAAGAGTCTGGAAAATCAAGGGAGACCAAGACCATTAATATTCAAGATGTTAAGATACCAGCAAGCAATAGAAATTTTAAATGCTGCCAAAAAAGATAAATACTTAAACTATAAAGGATCCAAAATATGGTTTTTACCAGACTTTGCTAAAAATACAGCAAATATTAGGAAGAAATTCCTTGATCTGAGATCTCAATTAAAGGAAAAAGGATATAAGTATGGGTTATATTACCCAGCAAAAATGAGGGTATCTTGTGGGGATAAATCTTTGTATTTTGTTGATCCGGAAAAACTAAAGACCTTTCTTTCAAAATCAGAACCTATGTCATTTTAGCACAATGGGTGTTGAAATGAAGGGATAAATACTAAGACTGGATTGGTGGATATTGAACAAAAAATTAAATATAAAGAACTATGGGACTTTTGTTAGTTGGAAAAAGAAGAATATGCAACAAAGAACAGGAAATAAAAATGGACAAGTGAAAAAGAAAATAAAAGAATGTAAAGAAGAAACTAGAAAGAAGGATAGACTGGAAAGACATTAAAGTGAAGTTATTAGACTGAACTTTTAGGAGACTAAAAGATGGATGGTTGGAGTAAAGAATGAACAAGAAGGATTAAAGGACTGGACAAATTAACACAAAAGGAAAAGTGAAGACTGAATAGGAAAATAAATAGATGTGAAGAAGAAGAAAGCAGGACTGATAGACTAAAAGGATATTATAAAAAAAAAAATGAATGACAATTGGCAGTCAAAAGTCTTTAAGAGTGGATGGATGGAGATAAGAAATAAATATGAAAGTTCAGTTTATTTAATAAGTCAGAAAAGGAGAAAGTAAAGAATGAAAGGACAATAAGGAAAAGATTGCAGAATGGACTAATGATAGAAAGGACAAGTTATATGATATTTAAATGCAAGTAAAGGAAAGGAAAATGAATAATATAAAAGAAAGGTACATAAGAATTTATTTGTAGCTGAAGGAATGTAAAGATTGATGTTGTGATAATATAGTTTTAAAAAGATTGGATTTAATTTGGAGAAGAGGAAATATAAAAAGGGGGGAAAAAAATTATTTTGAAAATGAAATACAAATGTTTAAATACAAATAGGGGATAAAAACTTATAAAATTGAATTTTTTTTTTAAACAGAAATATATGAAGAGATGGATATTTGTTGTTGGATATTTAAAGGAGGATAGGAGAAGATGGATTAGATAATATAAGATATAGGAAAATGATTCTTTTTATTAAATATATGACTATGATAGAATTTTCTTGAATGAAATAAAATGTTGGGGGAATGAATTAGAGATTGGTGAAATGATAAAAATGCATTAATGGAATGTTAGGAAATAAATATGGTTATGTGACTAAAGGTTAAATAATAGATAGAGAAATTAATTACTTTAAAATGGAAAAAAGAAAAAAGGTTTTATGATTAGAAGAGAGATATAATTAAATATATTGTGGAGAGGTAGTGAGTTTGTCTCAATAAAGGATAAAGGGTTTATTAATAAATATTGTTTGCCTGGGGGGAGGGGGGAAGTTGGGATTACTGTCCAATGTGTGTCCTTAAGCAGTCATTATATGGGGGGGAGGGGTGGGAAGAAGGTGAGCGCTTAAAGGGTATTAAAGATATTACTAGGATGATTAAGGAAAAGATTAATAAGGGATTGGATAATTTGGAGGTAAGAATGTGTTCCATGGGGAGAAGTTTTCTAGATCTTAGTTATGGAAGAAGGGAAGAGGAAGATTATGATAAGGAGTATAAAATATATTATGTCTTTTAAGATATTTTCTATTAATGTCAATGGCCTGAATCATGTAATCAAAAGGAAAAAGGTATTATCATTTTTAAAGAAGCAAAACGCGGATGTTTATTGTCTGCAGGAGACCCATCTTAATATAAAGGAATCACAGAAACTAATGGGTGGGTGGGTGAAAGAATGTTTTTTTGCTCCAGCAGAGGGTAAAAAATCAGGAGTAGCAGTTCTTATAAATAAAAAGTGTATGGCCAATTTTAAGATAGTAAATTCGGACCCACATGGAAGATGGCTACATGTTGATATAAGTATGGGAAATAATGCCCTGACGTTGTTCAATATATATGCCCCTAATTCGAATCAATCAGAATTCTTAAAAAAATTACAGAGTATGTTCTTACCACTGGCTGCTTCTAATTTAGTGGTGGCTGGAGATTTTAATGCTGTAATGGATCCATTAATGGATAAAAAAACCAGGTAAAAGTATAAAATCTTTAGGTTTAGATAATTTGGTTCAATCATGTGATTTGAAGGATATATGGCGTATTCTTCATTTTAATGATCAGGAATTTTCATTTTGTTCACAGGTTCATAAATCATTTTCAAGAATAGATTATATTTTTATTTCATCACATAAGGTGCAGCAAGTGATTAAGGCTTCCATTGATCCCATTATCATTTCGGATCATGCGGGAGTATGGATAGATTTACAATTAGATCAATTAGAAAATAGAAGACCTCTTTGGAGATTTGATAATGCATTGCTTGTGGATGAAAAATTTTTGGAAAATTTTAAAACACAAATTAGTGATTTCTTTCAAATTAATTTAGTGGAAGATACATCTATTGAAAATGTATGGGACGCTTTTAAAGCGACTATGAGAGGTCATATTATATCATATTCGGCTTTTGTTAGGAAACAGATTAAAAAACAGTATATAGAGTTAGAAAAAGAAATTAAAATACTAGAAACTAAATTGGTAAGCAAATGGGAACATGATGTATTACAAGCTCTTTTGAAAGCAAAAGGTAAATATAACGAATTAGCTTCAAAAATGATAAGAAGAGACTTGTTTTCCAAACAGACAATGTATTATGGAAATTCTAATAAGGCGGAAAGATTATTGGCAAATTATCTTAAAGCAAAAAAAAGAAGAACTAACATTAATGGGATAAAAAATGATAATGGTATAATAACCAATCAAACGGATATAATTTTAAAGCAATTTCTAAAATTTTATAAGGACCTGTATTCTTCCGAGCCTTATTTGGAGAGGCAAAAAGATGGTAAAAATTTTTTAGATTTAATTATTGGACCTAAGGTTCCTGATCATATAAAACGGAGTTTAGATGAACCTATATCATTAAAAGAATTAGAAACAGCGTTGAGATCTCTTAGAGTTGGATCCGCTCCAGGTGGTGATGGTTATACAGTAGAATTTTATAAAACATTTCAAAATGTCCTTTCCCCATATTTACTAAATTTATATCAGACACAACTTATAAAAGGTGATATTAAAGGTACTATGGCTGAATCAATAGTAATTGTTTTGCCTAAGCCAAATAAAGATCCTACTTTGGTTTCGAACTACAGGCCTATATCTATATATATAAAATCGGATGTATGTATGTATGAGCCGCGATCACGCAAAAATGGCTTGACCGATTTGAACGAAACTTGGTATGCAGATCCCTCACTACCCGGGATGATATGTTCTGGGGGTCTCGCGGCCCACCTGCACACGTGGGCGGAGCTACAAACAGATAATCGGATTTCACCCATTCATGTCAATGGAAAAAATGTAAAGAGCTGCCAACGCAAAAACGGCTTGCCCGATTTGAACGAAACTTGGTATGTCGATCCCTCACTACCTGGGTGATATGTTCTGGGGGTCTCACGGCCCACCTGCACATGTGGGCGGAGCTACAAACAGAAAATCAGATTTCACCCATTCATGTCAATGGAAAAAATGTAAAACAGCTGCCAACGCAAAAAACGGCTTGCCCGATTTGAACGAAACTTGGTATGCAGATCCCTCACTACCTGGGGTGATATGTTCTGGGGGTATCGCGGCCAACCTGCACACCTGGGCGGAGCTACAAACAGAAAATCAGATTTCACCCATTCATGTCAATGGAAAAAATGTAAAAACTGCCTCCGCAAAACCGGCTTGCCCGATTTGAACGAAACTTGGTATGCGGATCCCTCACTACCTGGGGTGATATGTTCTGGGGGTCTCACGGCCCACCTGCACATGTGGGCGGAGCTACAAACATAAAATCAGATTTCACCCATTCATGTCAATGGAAAAAATGTAAAACAGCTGCCAACGTAAAAACGGCTTGCCCGATTTGAACGAAACTTGGTATGCAGATCCCTCACTACCTGGGGTGATATGTTCTGGGGGTATCGTGGCCAACCTGCACACCTGGGCAGAGCTACAAACAGAAAATCAGATTTCACCCATTCATGTCAATGGAAAAAATGTAAAAACTGCCTCCACAAAACCGGCTTGCCCGATTTGAACAAAACTTGGTATGCGGATCCCTCACTACCCGGGATGATATGTTCTGGGGGTCTCGCGGCCCAACTGCACACGTGGGCGGAGCTACAAACATAACTTCAGATTTCACCCATTCAAGTCAATGGGAAAAATGTAAAAAGCTGTGGGACCGATTTGAACTATACTTGGTATGCTGATCCCTCACTACCTGGGGTGATATGTTCTGGGGGTCTCGCGGCCCACCTGCACACATGGGCGGAGCTACAAACAGAAAATAAGATTTCACCCATTCATGTCAATGGAAAAAATGTAAAAAACTGCCATTCTCACAGTAATTCCAACTACCTGGGGTGATATGTTCTTGGGGTCTCGCGGCCCACCTGCACACGTGGGCGGAGCTACAAACAGAACATCAGATTTCACCCATTCATGTCAATGGAAAAAATGTAAAATGCTGCCATTCTCACTGTGACCAATTTGGACGAAACTTGGTATGCAGATCCCTCACTACCTGGCGTGATATGTTCTGGGGGTCTCGCGGCCCACCTGCACACGTGGGCGGAGCTACAAACTGAAAATCAGATTTCACCCATTCATGTCAATGGAAAAAATGTAAAAAGCTGCCATTCTCACAGTAATTCACAAACGGCTTGACCGATTTGAACGAAACTTGGTATGCAGATCCCTCACTACCTGGGGTGATATGTTCTGGGGGTCTCACGGCCCTCCTGCACACATGGGCAGAGCTACAAACAGAAAATCGGATTTCACCCATTCATGTCAATGGAAAAAATGTAAAACGCTGTGGGACCGATTTGAACGAAAATTGGTATGCAGATCCCTCACTACCGGGGGTGATATGTTCTGGGGGTCTTGTGGCCCACATGCACACATGGGCGGAGCTACAAACAGAAAATCAGATTTCACCCATTCAAGTCAATGGAAAAAATGTAAGAAGCTGTGGGACCGATTTGAACGAAATTTGGTATGCAGATCCCTCACTACCTGGGGTGATATGTTCTGGGGGTCTCGCGGCCCACCTGCACACGTGGGCGGAGCTACAAACAGAAAATCAGATTTCACCCATTCAAGTCATTGGAAAAAATGTACAAAGCTGTGTGACCGATTTGAACGAAACTTGGTATGCAGATCCCTCATTACCTGGGGTGATATATTCTGGGGGTCTCGCGGCCCACTTGCACACGTGGGCGGAGCTACAAACAGAAAATCAGATTTCACCCATTCAAGTCAATGGAAAAAATGTAAGAAGCTGTGGGACCGATTTGAACGAAACTTGGTATGCAGATCCCTCACTACCTGGGGTGATATGTTCTGGGGGTCTCGCGGCCCACCTGCACACATGGGAAGGGTGGGTTCACCCAAGAATGTATATGTTCTTGCTCCTGGAGGTGAAACTAAAAATGTTGTTTATAATCAATTTTTGTGTTAGTTGAATTGTATTCTTTTTGTCAAATATTTCACATTATACTTTGAATATTTTACTTTTTATAAAGCTGTAACAAAATTATTTCATTCACCACTATAAAGTATCTTTATTTAAATCCATTTACAGTGTTATTGCTATAATTAAATACCCGTGCAACGCCGGGGCATCAGCTAGTAGTTTATAAATCTTTCCTTTTGGCTAAGTCTTAATAATAATATTGTCATTTATAGCTAAAGAGACATATGATCAATAAACTGTTTATTTTACTTTTGTGATTATGATAAACATGCCGAGGGCCTCAAAATAGTACTTGGCGGGCCGCATGTGGCCCCCGGGCCGCGAGTTTGAGACCACTGCACTAGACCATCCTCCACTCCATCTGAAGCAATGAGGAGTAAAGATAGGGGAAAACCTGGACATGAACTCTTATTAGGGCACTGTCTGGAGGTATTGCCAAAACCCGGTAGTTTGTCCGGGTTTTGGAAATCCTGAGCTCAGAGGCCACGGCTGGAAGCCTTTGCACAAGCGCGGCCTTTGACGCAATGGCGTCACATGCGTGTCGACATCTGTGCGTGCGTGAAGGCTTCCAAATGTGGCCTTCGAGCTTGGGGAGGTTCGTGTGGGGTGGGGCTCAGGGGAGGAATGAGGCGGAACAGGACAGGACAGGACTGGAGGCGAAACGGGGCGTGGCCAGGTGTCCTCTTTTTTTTCAAAGAGGAAATCTGGTAACCCTAAGTAAAGGGCAACAAAACAAAGGAGAAAGTCCAACTTTGTCTGCAGAAAAAACCAAGCAGGAGAAACAAACAAAACTGCAGACTGTGTACAAGATGCGGGCAAAAATTTATTGTACCAAAATTAAAATGCAAATAAGTAAAATAAAACCCTTTTACCAATCAAGGGACCCGACACGGTCCGTGTTTCGGACAAACCTTCGTCAGGAGTCCATGGTGAAAAAGGTTGGGACATACCATAAAAAAATGAAGATAAGTAACAAAGTGCCTGGATATTGTGTTTGCCGAGGATCGCTGCAAAAAGTAAAGCGTCTCAAGGAAGCAGTAAAAAGAGGCGAACACAATATACAGGCACTTTGTTACTTATCTTCATTTTTTATGGCATGTCCCAACCTTTTTCACCATGGACCCCTGACGAAGGTTTGTACGAAACACTGACCGTGTCGGGTCCCTTGATTGGTAAAAGGGTTTTATTTTACTTATTTGCATTTTAATTTTGGTACAAAAATTTTTGCCTGCATCTTGTACACAGTCTGCAGTTTTGTTTGTTTCTCTAACCCTAAGTAAAGGGCTAGATATACAGAGTTTTTTCCTTTTTCTGTATCTATGGGGAAAATAGTATCTGTGACCCAAAATGAATGGCCCATAATGAATGGCAGTGGGACAATGTGTGAGACAGTGAGTGGATGCAGGCTTTAGGATTCATGTAACATATAGTAACATTAGTAGATGACAGCAGATAAAGACCCGAATGGTCCATCCAGTCTGCCCAACCTGATTCAATTTAAATTTTTTTTTTAAAATTCTTTATTCATTTTAAATCGTACAACAAGTGCACAAAAATACAACGTGAAAACAATCTTATAACACTTGTACATCTTACAATAAAATCATAAATATATAAATAAATAAATTTCCCTCCCCCTACCCACTATTTTATTATCAGTAAACATAGCATATCCCCACCACCCCCCTCTCCCTATATATAAATAAAATACCATCAAAGGAAAACAATGCCTATTCATTACAATATTTAACCAATGGCCACCAAATCTTTATAAAATTATTATAACTACCTTTCTGTAAAGCAAGTACTTTCTCCATCTTATAAATATGACACAAGGAATTCCACCAAAATGTATAATTAAGATTAGCATAATTCTTCCAGTTATTAGTAATATGCTGAATAGCGACTCCCATCATTATCATTAAAAGTTTGTTGTTATGTGTTGATAGTTGACTTTTTTTTCTCATAGACATACCAAACAGAACAGTATCATAGGATAAAGCAACATGGAAAAGATAGAGGGAGTATGAATGATAATAATTGATAATTGTTAATTATTAGTATATGGGAGGGAGGGGTGGGATTCTTTTATATTTATGTACTTGGAAGATTACAAATAAGATTGTCAAGTGATTAATTAATATATTTCTGATGGATTATTGTACACTTGTTGTAATTTTTGAAAACGAATAAAGATTTATTAAAAAAAAAAAAAAAAAAAGCAACATGGTTTTCTAATAAGCTATTTATTTGAGACCAAATTGAATTCCAAAAATTCATAATGCAGGGACAATGAAACAATTTAATTTTTTTATTTTTTTTCTTAGCTATTTCTGGGCAAGAATCCAAAGCTCTACCCGGTATGTTTAATACATAGTTTGCTCACTTAATTTTTAAAGGATTTTCCTGAACTTAAGAAGATACCGTTAAAATCTATTTTGGAAGATCAGAGCAATGCCTGTCTAAAGAGGGCTGAAAAGTTGCTGAATAACTTTCTGCAGGTAAGAGGAACCCAGCTCATATATACTGGACAGTCACACCTTGGATAGCGAGTAATGTGGTTTGCGAGTGTTTTGCAAGACAAGCTACACATTTTATTAAGGGCTCCTTTCACGTGTTAGGGCCTTAACGCGCGGAATAGTGCGCACTAGCCACTACCGCCTCCACTAGCACACCTTCGTAAAAGGAGCCCTAAATTTAACTCAATAAACGAGCGTTGTCTTGCAGTACGAGCACGTATAATTGCATCACATCTTCAGAACCCACAGTTCAAGCGCACACATCTTACGCTGAGCGCGGCTGAACGTAATAAAAGCATCACGCCCAATTTACCCACAGTTCAAGCACGCACTACATACGCGCATCTTACGCCAAGCAGGGCTGAACCATTGCTCAAGCTCTCACAGATACAGTATTTTGTATTAAAGAAATTGTCTGAGTTTCCATTATTTCCTATGGGGAAATTCGCTTTGATATATGAGTGCTTTGGATTACGAGCATGCTTCCGGAATGAATTATGCTCGCAAACCAAGGTTTGACTGTATATATAAAAGAAAGAGCAGCAAGAAAGTGTTAAATGATTGTATCTTTGGCTGTGATGTGCTTCAGGTATGTTTGACATATGTTTGGTCAGTTCATGTCCTTGACTCTTGATTGATCTTGATTACACCCTTTAAATCCACCCAAACCCTCCCACATACCCAGTGGCGTACCTAGGGTATGTGGCATCCGGGGCCCATCATTTTTTGACACCCCCCCCCCCATGTAAAAAAATATTTTTTGTAATGACCATGAAACGGAATAAATGGTCAGAATAGAAACAGGCAGTGAAAATTTTCTTATATTCCAAACATAACATAACATAAATTATGTCTGAATTGTCATGACATCAGAAGTACATATGGAGTAGTTGCAGGTGATGCTTGGGACAGTTCTGATTGTGTTAGTTCGGTTTTATGTGTTTTTTTAATAGAAGGGTTTTTATTTCTTTTTGAAGGTTTTGCAGTCTGTGGTCGATGTCAATTGGTTGTAGAGTTGGGGGTCGAGTGTTGCAGCTCGAATGGCTAGGAGGTTGTCGAACAGTTTTTTTCTTTTGACGTTTTTGGTTGGAGGGTGTGTGAATGGTGCGTGAGTTCTCCTATGTCTGTTTGAAGTGGATTGAATTATTTAGCTGAAGAAATTAGTTACCCCCTCATCCCACACACATTAATTCTCTTCCATTTTTGTTCCCATTATAAAAAACACTGATAAGTTCCCAGAAAAAATATATATTAAAATAAGAAGTGAAAACAAAGGCCCCTACAGATGAGAACATAATATAAGAATAGCCTAACTGGGTCAGACCAATGGTCCATCATGCCCAGTAGCCCATTCTCATGGTAGCCAATCCAGGACACTAATACCTGGTCAAAACACAAAGAGTAGCAACATTCCATGCTACCGATCCAGGGCAAGCAGACACTTCCCCCATGTCTTAATAACAGATTATGGACTTTTCCTCCAGGAATTTGTCCAAATCTTTCTTAAAACCAGCTACACTATCTGCTTTTACCATAACTTCTGGCCACTTCATTTTTAAGTTTAGATCTTTCCTTTCAAACAGAGACCTTGCTAGATGTCAAATACAGCACAAGGTAACTTCACATGGACTTAGCTGTGCAGGAAATGTGAATCTCCTCAAACACCCACCATATAGTGCAAAAATGTGCAAAGGTCTGTTTTTTTCTTTCGATCACTACATAGCCTAATGCCACACAAGCAGCGCTGTTACAAACATATTCTGTAGGTCAATGCTAAGGATAACAAAGTTTCCTTCCTTGGACCAGAAGGAGATACTGATAAACCACTGGAAGAGATCCCAAAACAACACCCAAAGACCCACTCAGTGTGTGAACCAGTTGAGTGGAGTGGACTAACTGGGGGGTGGAAATGGGCCCGGAGTTTGCTCAGCAGAATTTCCCAGACCACCTCTTCCTCTCAACACATTGACACGCTGCCACCACCACCACTACCACTAGGAACACCTCACTGGGTAGGCCAGCTATGCTATAAACTTTATAAAACACGTTATTATATTTTCTTATAAAGCACATATTTTAACTGAACTCTCTGACATCCTCAGCCTTTCCATTCACAAAAATAGAAGGAAGAAAAGTTCCCATTTCCTGCTGTCTCATGTCCCCGGCCTATACAATATTTTTTTTCTGCAGACCCTTCAAAAGTCTGACCAAATCCTCGCTTCACTTGCATTATAAAGTACTGAGGATGCAATCTCTACCCAATCCCAGGTCCTAAAGTCTAAGACAGTAGCGCAAACTAATGCTGCCAGATTCAGGAAAAAAAATTTTGATTCGTTTCAGCCTATTGAATTGGTTTTTCAATTCAATTTTCCTGCCCAGTTGGGTGATTTTTTTCAAAACTCCTGGTGGGTTTTATAGCTTTTTCACCCCCTTTGGCTTCTCCTAACCACACTGGCGCTGTGGTGTAAATAAAATAAAGAAACAAAAAGGACTTTTCCTCTCTCCGTTAAATCCTAGCTCACGTTTGCAGTCCAACACCAGCTCTGGAAGGATACACATTTCAAATCTGACATATTATAATCACAAAACAGAAAATAAAATTAATTTTTCTACCTTTTGTTGTCTGGTTATATTTCAAATCTTGTTGGTCCAAGGCTCTGGTTTTCTTCTGATAACTTGCTTGCCAGGGTCTCCTTCTTTCTTCTTTCTGCATGCTAACCATCCATCTGCCAACTCTGTCCTCCCTTTCCATTTCCCTTCCCTCCCCAGGAAGTCTGGTATCTTTCCTTTTTTTCATCTCCCTCCACAGATCCACCTTTTCTTAACTACCCCTTCATCCGGCATCTCTCCCTCCTTCCCCACCACCCCAGAGTTCACCATCTCTCCCTTTCTTTTCCCAATTACCCTCCTATCCAGTATCTCTATCACTCCTCCACACCATCCCTTGTGTCCAATTTCCCTCCCTTTCTGTTCCTTCCCTCCCTAAATCCCATGGTCCATCATCTCTCTCCCTCTCCTCTATTTTCAGACCCATTATTTCTTCCTCCCCCCCAAAGTTTGGCATATGCACGTCTCTTTGAACACCCCCTTCCCTCCGTGTACTTCTAAACCAGGGTCCCCCCCCCAAAGGCCTGTCCCCCCTTAAAGGCCTGCACCCCCCTTGAAGGCCTGTCCCACCCCCTTGTAGGCCTGTCCCACCACCTTGTAGGCCTGTCCCCCCCTTGAAGGCCTGTCCCCCCCCTTGAAGGTCTGCACCCCCCCTGAAGGACTGCACCCCCCTTGAAGGCCTGTTCCACCCCCTTGTAGGCCTGTCCCCCCCTTGAAGGGCTGCCTGCCTGTCCCCCCCTTTAAGGCCTGTCTCCCCCTTGAAGGCATGCACCCCCTTGAAGGTCTGCACCCCCCGAAGTCCTGCACCCCCCCCGAAGGCCTGCACCCCCACTGAAGGCCTGCATCCCCCCTTGAAGGCCTGTCCCCCCCTTGTAGGCCTGTCCCACCCCCTTGTAGACCTGTCCCCCCCTTGAAGGATGCCTGCCCCCCCCCTTGAAGGCCTGCCTGTCCCCCCTTAAAGGCCTGTCCCCCCCTTGAAGGCCTGTCCCCCCCTTGAAGGCCTGCACCCCCTTGAAGGTCTGCACCCCCCGAAGTCCTGCACCCCCCCCGAAGGCCTGCACCCCCCCTGAAGGCCTGCATCCCCCCCCGAAGGCCTGTCCCACCCCCTTGTAGACCTGTCCCCCCCCTTGAAGGCTGCCTGCTCCCCCCTTGAAGGCCTGTCCCTCCCCCTTGAAGGTCTGCACCCCCCCGAATGCCTGTCCCCCCCCTTGAAGGCCTGCCTCCCCCCTTGAAGGCCTGCCTGTCCCCCCCCCTTGAAGGCCTGTCCCCCCTTGAAGGCCTGCCTGCCTGCCTGTCACCCCCCTCCCCCTTGAAAGCCTGCCTGCCTGCCTGCCCGCCCGCCCCACCCCGAAGGACCCGCTCGCCCCCCTGGCCTCCCCGCACCACCTATGAAGCAGCACTACCTATGCTCCCGGCCTTGCCGTTCAGTCCCCCCCCCCACCACCCCCGAAGGACCGTTCGCCCCACTGACCTTCCTGCGCTGCTTAGGCGCTGCTTCCTGTGCCGCAGTCTCGCCCCTCCTTTGACATCAGAGGAGGGGTGGGACCGCGGCGCAGGAAGCAGCGCCCAAGCAGTTCAGGGATCGCTGACGCTGCGGGCTGCTTCACAGGTGGTGCAGGAAGGTCAGTGGGGCAAGCGGTCCTTCGGGGGTGGGGGGGGACTGAACGGCAAGGCCTGGAGCACCCCCTCAGGGCTGGCACCCGGGGCAGACCGCCCCTCCCGCCCCCCCCTTGGTACGCCACTGCACATACCCACCCTTACCCCCATATTAATAATAGTAAAAACTTGGAAACACGCATTTGAAATCAAGTGAAAAAGAACTCTCTACAGGCAAAGCAAAATTAAAACAACGGAAATAAGCACCATAATTATATAAAACAAAACAGAATTATATATTCCTAAAGCAAAGTTTAAATAGATAATCACCACAACCCAATGTGAAAGAAATCAATTTGTCTAAAAATAAAATATCCATATGTCATTTCATAAAATCACAAGTTATCATAACATTTGAAAATAAATTATATCCATTTTTTATTTTTCCTCCTTTTAACACTAATTAATTATATATTTATTAAATTAGAATAATGAATAGATATAAATTCAAAATCAATATCAAAACAAATAAAAATGAAAAATAATTCACAATAAAGAATATCATACAATAACATACAATTGGAAACAATATGACAGGTTAAATTACAATTTCTGGTGGAATTCTGTATGTCATATATACAAAATGGAACTCACCATTGCAACGCAAAAAGGTTATGTGAGTAAATTTCAGAAAGTCTGGGGACCGTTAACAGATTTTTGTAATGAATGATTAACTTTTCCCATGATAAGATATTTGATTAGAGGGGAAAGGGGTGGGATTTTATTTCTGATTATTACATAATATATCAATATTTGAATGAATTTCATAATAAAGTTGATTTTATGTATTATTGAATTGGGAGGGAGGGAGGGATGGGGGATTATTATATTCAATAAAAATGAAATAAATTTAGATTTCTTACATAATATTTTAACTTTATATAATACTAATTTTCTAATGAAATGTTAAATTTGATGCTAATATGTGAGTTAACCAAGTGTGTATATTTAAGTTTTTTATGAGTTTATTTGATACACTTGTTGTAACATACGAAAATGAATAAAGAATTATAAACCAAAAACAAATAAAAATGAAAAATAATTCACAATAAAGAATATCCCTTCCTATCAATGAAAGAAGAAAGAAAGAATATAGATCAATTGAACTATATATTCCTTATTCCTACTAAAATTAATGCTATACCTTTGAAGATTCCCCAAAAATCTGCAATATTTTATATAAAATACCAATAGCTAGTTAGATATATATCTTTATATCCATTCTTGTCTACCTTTAAAACATTAATTAATTGAATATATTCAATATTTAAGCATAAAATCACAGGAATTTAATATATCTGTAAGAATCTTTCCTCGATGTGAATTAACATAAATATTATTAACCTGAAATTTGATGCAAATCAATTAAAAACATCACTTTAATACATCTTAGACTACATTAAAGGAGTCTTTAAGAAATATTTATCCTCAAAAATAAAAAATTAATGTATCAATGCAATTCCAACTATTAAATTATTTCATCTTTAAATAATAGCTTTTAGTTGGGAAAGACATATATCCATAAGCTAAATTTTCAATATTAAATTCTGAGAAACCAATAAAATATTTTTACATCACATAACATCCTATCTTAGAAGAACCCTGGAAAGAAGAACCCTGGAAAGAAGATCCTTCCCTTCAAGTGAAAACCCAAGAGCACAGATGAAGCCAATAACAGTAAATGAGTCTGCATTAGAGTTTCTTCGATGATAGCTGTAAACTTTTTGCAGAATCAGACCAAACTCTCCTCATCCCACTCAAAACGATGACATAGCGTTGTCTTCGGCAATTCCTAGCACTCTTCTTGTAGCTCCTCCCCTATTAAACGAAGGAGTAGGAAGTAGGCTAATGTCAACGTCAGCAACGGAAACATCTGCCCCAATCGACTTCTCAGAACGATCAAAGAGCCAAAACAGGATGTGTTTCCGGAGCGACATCAAATCTTTGCTCACCATGGAGCAAAGGCTGGCCATAGAAAAGGCTCCATTTCCCCTCCTCTTCATTTCCTCCAGAGAGACAGGTAATAAGAGAGGCTGCCCGCATCTAAATTGCAATTTACCATGGTCCACGAGCCCAGTAGAATTTCACACCCAAGAATAATGATGTAATACATTCCATATTCCAATTCCATAGAATGTAATTTCTTCAGTTCACCATGCGCCATAGCAACCATCTAATTAGTATAAAACTCGAGCATTTTGTGAAGATTTAAAACAAGTTCCATCTGTTAGTTCCTAGATTCAAACCGTTAATACAGTTACATCAAATAAAGAACCATCTTTCGAGTCTTTCAAATTTAAAATAGAAAACAAAAAAAAAAATCAGAGCTTTGTTCATAAAAACATAAAATATTATAAAAATAATTAAAAGGTATGACATTAGAGTCCCTTTTAAATTCACCTCTAGGAAATCATCGGTTGTTCACATGTATCCAAGAAGGCCTTTAATTTCTCCGGATCCTCAAAGCTCATAGTCTTGTTAGCATAAGTAACTTTCATTATAGCCAGATATAACAAGCCGTATCTTGCTCCCAAACTTCTCATTTGTGGCCTCAAATCCAATAACTTTTTCCTTTTTTCCACAGTGACCTTAGCAAAATCAGGCAAAATATGAATCTTTGAATCCTGACATTTTAAATTTCTATTTTCTTTAGCAAGCCTAATTATTTCCATGACCTGCTGATGCCTTAGAAGTTTAAAATAATTGGACGTGGTCCCTGTGAACTCGCAAATCTTTTTGAAGGGATCCTGTGAGCTCTTTCTATTTCTAGAGGATATTTTGACTTCTAAGGCAGGATCTTCGGTAGAAAATTTTCCAGGAAGGAGATTGTATCTTTTTTTTCAATTCCCTCCGGGATCCCAATAATATGTAAATTGTTCCTTTTTCCTCTATTAATCACATCTTCAAGCTCCCTTGACATCGCATCCACTTTTGCCCTATATGATTTACAAGTCTGAATTTCAAATTCATTTGCAGCAATTCTCTGGTCCATATTTTCAAACTTAAGATCCAGATTATCCAATCGTTTAGTAAGATCTTGTAGTTTTAAGGAGTTGTCAGTGACAATTTCTTTAATTATTTTCAGCTCTGCAAAAATGTCACCGTTGTTTTCCTTTGGCAACGGCACTTTAGACGGTGTCATCGGCTCAATCTTTGATCTTTTTGCACTTCCCGCACTAGTGCCAGCCATCTCGTTTTTCAACTACTTATTCGTTGCCATTTACACAACAGACTCCTCTATTTTGATAAAGATACCAACAGATTAAATAGCCTATAAACAGCTTTCAAAACCCTGTAATTGAGCTCAGTCTTCACCCAACCATCCCACTGTGACTCCAAGCCACGCCCAGCCTGCAAATTTTAGAAATGACTGCAGACAGTGCAAGAATGGGGCAGCTGTTGGATTTCATCCTACTATGTTGTTGGTTTTTTTATATATAACTAGTATTTTAGCCCGTTACATTAACGGGTGCTAGAATATATGTCTGACTGTCTTTATTTCTGTCTCTCTCTTCCTCCCGCTGTCTTTCTTTCTGTCTGTCTCTGTCCCTGGCCCCCTTTGTCTGTCTGTCTTTCTGTGTATCTCCCTGCCCCTGTGTCTTTCTTCTTTTCTTTCTGTCTCCCTTCCTCCCTCTGTCTGTCTGTCCAAAGCAGCATTCCCTCCCCCTCCATTTCCCTCCCCCCACACCACTTCCCTGTGCAGCAGCATTAGCATTTCCTCTCCCCCCTTTCCCTTCCCGCGGTCCCCACTACGAACCTGGCGATTCCAGCGTGTGCAGCAGTCTTCACATGCTGCTTCGGGTCCTTTTACTGCCCTGATTTACTCTGACACGTCCCTGATAACATCATCAGAGACGCGGCAGAGCAAATCAGGGCAGTAGAAGGGCCTGAAGCAGCGTGTGAAGACTGCTGCACACGCTGGAATCGCCAGGTTCGTAGTCGGGTCCGCGGGAAGGGAAGGGAAGGGTGGGGCGGCAAAGAACTCGGGTCCCGGGCGGCGGGGTCATCGCAAGAGCTGGTTCGGAAAGTTGCTGGACTCCTCTCAGCTCCGTTTTTCGGTTCGTCCTGGGGGGGGCAGGAGGCGCTCTTTGTGCCTCAGTCCCAGCTTGTGGAGGCGATCGTCGGCTGGCTGGGAGCGGGCTTGTGGAGGCGATCATCGGCTGGTGACGTACAACATGCATGCGCACTCTCGCCTAGCGCGACAGATCAGATCTCAGGGAACGCACAGCGAGAGTGCGCATGCGTGGCTAGCATTTTATTATTATAGATTGTTTATTCATTTTAACACTCACAATAAGTGAAACAGTATATAACAGTGTTCTTCAACCACCGGTCCACGGTGCGATCGATGCAGCGTTATCTTTGAGCCAGCTCTCTCTTCCTAACTGATTCAGTGCACAAAGCCATGGGCAGCGGCTCCTACGGGCATCCTGCGCCTGAACCGGAAGCCTTCTCTCTGACATTGCAACATCAGAGGGAAGGCTTCCAGATGAGGCAAGGAACGTGCAAGATGCAATTAGTACTATTATGGGGGCGGGGTCTGGGGTGGACATTGGGTAGAGATGGGCGGGGTCTGGCCCATGACTTAGCCCAGTGTTCTTCAACAGCCGGTCCACAGACCGATGCCAGTCCACAGAATAATTTTTTTATTTCTGATGGTCCATAGGTATAAAAAGGTTGAAAAACACTGGTATATATCCATACATCACTTAATATTATACAAAACTCAATTTCAAATTCCATATCCCTCCCCTTCCCTATTCAATTACATTCAACTCAAGACAAATATATAATAACCTCCCCCCACCCCCCTCCCCACATTGTTACTCTCAAAGAAAACCAAGAAATCCCCACCCCCCTTCTTGGACGTGCATATTTAAGGGGAAAAACTTGATAGTCAATCATTACAGTATTTTGTTAATGGCTCCCAAATATCCTGAAATTTCATAATGCCCCCCCTTTGTATGGCAATTACCCTTTCCATTTTAAATATGTGACATAATGAATTCCACCAAAAACTCATTTAAGCGATCCCAATTTTTCAAATTTTTCATTATATGTTGTATGGCAACCCCTGCCATAATGAGTAATAATTTATTATTATTAGGTGAAATTTGACTCTTAGCTCTCATTGTTGTTCCGAATAACACAGTATCATAAGTTAATGCAACCTATTATTTTTATTTTGTACGTATATACTGCTCTTCGATTCAAACATCGGGACTCCTTTTACTAAGCTGCATTATCTTTTTTAGCACACGCATTTTAGCGCGCTAAACCCATGCTACACGACTAGAACTAACGCTAGCTCAATGCTGGCGTTAGCGTCTAATGCGCGCTATTCCACGCGTTAATGCCCTAACACGGCTTAGTAATAGGAGCCCTCAGTGCAGTGTACATCAATTAAAAAAGGAAAAGAACACCAAATAATCATGATACAAGGATAAGAAGAAAAAGAAAGAATAAATAAATAAAATTAATAAAAAACATTTAGTTGCTGTATTGAGAGGTGCTTAATTGAAAATTAAAACCAAATCATAAAAGAAATTAAAAACATGCTTAATCTAGAAAAAAAACCAACAACTAAGAGGGAAATGCCAATCCAAATAAATAAGGCCCCAATTCACTAAAGTCAGCAATCGGCGCTAAATCTGTTTTCACAGGGCAATCGCTGCTAACCGACCCGATTCACAAAACGGCCCACCATGTATTTTCCTCCTCGATCGCCCATTTTCCGATCATGCCATGCAAATTTGTAAAACCCTCTGTAAAATAGCCAAGCGATTGATTCACTAACATTTGCTTGACTATTTTGCATTGGGTTTTACGATCCTAAAACCTGACTGCTGTAGACCTGTCGGTAAGTATGTTAACTTCCGTGCAAATCATTTGCATGCAAACTTGATAGTGAATCAATCGCTGTTTGAAAATCAGCCAGAGAATCGGCCAACAGCGATTGAGTTGCTATCTTTAGTGAATCTGGGCCTAAGCTTTTAGCTTGGCTTTGAATGTAATACAAAGAAGTTCACCACAAAGTTCATTAGGAAGTGAGTTCTGCAAGAAAGGTACTGGTACAAAAAATGCAGAATTTTGAGTTGACTTAAGTTTAACCAGGTGAATTGATGGCACTGTTAATCTCATCGAGGTCTGTCAGAGACAGAAACTACAAGTTGCACGGACACGGACCTCAGATTTTTAAGGCCGTGCGGGTTTAGATCCGCGAGGTCCGTGTTTTACCCCTTCCCACCAGTTACTCCCAATACACATCTGATTGATTTATTTATGCATGCTTGATATACCACCATTAGTTCCTAGATTCAGCATAGCAGCTTAAATAAAAAAATAAAGAGAGAAATGGAGGGAGAGAAAAGATGGTATAGGGGAGAAGAGAACAGAAAAGCAAAGAAGGGTGGAATAGTGAGATGTTAAAATATAATATGATGGACAATAGCCATACAGCAGGGGAATTTTAGAAAATTTCAGGAGATTTGGGAGCCATTAACAAAATATTGTAATGATTGAATATGATATTTCCCCTTAAAAATGCACATCCAGGGTGGGGGGAGGTGTTTTTTTTTATTTGAATATTAAATAAGATATATAGGAATGGGGCTTATGGTAGGTTTTCTTGAATTTAAAGAATGTAATTGATTAGGGGGGAGGGGGATAAATTCTGATATGGATTTTAACAGAATATTAAGTGTTGTATTGGAGTTTAAAATGCTATAAATGCTGTTACACTTATTGTAAGTTTAAAAAAAAAATGAATTGGAAAAAATATATATATATAATATGATGCCTTTTATTGGAATATATTTGACTAGAAATTGTCAGCAACATTCTTTACTGAGTTAAACAAAACATGAGGTCACGACAAAGGATGTTGTTGCCTGAAGATACAAGTGATTCATAGATTACAATAGAAGTGTCAAAGGCGGGAGAAAGGAAGTGTATCTGTGTGCAGTGGTTAGGGAGGAGAGGGTTAGCAGAGTGGTGAAAAGGCAATTGTTACTGATTACAACAATATTTTTCCTCTGTAGGTACTAGTGAAGCTTATCCAAGCAAGCCAGAACATGGATGCCTGCCTTTTTTTCATCCCTCTTGAGGGGCCAGACGAAGACTGGGATGATTTGACAGATGTGTTCTATGAGCTGCTGAATCTGGTGTCGGAAGATGACTTGAGCATCAAAGTAAAGCCTGCAAGTCAATTGCTTTATTCAACTGCCCGTCTGTAGTGCGCTTTTCTAGTTGAAATAGTGCCTGAAGGACAACGAAGCCCTTTTCAGTTTACAAATAATGTTTCTTTTTTTTTTTTCAAAATCTTTATTCCTTTTTTCATATACATCAAGTGTACAATAAATATAGCTCATCATATTACACTATCACTTGAAATTTCAAAATAAAATATTTCAACATAAATTTTTCCCCACCCCCATTCATATCTATATATATATGTTATACTTCCTATGTGTATTATTCAATTAAAATATTCAAATATTTATTTACATTATTATATCCCCCCCTCCCACTCCTTCAAATTGTCACATAAGGAAAAAGAATAATAAATAATAATTAACCTTAATCATTATAATAATCTATTACTGGCCTCCACACATCCTGGAACCTTTTAAAACATCCATTTTGCACTGCAAGTAGTCTTTCCATTTTATACAGGTGACAAACTGAATTCCACCAAAAACTGTAGTTTAATCTAGTACAATTTTTCCAATTAAACGTTATTTGCTGGATCCCCACACCAGTAAGAATCATCAGAAGCTTGTTATTTGCTGCAGATATTTGGCATTTAGCTCTCATACACATACCAAAAATAACATTATCATAGGACAATGCCACATGATTTTCCATTATTAGGTTGACTTGATCCCAGATCGATAGCCAAAATGCCTGAATATATGGACAATAAATAATGTTTCAATAAAAGAGACTAATGTAATGAAGTATGAGCTAAAGATGTGTGCACATTTTATTCTGTTCATATTAGCAAATGAATGAATTTCTGATACAATAGTTAAAATGTTAGTGCACAGAGTGCAAAATACATGGAAAACAAACATGCAAAATATGCAATAAGGCTAGTCTTTTTACATCAATTAGGTGCACTAAAATTATAGTAAAGTTTATGTACATTTGATATGCTGCTGTTTCTTACCAGATCTAAACAATTTACAATAGATAAAGCACAGTTACTTGCTGTAACTAAAGTCAGAAAGCCCTGAGAGCGAGAAGGCATGAAAAGTTAAGAGATTGTTAAACACGTCTTCTTAGCTCTGTGAAAACGAAAAAACTGAGGGACCATGTGCCCTACGTCAGGCGGGAAGGCACTCGCACATGCGCGGTTCGGGCTATGACGAACTTTCTAAAGTCTTAAAGTGGCGATGCACTTTTAAAGTGGTTCAAGAAGGGATTGGACAATTTTCTGAAGGAAAAGGGGATAGAGGGGTATAGATAGAGGACTACTACACAGGTCCTGGACCTGTTGGGTCGCCACGCGAACGGACTGCTGGGCACGATGGACCTCTGGTCTGAACCAGCAGAGGTGGTACTTATGGTCCATACCGGGGCTCTGTCAGTGATGTCACCCATAAGTGAGAATATCTCCCTGCTGTCTCTGGAATAAAATAAGTGTACATCAAAGGGCTAGAAACAGGAACCCCACTGTAACCCATTAAATGTATATTATAGGGATCATAATAAAAAAAAAGTACAGAAAGTGGCCTAAGTCAGTACTTGGACGATCAAAAAGACAGATCATCCAATAATCAAAGCTGCTTTTAGACGTATCTAAAACCAGCTTAGGCCTTTACCCTGCCTCTGTACGCCTAGAGCAAAAAGGGGTGTTTTTGGAGAAGTGGAAAGAGCGGAAGGTGGGCCGACCTAGACTTAGTCATCTGGCAGCCATAACCAAAAAGGTTTGACAGGTTGCAAGACAGAACTTGTACTTTTGACTTAGACCAAGTCAAAACAGGTAAAAGTTCTGAATAGGGGCCGCTGAGCTGATCGCAGCTGCTGTGATCAGCTCAGCAGCCCAGGCAACCTGTGTCGTTCCCCCCCCAAGTAATGATTGCGGCAGGAGAGATGCCTAAACTCTCCTGCCACGATCCCCCCCCACCCCCCGAACCTCGCAATCACCGGCAGGAGAGATGCCCAAGTGACATGGAGGGAAGCTCACCTTACCAGGCAGTCAGGGGCCCCTTGTAGTTGTGGGGCCCAGGGCTACTGCCTTGTTTATCCCCCCTAACACCCTATTGTTGTGGATCCTATTGTCCCAATGGTCAGTCTGTCCCTGCTCTGAAGGCTTTAAAATTTTCTGATGTGTTTACTGTAGCTAGGTGCAAGATAAACACAGATGAAAAATATATGTTTGTTCAACTAATTAAAGAGCAACTGTGTTAAGTAAAGAGCAGCAAAGCTAAGTAAACAAGCTACTGTTTATTTGAACTAACTGATGTGGCCCACCAAAAATTGGCTGGCTAGCTACAATACTGCTTAGCCCGCAGAAGCACCAGTTAATTTTATTCCATCTCTGATCCAGGAATTACATTTGTAGATTAAATAAATGTGAGTTGAGCCTTCGGGGTTTTAATGTATTTCCCTGAAACTTTTAGTTAACCTGAACCTGTTCTGGGCTTATTGGGGAGAACAGGATGTAAAACTAACTAACAAACTAAATAAATAGTTGAACACACATTTCAGCAAATAAAGTTTAAATCACAAAAATATTCTTTATTTTATTTTATTTTTTTTATTCTTTATTCCATTTTTTTATTTTTTTATATATTTCTTTATTCATTTTTAAAATATGAAAACAAGTGTACAATAAATCAAATCATAATATACATTTTCACTTGAAATTTTACAGTCATCTTATACTATAAATTACCTCCCATCCCTCCCTTTCCAAATATACTTGTAATTACCTATCACATTTTTCATAAAACCCATATTCCTTTTTAATCATTCAACAAGTCTACAAGAAAAATCATACATAGGCTCAAAAACAACACTTGATAAATCCATCAAGACAATAACAATTTTTTTTGATTGAATAATATACACTTGTTGTAAGATGTGAAAATGAATAAAGATTTTTTTTAAAAAAGGCCTATTTTTTTTAATCTTTATTCATTTTCACATCTTACAAGTGTATATTATTCAATCAAAAAAACTTTTACAAATCACTTTTGACAATCTTACTTATAATCATTAAAGTATAAAATAATCCCTCCCCACCCACCCCATCCACTAATAATAAATCAATTAATAAACATCATATATCCCAATCCCACCCTACCTATATCTTATATAATAATAAGGTGTTTAAGGTGTCTGATCATTAGAATATGTAATCAATGGCCCCCAAATCTTTTTAAAATTGTGATATGTTCCTTGCTGTATAGCAAGCACTCTCTCCATCTTATAAATATGACAAGCTGAATTCCACCAAAAGGTATAATTAAGTTTAGTATAATCCTTCCAGTTTCCAGTAATATGTTGAATGGCAACCCCTGTTAGTATTAGTAAAAGCTATGAGATTTAAGAGTCCAATTTCAGGGGGCGTGGTTTGGAGCGCGCACGAAATGGCGGCTTAACCGCGGCGCTCTGCGTATCCAGGCAACAGACGGAAAAAAATAAAACTTTCACTTTGTCGGATCGAAATAAAAATAACAAAAAACAACGTCGGAAATGGCAAGCATGAAGCAGGGAAAATCTGAAAAGCCTTCAACATCGGGTATATCTGCAAAAAGAACAAAAGTAACTCCCCTGTCACCATCGAATGTGCCGTTCCCGATGGAAGCTGAAGAGCTCGCTGAAAAGTCCGATATTATGACTGAGCTATTTAAAATAAAACTAATGCTGACTGAAAACTCTAATAAAATCTCTGAAGTTAAAGAAGAACTTCGTAACATGAAACAAGAGATTCAAACCGAAAGACAGAGAATGGCAGTGATGGAAGAAAAAATGGAGCAATTTGAATCCTTCACACAAGAATATGATAAAGATAAAAAAGAAGTAGCAGCTTTAAAAAATCAATTGGTGGATATGGAAAACCGAGGAAAAAGAAAGAACATCAGAATTTTAGGTCTGGCTGAAAATATTGAAGGGGGAGATCCTGTACAATTCTTGGAAAATCTTTTACCTAAACTGCTACAGCTCAATTCAAAATGGCCGTTAGAAATTGAAAGAGCCCACAGAATCCCCACAAGAAAGCCAGTAAACCAGGCTGCTCCAAGACCTTTGATATTCAAGGTATTAAGGTACCAACATGCTCAGGAAATATTAAAATTGGCAAAAGCAAATAAAAACTTAAATTATAAAGGATCAAAACTGATTTTAGTTCCTGACTTTGCTAAATATACTGCAAACATAAGAAAACAATTCCTCACATTTAGACAGCAGTTAAAAGAAAAAGGCTACATATATGGAATATATTATCCGTCCACTATGAGAATATCCAGTGGAAATAAATCCATATATTTTCAAGATCCTGCAAAACTAAAAGAATTTTTGACACAAGAAGAACCTATGTTTACATAAAAAAACAGAATAAAAGGAACAATTCAGCTGAAGAAAGAAGAAAGAAGAAAGAAGATGGAAAAAAAAAAAAAAGGAAAAAAAATAAAAGAAGATTATTAATAAAAAAAAAAAATAAGACATAAAAAATATTTACTAACTAATAAGATAATTTATTGATATATTGGATGCAATAATATAAAATGATTTTATCATATTAATTATTAATAAAATATTTGCATCCACATACATTAATACTAATGAAAAAAAAAAAAAAATTTTTTTAATTATTAAAATATAAATTAATTATAAAATTAAATTATTTATATAAAATATATATTTTAATCAGAATAGAGTTTATTCAATTATTTAAGCATATTAACTTATTATGATTAATGAACAATGAAAATGATTTACAATGAAGTTATTATTAATATTATTGAAAGAAATATTTGTTATATTGAGAATAAGACTTAAAAATGAAATATATTAATTTATTATAAAAACAATATTTTAATTCTATGTAAGAAGATTGCAATTTTATGAAATATATATAAGATAAGAATTTGATTTATTGAAGGGATTTATTAATGAAATAGGTCAACATTATAAAATTTATATTTTATTCAATTATTTAGTCATATTAAATTATTATGAAAAAATAAGGTATTGATTAATTGATTGGTAGATAATTAATAAAATAGGAATTCATTATAAAATTTATTTACTGATATAAAATGTATATTTTTATTCAAGTATTCATTCAAATTAATTCATTATGAAGATGATCTATGAAAATGATTGAAATGCATTTATTATTAATATTAATATTTTTATAAAAATGGGTATATTTAATTTAAATGATGATTAATAGATATATAGAAAATAAGAGCTATATTTGTAATATGTTTATTTATTAAGAGTATTATATTACATGTATGCATGATATTGAATTTAATTTTATGAATCAACTATATATATAATTCTTAATAATTTTATAAAATTTTATAGATTAAATGGATATAATTTTCAATTATATAAGGGTGGAAGTATAAAGAATGTATTGAATATAGAGATATGTTTTTAAATAATATAATGAATTATTAGTTGCCTGGTGATGGAGATTTAGGTTTTGCAAGACCAATGCGTGTTCCAGATCAGAATATGATAATGGGTGGGAGGGGAGGGAAAATAATAGGGGGGGATAGGGGATAAATTTTTATTGAATGTGCTAGGATCTAATCTTGTAAATTATCATAGAATATTGGTTAAAACATAATTATTAATTAGATGGATATAAAAATGTTTTCGCTGAATGTCAATGGTTTAAATCATCCTATTAAGAAGAAGAAATTATTATCGTTCCTTAAAAATCAAAATGCGGACATTTATTTTATTCAAGAGACACATCTTTCGGAAATTGAATCAAAAAAATTATCTGGAGGTTGGATTTCTAAATGTTTATTTGCACCGGCTTTAAAGAAAAAAGCTGGAGTGGCTGTTCTGATAAACAAAAAATGTAATGCAGATTTTAAATTAATTAATTATGATCCCTTAGGTAGATGGGTACATATCGAAATGGTTATGGGAAATACAACCCTGAATTTATTCAATTTATATGCTCCTAATACGAATCAAATTGAGTTTTTTAAACAAATTCAACAATTACTTTTACCACTGGCTACATCTAATTTAATAGTAGCAGGGGATTTCAATGCTGTAATGGATCCGATTTTGGATAAAAAACCAAGTAAAGTTATGAAATCATTAGGCTTAGATAATTTGATACTATCTTGTGATTTAGTAGATATATGGCGAATTCTTCATTTTAATGAACAGGAATTTTCTTTTTGTTCTCAGGTCCATAAATCCTTTTCACGAATTGATTATATATTTGTTTCTAATAATATAGCGCAGCGTGTATTAAAAGCAGTAATTGATCCCATTATAATTTCAGATCATGCTGGTGTGTGGATTAACCTTCAAAATTATGATGTTGAAAACTTTGATTTAATTTGGAGATTTAATAATGATTTACTAGCGGATTCAAAATTTCTTGAGGATTTTAAAATAAAAATGCAAGAATTCTTTCAAATTAATGAATCAGATACAATTAATGCTGAGATCTTATGGGATGCTTTTAAAGCAACTATGAGAGGAAATATTATTTCATATTCAACATTTATTAATAAACAAAAAAAAAAACAATTTCTTGAGATGGGAAAGCAAATTAAATTATTAGAAAATAAATTAATTGAGAAATGGGAAAATAATACATTACAAGAATTATTAAAATTAAAAGTTAAATATAATGAGATTTCTTCTCAAATTGTGAGGAAAGACATTTTCAATAAACAAGTACAATATTATGGAAATTCAAATAAAGCGGGGAAATTATTAGCAAATTATCTTAAAGTAAAGAAAAGAAAATCTAAGATTATTGCAATTAAAGATACACAAGGTAACACACATACCAACACAAAAGATATTATAACACAATTTCTTGATTTTTACAAAGAATTATACACTTCTAATTCTTATAAAAATAAAGAACAAGACGGATTAACTTTTTTAAATTCATTTATTGGACCTAATATTCCAGATCATATAAAAGGAAGTTTAGAAGAACCTATATCTTTAAAAGAATTAGAAACAGCATTGAAGTCTCTTAGAGTTGGATCCGCTCCTGGTGGAGATGGGTATACTGTTGAATTTTATAAATTTTTTCAAAATATCATATTACCACTTTTTGTTAAATTTGTATCAATATCAAATAAAGAATGAAAATATTTCTGGTACTATGGCAGAATCGATAATTATAGTCTTACCAAAACCAAACAAAGATCCTACTCTGGTTTCAAATTACAGGCCTATTTCATTATTGAATGTGGATAATAAATTAATGGCTAAAGTATTAGCATTAAGATTGGCAAAAGCTCTTCCTTACATTATTGATGTACATCAAACAGGATTTATTGCTAAAAGACATTCATCAAATAATACTAGATTAGCATTCCACTCATTAAATTTAGCAAAAAATATAAATGATCCAGCTTTTTTAATATCTTTAGATGCAGAAAAAGCCTTTGATAGAGTGGAATGGAATTTTATATACCAAGCTTTACAATGGTTTGGTATAGGATCCGGTTTTATTAAAATGATTCAGACATTGTATAGCTCTCCTGGAGCAAGATTATATATTAACAATAATTTATCAAATAGATTTAACTTGCATAGGGGAGTTAGACAAGGATGCCCTCTGTCTCCTTTACTTTTTGATATTGTCCTAGAACCTTTATTAATTGCAATAAACAAAACTAAGGAGATAAAGGGAATATCATTTAACAGTTTTGAATTTAAATTATCTGCATATGCAGATGATATATTATTATATTTAAGAGAACCGGAAACTACTATTCCATGTATACTTAATTTAATAGAAAAATATGGTACTTTTTCTGGATATAAAATTAATTGGAACAAATCTGAAATTCTCCCAATTAATGTTCATTGTACTAAAGGAATATTTGATCCATATTCATTTATTTGGAAAGAAGATGGAATTAAATACTTAGGAATTATGATCAAAAATACAATTGAAGATACAGTCAAAGAGAATGAAAAACTTTTATTAAAAAAAATAACAGAAATGTGTGAGCAATGGAATCCGTTACATCTTTCTTGGTGGGGAAGAATTCAAACAATTAAAATGATGGTATTGCCTGTGGTATGTTACCAAATGAGTATGATTCCAATATTTTTTCAGGGGTCTTTTTATAAAAAACTTAACAATATTCTTACAAAATTTGTTTGGTGTGGGAAAAGACCAAGAATCGCTTTAGTATCATTACAAAAACCAATTATGGAAGGGGGGGTAAATTTTCCAAATTTTTATAGGTATCATCAAGCCTATATTTTAAGACAGGGTATGTATTGGATCCTCCCAGATCTTTTAGAAAATGTACCAGATTGGCTGTATTTAGAATGGCGGCTCCTGTTCCCTTTATATCCAGAACAGTTAATAACTATAACAATGCCTAAAAGATATAAAGACCACAGAATTTTATTTGATACTTGGAAAACATTGAGATACATCAGTAATCTGTCATCAGAACCTATTGCTAAATCTCTAAATCAATCAATATGGGTAAGCTGATCTCGACCCCTCCATCCCTTCCAGCTATCGCCCAATAGCTAATATCCCTCTCCTGACCAAAATGCTGGAATCCATCATAGCCACCCAACTCTCATCCTATCTCGAGAGATTCTCCATTCTCCTACCCTACCAACATGGATTTAGACCCAACTACAGCACTGAATCCCTTCTAGCCTCTTTAATCTCAAAGGTCCAACAACTTCACTCCTCCAACAAATTTGCTGTCCTTCTCCAATTTGACCTCTCCGCAGCTTTCGACATTGTCCACCATGACATACTAATCCTCCAACTTTCTGAAATTGGCATAAATTCCACTGTCTTAGATTGGTTCTCAAAATTCTTACGGTCCCGTTCCTACCTCGTTAACATGAAGGGTTCCTCATCCTCCCCTTGGAAACCGATCTGTGGAGTCCCGCAGGGTTCACCTTTATCCCCGATTCTTTTCAATGTCTATATGTCCTCCCTGAAACTCCTCCAACTTTCCACCTCGGAGACACTTTACACCTACGCCGACGACATCCTCGTCCTTATTGAAACCGACTCTAACCTCACCAACCTCTCGGCTAACATCTCATCCTGTATAACAAGTCTACAATCCTGGGCCCTCACTGTTCAAATGAAACTAAATGAGGCCAAAACAAAACTACTTTGGCTCGGCCCAAAACTGGATCAGCTACCCTCCCACATCCCACTTTCCTCTGGCACCAATCTGCAGCTTGAGCACTCTAGCAAAGTTCTGGGAATCATCATTGACTCTACACTGTCCTTTAACGACCACATCAACTCCCTAGTAAAAAAATGCTTTTTCAATCTCCATATGCTAAGAAAAGTTAGATCCTGCTTCCACCAACAACATTTCGCCGTCCTTGTCCAATCCATCATTCTATCCCGACTCGATTACTGCAACTCCATCTTTCTAAGCCTAACAAAGAAAAATCTTCTCAGACTTCAGCGGATTCAGAACACCGCAGCTAAATTAATCTTCGCAAAAGGCAAATTTGACCACGTCTCCCCGCTTCTGTCTAAGCTTCACTGGCTCCCAGTCTTCCTCAGGGTTCGCTACAAATGCGCTTGTCTTACCTTCAAATCTCTTCACGGCATCCTCCCTCCCCTCTTCCCACTATCTTGGCTCTCAAGCACTCACTCCTCCAGATCCACTCAGAAATTCAAACTATCCTTCCCTTCTCTAATTGGCATCTCCCATACAGGAAAACACGGTACATCCCTCCTCTTCAGGATCACTGAGCTGTGGAACAGCTTTACGGCCCATCTTCGGAGTTCGACCTCCCTCCAACATTTCAGAAAACATCTGAAAACCTGGCTTTTCACCAAAATGTAACCACTCCCTCCCTCTCCACTATTCTATGTACCTCCTCCGTCCTTGTTCACTTTACCTCTCCCTCCTTCCATTGTAGTTCCTCTTCTTTATTTTTAATCCCTGTAAACCGTGTCGAGCTCCACTTCCGTGGAGATGACGCGGTATATAAACTTAAGGTTTAGTTTAGTTTTAGTTTAGTTTAAACTCCAGGATCAGAATTGGCGGATTTAAAATCGTCTGGAAACAATGGATAAATGCAGGAATACGAACATTGAATGATGTCATTTCAGAAGGTTCACTGCTTAGTTTTTCACAATTGCAAAATAAATTTGGATTAAATAAAACACAATATTTTAAATGGATGCAGTTGAAGCAGGCCATTCAGGTAGGGTTCCCTGAATGGAAAAATCTTAATAATCAATATAGTCTACAGGTTCTATGTTTCCAGACGGATTTTTTGGGTCACCAAGCCGCAAAATGGTACAAATTGATATACGGATTTTTAAATAAAAAAAAGAAAACAGGTCTTAGGGATATTTGGAGTATTGAGATTGGTCAGACAATTTCTGAGTCTCAATGGCCACGATTTTGGTCCTGGAGATTAAGATCTACAAGGTCAGCATCTATGAATCAAACATGGTTGTTCTTATTACATAGAGTGTTCTGGACCCCAACGCGCCTGCAAAAGATAGATAGTACTAGATCTAATAGATGCTGGCATTGTAAAATGGAAGTAGGGACGTTAGATCATTTAATTTTTTTCTGTCCCTGTGTAAACGCATTTTGGAATTCAATTTGGCCCCAAATTAATAAGTTACTAGAAAATTATGTTGGACTCTCATATGACACCATATTATTTGGCACTGCAATGAGAACTAAGAGTCCAATTTCAGCAAATAATAACAAGCTATTATTAATATTGACAGGAGTCGCCATGCAACAAATTACTCAAAACTGGAAAGATTACACCAAATTAAATTATACGTTTTGGTGGAATTCTGTCTGTCATATTTATAAAATGGAAAAAATATTAGCGTTACAACAAGGGAATCTTCTTAATTTCAAGAAAATTTGGCAACCATTGACCAATTATTCTAATGATTAGATTTCTTAGCACATTGATAAAAATTTTATATGAATGGGGTGGGATTTGATTAATAATTGGAAAAATGTTATATAAAAAAGGGATGGGAAATATATTTATATGTTAATGTATAATCTTTATCATAATATATTTTAAAACATATGACTTATTAATGATAGTATACTATATATGTAATAATTAATTATATTTAATATGATTCAGATGCTGTAAGAATGGAAAATCTATAAATAAATAAAAAAAAAAAAAAGAGTCCAATTTCAGCAAATACTAATAAGCTTTTACTAATACTAACACAAAAATGGACGCGAATGATGACGGTCGGGTGAAGGCGAAGCTCCGTACAAACAAGCTTATTTTGCGAAATTTACTACAAAAAAAATTAAATTCCCATGATCTTGATGTGATAAATTGAAATCTGCATCCTCAACAGAGACGGAGAGACGTTTGAATACGAAAAAATCAAAAGTGAAAGTGCCGTTTTTAAAGTCTGAGAAGCGAGGTGTAAAAGCAGGAGATTGACGGAGTTGAAAACTGCTGGTGAGCTAACTAACAACAAGCTTGAAAATTTCTCTTTATAAATAATAAATGAGGAGGCTGTGCCTGTCGTGCTGTGGAGATAAGCTGTTTTAAAATAGCTCTCCTCTGCCGGAGATGAAGTAAAGTATGCTATAAAACAACGGTTTTTTTTTTTTTTTACTATTTCCTTGCTGCCAAATTCAAAAAAATTGTGAATGACTAATATAATATAATATAATATAATATCATCTCCTCTCCTCTTCTGAAATTGAAAAGAGTCCGATATAAAAGATTGTTTTTTCTTGGGCTGTGAGAAAGATGACAGAATAAAAGACCAACGGTTTTTAACCTGGAAAAATAATATCGAGGAAACTGAGAGGCGCTGGAAACGGATAAAAACATATATATACATATATACATATATTTCAAAAATACTGGAAGGAATACTGCTCTCCTTAGTAGGGGCTGCGATTGGGCTCATAAGAGGAAAGCAAGGAAAAAAAAGGATTACTGAATTTTTTCAGCGCTGATGCAAAGTGTCAACAAAAAAAAAAAAGTGACTAACAGATTTAACAAAATAAATCTGTAAAAGATTAAACAGCAATATCTAAAAAATTAAGGAAAGAAAGGTTGCTAATTTGAAAGTTATTGCCTTCATAGCTGAGATAAGGCTTGAAGGAAGAGAAACAAAGAAAAGAACTACTGACATTTTTTTTTTACTCACAGCAATAGAACTTGAGAGAAATAACTGACAGTTGCTCTAAGAATATTGAAATAAAAGTTTTGAACCTGTTCTAATAAAAGATTGAGACAGATAATTAAGAAAGGAGAAAAGAAGAAAAAGGAAAAAGGCTGGAAAAAGAAAAATTTTTAAAAATATAGAAACAAATCCTGAAAGAAAACCACTCATCATAAATAGAATACTCAAAACAAAAAAGATAAGAGGAAAAATATTGAAACTGATACCAAGAGACAGTGAAGATAAGCTGTAATAAAGAGAAGAAAAGAATAACAGAAGATGACATCTAAAAAACAAAACAAAAATGATTCAGAAGCAAGTGGTTCCGGTATTAGTAGCAGCAATAAAAGATCAAAACCAGAGCCAAATAACACACCCTCAAAAGTTCCGTTGCCATCAGATGAAAACCCTGACGTCATGGAAGAATTGAGACAAATTAAAGAAATAGTATTAGACAGCAATAAAAAACTAAAAAAAGCAATTGAAGATGCTGCAATTCTCACCAAAAGAGTTGATATAGTTGAAAATAAAATAAATGATCTAGAAAACAATACAGAACAACTAAATACAGACATGAGAAAATCTAAAATAATATGGAAAGAAGTTGAAGAAATTAAAAGAGACTTGGAAGACAGCCGAAATAGAGAAAGAAGGAATAATTTAAGGATCATCGGGATTCCGGAAGGGGTAGAAAAAAATGACCCTATAACATTCCTGGAACAATTTCTACCTAAAATACTACCTTTAAAATTCAAATCTGCATTAGAAATAGAAAGAGCACACAGAATACCAACACAAAATAAAAACCTTCAATCAAGACCAAGAACTTTAATATTTAAACTTTTGAGACACCAACAAGCAGTAGAAATCTGCCAGCTAGCAAAGGAAAACAAAAACCTAAAATGTCAGGATGCAAGAATCCACATTGTTCCTGACTTTGCAAAAGAGACTGCACTATTAAGAAAACAATTCCTGGACATGAGACCCCAACTGCGAGCTCTAGGGGCTAGATATGGCCTTCTGTATCCAGCAGTAATGAAAATTACCATTGCTAACAAGACTCAAAATTTTTCAGATCCTACAAAACTTCAAGAGTTCCTCGATCAATGTGAACAGCCAATGTCCTCTTAAATAAGAACTTATTATCGAATAATATATTTGTGTTTATATTTATAATTATGTTTAAAATAATAAAACATGAAGATTAAATATGGAATACAAATGTAAAGTTCGATTCAGAAACAGATCTTTCAAATCCAACTAAAAGGAAATAGAAGAACATAGAACTGTGATTTAAACTACAGGAATATTCTAAACAACGAAATTGATTCCATGTCAAAAGGATCCAACATGCAGTCTTGCCATGCTGATGAGAGATAAGATATGAACGAACATGAGACAAATGAAGGATTAGATCAAAGACAAAGAAATGAAATGAATATAGATTGAAAATTGACTGAAATAGCAATGGACATGAAAAACTTGAGACGCAAAATAAGACAGGAGGTTTATGAAAATTGAGAATAATTTCCTGATATTACCGGAATGTCATTTGTTTGTTAAACCCTTTTTACAAAACCAAGATACGATTTGTGGCGACGACCAAGACAGTAACAGACACTCAGAGATGTTATTACCACAGCTTGCTCTGAAAAGAAAAGAAAAGGAATGCTCTTCTGGACATAATAGTTTCCTACTCTTTGATTTGATATTCTAAAATGTAACTAATAACTATTTTGAAGGGAAAAAGTTAAAGGTAATCTCCTAAAGGTTGGACTGAGGAGAAATCTGTTCATCCTTTGTGACTGCCTTCAAACATATACTTAAGCCTTAAAAATATAAGTTATAATATTTCAATTATAAATATATATCATTTTGAATTAATTCATATATAACTGAATAAGTGATATACATTGTTGTCATATGCAATAATTTCCTTAAAGAAAAGGGAAATAATATAATTTATACTTATTATTTAAAAATGAAAACATTTCTTGACACCACTTAGAACTTACTATTAGAAAACAATTACTTTATTATACAATACAAACCAAAACATAATAATAAAAAACTCAAAAAATAAATTATACATTGGGAATTTATAATGGAATAAAATAAATTAAAACATCTCTAAATGGAGAAATATAATTAAAAAAAAAATAAAAAAATAAAATAAAATAAAATAAAATAAATAATAATAGTAGTAAATAAAGTTATATATTTTAATAGCTTGTAGGAGTTATATACACCTAACCTCAAAATGCGTATCCAAGTGGTCATATTAAAATGGGGAGGGAAGGGAGGGAAGGGAGGGAAGGGAATGGGAAAATATAATGGAGAATGGGAAAAAAAAGAAAAAGTGTACATTCAAAAATATTTTAAATACTGGGGGAAAAAATTAAGAAAAACAATTCATATAATTTCAAGGAAAATATATCAAAAATACATAAATGGATCTTAAAATAATATCCTTAAATGTTAATGGTCTAAATCATATGATAAAAAGGAAAAAAGCTCTATTATTTTTAAAAAGGCAAAATGCGGATTTATGCTTTATACAAGAGACCCACCTCTCAAATATTGAATCTAGTAAACTACAAGGAGGTTGGGTCAAACATTGTTTTTTCTCACCAGCTACAAGGAAAAAAGCAGGTGTTGCTATTCTGGTAAATAAAAAATGTACTGCTACATTCAAATTAAAGGCAACAAATATTAATGGAAGATGGATAATTGTGGAAATGAATCTGGGAAATACTACCATGACGTTGATTAATATATACGCCCCTAATTCGAACCAAAATGAATTTTTTAAAACTCTTCAACAACTGATATTGCCACTGGCTACTTCAAATCTAATAGTAGCTGGGGATTTTAATGCTGTTATGGATCCTCTATTGGACAAAAACCCAAGTAGATATATGAAATCAATGGGATTAGATAATTTAATACAAACTTGTGATTTAATAGATATTTGGCGAATACTTCATTTTAATGGACGGGAATTTTCATTCTGTTCTCATGTTCACAATTCCTTTTCAAGAATAGATTATATTTTTATATCAAAACACCTAGCACATCAAGTAACAAAAGCTGCCATTGATCCAATTATTTTATCTGATCATGGTGGGGTATGGATTGAAATTAAGATCACAGATCAAAATACAAATAGACCAATATGGAAGTTTGATAATACATTGCTTGCTGATCCAATATTTTGTGAAAATTTTCAAATAAAAATGAAAGATTTTTTTCAAGTAAATGATAAAGATGAGATCTCTAGAGAAATATTATGGGATGCATTTAAAGCATCAATAAGAGGACAAATCATTTCTTATTCAGCTTATCTTAACAAACAAAATAAAAAACAATACTCTAATTTAGAAAAAGAAATTAAAAATTTAGAATTAAAACTAATAAAAAAATGGGAATATTCTATACAACAAAAACTGTTAAAACTCAAATGTAAATACAATGAAATATCATCAAAAATGATAAGAAAAGATTTATTTGCACAGCAGGCACTGTATTATGGAAACTCAAATAAGTCGGGAAGAATACTGGCAAATTATCTAAAAGTGAAAAAAAAGAAAACAAAAATAATTGCTATAAAAGATGAAAATGGCGAAACACTCACACAAATTGATCCAATCTTAAAACAATTTCTAAAATTCTATAAATCTCTTTATTCTTCCGAGACTTATTTAAATAAAGAAAAGGAAGGTTTAGAATTCTTAAATTTATTAGAGGGTCCAAAAGTTCCTGAACATATAAAACGAAGTATGGAAGAACCAATATCACTAAAAGAATTAGAAACAGCTTTGAAATCCCTTAGAGTTGGATCCGCTCCAGGTGGTGATGGATATACAGTTGAATTTTATAAAACATTTCAAAACTTTTTATTACCCTATTTATTAAATCTTATTCAATATCAACTTAATAAAGGTTGTACAAATGGCACTATGGCAGAATCATTAACAATAGTTTTACCAAAGCCAAATAAAGATCCCACTTTGGTATCGAACTATAGACCAATCTCTTTAATAAATGTAGATGGAAAATTATTAGCAAAAATCCTTGCGTTAAGATTGGCTAAAGCTCTCCCACATATTATAAGCATGTCTCAAACAGGATTTGTTGCTCAAAGACATTCATCTCATAACACTAGACTAGCATTCCATATGTTATACTTAACAAAGAAAATGAACGAGCCCACTTTTGCTGTATCTTTAGATGCAGAAAAGGCTTTTGATAGAATAGAATGGACATTTATGTATCAAGCAATGGAATGGTTTGGTATAGGTCCTGGATTCACACAAATGATACAAACATTATATAGCTCCCCTTCTGCTAGATTATACATTAATAATATGTTTTCAGAAAAATTCAATCTACAAAGAGGAGTTAGACAAGGTTGTCCTTTGTCTCCTTTACTGTTTGATATAGTTTTAGAACCCTTAATATTAGCAATCCAACAAATAAAGGAGATACAAGGTATACCTCATTCAGATAAAGAATATAAAATATCAGCTTATGCTGATGATTTATTATTATATTTGAGGAACCCAGAATCTACCATTCCACATTTACTTGAACTAATTGAAAAATTTGGAAAATTTTCAGGATATAAAATAAACTGGAACAAATCAGAAGTACTTCCATTAAATATACATTGTACAAAAGGTTTATTTAAATCATTCTCTTTTGTTTGGAAGGAGGATGCTATTAAATATCTTGGAATTTGGATTACAAAAAATATAGACGACACAATGAAAATTAATGAAAAAAATTTATTACAAAAAATAACAGAGATGTGTGAGCAATGGAACCCTTTACACTTATCTTGGTGGGGAAGAATACAAACTGTTAAAATGATGATATTACCTGTAGTCTGTTACCAAATGGGAATGATACCAATTTTCTTCCAAAATTCTTTTTATAAAAAATTAAATAAAATATTGACAAAGTTTATTTGGCTTGGGAAAAACCCCAGAGTTGCTTTAGTGTCATTACAAAGACCAATTGCGGAGGGAGGGGTAAATTTTCCCAACTTCTATAGGTATCATCAAGCCTATATTTTACGTCAAGGTATGTATTGGATCCTCCCAGAGCCCACTGTAAATATCCCAGAATGGTTTTGGCTAGAATGGAGACTTATGTTTCCATTACGTCTTAGTCATGTAGTTAGTATCAAAATGCCAAGGCTATACAAAGAACATAAAATATTCATGGATACATGGAAAACTTTAAGATATATAAGTAATCTAACTCCTATTCCAATTAGTAAATCAACAACTCAAACAATTTGGTTAAACCCCAAGATCAAAATAGGCGGTTTCAAAATAATCTGGAAAAACTGGATGACAGCAGGTATTCGTATTCTAGACGACATAATAAAAAATGGTAAAATGCTGGAGTTTTCACAATTGCAACATAAATTTGATCTTAATAAAACACAATATTTTAGATGGTTGCAATTGAAGCAATCCATTCAAGAAGGGTTCCCTGAATGGAAAAATCTTACTAATTATCACAGCTTGGAATTCTTGTGTTTCCAGATAAATTCAATAGGACATGAAGCTGCACAGTGGTATAAATTAATATCTGGATATATAAATAAAAAACCAAAAAATGGTCTTAGAGACATTTGGAGCATTGAGATAAAGCACCAAATTAGTGCATCTCAATGGCCACGACTTTGGTCTTGGAGGTTAAAATGTACGGTGTCAGCATCTATGAGACAAACTTGGTTTTTTCTTTTACATAGAGCTTTATGGACCCCTACACGTTTACATAGAATTGATAGCTCTAAATCTAATAGATGCTGGCACTGTCATATTGAAATTGGGACATTAGACCATCTTCTATTCTTTTGTCCATTCATCTTAACATTCTGGAAATCAATTTGGCCTCAAATTAATAGGATGTTAGAAAACCCAGTAGCCTTGACATATGATACTATATTATTTGGAACAACAATGAGAACAAAAAGTCAAATAACATCAAATAATAACAAATTATTATACATTTTAACTGGAATAGCAGTACAACAAATCACATTGAATTGGAAAAATCATGACAGATTAAATTACACTTTCTGGTGGAATTCTGTTTGTCATATATATAAAATGGAACTTACCATAGCAACACAAAAAGGATATATTAATAAATTTCAAAAGATATGGAGACCATTAACAGAATTTTGTAATGAATAATTAACTTTTCCCAAGATAAAAATTGATTAGAGGGAAATGAGATGGGATTTTATTTCTGATTTACACACTATATCAATGTTGAATGAATTTATAATAAAGTTGTTTTGAAATATTATTGATTGAATGGGAGGGAGGGAGGGAGGGGGAATACTACATTCGAAAGAAATTATATAAATCTAGATTTACTGCATAATATTATAAAATTTGTATAAAATTAATTTTCTAAAAAATGTTAAACTTGAAGATGATAAGTATGTATATCAAGTGTATATATTTAAGTATCTAATAAGTTTATATGAAACACTTGTTGTAACAAAAGAAAATGAATAAAGATTATAAAACAAAAAAAATAAAATATACATAAAATGTGTGCTAATCTGGGCCCATCTTACATCAGCCTCAAAGAATTTTGAGATGAAACTATTTGAAACTGTGCTTCTTTGTTTCCAGGTACACTGTTACCCTGTGGTTATGCATATTTTTTGTTTGCAGCTGTAAATCCCCCTTCTTTATTTTTCAGCAAATGACTTACAAAATATTAAACTGGTGCATTCTTATTGTTTATTGACAGTGCAACACAGGACTGGCTGATGCAGCTGGGGAGAATGGAACAAAGTGTTCCGAGAAGTATGAAGTTCCTGAAGAACTGGCCATTGACCACTGTGAATCAGGATATACCAAATCTTATTTTAGTAAGTTCTTTCACCTCCAGTCCCTTTGGACTTCAAGCAACTCTGGTAAACATCATCTGACTAGAAAGAGTAAAGATGAAAGATCAATCTTCAGAAGCCTCACAAATGATGACAAAAAATCTCTTTATCAAAGAATGGGCACCAGAAAAAAAAAGGGGAACCGTGAACATGAGCCAAACGAAAGGATGCAAGAGGAAGATGTGAAGAAGGTTCTGAACAAACTGAAAGACTGTCCGCAGCCTTTGTCGGAGGCTCTCCAGAGAGTTCTTAAAGAAATATGTACAGGTATGTGTAGTATCTTCAGATCAAAGTACTGGGGCAAGATTTTCAATTTCTGTGGACTTACAAGTGAAGTTTCAAAGAGGGAATAATTTGCAGATGTGGTCTGTTAATCTCAGTTTTTAGTAACTAGGTCTCACTGCATAAAATCAGACCTGTGCTAAAATAGCACGAGTTAGTGCAAAAATAACATAACATTTTATTTGTATACTGCAATACACCGTGAAGTTCGATGTGGTTAACAGGAATTAAGTAAAAGAACATAGATGAGAGGTGAGGATACAAGTACAAATAGCTTAGGAATACAGGGTGGGCCTGGCCAGGACAAACCACAGTCCCATAGCAGGTTAAGGTGAACAAAATAACATTTATTTTGAAGTGTTGAATTTACAGATGGGGAGAAAAGAAAACATAAACTAGTCTGTTCATGCAAGAGTGTCATTCTGTGGCTTGCTTCTGGGCTCTGGTTTGGTATTATTCAATCAAAAAAACTTTTACAAATCACTTTTGACAATCTTACTTATAATCATTAAAGTATAAAAGAATCCCTCCCCACCCACCCCATCCACTAATAATAAATCAATTAACAAACATCATATATCCCAATCCCACCCTACCTATATCTTATATAATAATAAGGTGTTTAAGGTGTCTGATCATTAGAATATGTAATCAATGGCCCCCAAATCTTAAAATTGTGATATGTTCCTTACTGTATAGCAAGCACTCTCTCCATTTATAAATATGACAAACTGAATTCCACCAAAAGGTATAATTTTTTTTATTTTTATTTTTTAAAGTTTTTTTATTGATTTTTTCACATATCAACAAGTGTTATAAATTTTCCATACATTTATGTTAACAATACACTTGATATCTCTATAATGTATTTTATATAAACCATATTTTATATTTTTCTTATGAATTTATATAACATATATATTGTAATGATTTTATCAATTATTATTTAATTATGAACCCTTTTCTCTCCCTTTATCACATTAATTTCTCATAGGACTATCATTCATTCATTATGATATATTTTTTATAATGTATAATAAAGAGAATAAATTCTTTACCCCTTCCCTCCCTCCCTTCTTTAACCAAAAGGTATAATTAAGTTTAGTATAATCCTTCCAATTTCCAGTAATATGTTGAATGGCAACCCCTGTTAGTATTAGTAAAAGCTTTGAGATTTAAGAGTCCAAAAAATAGATAATACTAGATCTAATAGATGCTGGCATTGTAAAATAGAAGTAGGGACATTAGATCATTTAATTTTTTTTTGTCCTTGCATAAAAGCCTATTGGAATTTAATTTGGCCCCAAATTAACATATTACTAGAAAATCATATTGGTCTCTCATATGATACCATATTATTTGGTACTGCAATGAGAACACAAAGTCCAATATCAGCAAACAATAACAAATTGCTTTTAATATTGACAGGAGTTGCCATGCAGCTAATCACACAAAATTGGAAGGATTATACCAAGCTAAATTATACATTCTGGTGGAACTCGGTGTGTCACATATACAAAATGGAGAAAATATTGGCATTACAACAAGGAAATATAAAAAATTTTAAGAAAATATGGGATCCGTTGACAAAATATTCTAAAGATCAGATATCTTAACACATTGATAATAATAATATAGGGTTAGGGAGGGAAATATAGAAATTAATATGAGGAAAAATGAAAAAACAAATAACAGGGGAAAGGGGAAAGGGATTCAATATATATGATATGATATTGTACATACAACTATAATTATTATAAACTAAATATTATGCTATTTATTTATTGTAAGAATGAAAATTTTATAAATAAAAATTTTAAAAAAAAAAAAGAGTCCAATTTCAGCAAATACTAATAAGCTTTTACTAATACTAACACAAAAATATTCAAGTTACAAGTACAGTTATTAGCAGTTCACCTAGACCAGCCTGCGTCCAGCTGGGTCAAAGTTATCAAGCTGCAAGGTTACAAGTCAAACTTGGCCGACCTAATTGTTGCAGTTGTAATTCATATAGAGATTTGAAGGCATATATAGTTGGACATTGCTACATCGCTCTGGGCCCCTAGCTTTTATACCTCCTAGTTCCTGCTCTTCTGACTCCACCCCTCCTATGTCACTTCTACCTTGGGCGAGACTGTGAAACTTAAGGTGGTTTTGACACCGTGAGGGCCTATCTTTAAGGTAGGGTTACCAGACATCCGGGAAAACTCGGACATGTCTTCTTTTAGAGGACTGCCTGGGCTTCTGGATGGACTTTCCAAACCCCGGTGTTTGTCCGGGTTTTGGAAAGCCCTTACAAGCACCAGCTACATCTGGAGGGCTTCTGAGCATGTGCGGATGACATCACATACATCCGCGCATTCTCTAGGCCCTCCAGACATGGCTGGAATTTGTAGCAAAGAAAGGAGGCTTTCTGGGGGCGAGGCTGGAGGATGGAACCGGGCAGAGCTGGAGGTAGAACTCAGTAGGGCTAAGGTGACCATATGTCCCGTTTTGAACGGGACTGTCCCTTTTTCAGTTCCCCTGTCCTATTGTCCCCAAGCACAGCTTCGGGATACCAAAATGCACCGTTTTCAGAGACGGTGTCCTGAAGTTGTATGTGGGGCCAACGGGACAGGCAGGGCAGTGCTTCTTCTGGACTTTCCCTTTCATTAATAGGCTAGGGACAGCGCTCAGGCATCAATCATTGCGTTCTGCCTCTCCACTGTCCCATAAGATGGGTCCCTAGCGCAGCAGCCACAGGGCTCGACGGTAGTTTGTGCGGGGCCTTGCAAGAGCAGTGCATTGTGGGAAGATGGCAGACGGCATTGGCCGGTTGCAGGCCGAAGGTCTGCGTAGGAAGGAGCATTTCAAGGCTCTGCGGGGTAAACAACTGCAGGTCCATGTTTGGGAGGAAGATAATGCATTGTGGACTGAAGTGGGGGATGCAGCAGTGGGGACTCGGGAGGTGTAGAAGGGACCTATCAGGGAAGTGGGTGCGGGGCGGACACGCCAGCGTTTTAGAATGATAAGGAAGGAAAAAAGGAACACAGGAAGATGCTGGACATGGAGGTTGTTTGGTGAAGGAAAAAAAACAGACATGAAGTGAGTAGGAAGACAGGTGGGAGATGCTGGACACGAGGTGGATGCAGTAAGAAAAAGGAGGTTCTGGATATTGGAGTAATAGGTAGATGGGGGCATGCTGACACAGAAAGAGGGAGAAGGGAAAGGAAGAGGAATGAGAGATGCCAAGTCCATGGCAGGGAGGGAAAGGAAAGGAGATACCAGACCATGGAGGGGGAGGGAGAGATGCCAGAGCATGGGGGAGGGGGAGGAGACAGATGCCAGACCATGGGAAAGGAAGGAAGGAGGGAGGGAGGGAGAGAAAAGAAGGAAAGGAGATGCCAGATAATGGAGGGGGAGTTAGAAAGAGAGGAGAAATATGCCAGGGTATGGGGGAAGAGATGGAAAACAAATGCCAGACCAGAGGGAAAGAAGGGAGAGGAGGTGCCAGAGCATGGAGGGAGAAAGATGCCAGGGCATGGGGGAGGGAAGGCAAGGAGACAGAGATTCCAGACCATGGGGTGGAGAAGGAAGGAAGGAAAGGAGAAGAGAGAGATTGCAGAGCATAGGGAGACAGAAAAATTGAGAGGGGGTGAAGCTGAAATGAATCATGTACAAAAGAGACAGTTTATGGAAGGAGCATAGAAAGAGGGAAGATACCATATGGAAGAGAGAGCGAGAGAGGGCGGATACATTACATTACATTACATTTGTGATTTCTATTCCGCCTGTGCCTTGCGGTTCTAAACGGATTACAGTTAAAAGAGATCAGGACATTACCGAGAGAATTACATTACAATGATTTAAGTAAATTACATGTTGTGGTATAGAAATACAAGTATAAGATATCTGGATTTATCGATAGAATAGCTTGACAGGGTTCAAGTAGTTACAAGGTTCAGTGGGGAAAACAATATAGGCAACTGAAGAAAGATACCTAACTTTGAAGGAATCAGTTAAGTGGATACCTAAGGGAGATGCTTATTTAGGAGAAGGTTAAATGGATACCTAAGGGAGATGCTTATTTAGGAGTTTGGATATTTTTGGTAAATGAGGTTCAAGGGGATGACTAGTGTGTTATTTGCTGGGGAGAGTGCATGTGTGATTGGGGAGGGGAATATTAAGTAAGGACGTGTTTTTTGAAAATAAATGTTTTGATTTCTTTCCGAAACACTTTGATGTCTGTTGTTTTGATCATCAGTTTGGTGATGGTGGGGTCAATTTTCGCTGCCTGAGTTGCTAGAAGGCTGTCGTAAAGTTTCTTACGTCGGGTACCATTATGAGGGGGGAAGGTGAAAAGATTCTGAGTTCTTCTTGATCTGGGTAGTCGGTAGCGGCAAAGACGGTTGTTCAGGTAATTGGGGGCCATACCATGGGTTACTTTGAAAAGTAAGCAGTAGAGTTTGAATTGAGTTCTTGCTTTTATCGGAAGCCAGTGAGAGTCTACATAGGCGGGTGTGACGTGGTCGAATTTGCTGAGCGAGTAGATGAGTCTGATAGCTGTGTTCTGAACGGTCTGTAGTTGTTTTATCATAGTATTTGGGCAAGGTAGGTAGAGGCTGTTGCAGTAATCTAAGGAGCTGAGTATGAGGGATTGTACAATGATCTTGAAGTGTTCTTTGGAAAATAATTTTCTTATTTTTCTTAGGTTTCGCATGGTGAAGAATGCTTTTTTTATGGTTTTGTGTATTTGTGTTTGCATTGTGCAGCCTCTGTCTAGGTGTGTTCCCAGAATTTTGAGAGTATTCTGTATTGGATATTTGATTGTGTTTACATCTAGTTCTGTTAGGGATGGTTTTTGTTCCTTCTCTAGTAGTAGGAATTTGGTTTTCTCCGCATTCAGTTTTAACTTGTGGTTCGTCATCCATTTTTCTACAGTTTCCAATGTTGTTTTCAGGCGTCCGTTGGAGGTGGGGTCTTGAATGTCGAAGGGTAGGAGGATGGTTATATCATCCGCGTAGCTGAAGGATACTGGATGGAAAGGGCAGAGAGGGCAGAGAATGGAAGGGGCGAGACAGAGGGTGAACAGTAGATGGAAAGGGTAGAGAGAGGGGGGCAGACACTGAATGGAAGTGGGGGGAGAGGGGGGCAGACTGAAAGGAAGTGGGGAGAAGAAAGAAAAAAGGGCACATGCTGGATTGAGGGAAGAAGTGAGGTAAAGAGGTGGCAAACTATAGGTAGACACAATGAAAGAGGGAAATTGAGGACTGAATAGTAAGAAAGAATTTAAACAGAGGCAGAAAATAAATTAAGAAGGAAGAACAGGGAAGAACAGGAGGAAGGAAGCGGAGAGAGATGCCTGAGCAGGGGGGATGGGGGGGAGACAGATACCAGACCTGGGAGAAGGAAAAGAAGGAGACAGATACTAGATCTGAGGGGACAAATGGAGGAGAGAGATATGCTAAAATCTGCTGGGAGGGAGGAAGAAAGGCGAGAAAGAGGCAGAGAAAGGGGGAGGTTGTAAGCAGATTAGAAAGATGAGAGAGAGAAAGGCCTGGACCAAAGGGGAAAGACAGGAGGCAGATGCAGGACTATGGGAGGTTCACACAGAGGGTGAGAGACCCTGGGGAAAAACAGGGAGATTTAAGATCATGGGAGACCTGGAACAAAGGTACAAATGAAAACTGACACTGGATCTGGGGAGGATAACAGAGGGAAAAGAGAGAGAGAGACCTGGACCCAAAGGGGATGGGGCTGGATTGTGAAAGAAATGTTGGATAAGAAAGAAAGAAAGATTGGATGCACAGTCAGAAGGAAGTGCAACCAGAGACTCATGAAATCACCAGACAACAAAGGTAGGAAAAATAATTTTATTTTAAATGTAGTGATCAAAATGTGTCCATTTTGAGAATTTATATCTGCTGTCTATATTTTGCACTATATTTGTCTATTTTGCACTATATTTGTCTATTTTTCTATAGTTGCATATTTTAAAGTAATCTGCCTTGACATCTTTGAAAAAACCCCGAAACTCGTAAATGATAATTAACATTTTCTCTGCGTACAGTGTGCTTTGTGGGGGGTTTTAAATTTTATGTTTACCATTATGAATTAATAAGATATTATGTGTACATGAAAAATGAATGGAAGAAATTGGGGGCGGGGCAGGGCTGAATATTAATAGATGTCCCGTTTTGATGAAAAAAAAAAAAATGGTCACGTTAGGTAGAGCAGGGGCAGAATGGGGCGGGGATGGAGGTGAAACGGGGCAGGGTTTTCTTTTTTTAAATATGGTAACTCTATTTTAAGGATAAGTGGCTGTGTCCTATAAACTCCCTCACAAATCCATATTGATAACTACAACCCTAAGTTGCTATTCTGAGCATTTAGGGCTCCTTTTACGAAGGTGCGCTAGCGTTTTTAGCACACTAGAGCGCACCTTTGTAAAAGGAGCCCTTAGCCTAACAAAGTTGTATAGGTTACAATTTAACTTTGTATGTGTAAGTGCTTTAAAAATACACCTCTTAAAGCCTTTTTCTCTAGAATGATTTCATTTTGTTATAGGATCGTTTCCTATCCCTTTGCATGCTGGGAAAAAGAAGCAAACTTTAACCTAACATAACTTTCTTTTTTTTTCTTTCTTTCTTTATTCCAATTTTTTATTTTTATTTTTTTTAATTCTTTATTCATTTTATATTTTACATCACGTGCACAGCAAATATCAAACAATTAAAATACATCACTTGAAAATCTGCAACATACAACAAGAAGATTTAACCCTTGTCCCCTCCCAAATCATATATATCTAAAATATACCACAATAATACAATAATTAATGCCACTCATACATATATTATTAATGGAAATCCAACCCCCCCAGATCCACAAGTAAAATTAAAATTGGGAAAAGAGTAAATTATTCATTATAATAATTTAAAAATGGCCCCCACACATCCTTGAATTTATTATAGTATCCTTTGAACTGCCAATGCTCTTTCCATTTTAAACACATGACATACTGAATTCCACCAGAAACAATAATTCAGTCTTTTACAATCCTTCCAATTATACGTTATTTGTTGAATGGCAACTCCTGTCAATATCATCAAAAGCTTGTTATTATTAGCAGATATTTAAGATTTAGCTCTCATAGACATGCCAAATAAAATTGTGTCATATGACAATGCTACATGATTTTCTTTTTTTTAAATTCTTTATTCATTTTATAATTCACAACAAGTGTACAGTAAATATCAAGCAATTAGAATACAATATCACTTGAAAATCGACCATATCATACAACAAAAAGATATAACCCCCACACCCTCCCACTTCCATATACAACAAAAAATATACCACATGAATATAATATCTTATCATTCATATATATTATTAATAGAAATCCAACCCCCCCCGATCCACATGTAAGAATTAAAGTTGGGAAAAGTGTAAATTATTCATTAGAATAATTTAAAAATGGCCCCCACACATCCTTAAATTTATTATAGTAACCTTTTTGAACTGCCAAGGCTCTTTCCATTTTAAACACATGACATACTGAATTCCACCAGAAACAATAATTCAACCTTGTACAATCTTTCCAGTTATACGTTATTTGTTGAATGGCAACTCCTGTCAATATCATCAAAAGCTTATTATTATTATTAGCAGATATTTGAGGCTTAGCTCTCATCAGCATGCCAAATAAAATTGTGTCGTATGATAATGCTACATAATTTTCCATTAAATGATTTATTTGATCCCAAAGAGAGATCCAAAAATTTTTAATGAATGGACAATAAAACAAGTGATCTAAAGTTCCAGCATCGAGGTGACAATGCCAACATCTATTAGACTTAGAGCAATCCAATTTTTGTAAACGAACAGGGGTCCAGAGTGCTCTATGCCACAGTTCTTCAACCGCCGGTCCGCGGACCGGTATCGGTCCGCAGGAAATTTTTGCCGGTCCGCACAGGACCGGCAAGATTGACTCATTTGAACTTCCTGCCGGTCCGCGCAGGACCAGCAAGATCAGCATCGGAAGCGTGCGCTGGGCCGGAGAGATCTTGGGGAGCCTCCGACAGTGGCTTTCTCCCCTCTCTGCAGCTCTCCTTTACTTCCCAGCGCAGCGATTCACGAAGGCAGCCTCGGGGCTTTTGCTGAGTCGCGGCTGCCTCTGATGATGCAACTTCCTCTTTCCTCAGAGGCGGCGCGACCCAACAAAGGACCCGAGGCTGCCTTCGTGAATCGCTGCGCTGGGAAGTAAGAAGAGCTGCTGGGAGGGGAGAAAACCACTATCAGTCTGGGAAGCTGCTGGGCAGGGGAAAAAAGGGACAGCTGCTACTGGAAAGGGAGAAGGAGAGATGCTTCTGGGAGGGGAGGAGGGAAAGGAATCTGGGAAGCTGCTGGGCCAGGAAAAAAAAGGGACAGCTGCTACTGGAGAGGGAGAAGGAGAAGGAGAGATGCATCTGGGAGGGGAGGAGGGAAAGGAATCTGGGAAGCTGCTGGGCCAGGAAAAAAAAGGGACAGCTGCTACTGGAGAGGGAGAAGGAGAAGGAGAGATGCATCTGGGAGGGGAGGAGGGAAAGGAATCTGGGAAGCTGCTGGGCAAGGAAAAAAAGGGACAGCTGCTACTGGATAGGGAGAAGAAGGAGAGATGCTTCTGGGAGGGGAGGAGGGAAAGGAAGCTGGGAAGCTGCTGGGCTAGGAAAAAAAGGGACAGCTGCTACTGGAGAGGGAGAAGGAGACGGAGAGATGCTTCTGGGAGGGGAGGAGGGAAAGGAATCTGGGAAGCTGCTGGGCAATATAAAAAAAGGGACAGCTGCTACTGGAGAGGGAGAAGAAGGAGAGATGCTTCTGGGAGGGGAGGAGGGAAAGGAATCTGGGAAGCTGCTGGGCAAGGAAAAAAAGGTACAGCTGCTACTGGAGAGGGAGAAGGAGAGATGCTTCTGGGAGAGGAGGAGGGAAAGGAATCTGGGAAGCTGCTGGGCAAGGAAAAAAAGGGACAGCTGCTACTGGAGAGGGAGAAGGAGAAGGAGAGATGCATCTGGGAGGGGAGGAGGGAAAGGAATCTGGGAAGCTGCTGGGCCAGGAAAAAAAAGGGACAGCTGCTACTGAAGAGGGAGAAGAAGAAGGAGAGATGCTTCTGGGAGGGGAGGAGGGAAAGGAATCTGGGAAGCTGCTGGGCAAGGAAAAAAAGGGACAGCTGCTACTGGATAGGGAGAAGAAGGAGAGATGCTTCTGGGAGGGGAGGAGGGAAAGGAATCTGGGAAGCTACTGGGCTAGGAAAAAAAGGGACAGCTGCTACTGGAGAGGGAGAAGGAGACAGAGAGATGCTTCTGGGAGGGGAGGAGGGAAAGGAATCTGGGAAGCTGCTGGGCAAGATAAAAAAAGGGACAGCTGCTACTGGAGAGGGAGAAGAAGGAGAGATGCTTCTGGGAGGGGAGGAGGGAAAGGAATCTGGGAAGCTGCTGGGCAAGGAAAAAAAGGTACAGCTGCTACTGGAGAGGGAGAAGGAGAGATGCTGCTGGGAGGGGAGGAAGGGAAGAGAGTTACTGCTGGACAGGAGGAGGAGGGAAGGGAGAATGAAAAAAGGAAGGAAACAGCTGGCAGAGAGATTAGAGGAGGGGAAGGGGAGACACAGGCATGAGAAAGTAGAGAGATTGATGATAGGAAGGGGTCAGCAGAAAAATAAGCAGAGGGACAACGATGATAGATCTGGTGTAGGAGAGATAAAAATGAAGAGAGCAGTGAAGCTGGAATGAATCATGTAAATAGGAGAGAGGGGCACAAGCTGGATGGAAAGGGGAGAGGGACCTAGAAAGAAGACAGATACCATATGGAAGGGGGAGAGGACAGATAGTGGATGGAAGGGGCAGATGCTGGATTGAAGAGACAGAGAGGGCATACGCTGGAAGGAAGAGAGTGAAAAAAAGATTGAAAGCAGAAACCAGAGACGACAAAAGGTAGAAAAAAATAATTTTATTTCTATTTTGTGATTAGAATATATCAGATTTGAAATATATATCCTGCTAGAGCTGGTGTTAGACATAACTGGGGACTGCAAAACCCAGGCAGTGCTTCTTTAGCTTTCAGCTGGCTTAGGGCGCTCTCTGACCAGGGGGCAGTTGCCCTAGTTGCACTCCCCTAAAACTATTCCTGTCATGTGTTACTTCAGTATTCTGTTAGCATGATATTTCTGTGTAGCATTCTGTAATAATTTGGCTTGTTCAGTTTTCTTGATAGTAGAGGGGATATATGTGAAGGGGAGGGGAGACAGGGGTTTTGTTGATCCTTGCTCTGAATTATTTGTATTTATAAAATGACAATTCTACAGAATATTGTTTCTTTTTATACTTTAATAAAATACATTCAATATAAAATCATAACTGAGGCTTGTGTGGATGGGATCAGATGATTTGTGGGGACCGAGCTCGCGGAGATGGGGCGGAAACGGGATTTTTAAATTTTAGTCCTAGTAGTTTGCCGGTCCACAAAATAATTATTTTTTTTCTGCCGGTCCACGGGTGTAAAAAGGTTGAAGAACACTGCTCTATGCAACAGAAAAAACCATGTTTGCCTCATAGAAACATAGAAATAGACGGCAGATAAGGGCCCACGGCCCATCTAGTCTGCCCACCTTAATGTCCCTCCCCTACCTTTGCTCTGTGAATAGATCCCATGTGCCGATCCCATTTGGCCTTAAAATCAGGCACGCTGCTGGCCTCAATCACCTGTAGTGGAAGACTATTCCAGCGATCAACCACTCTTTCAGTGAAAAAGAATTTCCTGGTGTCACCTCGTAGTTTCCCGCCCCTGATTTTCAACGGATGCCCTCTTGTTGTCGTGGGACCCTTGAAAAAGAAGATATCTTCCTCCGCCTCGATGCGGCCCGTAAGATACTTGAACATCTCGATCATGTCCCCCCTCTCTCTGCGCTCCTCGAGCGAGTATAGCTGTAATTTGTCAAGCCGTTTTTCGTATGGTAGACATTGTACACTTCATCCTCCAGGACCAAATACGTGGCCACTGAGATGCATTAATTTGATGCTTAATCTCAATGCTCCAAATATCTCTAAGTCCAGTCTTTGGTTTCTTATTTACATAGCCAGATAATAATTTTTAAGGTTCGTATACCTGCTTTAATTTTTTAGTCTTCCTATCTTTTAAATTTTACTGTTAACCGGCCAGATATTTGTTTGATGGTCGGTATATTAAAACTAATAAACTTGAAACTTGAAACTTTAATCCAATCCTTCCAGACAATCTTAAAACCGCCTATTTGGATCCTGGAGTTTAGCCAAATATTTTGGTATGTAGATTTTTGAATTGGAAGAGGTGTTAAATTATTAATATATTTTAAAGTTTTCCATTTGTCCATTAATATCCTATTGTTTTTTCATATCCTAGGCATTTTAATACTGAGAAGATGAAGCCTAATGGGAAACATGAGTTGCCATTCTAACCATAACCAATCAGGTAGCTTTTCCATGAGTTCTGGGAGGACCCAATACATACCCTGGCGCATAATATAGGATTGATGGTACCTATAGAAATTTGGAAAATTTACCCCACCCTCCGCAATTGGCTTTTGTAAAGACATTAAAGCAATTCTTGCACTTTTACCCAGCCAAATAAATTTAGACAGAATACTGTTCAACTTTTTATAGAAAGACCCCTGAAAAAAAACTGGTATCATACCCATTTGGTAACAAACAACATGCAGTATCATCATCTTAACAGTTTGGACTCTTCCCCACCAAGACAGATGCAACGGATTCCATTGTTCACATAATTCACATAAAGTTTTTTCATTCACTTTCATTGTCTCTTCAAATGTCTTTTTTATCCAAATACCTAAATATTTTATTCCTTCCTCCTTCCAAATAAAAGGAAATGAATCAAATAAACCTTTTGTACAATGCACATTTAAAGGAAGAATTTCTGACTTAATCCAATTTATTTTATATCCTGAGAATTTCCCAAATTTCTCAATCAAATCAAGCAAACATGGAATGGTTGTTTCAGGATTCCTCAAATGAAGCAGTATATCATCTGCATAAGCATATACCTTATATTCCTTTCCAGAACATGGAATACCTTGTATCTCCTTTACTTGTTGAATAGCTAATAACAAGGGTTCAAGTACTATATCAAAAAGCAAAGGAGACAAAGGACAACCTTGTCTAACCCCCCTTCGCAACTTAAAAGAATCTGAAAAATTATTATTGATATATAATCTAGCAACAGGGGAGCTATACAACGTTTGAATCATTTGTATAAATCAGGGGTGCCCAACGCGTCGATCGCGATCGACCAGTAGCTCAGGAAGGCAACGTGAGTCGATTGCAGAGCCCATCCCGGGCTCTGTGATAGACTCGTGTTGCCGTCCCGATCTACCGGGCCTATCAGCCTTCCTCTCCCCGACGTCAAAGACGCCGACGCCGGGCATTAGGCTGTTTTTGTCATTTCGGGGGGAGGGGGGGGGGAGCGTGGCAGCGGCAGCAGCAGCAGCAGCCTGAAAAAGAAATCATCCTGGCCGGGGTCGGTGTCATGCTCTGGAGCTTCTACAGCCTTCCTATCTCCCTCTCCCTTCTACCTGCTTCCGGCCACACCCCCTGCTCCGCGGCTCTCTTTGGCAACTCAGCAGCAGCGATCGACACAAGCTTCTGACGTTGGGGCCTACCCTCTGCGAGTCCCGCTTGTTTCAACTTCCTTTTTCCACAAAGGTGGGACTGTAGAGGGAAGGCCTCAATGTTGGCAGCTTGTCTTGATCACCGCTGCTGACGAGTTGCTGAAGAGAGCCGCAGAGCAGGGGGGTGTTGCCAGGTGCAAGTAGAAGGGAGAAGGCCAGATGCAGGACTCGTGGGTGAGGGAGGAGAAGAGAGAGAGAAAGAGAGAGGGGAGCGAAACAAAAGGAAATATTTCATACTGGGCTGGGCCGGAGTGGAGGGAGGGTGGAAAGATTCTGGCTACAGGGTGCATTAACAAAGGAAAAGGGGGGAAAGCTGAAAATGGAGATAGTGACACAAAGAAGAGAAAGAGTAAGCAGGACCTACTGAATAAGGATAGAGATACAGAGGGGACATGAAGAGGAGGTGAAATAGAGACATAGAAGGAATGCTGAAAAAGTGGGGGGGGGGGAGATAAAGACATTGAAAGGGCAAATGGTGAACATGGGGTAAAGACAAGGACAGAGACAAATGAAGATTCTGAAAAAGTGGTGAGATAGGGATATAGGTGAGATGGACACAAAGAAGGGTGATGCTGGAAAATAGGTGGAATGGTAATTCTGACAGACACAGAAGGGAAATGCTGGATCAAGGAGAGATGGGGCTCAGGCTGGATGGAATGAGGAGAAATGCCTTGTTGGCCCGGAACTTCCTCTCCTACGTCAGAATTGACATCAGGGAGCGGAATGCTGGTCAGCGTGACGCTTCTGCAGGGAAAGCTTGGGACAGCGGTGGCTTGGGGGCTGTTCCCCGATGGCGGTGGCAGCAAACCGAGTGGCTTGGGGGAAGGCACGGAGAAAGAAAGAAAGGGGGCAGACAGGGAGACAGAAGGGGGAACAGGGAGACAGAAAGAAAAAGTTTGGGGAGAGAACGAGGTCTGGAGGAGAGGAAACATACAGGAAGCTGAAAGAAAGGAAGAAAGATGGATGCACAGTCAAAAGAAGAAAGTGCAACCAGAGACTCATGAAATCACCAAACAGCAAAGGTAGGAAAAATGATTTTATTTTCAATTTAGTGATCAAAATGTGTCTGTTTTGAGAATTTATATCTGCTGTCTATATTTTGCACTATGGCTCCCTTTTACTAAACCGCAATATCATTTTTTAGCGCAGGGAGCCTATGAGCATTGAGAGCAGCTCGAGGCATTCAGCGTAACTCCCTGTGCTAAAACCTACTATTGTGGTTTAGTAAAAAGGGAGGGGGTGTATTTGTCTATTTTTGTATTTTGTTACTGAGGTGACATTGCATAGAGTCATCTGCTGTGACCTCTTTGAAAAAACCCGGAATATGAATAATTAACATTTTCTCTGCCTTTCAGTGTGCTTTGTGTTTTTTTTTTTTAATTTTATTGTTGGTAGATCATTTTGACTTAGTCATTATAAAAGTAGCTCGCAAGCCCATAAAGTGTGGGCACCCCTGGTATAAATCCTGAACCCATACCAAACCATTCCATAGCCTGATACATAAAGGCCCATTCTACCCGATCAAAAGCCTTCTCCACATCCAAGGACACAGAAAAGGCCGGGTCATTTAAGTCCTTTGTTAGATATAACATATGAAGAGCCAATCTAGTATTATTGGAAGAGTGTCTCTGAGCAACAAAACCCGTTTGGTGCATACCAATTATATAAGGAAGAGCCTTTGCCAAACGTAAGGCTAAAAGTTTAGCCAAAAATTTCCCATCTACATTAATTAAAGAAATAGGCCTGTAATTTGAAACCAATGTAGCATCTTTATTTGGCTTCGGCAAAACAATAGTTAATGATTCTGCCATAGTATCTATAATACAACCTTTATTTAGTTGGGTCAGATATAAATTTAATAAATGGAATAAAAGGGTAATTTGAAATGACTTATAGAACTCTACAGTATAGCTATCACTACCTGGAGCGGTCCCAACTCTAAGAGACTTCAATGCTGTTTGTAATTCTTTTAGTGATATAGGTTCTTCTAAACTTCTTTTTATATGATCAGGAACTTTTGGTCCCTCAATTAGATTTAAAAATTCAAAGCCATCCTTTTCCCTATCTAAATAAGGCTCAGAAGAATAAAGGGCTTTATAAAAATTTAAAAATTGTTTTAAAATAGGACCAATTTGAGAATGTGTATCCCCTTTTTCATCTTTAATTATACTTATTTTTGTTTTCCTTTTCTTTAAGATAATTAGCCAATAGTCTTCCCACCTTATTAGAGCTTCCATAATACAGAGCTTGCTGCGAACAAATATCATTTCTTATTGACTTAGAAGAAATCTCATTGTACTTACATTTAGTTTTTAAAAGAGCTTGTAATGTGGAATGTTCCCATTTAGCAATCAATTTTGATTCTAAAAGTTTTATTTCTTGTTCTAAGTTAGAAAATTGCTTTTTTATTTATTTCTTAACACAAGCTGAATATGAAATGATTTGCCCTCTCATGGTTGCCTTAAAAGCATCCCTTAAAGTTTCCATAGAAATTTCCTCTGTATTATTAATTTGAAAATATTCATCAATCTTTATTTGAAATGCTTCACTAAATTTTGGATCTGCAAGCAAAGCATTATCAAATCTCCATATTGGTCTACTATTATCTTGATCAATAACATTAAATTCAACCCACACACCCCCATGATCAGACAAAATGATTGGATCAATGGAGGCTTGTGTTACTTGATGTACTAAATGATCTGAAATAAAAACATATCAATTCTTGAAAATGATTTATGAACATGGGAACAAAAAGAAAATTCTCAATCATTAAAATGAAGAATACGCCATATATCTTTTAAATTGTAAGATTGTACAAAATTATCTAAACCTAATGATTTTATAATTTTACTAGGTTTTTTATCCATTAAAGGATCCATAACAGCATTAAAATCTCCCGCCACTACTAAATTAGAAGCAGCCAGTGGCAAAACCAACTGTTGCAGAGACTTAAAAAACTCTATTTGGTTCGAATTAGGGGCATATACATTGAAATGCGCCAAAGTAGTATTACCCATGCTCATGCCAACATGCACCCATCTTCCTAAAGGATCAGAAGCTACCATATTAAACACTGCATTACATTTTTTGTTAACCAAAATAGTGACTCCAGTCTTTTTCCTCACCGCAGGGGAAAAAAAAAGCAATGCTTCACCCAATTTCCCTCCAGCTTCTTAGATTCTTCAGCAGACAGATGAGACTCTTGGATAAAACAGATATCCACATTCTGATGTTTTAAAAATAAGAGCGTTTTTTTCCTCTTAATTGGATGGTTTAGACCATTTACATTTAAAGAAAATATTTTAAAAGTCATTGTATAAATGTATAAAATAAACTTTCATAAATCTTCCAATAAATAAATTATATTGAAACCAATCTAAATTTACACTTCCCCCAAATTCAGGATCTAAAAAAACATAAACCCCTCTCCCATATCCCCCTTTCCACCTCCCCACCCTACCACAACCCAACCTCCCCTAAATAAAAGTGAAAACTTGGAAACACGCAACTCCCACAGGTCAATAACTTTACATCATATTCTCTAAAAATCATAAGCTATCTACATTTAATCCACCCAAATTATATCTAATAAATTTGACAAATTTAAAAATTAATTATTTAAGAATATTAACCCATTTTACCCAGCAAAATCCCAAATTTTCATATATTAAATACTATTTTCCTTATATGTAAGACTATAGGACTTTATTAAAAACTATTATGAATACCCAAATTAACCCAAAACAAGTTAATTAAAAATTACCCAATCATTAAATATCATTTCCCTTACAGAATATAACATTTCATAACAACATAAAACCAATAACCATATTGCTCTAACTACAATTCCCCTTGATTTAATAATTATAATCAAAATCACAATGACTACACTTCAACTAGTAGCAATTATACCAATAAAATATCACTTACTCAAAATCATTTTATTATGTAATAATAGTATATAATCATAAATAGCAGTAAATTAATTAAGTTTCATACTTTTATTTTTAATTAACCAAAAAACTATGATATTTCTTGATTAATTAAAATCAATAAACATTAATATAATTCATTTCATTTACTTTTGATAAGATTAAAATTAAATTAAATAATCCCATATAAAGCAATTCATAAAAATTAAAACAATATTAACCCCAAATCACAAAAAAAAACCCCAATCAGTAGTTATATTATAAAAATTTTCTATTAGTCTCAGTCTGACTTTCAAATTGAACTAATAATCTGCACATAAAATTTATTGTGCATACTAAAACAGTATATTAATGTTAAGTGTGAACTCTCAATGCCATACAATCTTCATCCGCAGTACAGGTAACTCAGACTCTTCAATACATCAGCGTTTCAGATAGCCTTCAAGAACATAGCATATCCACTATATACCAAAATATGATCAGTATACTATCCTTCTCTGTATTGCCAAAAAACCAGGACTCTAGTATGTACTAGTTTATGCACATCCAACCTTCGTATCCTCTCTTTCCTGAATCACAAAAGGTACAGCCACACCAATGCATTTAAATTCCTTTGACACAGTTCACAGAAGAATTTTGATTGTTATAACTATCTGGTTCCTTAGTAAGATGCCATGCTCTGATTCCTTCAAAAGTTTTATTTCCTGATGTCATCAGATGATATCACTAATACACATGACTGACCATTGTATTTCCTGAGTCACCAGTAATGATTTTACTGTGAGTAGTTACGTTCCAATGACACTTTTATCTTCTCATAGCCAATCCATCACATTAGAATAAACTTGAGCAATTCAACCCATTCACATGAAACTTATAATCTGTGAATAATATCATCATAACCCAGAAATGCTGACCATAAAAAAAAAACAACAACAACAACAACCCATACTATCCACAGTAACAGAGAATGTTGTCTTCTGTATCCAGTAATCAGGACCATTTAGAATGTTTATTCAAAAGGGCTTCATGCATTCCTTTATCAAATTATTTATATATAAAAGTATATTACATAGATATCGGGTGTTCACAATTCTCCAAAAATTCATTTAATTTCACTGGGTCTTCAAAATTTAGAGTCTTGTTGTCATATGTGACTCTCATTATGGCTGGGTATATCAGCCCATACCTAGCACCAAGACTTTTCAATCTTGGCCTCAGCTCCAACAGCTTTTTCCTTTTCTGTGCCGTAGCCCTGGCAAAATCAGGCACAATGTAAATTTTTGAGTCCTGATATTTTAAGTTGCAATTTTCTTTTGCCAGCCTAAGGATCTCTGTAATCTGCTGATATCTCAATAACTTGAAGATCAAAGGACGTGGCCCCAGCTGTTTGTCTGATCTTTTAGTCAGGATTCTATGGGCTCTTTCAAATTCCATAGGATATTTGAATTTCAGTGGCAATATATTCGGTAAAAAGTTTTCCAAAAATGAGACCGGATCATTTTTTTCTATGCCTTCCGACAAACCAATTATTCTCAAATTGTTCCGTTTACTGGGGGGGCGTGGCTTGGACACGCAACTGAATGGTCGGGTAGTCCGTTAGCTCCGTGGTAACAAGCTATTTTTTATTAAAATAAGCTATCAAAAATTACAAATTGGCAAGATACAGCATTTAATTACATCGGAAATGGCTTCAGGAAAGCAAAACAAGAGCGATACGAATGCTGGAGGATCGGGAATGAGCAGCAACAAGCGGTCAAAGCCGGAACCAGCAACTCCTTCTAAAGTTCCGTTGCCGGCAGAAGAAAATACAGATATTATAACTGAATTGCGACAGATCAAAGAGATTGTTATGGAAATCTCAAAAAAGTTACAAAAAGTAAGTGATGATGTGGAAATCCTCACTAAAAGAGCAGATTTATCTGATAACAAATTAAATCTGTTGGAAGAAAAAACGGAACAAATGCAAACTGAAATGAAAAAGAACAAAATAGTATGGAAGGAAATGGAAGTTATTAAAAAAGATCTTGAAGATTGCTTGAATCGCGAAAGAAGATGTAATTTAAGGATCATTGGGATGCCTGAAGGTGTAGAAAAAAATGATCCTATCTCTTTCTTGGAAAATTTTCTACCTAAAGTCTTGCCAATTAAATCAAAAATCCCTCTTGAAATAGAAAGAGCACACAGGATACCGACTCAAAAAGTTTTATCTCAAAAAGGTCCAAGAACTTTAATATTTAAATTGCTACGATACCAACACGTTGTGGAAATTTGTCAACTTGCCAAAGAAAACCGGAGCCTCAAATGTCAGGATACAAGAATACACATCGTACCTGACTTCGCTAAAGAAACTGCATTTAAAAGGAAACAGTTCTTGGCTTTACGTCCCAAATTAAGAGCATTGGGGGCAAGATATGGACTGTTATATCCGGCAGTAATGAAGATTACATTAGCAAATAAAACTCAGAATTTCACTGACCCTTTGAAACTACAGGAGTACTTAGAGGATTTAGAACAACCAATGACTTCCTAAATATTATTGCTAATTTACTAGATATATATACTTGTGACATATAGAATTATAATTTATTATTCAAAACTTAATTCAAATTTACCAATGGATATGTTCACAACAGGATCTATTTATGGTTATTTTTTGTTTTTTTTTAACTGTAACTCTAACGGTCCATGAATGGCACGAGAACAGAAGCTGATGGAACAAATTATACTACTGTTAGAGATGAAAGACGCGTCATGACAGATTTGTTTACAACTGTAACAATTCTTGAATGGTTATGATACCTTTTGAATGAAAACGTGGGATCTCAATGCTCAACCAATGAAAACGCACTAAGATGAACTTGATTGGCTATCTCTGACGTACAATACGCAGGAAGAGAGCAATGAAGAACAGTGACGTATCTTATAGAACGGAAAGACAGAAGAAGATATACTTCATCATACGGACTTCGGGACTAAAGTTTAACAACATTTACTACATGGAAAGAACATAATTTCTATGGACAAGAAGATCTCTAATAATATAATGGCACGAAGCTGCTTTTCAATTAATATCTGCGCGAAGGAGTGGTCTGCATACAGTAAACCCAAACAAAAAAGGGAACAGAGGTCCAACCGTCTGCAATAAAAAAAAAAACAAAAAACAATCCAGAGCGGATGAGACGAGGGGCTGCGGGCTGGATACGCGATGCGAGCGGACTTTGTTTGTAGCGGATGGGGCATGGGTTGGAAACCTTTTAACGAGCAAGGATTGCCTGATGGAGGATTTTTGACTCGTGTTTTGCTTGTTGTGGGTGAGGTCTGCTTGCGTCGTATGCTTAGCCTGCAGTTAATTACATGTTTCCTTTAGATCAGTAAATGGTTATATGGATAAGTAAGGGGTAAAAGAAACTATAAAATGGTGAGATGATAAAAGTTCATTATAGGTTAAGCAACTACTTCCTTCAATGGTTCCTACTAATAAAACGGAAGACTAAGATCTTTTATGTAATGTACTGAAGAAGTTATATATCTCATTAATACTATATGGTTATCAGGTAAATCTTTATTGGTTTAAAAGGAGAAAGTGATGAGAAAAGGAAAGATAAAGAAAAGGGAAAGAAAGAAGAAAAGAAAGAAAAGGAAAGAAATGAGGAGAGAAGAAAAAGGAAATGGAAAAGAAAAAAGGAAAAGAAAAAAAAAAAGGAAAGAAAAAGAGAAAATATCACTGATAAGAAAATAATATTAATTAAATATAGGATATATAACACTGGAAATTTTTTACAATATAGTAATAGATCCAGTAATGAAAATTAAATATATACTCATTTATATTAATTATATGCTATTATAGATGAAGAACTGCTTTGAACTTTGGATTTGATTAAGATATCTGGTTTAACACAATATAAATTTTAAGAAAATTTATAAAGATATATTTCTAAGATTAGAGATAACACATGAAAAAGGGAGGGGAAAAAGAAAAAAAAAAAGAGGGGAAAAAAAAAAAAAAAAGATATTATAATTCTCATTCTATATAACTTTATAACACAATAATATTATAGAGTAAACAAGATCACATACAAACTTTCTTTATATTTATTAATTTTATTGGAATATTTAAGATTTTAAGGATTCGATTTTCAGAATTATACAATATATAATCATTCAATAAGAATATATATTGGATGTCATTTATTATATATAATTATTAATTGATATAAAATATTAATTGTTTCTGAATTTATAAAAGTCTACTTTAATGTAAAACGAGAATAGATCTTTGGGGTTTTTTTTTAATGTAATCAAACTATAAATTGACTTAAATGGATTTAGATATTTTATAATTTGATAAATTCAGATAAAATCTTTCCACAACTTATGATTAATTATATAAATTGAGATTTAGTATATTAAATTAATTGAAATTGTCAATTTGGATATATCCTTTATTTATTATATATATTATAACAAAGAAACAAGAGTGGATATTTAATTTTTTGATAGAATATATGTAAAATTTTATTTACATCATATATAAATTTAAAGATAGCTGTTTAAATTTGAGATAGTAGCTTGTGAGGAGTTATTTATACCTGATCTTACTTGCGTTTCCAAGTTTTCGTATTTAATTGGGGATGGAAGGGAGGGAAAGGGGGAGGGATGGATAATGAAGGGTGGGATATAAAAAGGGGGGGTCATCTAAATATTATTGATTGGGAAATTGACTTATTATTCAATATTCACAATTTAACTTTTGATAGAACAAGTGATGAGATTACCTAATGGATATTAAAATACTGTCATTAAATGTTAATGGTCTTAATCATCCGATAAAAAGGAAAAAAGCTTTGTTATTTTTAAAACAGCAAAATGCGGATATTTACTGCATACAAGAGACACACCTGTCTAATATAGAATCTCAAAAGCTGGAAGGAGGATGGATTAAACATTGTTTTTTCTCATCGGCTGTTGGGAAAAAGGCTGATGTTGCTATATTGGTGAATAGGAAATGTTCTGCCTCCTTTAAATTTAAGGCATCGGATTCTCATGGAAGATGGATACATCTGGAAATGAGCATGGGAAATACTACCTTGTCGCTTTTTAATGTATATGCCCCTAATTCGAATCAGCCAGAATATTTTAAGACTCTACAACAACTGATTCTCCCACTGGCTACATCTAATATGATAGTAGCTGGGGATTTCAATGCTGTCATGGATCCTCTTTTGGATAAAAATCCTAAAAGATTTATAAAATCTTTAGGATTAGATAATTTTGTACAATCTTGTAATTTGAAAGATATTTGGCGTATACTTCATTTTGATGGCCGGGAATTCTCTTTCTGTTCTCATGTTCATAAATCTTTTTCTAGAATAGATTATATTTTTGTTTCAAATCAATTAGTACATCAAGTTACGCAGGCTGCCATAGATCCAATTATTTTATCAGATCATGGTGGAGTGTGGATTGAACTTAAAAGCAATGAACAAGATACAAATAGACCTATATGGAGATTTGATAATACATTACTTGCTGAACCAAATTTTTATGAAATTATATTAGAAAAAATAAAAGATTACTTCCAACTTAATGAAACAGATGAGATCTCTATGGAAACTTTATGGGATGCCTTTAAGGTAACCATAAGAGGTCAACTAATTTCTTATTCGGCTCATCTTAAAAAACAGATTAAAAAACAGTTTTCTGATTTAGAAAAAGAAATTAAAATTTTGGAATCAAAACTAATAGAAAAATGGGACTATTCTACACAACAAGAACTTTTAAAATTTAAAGGAAAATTTCATGAGATTTCATCTAAATTGATTAGAAAAGATTTATTTTCTCAGCAAGCTTTATATTATGGAAACTCAAATAAGTCGGGAAGAATATTGGCAAATTATTTAAAAGCTAAAAAAAGAAAGACAAAAATAGTTGCCATTAAAGATGAATTTGGAGATATGCATAATCAAAATAAATCAATTTTAAAACAATTTTTACAATTTTATAGATCCCTTTATTCTTCTGAGACTTATTTAGATAAAGAAAAAGATGGTTTAAGTTTTTTGAAAGTATTAGAGGGTCCTAAGGTTCCCGAGCATATAAAAAGAAGTTTAGAAGAACCAATATCACTAAAAGAATTAGGAATAGCTTTGAAATCCCTTAGAGTAGGATCCGCTCCAGGTGGTGATGGATATACAGTAGAATTTTATAAATCTTTTCAAAATACCCTATTACCTTATTTATTAAATTTATACCAGACTCAACTAACTAAGGGTTGTATTACAGGCACTATGGCAGAATTTTTAATCATAGTTTTACCCAAGCCAAATAAAGATCCCACTTTGGTCTCAAATTATAGACCTATTTCCTTAATCAATGTAGATAATAAACTTTTAACTAAGACATTAGCTTTAAGATTGGCTAAAGCTCTCCCTTTCATAATAGGTATGCATCAAACAGGATTTGTTGCTCAAAGACTTTCTTCTCATAATACTAGACTGGCTTTTCATATGTTATATTTGACAAAAGCCATGAATGATCCGGCTTTTTCTGTTTCTTTGGATGCAGAGAAAGCTTTTGATCGAGTGGAATGGACATTCATGTATCAGGCAATGGACTGGTTTGGTATAGGTTCAGGATTTATACAAATAATTAAAACGTTGTATAGCTCCCCTGCTGCTAGATTATATATCAATAATACATTTTCAGAACGTTTTAATTTACGGAGAGGAGTTAGACAAGGTTGTCCATTATCTCCTTTACTTTTTGATATTGTTTTGGAACCCTTAATATTAGCTATTCAGCAGGTAAAGGAGATACAAGGTATACCCCGTTCAGATAGGGAATATAAAATATCAGCATATGCAGACGATATCTTGCTTTATTTGAGAAATCCAGAAAATACCATTCCACGTTTACTTGAATTAATTGAAAAATTTGGAAAATTTTCCGGTTACAAGATAAATTGGAATAAATCAGAAGTTCTTCCACTAAATGTACATTGTACAAAAGGTTTATTTGACCCATTTTCTTTCATTTGGAAGGAAGATGGTATTAAATACTTAGGAATTTGGATTGCAAAAACAATAGATGATACTATGAAAATTAATGAAAAAAATTTATTACAAAAAGTAAAAGAAATGTGTGAGCAATGGAATCCTTTACACTTATCTTGGTGGGGGAGAGTACAAACTGTTAAAATGATGATTTTACCTGTAGTTTGTTACCAAATGGGTATGATACCTATTTTTTTTCAGGGATCTTTTTATAAAAAAATAAATAGGATTCTAACCAATTTTATTTGGCTGGGAAAAATTCCTAGAATTGCTTTAGTGTCTTTGCAAAGACCTATTGTGGAGGGTGGGGTAAATTTTCCAAATTTTTATAGGTACCATCAAGCCTATATTTTGCGACAAGGTATGTATTGGATCCTCCCAGAGCCCATTGATAATATTCCAGATTGGTTCTGGTTAGAGTGGAGACTTATGTTTCCACTGCGTCTTGGCCACATAATTAGTATCAAAATGCCAAGGTTATATAAAGATCATAAAATATTTATGGATACCTGGAAAACTTTAAGGTATATAAATAGTCTGACTCCTATTCCGATAAATAAATCAACAATTCAAACAATATGGTTAAACCCCAAGATCAAAATAGGCGGTTTTAAAATCATTTGGAAGCATTGGATGTTAGCAGGGATACGTACTTTAGAAGATGTAATAACTAATGGTAAACTGCTTGACTTTTCACAATTGCAACATAAATTTGGCTTAAACAATTCACAATATTTTAGATGGTTGCAATTGAAGCAGACCATTCAGGTAGGGTTCCCTGAATGGAAAAATCTTAACAATTATCATAGCCTAGAATTCTTATGCTTTCAGGTGGCTTCTACTGGACACCAGGCCGCAATGTGGTATAAATTAATATCTGGATATATAAATAAAAAACCAAAAAATGGTCTTAGAGACATTTGGAGCATTGAGATTAAGCATCAAATTAATGCATCTCAATGGCCACGACTTTGGTCTTGGAGGATAAGATGTACAGTATCAGCATCTTTGAGACAAACATGGTTTTTTCTTTTGCATAGAGCTTTTTGGACCCCCACACGTTTACATAGAATAGATAGCTCTAAGTCTAATAAATGTTGGCACTGTCATCTTGAGGCGGGGACATTAGATCATCTTCTATTCTATTGTCCATATATATTAATATTTTGGAAATCAATTTGGCCTCAAATAAATAGGATGATGGACAATCCAGTAGCCTTGACTTATGATACTATTCTATTTGGTACAACAATGAGAGCAAAAAGTCAAATTTCGTCACATAATAATAAACTTTTATTCATATTAACTGGAATAGCAATTCAACAAATAACATGTAACTGGAAAAATTATGATAGACTAAGTTATAACTTCTGGTGGAATTCGGTATGCCATATATATAAAATGGAGCGCACAATAGCAACACAGAAAGGATATTTTGGTAAATTTCTGAAGATTTGGAGACCATTAACAGATTTTTGTAATAATTAATAACATTTTCCCATAATAAGAAAATTGGTAAGCGGGGATATGGGTGGGTACTATTTCATTTATCTCACAATTTGTATAAATTAATTAATGTATTTTCAAATACTATGTTAGAATTTCTGAAATATGAAAGGAGGGCTTGGGGAGGGTTATTTTATTTATATATTATCTAAGAATATGAATATATTGTATTTAAAATATTAATGAAAGAAAATCAAGTGTGTATTTATAAGATTATATGTATTTTTCTGATACACTTGTTGTAATATGAAAAAATGAATAAAAAAAAAAAAAAAAAAATTGTTCCGTTTACCACGGTTAATACAGTCTTTAAGATCCCTTGACAGGCTCTCAATTAACTTTTTATCCGGCTTCAACTGCCGTATTTCAGCCTCATTTGCCTCAATTCTTTTTTCCAGTTGATCCACTTTAACATCCATAACTGCCATTTGCCGTGTGAGGCTAGCCACTTCGTCTATAGCCTCTTATATCTTCCTCGAGTTGTTTAAAATAATTTCTTTAATCTGCCTGAGCTCAGCCACGAAATCACTTCTGTCATCTCCCGGCAATGGAACTTTTGAGGGGTCATCGGCTCCATTTTTGATCTTTTAGCGCATCCTGCGCTTGTACTAGCCACCTCTCCCTTCAATTGTTTAGACAATGCCATCATATATACAGAAAGCAAAGTTTCAATTAAAAAATTTCAAGTTTTGTAGCTTATATTTTCAGTTCCTTAACCTGTTATGGAGGAGATGCGCTATCACCCGACATCTTATTGCGGCTCCAAGCCACACACACCCCTTTATTCCAATTTTTATGCTGCCTTACTGAATAAGTCCTCCAAAGTAGTACAACCAATAAAAATACAATGGTTACAATAACCATTATCACACAAAAATATTAGAAGTCTTTCCTTCTAATCAAGTCTACCCGATCAGAATTACCTAGCTGAAGAATATTCTACAAGTTAGACTTTCCTAGGGGCTTGTATGAAACAATCTAAAACCTGGGGAGGGGAGGGGAGCAAACTTTCTGAAACAATCTAAAACCTGGGGAGGGGAGGGGAGCAAACTTTCAGCCCCTGATTTTATTAGGGTAACTAATACAGGTAAGGAGAAATCAGTTTTGTATGCAACAAGAGGCCTGAAGTTTTAAGGGCCTTCTTTTTCTTTAGATATCTGTGTAAATAGGACCAGCCCTACCAGTGAGTTTTATTACATATGGTCCAGTGTTTTGGCACCTTATGCAGATGGGACCTTGCAGTGCATCTGTACATGGCCAAGCATCTCTCCATATCCCCAACAGGCTGTTCCTGTGTAGCTCCCACCCAAGGGTATCTGACACCCTAGGCCAGGGGGAGGCAATTCTGGTCCTTGAGAGCCGGAGCCAGATCAGGTTTTCAGGATCTCCACCATGAATATGTATGAGATGGATTTGTATGCACTGCCTCCTTGAGATGCAAATCTATCTCATGCATATTTATTGTGGAGATCCTGAAAACCTGACCTGGCTCTGGCTCACGAGGACCGGAATTGCCTACCCCTGCCCTAGGCAAACCTCCAACCCCACTGGGCAGCTCAAGGTCCTACCCCACATAGTCCAGCTACAGTTGAGTTGGAATGAATAAATTTTTTTTTTTTTTTAATTCACAACAAGATTAGTTTTCATACTGACAAAACTTTTGTTTCAGAATCATGGCCAATTGGAGGAATTCTAAGGATGACTATGAAAACAGCAAGATGGTAAGTTAGCATTGGTTACTCCAGTGAAATGATGCTCCGAACTTGCTTCCTAATTTCTTGGCTACAGCTTTATTACTTTTATTACAATACATATTAGTAACTCTTTCTGAAATGTGGTTTTCCTTTGTCAGCTTGCACATGCTAAATGCTCTTCTTCGGGACCTCTCTTGCACTTTTTCAGCTTAAAGCCCTAACATTACAGCTTTAAAGAATAGAGATGACGGATAATTGTTGGGTAGGGAGGGGGGTGGGATATTTGATCTGAATGTGTCTTGCGAGAATATTAAGTGATGTTTAAAGTGTAAAATGATTTCATCTTGTATTGCACTTATTGAAAGTTTTTAAAAATGAATAAAGAATTAAAAAAAAAAAAAAAGAATAGAGATGAAACCCTAGCATTATGCGTCAAAAAAATGTATTTCTGAAAGGAAGCATGTTCCTCCAAAAAGTCTCAGGCTGTCTGAGAGTGCTGGAAAGCAAAAGCTGCACTAAAGAAATTGCATAATCAAACTTCTGACTTAACTTGAATCTTTTTTTTTTTCTTTTTCAGGAAAGTAGAAAAAATTCTTGAGGAAAAATGTAAAGAATACCTTAGTGAAAACAAGTTGGCATCCTATGTGGATCACATGAGGGAGATACTGTGGCCCCACGGGAGGCCTGCAGCTCCTAACTCTGAGCGGACTTCTGACATGAAAATAAAAACAAAAGCAAAATCGGAGGCACTGCTCAGTGGGATCACTTTTGATGACTTTTGGAAAATCACTTTACCTCTCATTCCCTCAGGTACCCACTTAAATTGTAAGCTCTTTGGGGAAGAGGCTTAGGAAGGAAGTTATCAAGGTGCAGAAAAAGATCGCTGTTTTCCACAGATTGGTTTCCCATGGGATTCAGCAACCTGTGGTATCTCAGTCCCTCAGATTGCTGAAACCCATTTTAAAGGAATAATGCTGCTTGTGAGCTATTATTCCAGCGACCTGGGAGTTCCTGGCCCAGCAGAACAGAGTCCCACCCTTTGCCATACAGCCACCCCTAGCTCAAGTCCCCTCTCTAGATCAAGTCATGCCCACCTCCCCCTACCCCCTCCCTTGCCCCCTGAAAGACTAATCTTTTGAACATTGGTGGTTTGGGGAGAGGGATGTCTTTGGGCAGGGCGCCAACCTCAAGTCAAAATGGCACCCACTGGTGGAAATTAAGTGAGGCTGCATTAGGACCTTTAAGTCACATTAAAGGCTAAATAACACAGCTTAAAGCCCTAATGCAACTTGGTAACTCCCCTCCCCCCCCACCCACCTAATTGTATCTGAATTCTAATGCTGTAAACCATCTTAAACATCTTTTGGAAATACAGACTAAAAATACAGACATTCATACAACACTTGAAATTCTTTCAATAATATCATAAATATATAAATTAATTAATTTCCCTCCCCCTATCCACCTTTTTGTTACCATTAAACATTCCATATATTTATTATAAACTCATTATTAAATCAAATTTTTCCCTATCCTCCCCCCTCCCCCCTATATGAAAGAAATACCATCAGAGGAAAACGATGCCTATTCATTACAATATTTAACCAATGGCCCCCAGATCTTTATAAAATTATTATAACTACCTTTCTGTAAAGCAAATACTCTTTCCATCTTATAAATATTGTCATCCCCCACAAGCTCCTGTTCACTGCAGCGAGCTGTGGACCCCGTGACCGTAACTGTTCCAAACGTGTACCCTTTAACCAGGGTATCCTTCAAGCCTTCTTAGGCGTCTGCCTAAGGTACAACAGGTTCCATGTCCTTACAGAAACCAGGCAAGGGAAAAGAAATTCACACACCTCCAACACAGATTAGAAGAACAATAAAGTTGTATTTTATTCCTATACTTCTGGTTTACTTTGTCCAGGTATTTATAGCACAGTGCAACAATTTTCATACAGGTTGTAGAAAACACAAAACTTTAGGTCAAGCTGACCACTCTGGTTTTATACATACCAGCCTGTCCAAAAGATAAGCTCAAAATAAACATTTTAGGCTGGACTCTAGTCTTTTTGTCATAGTCCTCTTCACCAGCCTTTGGTGTGTCAAGGATGGCCTCAGCAAAATTCCCTCTCCAGGCAAAGGCAGAAGGAAAAACAAAAACTATACTCCTGCAGTCCAGGCAAAATAAAGTTTACAAGAAACAGAACACAAAGCTGCTGCCCTTGCAGTAGAGAGCTGCACGGGAACGGGGATGACGGGAATCCCGCGGGTTCCCCCTTTGGGTCACGGGGATCCTGTGGGGATGCCCCTTAGGATTGTGGGGATCTCATGGGGATGCCCCCTAGGGTCGCGGGGATCCCGTGGGGATGCCTCCGAGAGTCGTGGGGTTCCTGCGGGGTTGGATCGTAGTGCACTCGAGCCGCAAGGGTAGTCTCCTTCTCCTTACCTGCCCTGTCACAGCACACAGCCAAACGGAAGTCTTCCTGATGTCAGCGCTGACGTCGGAGGGAGGTATTAAGCAAAGCCCTCCCTTCCTCCGATGTCAGCGCTGACATCAGGAAGACTTCCGGTCAGCTGTGTGAGATAGGGCAGGTAGGGAGAAGGCAATGGCGTACGAAAGAGGGGGGGGGGCGGTCCGCCCCGGGGAATGTGCACAGCCGGTCAGGTCCCCCGATCGACCGACAACAGGCCCGGCCGACAAACCTCCCTGCCCTGTAGCCGCGAATCTAAATTACCTCTTACAACAGCTTCACTACTCCAGCTGCTGTAAGAAGGTAATTTAGATTTGCGGCTACAGAACAGGGAGATTTGTCCGACCGGGCCTGTTCTGTTGTCGGTCGGGTGGGGAAGCGCCACAAAGGTAAGGGGCAGGGAGGGAGAAAGAGAAGAAAGGTGGGGTGGAGAAGAAAAGACGCTTAAGGGAAATGGGTAAAACTGAGGGGGGAGAAGGCCGCTGAAAGCACATGGGGAAGATGGGGGGGGAAGAAGGACGCTGAAAGGACATGGGGAAGACAGGGGGGAGGACACTGAAAGGACATGGGGAAGACATAGGGGGGAGAAGGACGCTGATAGGACATGGGGAAAATGGGGGGAGAAGGCCGCTGAAAGGACTTGGGGAAGACAGAGGGGGGAGAAGGACGCTGAAAACACATGGGGAAGACAAAGGGGTGGAGAAGGACGCTGAAAGGACATGGGAAGATGGGGGGGAGAAGGACACTGAAAGGACATGGGGAAGACAGAGGGGGGAGAAGGACGCTGAAAGGACATGGGGAAGGCAGAGTGGGGAGAAGGATGCTGCCTGACAGGACATGGGGAAGATGGGGGGGGGGAGAAGGACGCTGAAAGGAAATGGGGAAGAGAGAGTGGGGAGAAGACGCTGGCAGGGAAGAAGACAGAGATGCCAGACTATGGGGGGAGTGGAGGGAAGAAGATGGGTGCCAGACCAATTTGGGAGGGGGGAGAAAGGGAGAGGCACAGTAACAGAGCAAATGGAAGACACAGAGAGAAGAGAGACAGTGGATGGAAGGAATTGAATGAGAACATGAAGAAAGCAGAAACCAGGCAACAAAGGTAGGGAAAAAAAATTCTTTTTTTTTTTTTTTTGCTTCAGGATAAAGTAGTATATTAGTTGTGTTGATAAAAATTTATAAACATTAGAGGCTCTGGTAGAAACCCGTTTACAAAGTATGTATTCTTCCCAATTAATATTTCCAAATTAATAAAGTCTTTTTGCTTATTTTTAAATGGGTTTCTACCAGAGCCTTTAATTCAGTAGCATAATTAAATGAAATAACTATTTCTGTAGTTTATAGGGATGGGCGGGGACATAGGGGATTCCTCGCGGGGACGGGTGGGGACGGAGGGATTCCTTGCGGGTACAGGTGGGGACGGGTGGGAGTCCTCACGGGGATGGGTGGGACTTTGGCGGGGACGGGTGGGATTTCTGTCCCTGCGCAACTCTCTACCTTGCAGCCCTGCTTCAGAGTGACTGTAGATAAGGAATTCCTCTAAAAGGAGCTTCCCTGTGCTTACCGTTCTAGGGAGCCTTATCTCCCTTAATTAGCCTCCAGCTGGGCTGAGAGAGAACAGACAAATGCTCAGTGATATAGTCAGGGCCGCCATCAGAAATTTCTGGGCCCCTTACTGAGCAATCTATTGGGCCCCCCACGCACCCCTTCCCCCCCACGCACCCCTCCCTTCTACCATGGGCCGAATACACACATACTTTTCTCTGTCGCCACACTCTTTGACCAAAAGATTTGTAAGCCTGCAACCACGTCAAGGTAGACTCTTTCAGCAGGGCCCTAACCTAACCTAAACTAAACTAATCTATACCTATCTATTCTAAACTAACATATGTCTAATACTGAACTAATAACAAACTAACAAACATCTGCATAATAAATAACTAATAAATAATAGTGCTAGTAGCTATAATTTTTTTTGAATGTAAAATCTCAGTTAAGGATTTCTTTTGACCTTTGTAGGCCAGAAGTAGATCACAATTGCACAATATTTTTTGTAACAAGTATTAAATGTGTTTTTATAAATACTGTAAGCTTAATAAATATATCAGAAAAAACTACACATCTGAGCGCATATCTGAACATACACATCTGTATGATCCCATCCTCCTCTGCTTGCCTATAGCTGCATAAGCATGTTAAAAATGTACGATATGTTGATATGTGCACCTTCCTTCCTTCCTTCCCATCCATCCTCCTCAGCCTGTCCTTACACATCCACAGCTGCATGTTAATGATGATGTATATGTTATGATGATAAATAAGTGCATATGAGCACATCATTAACATGCAGCTATGGATGAATATAAAAAAGAAACAATATTCTGTACAATTGTCAATTTATAAATCAGCGTCTTCTCCCCATTCTCTCTTCCCCATTTCCCTTCAGCGTCCTCAGCCCACTCTCTCTCTACTTTCCTTCAGCACACGCACATAAAAACAAGGAAGTAATTTATATAATTTTCATTCTATTCATTCATGGAAATTAAAGTCTAAATAATGCCAGTCACATAACAAAACATGATTTTACAAAAATAATTCCCTGCACAGTCAAGCCTTCAGGGATTACTAGATGTCTTTCAGCAGTTCCCCTCCCTCCCCCTTACCTTTGTGGCCAAGTCAAAAAATCTACCAACAATAAAATTTTAAAAACACAAAGCACGCTGTATGCAGAGAAAATGTTAATTATCATTTATATTCCGCGGGTTTTCAAAGAGGTCAAGGCAGATGACTTTATGCAATGTCACCTCAGTAACAACTATACAAAAATAGACAAATATTCCCCTCCCTTTTTACTAAAATGCGATAGCGGTTTTTAGCGCAGGGAGCTGCGCTGAATGCCCCACGCTGCTTTCAACGCTCATAGGCTCCCTGCGCTAAAAAACGCTATTGCGGTTTAGTAAAAGGGGGCCATAGTGCAAAATATAGACAGTATATATAAATTCTCAAAGCAGACACATTTTGATCACTAAATTGAAAATAAAACCATTTTTCCTACCTTTGGTAATTTCCTCAGTCTCTGGTTGCACTTTATTCTTCTGACTGTGCATCCAATATTTCTTATATTTCTTCCCTTCTTTCAGCCTCCTGTATGCTTCCTCTCCTCCAGACCTCATTCCCTCCCCAAACTTTTTCTTTGTTTCACCCTGCCCCTTCTTTCTTTTTCTCTCTCTCCATACCCCCTTTCTCTCTGTATGTCTCTCTCACCCCGCCCCCTTCTTTCTCTCTCCACACCTTCTTTCGTTCTGTATGTCTGTCTTTCTCTCTCTCTCTTTCCGTGCCCCATTTTTCTTTGTTTCACCCTGCCCCCTTTCTTTCTTTCTGGCTTCCTGTCCCCCTTTCTTTCTTTCTCCCTGCCCTCCCCTATGCCACCACCATTGGGAAAATGCTGCCACCGCCACTGGGGAATAGGCTGCCACTGCCGCCATCGGGAACAGGCCGGCGTCGAGTTCGCCCTGCTTCTCTTCCCCACGGGGCCGACCAACTCTCACCACCCGTCGTCAATTCTAACGTCGGAGAGGACGTTCTAGGCCAGCCAGGCAGCGATTGGCTGGGCCAGAACGTCCTCTCCGACGTCAGAATTGACGCGAGTGGCGAGAGTTGGCCGGCCCCACAGGGAAAAGCAGGGAGAACTTGGCACCGGCCTGTTCCCGATGGCGGCAGTGGCACTCAAGTGGCTAAAGAGCCGCAGTTTGCCGGCCTAGGAAGAACACTGGAGGGTGGCCAGCTGTGCACCCCCTTGGGACGTAAACCCGGGGCGGGGCGGACCGCCCCCCCCCCACCCTGGTATGCCACTATCTGTACCTCACTCCCTCCCTATGACCAAAAATTCTCCTTTCTTCTATTCCCCGTGTACACAACCATCTCTTTCCCTCCCTTCCTCTCTCCCAAGTCCATGCCTTCTGTGTCCAAAAACCTATTCCCTCCCCCACCTCAGCATCTCTTTCCCTCCCTTCCTCTCTCCCAAGTTCATGCCTTGTGTCCAAAAACCCATTCCCTCCCCCACCTCAGCATCTCTTTTCCTCCCTTCCTCTCTCCCAAGTCCATGCCTTCTATGTTCAAAAACCCATTCCCTCCCCCACCTCAGCATCTCTTTCCCTCCCTTCCTCTCTCCCAAGTTCATGCCTTGTGTCCAAAAACCCATTCCCTCCTCCACCTCAGCATCTCTTTCCCTCCCTTCCTCTCTCCCAAGTTCATGCCTTGTGTCCAAAAACCCATTCCCTCCTCCACCTCAGCATCTCTTTTCCTCCCTTCCTCTCTCCCAAGTCCATGCCTTCTATGTCCAAAAACCCATTCCCTCCCCCACCTCAGCATCTCTTTCCCTCCCTTCCTCTCTCCCAAGTTCATGCCTTGTGTCCAAAACGCACTCACTCCCCCCTTTTGTGTTCCGCGTTTGCCTCCCAGCCCATCTTTGCAACTTTCTCAGCAAAACGAAGTTCAAGCCGCGAGGCTTGTCTTTTGTTTCCTGTCTGCCCTGCCGCGCACAAATAGCCGACCAGAAGTATTCTCCGACATCAGCGCTGACGTCAACGGGCAGGCTTTGCTTAAGCCCTCCCTCCGACGTCAGCACTGACATCGGGGAACACTTGCGATCGGCTATATGTGAGCGGCAGGGCAAGCAGGAACTGAAGACGAGCCTCGCGGCTCGAGATGTATTGAACTCTGCGGGTCCCCCGTCCAGCTCTCTCCTGTCCACGTGGGGCGGACCGCCCCTCCCCCTAGACTGTGGCCTAGGACCCTGGGGGAGCCCGGGCCCCCTGTCAGCTCCGGGCCCCTGAATGCAGGACTGGTGGTACTGCCCTGATGGCGGCCCTGGATATAGTCAAGTGCCATAGTTCAATTATAGCAGTGCTTCTGAGATCAAAGCTGACAAGCTTACAGAGATTGACACACCAGCAACTTCAATCTCAAAACTATTAAGCATAAAAAAGAAACAAAGGTAAGAAAACAAAACAGCAAAACACTTTTAAACCTCTGCTTAGTTTGTATCTATTGCCTCCAAGCATTCACTAGGCAGACTAGATACTCCAATGTCCATTGGTTCCCTGTTTGGTAACTCTTGTCTCAGCTTCAATACCCAGCACATTAGACATGTCCACCATGTCCCAGTCGTGGCTTAATCCACCAGGCTTCAGTTGAGGAGAAGCGTGTTCTCTTGCGAGCTTACCCTGGAGCTTCCTCAGCTCCTCCCCCCTCCTGTGTCCCAGCTGCTCTCTTTTAACCTCATTCAACTCGCCCCTCCCTGCTCTGAAGAGGGGGAAGGGAGAGAAATCTTTCTGCAGCTGAGCCTGCTTCTGTGACCACTTCCTGCTTTGAGCCTGGCCTTCTGGGAGCTGTAGTTTCTTAACCCCCAAGTTCCTTGGAGCCCTAGCTCCCTGGCCGATACTGTCTGGCTCAGCAGGCATAGACCAAGGGAAGTCAGCGTTTTCATACTCTGCAGGGCCAACCTGGTCAGCCCTCCTGCATCGGGGTTTACTGATCTTCTCTAACCCTGTGTCAAAGCTAGGAAGAGAGCTAGATTTGTCACAATATGACATAAGGAATTCCACCAAAATGTATAATTAAGATTAGTATAATTTTTCCAATTATTAGTAATATGCTGAATAGCGACTCCCGTCATTATCATTAAAAGTTTGTTGTTATGTTCTGATATTTGACTTTTTTTCCTCATAGACATACCAAACAGAACAGTATCATACAATAGTGCCAAATGGTTTTCTAATAAACAATTTATTTGAGACCAAATAGTTTGAAGTCTTTAATGGCCTTCAGAGCTTACTTGTATTCACACTGCAACCCTTTACATGAAAACGTTTGAACACCACTGCCTTACAGCAAGCAGTAACTAATGGTTAAGCACTTTTAACAAACTAATAGGGCATAGGAGCCAGTTTTATGGGTGCTAAGGGTGACTGAACAAATTTATTTTGTCTATGGAGAGGTAATTTATGTTGGGTCTAGCACCCCACAATAATTTTGAAAAGCTGGCTCCTGTGCAATAGGGTAAGTAACAAACTCTGTTTTTGGTTTCACACACACACACTCAAATGTTAGAGAAACTTCACTACAATTTTTTTTAGTATGTTACACAATCTGTTATAATGTATATTTTATCAAAAAACCCAAACTACTCGGGAGACAATTGTCTCAAATAAAGAATCCCCTAATTCAAATAACAAAATACTGATAGAATCCAACAATATATATCATATATGATAAAATCAAAAAACAAAAAGTACCAAAAAATAATACTAATATTGTAAGTGTTCAGTCTGAAACACCCATCTTGCACTGGCAGTGCTGTAACATGTAGGTGTTAAATAAACATCATAGCACCCCCCTGCCTACCAGCCACTAATAACAATCATGTATTAATTCTAACACAATGAAAATAAGATGATCCAACTTATCTTTCAGGTGGCTTGCTGGACTATCTTAGTGGCAGGGTGTCTCATCCATTGCTATCACTGTGCAGCGCCGCCGGGATAACTGTGTGTGATGCTTGTTTTATTAGTGTATATGATGCATTATTATTTGTACTGTGCACCTTTGGGGTACGCTGGTGTTGTATTTGCTGTGTTTGCATCAATAAAAATTGTTTGAACCTAAAAAACAAAAAACTCAAAATCCCAATAATGAAAATCAAAAATCCAGGCAAATCATGAAAAATCAAACAGTCCAAAATCCTTACTCCCTCAACAACGATCGTGTTTCACATGTATTGCTTCTTCAGGAAAATCTATATATACCGCATATCAACAAGGGATCAAAGAGGAAAAAGAATAATGAACCAGCGTGGCTCTCTGTAGAAGTTAAGGAAGTGATCAGAGCCAAAAAATCCTCGTTTAAGGAGTAGAAAAGATAAAAAACGGATGAAAACTGGAATAAGCACAAACAACATCAACACAGGTGCCATAAGGCAGTAAAAAGGGGCCAAAAGATACTATGAGGAAAAAATAGCCAAGGAGGCGAAAAACTTCAAGACGTTCTTTCAATATATTAAAGGGAAATGACCCGCGAAGGAAGCTGTGGGACCATTGGATGACCAAGGAATATAGGGAGCACTAAAGGAGGACAAAGCAATCGCCAACAGACTGAACACGTTTTTTGCGTCTGTATTTACGGAAGAGGATATACCGGAACCCATCAGGCTATATGCTAGAAGTGAAAACGGGAAACTGACAGGGTTAACGGTCAATCTAGAAGAGGTATGCAGGAAGATTGATAGGCTTAAAAGTGATAAATTCCCGGGACCAGATGGTATCCATCTGAGGGTCATCAAGGAACTGAAAGGGACTATAGCTGAACTGCTTCAACTAATAGCCAATCTGTCGATCAAATCGGGAAAGATTCCGGAGGACTGGAAGGTGGCAAATGTTATGCTGATCTTCAAAAAAGGTTTGAGGGGAGACTCGGGAAATTACAGAAAGGTGAGTCTGACCTCAGTACCGGGAAAGATGGTAGAGGCGCTGATAAAGGACCGCATCACTGATCACCTTGACGGACACAGTCTGATGAGGACCAGTCAGCACAGTTTTAGAAAGGGCAGATCTTGTTTGACAAACTTGCTGCACTTCTTCGAGGGAGTAAACAGGCAGATAGACAAGGGCGACCAGGTCGACATTGTATATCTGGACTTTCAGAAGGTGTTCGACAAAGTTCCGCATGAATCACTACTTCGGAAAATTGCGAGCCATGGAATCGAGGGTGAAATATCCACGTGGATTAAAAACTGGCTGGAGCATAGGAAACAGAGAGTGGGGGTAAATGGGCAATACTCGGACTGGAAGAACGTCACTAGTGGGGTGCCGCAAGCTCGGTGCTTGGACCTGTGCTTTTCAACATCTTTATAAACGATCTGGACATAGGTACAATGAGTGAGGTGATTAAATTTGCAGACTATACGAAGCTATTCAGAGTAGTGAAGAAGCAGGGGGATTGCGAAGATCTGCAACGTGACATAATCAGGCTTGAGGAATGGGCATTGACATGGCAGATGAGGTTCAACGTGGATAAATGCAAAGTGATGCATGTCGGTAACAAAAATCTCATGCACGAATACAGGATGTCCGGGGCGGTACTTGAAGAGACCTCCAGGGAAAGGGACTTGGGAGTTCTAATCGACAAGTCAATGAAGCCATCCACACAATGTACGGCGATGGCGAAAAGGACGAACAGAATGCTAGGAATGATAAAGAAGGGAATCACGAACAGATCGGAGAAGGTTATCATGCCACTGTACTGGGCCATGGGGCGCCCTCACCTAGAGTACTGCATTCAGCACTGGTCGCCGTACATGAAGAAGGACACGGTACTACTCGAAAGGGTCCAGAGAAGAGCGACTAAGATGGTTAAGGGGTTGAAGGAGCTGCCATACAGCGAAAGATTAGAAAAATCAGGCCTCTTCTCCCTTGAACAGAGGTGATTGAGAGGGGACATGATCGAAACATTCAAGGTACTGAAGGGGATAGACTTAGTAGATAAGGATAGGTTGTTCACCCTCTCCAAGGTAGGGAGAACGAGAGGGCACTCTCTAAAGTTGAAAGGGGATAGATTCTGTACGAACATAAGGAAGTTCTTCTTCACCCAGAGAGTGATAGAAAACTGGAACACTCTTCTGGAGTCTGTCATAGGGGAAAACACCCTCCAGGGATTCAAGACAAAGTTAGACAAGTTCCTGGTGAACAAGAGCATACGCTAGGAGGGCTAGTCTTAGTTAGGGCGCTGGTCTTTGACCAGAGGGCCACCGCATGAGCGGACTGCTGGGCATGATGGACCACTGGTCTGACCCAGCAGCGGCAATTCTTATGTTCTTAAGCAAGAATAAATATTTCAAACCCACTTCTATGATTCCTCTGAAAGTCACAGTTTCACAAGTTAAAAAATCTTAAAACATTAAAGATACTACAATTTAAATTACCTTGGAGCTCCAACTAGATGACAAAAGAAAACGCGGGCATACCTGATTCTGAGTAAGCCTGGTTGAGCAAAACGTTGACGCTTTGACATGACGATTTAAAATACATCATCAATTAAATAGACTTAACTCTGTGATAGGATAAACACTCCACCAATCCCCATATAGAGAGGGAATTTATTTTTCTTTCTTTTTTTTTAATATTCTTTATTCATTTTTAAAACTTCAGTTGTGCACAAAAGATGATGCATTTACATAAATTAATATAATTACAGCACAATATACTTATTAGAATAAAGACAAAACTTATTTTCTCCTACCCATTTTCAATTTACAAATATCTCATAAAATACTTGTAATCAACCCTTCTATATTTCTTAACAAATGCCAAAACATATTCCCCCTCCCCCCTCCCTGGATGTGCATGTTTTCCCCAAATTATACAAATAAATCAATCTTTACAATATTTAGTTAATGGTTCCCAAACTTCCATAATTTTTTTTTCTTTATTCATTTTTAAAACATATACAATAAGTGAAATACAGAGTAAAGTAATCTTTTTACAATATAGACATCACTTAAAATTTTGCAAATATTCATGCTTATTAATACCCTCCCCTCCCCCCACCAAAACTTTTCCAACAATTTTTCCAGCCTTATTTACCTCCCACCCCTCTCTGGATGTGCATATTATCTAATAACAAATCATAACTATAGAGATTCTACAAAGGACGTCAATGGGCCCCAAATTAATTTAAAGTTTTCATTATTCCCTAATATAGCAACATTCATTTTCTCATATATATATATTAGACATAAACTTGCCCATCAAAATGTAAAGATGTGAAGATCCCAGTTTTTCCAGTTTTGTATAATCAATTGTATAGCTGTACTTGTCATAATTAAAAAGAGACGTCTTTTATGTTTTTATAGGGGATCTTTGATATGCAAAATAGTACCACAAATTATAAATTTTTTATAATAACCCTTCTGAATGGCCATAAACTTTTCCATTTTAAAGATGTAATATAGGGATTCCCACCAGAATGAATAATTTAATCTATTCCAATTTTTCCAATTCTTTAAAATAAGCTGCATGGCAACTCCCGTCATTATAAACAAAAATTTGTTATTTTTTGCTGAAATTTAACTTTTTGCCCTCATAGATGTTCCAAATAAAATAGTATCATATGATGTGTCACTGGATCTTCTAATAAATTATTAACCCAAATTGATCTCCAGAATTTTAGTATCAAAGGACAATATCTAACGTCCCTGCTTCCAGATGACAATGCCAATATCTATTAGATTTAGAACTATCTACTCTATGCAAATGAAGTAGGGTCCAAAATACTCTATGTAATAAGAAAAACCATGTTTGTCTCATAGATGCAGACATTGTACATCTCATTCTCCAAGACCAAATTCGTGGCCATCGAGACACAGTAATTTGATGTTTTATCTCAATGCTCCAAATGTCACGCAGACCAGTTTTTGGTTTCTTATTCAAAAATCCAGATATTAATTTATACCACTGAGCGGCCTGGTGACCCAGGAAGTCTACCTGAAAACATAAAACGGGCAAGCTATTTTGAACCTCCAAATTTTTCCATTCAGGGAACCCTTCAAAATGATCAAAAATGATCAAAGCCCTCAAGTAAGTGAAACTGCTAAGTGATGTGGACATGGGAGGGGCTTGAATAGATGTGGGGTGTGCCCAGCACTTATGTGCTAAGATTACAGAATATTATTAGTTATGCGTACATCTATCAGCGTTTTGGCATGAGCATTTATCTCATGGCATAAGTATTCACAACTAAAGTTGGGCGCTAGTATTCTATAACAGCAATTATGTGTGTAATTGCCAATATAAAATTTGCGCTTAGTGCCTAGCATTATTTGCATCTAATTTTAGTTGACCTTTATAGAATTACTTCATGAGTATCCCAGGTTTCATTGGTTGTTAAAAACTCTATTTTTCTGCATTTTTATAGTTCTGAAACGGATCAAACTGAAGCCAAATTTGCACAATATATTTCAAAATGCTGATGACAATGAAAGACTAATTTATGTAAGTAGAAAATAATCTCAGTTTATAAAACCCATATAAAAGGCACAAAGGAGACCTTAAGCGATAAATTATCTGTAATGAATAGACAAATTCAATGGTTATGAGGCCATATTTGCTAATACAGGCACGCAAGACAATGACCTTTATAGCATGATTAGTAGATTCTGCTGTAAGGGATGTTATAAATACTTTAGCTAATGAATAAATCCACGGTACTTTTAATGAACCATTCAGAGGGTAATTTTATAACAGACTAGTACATACATGAGGGAAAATCATATTTAACATCTATCTTGTTTCCTTAGGAAATCTCTTGCAGAGTTTAAAGCTCAAATTTTTTATTTATGCTGATGACATTATTATAGTCATTCCGCTACCTTGTTTTACATCAGAGTTTTTAAATTCTCTATCAATTATTTTAAATCAGGTTGAACTTTGGATGTCTGCTTTTAGATTAAAGTTAAACTCAGAAAAAACTAAATTTATCTTAGCAGCTCCTAACGATAAAATCAAGGAAACTACGATACAACAACCTATTTATAAAATGGAGAGGGTGCTTGCCATGCAACAAGGAAATTATCATAAGTTTAAAAATATTTGGGGGTCATTGATTATTTATTCTAATGATCAGACATCTTAAACACCTTAGTATTAGATAAGATAAAGGGGGGGTGAGAGTGGGAAAGATAATAATTGATAATTGTTTATTATTAATATATGGGTGGGTGGGAAGGGATTCTTTTATATTTATATATTTTAAGGAGTATAAGTAAGTTTGTCAAGTGATTAGTTAAAATGTTTCTGACTGACTATTATACACTTGTAATATTTGAAAATGAATAAAGATTTTTTTTTTTTAAAAGGAAACTACGATACATGTGAATGGGATGGATTATTGTATTAAACAATCCCTTTTTTATTCATTTTCAATCTTACATCAAGTGTACAAACAATAAAACAATATAATTAAACACATCACTTGATATTCTTTCTAATTTGTCTTACAATACATAAAATTACCACCCTTCCCACCCATCATTCCTCTATTATTTTCCCAATATGAATAATAAAACATTATACCTCCCCCCAACATTAAACGGTGTAAATTTCAATAGAAAATGGTATTTACTCATTACAATAAGAAGTTAATGGCTCCCAAATTTTATTAAATTTCTTATACTTCCCTTGTTGTATAGCTATTGTTCTTTCCATTTTATATATGTGACATAATGAGTTCCACCAGAAATTATAACTGAGTCTACTGTAATTTTTCCAATTACTTGTAATTACTTCTAAACAATCCTTAAAAATACTAGGAGTTACTTTAGATAAACATCTTACACTGGAGAAACATTCCGACTTAGTATTTAAGAAGAGTATCTCGGTGCTTTGGTGCACCATAAAAAAGTACGATGATGCCTCTTTTCGTTTGTTAGTACAATCTTCCATTCTGAGTATTCTTGATTATTGCAACATCATATATCTGGGCACCTTTAAGAAAATTATCAGGAAATTGAGGATGGTTCAGAATACGGCGGTCCATCTCATTTTTGGCTTGAAGAAATGGGAACATGTTACCCCCTTCTATCAAAAGCTACATTGGTTGCCATTGGAATCCAGAGTTCTGTTTAAGTTCTCATGCATCTGCTACAAAACAGTATTTGGTATGTCACGGGGTTATCTTAACCCTCACTTTACTTTGAGTTATAACAATAAGAGCTTTTGTAGAATACATCTGTTTGCTTTTCCCTCATTAAAATTATGTCATTATAAAAGGTTCTTTGAAAGAACCTTTTCTTTCCAGGCAGCTAAACTAAATTCATGGCTCGCCCAAATTGTGCTCGATGCCTCTTCTTATCTTGATTTTAGAAAGTAGATATGTTATAATATATTCTATAATATGTGTATATTCTGATTGAAAATATGATGAAGGTTGGGAGGTAGGGGGTAAACATATCACTAGATTTTTATGTAGTAGATATCAAAGTGCTATTGTGTAATAACTTGTTGAAATATATTATTTTGTGCACTTATTGTCAAATTTGAAAATGAATAAAGAAGGAAAAAAAAAATAGAAAGTAGATTAAAACTCAATTATTTAACAGGCTGAGTTCTTAATATATTTTATTATTATAATCTTTTATTCTTTTAAGATTGTTGTACCCTCCTTTTATGGAATGTATGTATTTTTCTTATATTATATGCATATAACTTGTTGATTTTAATGATTTTAAATTTTTGTATTTCAATTAATTGTTGTGAACCGCCTAGAACTTCCTGGGTATGGCGGTATACAAAATAAAATTATTATTATTATTATTATTATATGCAAGTATCAAATGAAGTGTACATGTTGTCACAATAGTGTTGTCCAAGGCCTAGTGTTAAAGACCTCTCGCTGGCTTAAACACTTTGAACTTCTAGCCTAAATCAGGGGTGTCCAACCGGCGGCCCGAGGGCCGCATGCGGCCCAGTGAAGTATTTTGTGCGGCCCCGGTTGAGGGCGATGCAGTGTTTTCCTCTGCTGCCCCTGGGTGTTTACCGTCTTGCCGGCTCCCTCCTCTGTCTTGCTGCAGCGTTTGAATGTTTGTGCAGCCCCAGAAACATTTTTTTCGGTCAGTGTGGCCCAGCAAAGCCAAAAGGTTGGACACCCCTGGCCTAAATATTACCAGGCTGGATGGATTCTGTGCTTTGTTAAGCAGATTTCTTTAATAAAACGAAGAAGTAAAACAAACTTAGTTAGATGATCTCAAGGATTTCTCTCTCACAGAAGTCACATTCAACCAGCTCTTCTAAGATCAGAGCACACTGGGAATGTATTTTCACAAATCCTTTATGTGAAGTAGCAATATTGTTTTCAAGCTTCTCTCACTAACCTGAACTTACAGATTCACAACTAAGAGACTGGCAAAATACAAAATTAGCTAGCAAATCCAAGTGTAAAAAACAGATTGGAGAACAATACCCTCTCCACAGCATTTGCCACTAAGATGAAGCCTTCTCCCAGCCTAGGTAGAAGAAGGGGGGAGGGGGCACCAATCCACCACAAAGCACACTGGCTCCAGCAAGGAGGCTCCAGCTTACTGAGCCCACAGTAGTGCACACTGTTTGCATATCTCATCTTACTAAGCTCACAACAATGCACATATTTTAAGCAATCTGCTCTCATGATATGAGGGCAGAACACCTAGAATGAGTACATTTCTCTGACTGCTCCAGCAGAGGTCCAATCTTGCTCCTTTCACACACAAGTTCTCCAATGGAATAACAAGATTCTCCGGAGTTTTTTTAAGGGATGGGCTTACCAAGGGTTAGGTAAGATGCCAACATTCTCCTCCCCCACCCCCGAGGATTATCGCGCCCCAGCTTATTTCAGCAGCATAGGTTCTAATTTCAGGGATGGGCTTACTGGGGGTTAGGCAAGATGCCAGCATTTCTCTCCCCTCCCCCTCCCTGAGGGTTACCACTCCCCAGCTTATTTCATCAGCAAAGAAAAACAGCAGAAAAAAAACAAAAAACAAATGAAAAACATCCAATTCTTTGTCATCTCTCCAGACCGGTACAGCTTCACTGATGGGTAATACCAGCAGGTGGGGGCTGAGACCAAACTTTTGGTAGTAGTACTTAATAGCTGTCCCCCCCCCCAGCTATCTAACAGTCTTTTCTCAGTCTCCAGCAGGTGGTAAATGAGCTGTTCCATTAATAATATAACAATTGATTCATATAGATCACTTGAAAATCTTTTCTATTATCATCACAAATACATAAATTTAAATCCCTCCCCCACCCTCCCCTTCTACCAATAATATAATTCAAGCATATTATACATATATTATATTCAAAGATACTGAAAAACCAGTGATATAACTATACATCCCCCCCTTTTCCATTCTTATAACATACTTTTTGTTGTTCCATTCTCCCCTTGTTAGAGCTGTTGGAATTTGTTTAGGGCTCCTTTGAGCTTGGAGGGGCCCTGATAGGGGGTCCATCTGACCTTTGGTGTGTCACACGCGACAGGACAGGAGTTGAGACCCTCCCTCCCTTCCTCCATCTCCTCAAAATTTTGTAGAGGTGCTTCAGCTGTAAGCCTTGCCACCGATACCGGCAATGCATACTTTGAGACAGTGTTGTAGCAAGGGGGGGGAGGGGTGGGGTGGGGGGGGGGGCGGTCCACCCCGGGTGCAAGCCCCGAGGGGGTGCTCCCGGTCCGGTTTCCCCCCTGTGTCCGGTTCAGTCCCTGACGGACCCCTCGGGTCTCGCGTCTGATTTCCCCCCCCCCCCCCGGCCTCCCCGCACCATTTACCTGGGGAAGCAGCCTGCAGCAAGATCACGATGCCAGCAATCTTTGCGCTGCTTCGGCTCTGTTTCCTCTGCCGCAGTCCCGCCCCTCCTCTGAATGGAAAGGCTGAGGATGTCAGAGAGTTCAGTTAAAATATGTGCTTTATAAGAAAATATAATACTGTGTTTTATAAAGTTTATAACATTGCTGGCCTACCCGGCAGTGGCGTACCTAGGGTATGTGGCACCCGGGGCCCATCATTTTTTGACACCCCCCCTATGTAAAAAAATATTTTTTGTAATGACCATGAAACAGAATAAATGGTCAGAATAGAAACAGGCAGTGAAAATTTTCTTATATTTCAAACATAACATAACATAAATTATGTCTGAATTGTCATGACATCAGAAGTACATATGGAGTAGTTGCAGGTGATGCTTGGGACAGTTCTGATTGTGTTAGTTCGGTTTTATGTGTTTTTTGAATAGAAGGGTTTTTATTTCTTTTTGAAGGTTTTGCAGTCTGTGGTCGATGTCAATTGGTTGTAGAGTTGGGGGTCGAGTGTTGCAGCTCGAATGGCTAGGAGGTTGTCGAACAGTTTTTTACTTTTGACGTTTTTGGTTGGAGGGTGTGTGAATGGTGCGTGAGTTCTCCTATGTCTGTTTGAAGTGGATTGAATTATTTAGCTGAAGAAATTAGTTACCCCCTCATCCCACACACATTAATTCTCTTCCATTTTTGTTCCCATTATAAAAAACACTGATAAGTTCCCAGAAAAAAAATACATTAAAATAAGAAGTGAAAACAAAGGCCCCTACAGATGAGAACATAACATAAGAATAGCCTAACTGGGTCAGACCAATGGTCCATCATGCCCAGTAGCCCATTCTCATGGTAGCCAATCCAGGACACTAATACCTGGTCAAAACACAAAGAGTAGCAACATTCCATGCTACCGATCCAGGGCAAGCAGACACTTTCCCCATGTCTTAATAACAGATTATGGACTTTTCCTCCAGGAATTTGTCCAAATCTTTCTTAAAACCAGCTACACTATCTGCTTTTACCATAACTTCTGGCCACTTCATTTTTAAGTTTAGATCTTTCCTTTCAAACAGAGACCTTGCTAGATGTCAAATACAGCACAAGGTAACTTCACATGGACTTAGCTGTGCAGGAAATGTGAATCTCCTCATACACCCACCATATAGTGCAAAAATGTGCAAAGGTCTGTTTTTTTCTTTCGATCACTACATAGCCTAATGCCACACAAGCAGCGCTGTTACAAACATATTCTGTAGGTCAATGCTAAGGATAACAAAGTTTCCTTCCTTGGACCAGAAGGAGATACTGATAAACCACTGGAAGAGATCCCAAAACAACACCCAAAGACCCACTCAGTGTGTGAACCAGTTGAGTGGAGTGGACTAACTGGGGGGTGGAAATGGGCCCGGAGTTTGCTCAGCAGAATTTCCCAGACCACCTCTTCCTCTCAACACATTGACACGCTGCCACCATCACCACTAGGAACACCTCACTGAGTAGGCCAGCTATGCTATAAACTTTATAAAACACATTATTATATTTTCTTATAAAGCACATATTTTAACTGAACTCTCTGACATCCTCAGCCTTTCCATTCACAAAAATAGAAGGAAGAAAAGTTCCCATTTCCTGCTGTCTCATGTCCCCGGCCTATACAATATTTTTTTTCTGCAGACCCTTCAAAAGTCTGACCAAATCCTCGTTTCACTTGCATTATAAAGTACTGAGGATGCCATCTCTCCCCAATCCCAGGTCCTAAAGTCTAAGACAGTAGCGCAAACTAATGCTGCCAGATACAGGAAAAAATTTTTTGATTCGATTCAGCCCTATTGAATTGGTTTTTCAATTCGATTTTCCTGCCCAGTTGGGTGATTTTTTTCAAAACTCCTGGTGGGTTTTATAGCTTTTTCACCCCCTTTGGCTTCTCCTAACCACACTGGCGCTGTGGTGTAAATAAAATAAAGAAACAAAAAGGACTTTTCCTCTCTCTGTTAAATCCTAGCTCACGTTTGCAGTCCAACACCAGCTCTGGCAGGATACACATTTCAAATCTGACATATTATAATCACAAAACAGAAAATAAAATTAATTTTTCTACCTTTTGTTGTCTGGTTATATTTCAAATCTTGTTGGTCCAAGGCTCTGGTTTTCTTCTGATAACTTGCTTGCCAGGGTCTCCTTCTTTCTGCATGCTAACCATCCATCTGCCAACTCTGTCCTCCCTTTCCATTTCCCTTCCCTTCCCAGGAAGTCTGGTATCTTTCCTTTTTTTCATCTCCCTCCACAGATACACCTTTTCTTAAATACCCTTTTCATCCGGCATCTCTCCCTCCTTCCCCACCACCCCAGAGTCCACCATCTCTCCCTTTCTTTTCCTAATTACCCTCCTATCCAGTATCTCTATCTCTCCTCCACACCATCCCTTGTGTCCAATTTCTCTCCCTTTCTGTTCCTTCCCTCCCTAAATCCCATGGTCCATCATCTCTCTCCCTCTCCTCTATTTTCAGACCCATTATTTCTTCCCCCCCCCAAGTTTGGCATATGCACGTCTCTTTGAACACCCCCTTCCCTCCGTGTACTTCTAAATCATGGTCCCCCCCAAAGGCCTGTCCCCCCTTAAAGGTCTGCCTGTCCCCCCTTGAAGGCCTGCACCCCCCTTGAAGGCCTGTCCCATCCCCTTGTAGGCCTGTCCCCCCCTTGAAGGCCTGCCTGCCTGTCCCCCCTTGAAGGTCTGCACCCCCCGAAGGCCTGTCCCCCCACTTGAAGGCCTGTCCCACCCCCTTGTAGCTTCTCCCCCCCCTTGTAGGCCTGTCCCCCCTTGAAGGCCTGCCTGCCTGCCTTTCCCCCCCTTGAAGGCCTGCACCCCCTTGAAGGCCTGCACCCCCCCGAAGGCCTGCACTCCCTTGAAGGTCTGCACCCCCCCGAAGGCCTGTCCCCCCCCTTGAAGGCCTGTCCCACCCCCTTGTAGGCCTGTCCCCCCCCTTGTAGGCCTGTCCCCCCCTTGAAGGCCTGCCTGCCTGTCCCCCCTTGAAGGCCTGTCCCCCCCCTTGAAGGCCTGCACCCCCTTGAAGGCCTGCACCCCCCAAAGGCCTACACCCCCCCGAAGGCCTGCACCCCCCCCTGAAGGCCTGCCTGCCCCCCCTTGAAGGCCTGCACCCCTTGAAGGTCTGCACCCCCCCGAAGGCCTGTCCCCCCTTGAAGGCCTGCCTGCCTGCCTGTCACCCCCCTCCCCCTTGAAAGCCTGCCTGCCTGCCCGCCCGCCCCACCCTGAAGGCCTGATGCCCCGACCCACCCTGAAGAACCGCTCGCCCCCCTGGCCTCCCCGCACCACCTATGAAGCAGCCGCAGCAGGATCGCAAAGTCAGCGTCAGCGATCCCTGCACCACGGTCCCGCCCCTCCTCTGATGTCAGAGGAGGGGCGGGATCGCGGCGCAGGAAGCAGCGCCTAAGCAGCGCAGGGATCGCTGACGCTGACTTCGCGATCCTGCTGCGGGCTGCTTCACAGGTGGTGCAGGAAGGTCAGTGGGGCGAGCGGTCCTTCGGGGGTGGGGGGGGACTGAATGGCAAGGCCGGGAGCACCCCCTTAGGGCTGGCACCCGGGGCGCACCGCCCCCCCGCCCCCCCCTTGGTACGCCACTGCTACCCGGTGAGATGTTCCTAATGGTGGTGGTGGCAGCGTGTCAATGTGTTGCGAGGAAGAGGTGGTCTGGGAAATTCTGCTAAGCAAACTTCGGGCTCATTTCCACCCCCCAGTTAGTCCACTCCACTCAACTGGTTCACACACTGACTGAGTCTTTGGGTGTTGTTCCTGGGTAGTTGTTTTGGGATCTCTTCCAGTGGTTTGTCAGTATCTCCTTCTGGTCCAAGGAAGGAAACTTTGTTAACCTTAGCATTGACCTTCAGAATATGTTTGTAACAGCGCTGCTTGTGTGGCATTAGGCTATGTAGTGATCGAAAGAAAAAAACAGACCTTTGCACATTTTTGCACTATATGGTGGGTGTATGAGGAGATTCACATTTCCTGCACAGCTATGTCTGTGTGAAGTTACCTTGTGCTGTATTTGACATCTAGCAAGGTCTCTCTGTTTGGAAGGAAAGATCTAAACTTAAAAATGAAGTGGCCAGAAGTTATGGTAAAAGCAGATAGTGTAGCTGGTTTTAAGAAAGATTTGGACAAATTCTTGGAGGAAAAGTCCATAGTCTGTTATTAAGACATGGGGGAAGTGTCTGCTTGCCCTGGATTGGTAGCATGGAATGTTGCTACTCTTTGGGTTTTGACCAGGTATTAGTGACCTGGATTGGCTACCATTAGAATGGGCTACTGGGCATAATGGACCATTGGTCTGACCCAGTTAGGCTATTCTTATGTTATGTTCTCATCTGTAGGGGCCTTTGTTTTCACTTCATATTTTAATGTATTTTTTTCTGGGAACTTAGTGTTTTTTATAATGGGAACAAAAATGGAAGAAAGTTAATGTGTGTGGAATGGGGGGTGGGGTAACTAATTTCTTCAGCTAAATAATTCAATCCATCTCAACCAGACATAGGAGAACTCACGCACCATTCACAAACCCTCCAACCAAAAACATCAAAAGAAAAAAAACTGTTCGACAACCTCCTAGCCATTCGAGCTGCAACACTCGACCCCCAACTCTACAGCCTATTGACCTCGACCACAGACTACAAAACCTTCAAAAAAGAAATAAAAACCCTTTTATTAAAAAAACACATAAAACCGAACTAACACAATCAGAACTGTCCCAAGCATCACCTGCAACTACTCCATATGTACTTCTGATGTCATGACAATTCAGACATAATTTATCTTATGTTATGTTTGAATAATGGTTACATATATGAGGTTCAATAAAAGAAAATTTTCACTGCCTGTTTCTATTCTGACCATTTATTCCATTTCATGGTCATTACAAAAAATATTTTTTTACATGGGGGGTGTGTGTGTCAAAAAATGATGGCCCCGGGTGCCACATACCCTAGGTACGCCACTGCTTTGAGAGCCAGTGGAGTCTGTTCTGTTGAAAAAAAAAAAAAAAAATCCTAAGGCAGTGCCGGTCTGAAGGGAGCCTTCCCTTGTCTGATATTGCTTTATTATTGTTAACTGGCACTTTTATTTCAGCTAGGTCGCGTATTGCGCAATGAGCACTTTTAAAGGGAAATAGTGCTCATTGTGCTCCATATGCGAGGCAGCTGTGGCCGGCCTGTGCAAGCAGTGTGCAGGCTGCCGTGAAGGGGAATCCTCATCAGCCTCGAGTGCTGGTGTCCAGGGATCCTCTTTGCAAGTGCCTCACTAGCCGGCAGCTGACAGCATAGAAACCTGAGCTTCCCTCACCGCCCACGCAGAGATTTCCTCAACCACCGATGGTCAGGGAAATAAGGTTTCACTTACCGCCGATGTTGATGGGGATTCCCTTAATGCTGCTGCCAGCTTGCCTGCTTTAGTGGCTGGGTCAGTTCAGGCTTCCCAGCTGCTACAGGTCTCAGAGGGGTCATTTTGGCAGGATCTACTCCATTTTGGGCGAAAAGCCCCTCCATCTTGTCTGCAGCCTCAGGTGACCTTCCCCCTGTATTGGAGAGACAGGGGTGAGGTTTTACTGGGTCACTTGCTGTGGCAGCCAAGGGGTTTTCCCCCTGATTTTGCTTTTGCCTGGTGCAAGGCTTATTTTCAAGTGGCCGGGGTCCTGCTTCCACCCTGGGGGGTCTCGGGGGGGGGGGGGTCTCCCTCCGCATCCACTCCAGTTTGGCTCCTCTCAGTGCCGGTCTCATCCCTGTCTCCTCCTCCCTCGTCCAAGTGGCTGTGGGCATCTTGGGATGAGGATTTGGCCTATGAGGAGCAATATTTCTTGGATGATCCTTTGGGAGACCTCCAGGATCCTCTCGGGGGGACGGATGCACGTAGCAGTAGTTTTGCGGTTCTGTCTGCCGGTGAATATGCTTTCGTGGAGTGCATTTTTCAGCGGGACAAGCTCCCAGAGCTCATTTTTAGGTCTTCTCTGTGTTGCGCTTCAAGGAAGATGCAAAGAAGCCCCCGCGTGTGGTAGACCCTCTACTTTGGGGGATCCGTGCTGCATCCTGCTCTTTTCCTATGCATCAGGATATTTGGGATATTGTCCTGGTGCAGTGGAAGATGCTGGAGGTGCCTTTTCATTTTGTGTGCTCTATGGCTCACCTGTATCCAATCCCGGAGGGGGATAGGGATACCTTGAAGTCGCCAGTGGTGGATGTGGTGTTCTCAGCAATTGCTAAGTGGCATATGGTGCCCTTTGAGGGTGGCTCTGCCAATTCCGGTTGGCCCAGGCGCCTAAGGTCCCTCCTGTGGGCGGGCCTGCCGGACGGACAGGCTTGGGACCCGTCCATCTGCCCAACTTTTTTTAAAGTAAAGGGGGTGGTGTCGCGTGGTCGGCGGGGGGGGGAGTTTTGCGGGTCTACGGATGGGGTGGGGTGTTTGGCTGGCCGATCGGGAGGGGCTGTCATGGGGTTGCTGCGTCGGGGCAGGAGGGCCTGTATCTTAGTGGGGGCAGGAGGGATTGGGCTCCCTCCTGCCCATTCTTGTCGGGGGGGGGGGGGGTGATGGATAGTGGCAGGAGAGATTGGCTATCTCTCCTGCCGCAATGGCGATCACCCCTCTACCTGAACTGCCACAAACCATGGCAGGAAAGATTGGGCATCTTTCCTGCCGCTGGTCGCGGCAGTTCAGGTAGAGGGGTGATCACCATCGCAGCAGGGGAGATGAGCCATTTCTCCTGCCATGATGGTTGCGGTGGGGGGTGGGTAGGTTGCTGGGCCGCTAAGCTGATCGCGCCAGCCGCCATCAGCTCAGCGGGCCCTTTTTCGGCACTTATACCTGTTTTGACTTGGTCTAAGTCAAAACGTATAAGTGCCGACTAGGCAACCTGCCTAAACTTTTGATTATACCTGCTGTATGCCTATGTCTAGGTAGGCCCACCTCCCGCCCTTTCCCCTCCTCTAAAAACACCTCTTTTTGCTCTATGTGTTTAGAGGCAGGGGAAAGGCCTAAGCTGGTTTTAGATACGTCTAAAACCAGCTTTGGTTATGGGTACTTGGACGATCAGACTTTTTGATCGCCCAAGTACCCATTTAGGCCACTTTTTAGACTTTTGTTTTTTATTATGAGTCCCATAACCTACAGGGGAAGGAGGAAGAATTGAAAACTTCTGTAGGCAATTTGCGACCAAGTTTACAAAACCTACTATCTCCGGAATCATAGGAACTTCCATCCTTTGCCTTTTTACTACAAAGAAAATTATTGAGGTAAGAACCTAGTTTTCTCTTCCCCCTTCCGGGGGGAGGGGTCAGAACCTGGTCAAATACCCTTATGCAGGTCCTGGCCAAATGCCAATATTACGCCGGGCCCTGCTTAATTGTCTTATATGTGTGTTTGGCTGAATATTAAGCTTTGAATCCACTCAGGCCCAGATATTCAGTCAGTGCCCATACCTGGTCTGGTATTAAATATACAGGTCTAACTTAGCCAGCAACAATAATTATTTAAAAAATGTTTACTGTTGCTGGCTGAATATTAACTGAATATTGTTTTATGGTAAAAAATAAATAAATCTGTTCATCATAACATTAACCTGCACATTAAAGATGACATCTCACTAAAAAATCTCAAATGCTAAATGAGAAGTTATGACAGTCTCACCCTCTATTTTGACTTTCAAAGAGTTCTCTCAACTTATTAGACTCGGGGCTCCTTTTATTAAGTCGCGCTCTCGGGGTTAACGCGCGTGACTTTTCAGCACGCGCTGACCCCTGCGCTGGCCTATAAACTACCGCCTGCTCAAGAGGAGGCGGTAGTGACTAGCGCGGCCGGCGGTTTAGCGCACGGTATTATGCGCGTTAAACCACTAGCGCGCCTTTGTAAAAGGAGCCCTCAGAATAGCAAATTTTAATGAACTATAAACTCCCAATTGTTTTACTTGCCTAGGTTTATTATACATGACTTTTCAACATGTACTCATATTATTAGTTATCAACATCCCAGGTTTGTACTGCAGTATAATTTCATCATGTTGTAATAACACAGCATCTTTTTTAAAAATGTGCTTTTTTCCCCCCTATTCTCAGATGTGCTTATTCTATCTGTCTGAAGAACTTATTCCTGGATTAGGACGATCTTTGGATTTGCCTTGGCTAAAAATCAAAGACTGATGGACAATCTGTACTGAGATATGAATGGAAATGGTTAACTGCAGTTATAACTGAAAATAAATGAATGAAATGTTTTTATTTTATACATTTCTAGCCCACCTGTTAACTTTTTAAAGCAGGGATTGGACAGCAAGGGTAAATTAAGCTGAGGAGTGAAAAACTTCAGCAAAGAATAAACTCAAGTGCATTGTCTCAGCAGTGACATGGAGGCTAAATGCTGGATTGAGTGTTCACATACTAAACATGGTTCCTATAGCTGTCAGTTTTGACATAGACAGTCACCATTTTGTAGCATAAGTCTATATAATTCAGGGGCGGATCCATGATGGCGGCAGCACAGTGAAGCGCTCCTGACTTGGAAGGCAGAGTTTCTATTTTCCTCAACACAATGCCACACTCTAAGAGAAAAGGGAATGTTCGGGCCGAACCCTTGACGGCAAGAACTTCCTCACCTGCTCAGCGCTCCATTCGGGAGTTTGCTCTCACTCCTATCCCTCAACTTCCTGGGGAGCAGTCTGCAATATCCTTTGTGAGAGGAGACGTCAAGGAAGTAGACTTCTACATCTCTCCCCCCGCTGCGTCCTGCACCAACCGCAGCTCAGCTGGTGGCCCCTGGCGATGATTCTTCGACTGGGGAAACCCCAATTTAAGGGGCTACAGCTGCGAGATTTGAGTTACTTAAGAAATATTTGGTTGAAGTATTGGGTTTTCCTTCAGAAAATATTCCTCCAATAAACCAGATTTACTATTTTCCTGGTAAAAAAGAAATGGGAGTTGATTCAGAGAACTTGCAAATAAATGTGGGTGAAGAATGTTACCGATATTCTTGAATCATCTGTAACAGAAAATCTGGAAAGAGCAACTCTATTAGTATCTCTAGTGGTTGAACAGGATGTTAATGCCATTTTCAGATTATTTTTCCGGAATTCTCAGAAATCCTTCTATGGTAAAAAGGTGTGGATAGTCGCAGACGTGACCAGACAAATGCAAGAGTGAAGAAAATTATTTCTTGCAATGAGATCAGAAGTGGTTTCTCTGGATGCCTCTTTCGTCTTCGTATGATTAAATATTTGGGGTTAAAATATGTGTTTTTTTTCTCCAGTGAATCACTACTATCAATACAATGGTGTCAAGTTCCAATTTGAATCGTTCACAACTATACAGAACTTGTAAGACTTGGCTAAACAACTTTCCCAAGTCGAGTATATAATATGAACCCCTCAGATTCCTGCGCTGTTTAGTATAATTACTATAACAGCCGATAGCAGGTGGGCAGTTCTCATTCATTGGGTGTTCATATTTTGTTATTAAGCTTTTTTTCTTTTTTGAATTATACAGTAAAACTTTTTCTATTATAGTATAGTGGAATGATAACCTGTGATAATTTGTGATTGTCAATGACGTCATCACCAACATGTCATAAAACGTAGCAATTAGCAGCCGGCAGTTGCCGGCGCCATTTCTAAGACCTGTTACACACAGGCGTAGCTGTGCACAGTGAGTAAATTCTAATAATGTTATTTGGAGTACTTGACTATATTTGTGAAGTTTCGGGTATTGAAAAACTGACTTTGTACACTCTCTTTTACAGTTGACCCTTGATAAAGCCATAGTCGGCGAAACGGGTCCCGTCGGGGCTATATTAGCAACGGCAGAGTGTATTGGAAACACCAGCGGTTCTCATAAAAGATAAGTGCCGCTGAGCTATATATGCACATTTTGTATTTCAAGTCACGTATAATATATTGACTATAATAGAAAAAGTTTTACTGTATAATTCAAAAAAGAAAAAAAGCTTAATAACAAAATATGAACACCCAATGAATGAGAACTGCCCACCTGCTATCGGCTGTTATAGTAATTATACTAAACAGCGCAGGAATCTGAGGGGTTCATATTATATACTCGACTTGGGAAAGTTTTTTTTCTCCAGAACAGCTAAAACATTTATAGATATGAAGAAACTGGTAATGTTTAGTGTTGGGAACAGTTAATTTATAATTGTGGGAAAGCTGTTAAGTCATGACTATATAATTGATTCTTGTAATAGTACCTCTCTTCTTTAATGGTTACCTGGGCCCAACCCAGAAATGGGGGTCTAAGGAAGATCTGGATAATGTCCTTATATTTATTATAATTCTTTAATGATTTCTTTCTGTATTTCTTTAACAAGTATGTTCTTGTGAATAATGATTAAATGGCAATAAAAAAAAGTCTATATAATTCAGTCAATAAAAGGGCAATTATTTTTTAAATTCTATTTATTTATTTATTTTTTCATTTTTATAGCCCATCCTTCCCAGGAGCCTAGAACGGGTTACAGTAGTAGTTCACTAGGTGCTTAAAACTTCCCTATTTGTTCAAAAAAGCTCACAATCTATCTAAAGCACCATATTAAACATTTATTAACATACTAACATTTTAACATAACAAAATTAGGGGCCCTTTTACTAAGGGGTGCTAAATCGGCCAGTGTGCCTTAGTAAAAGAGGTGGTTAATTAAAAAGTCCTCAGGAAAGTGAAAAGAAAAGAAATATAATATTATAAAACTCAAATAGAATGTAATTCTAGACAATGAAAAAAGCAAAGAAGCCATGTAGAGTGACAATCATCTGATCTCCGAAGATGGAAGATTAGTAAACTGCTCCGCGTCAAAATCACTGTCACCACTGAAAGTTTTATAATGGAAAAACCAAAAATACAACCTAAGCCATAAGTGACATGGAGGGGCATTTTCAATAGGACGTCCAAGTCCAACTATGGTTGTTTCCCATAAGACGTCCAAAGTTGGAGGTGGAGAAACATACATTTTCGAAACTAGCAAAACTGCTAGACATCCAAATATATATTTTTTTAAATCATCTACTTAGATATCTTGGCTGCCAGGGCATCCAACCTTGGAACGTCTAACTTTGTCATTTTCCACTAGAGAAACGTCCAAATCCAGACCATTTGAATGTGGAAGGGTCCAGCATTGTAATGGACTGGCCATACAGACATGCCAATAGAACAGTGAGGCACCTTAGAGCTGCTGTGAACTTCACATAAAGGGTGCCAGATGTACATCTCACAATAAATCCCTTCTAATTTATGCTAAGCCCTCCAAAATTCCTCCAAAACCTACTATACCCACCTGCCACCCCAATAGCCCTAATGGCACCTATATAGCAATATAGTAGGGTTTTGGTGGGATCACACTTTACACCATAAATGTAGTGGTTATAGTGACTTATGGGCCTGGGTCTTCTTCTCTATGGCTCACTAGCCCACTCACCAGGCTACTTAAGACACCTATGTGAGACTACTAGGCTTTTCCATACCAGGTGCTGCTATTCTAGATACAGGTATATACTGTTTCATTCAGAATTTTGGGGGTGGTAGGGGGTTAGTGACCACTGGGAGAGTGTGGGGGTCGGTCATAACTTTATTCCTCCAGTAGTCAGGGTCAGTTTGGGTATATTTTTGGCACTTAGACACTGTTAAAACAGATCTAGCTCACATCTAGGATGTTTTGGGAAACGTTTATTGCCACAAGACATCCAACTCTAAGCCCGCCAAGAACACTCCTCCAACGCGCCCCCTCTTTAGTTTTGGACGCATAGCAGGTAGAATACCTTGCATGATGTCCAGAAAGACTTTTGAAAATTGGCACTTGGATGTTATGCCAAGAAAAATGTCTAAGTGCCGATATATGCCGTTTTTGAACATCTTAGTTTTTTGAAAATACCCCCAATAGTGATATATTTCACAAAACTTAAGGGCCAAAACCAAGAAACAGAGCAAAAACCCTATGCTGAGATGCACCTAAGAGTCCTTCAGAGTAACAAGCAGATGTATTTGTTTGATAATTTGTTCTGGTTCTCAAATGTGATGGATATGGGATGTTCATCCCAATGACTATATTTTGAATGAGCTAGCCAATGGGGAAAATTTTGCCAAAATAATAACTTTATTCTTTATTCTTCTATTTGGCAATCAACCGATATAGTTTCAGCAATTAAATATGATACCATGATTTGTTCCATGAGGTTACTCTTTTGCACTCATATCTTCTTGCACTCACTTTTAAAATTGGATAACCGTAGTCCCATGCTCTTGGCTTTTCTGGTTTTAATGATATTTATGTTTTGCTGAAATTTGACATTGCTGCTTTTGATGCAGTTGATCATTCATTGCTTTTGTTTAAGCTGAGTGAACTAGGTCTTCAAGGTATGGTTTTGAAATAGTTTGCAGAGTTCTTGCAGAATAGAACATATGGAGTAAGAAAGAGAAGTGGTAAATCTCATTCTGTTGCAAAAACAGAGAATTCTGTACCATAGCTGTTGCTTCCAATTAGTCGTGAACTTTGCAGAAGGGTGTCAGGGAAAACTCTGAACTCCACCCCCCCTACTTCTGCAGTGCAGAACAGATCCCTCTTCATAAGAACATAAGAATTTCCACTGATTGGTCAGACCAGTGGTCCATCGCGCCCAGCAGTCCACTCCCGTGGCGGCCCCCAAGTCAAAGACCAGAGCCCTAACTGAGATCAACCCTACCTGCGTATGTTCCAGTTCAGCAGGAACTTGCCAACCTTGTCTTGAATCTCTGGAAGGTGTTTTCCCCTATAACAACCTCAGGAAGAGCGTTCTAGTTTTCCACCACTCTCTGGGTAAAGAAGAACTTCCTTACGTTTGTACGGAATCTACCCCTTTTAACTTTAGAGAGTGCCCTCTCGTTCTTCCTACCTTGGAGAGGGTGAACAACCTATCTTTATCTACTATGTCTATTCCCTTCAGTATCTACTAAGTGTATTCCCTTCAGTATCTATTCCCTTCAGTAACTTCTATCATGTCCCCTCTCAGTCTCCTCAGTTTTTCCTTCTACAAGCAAACTCAGAAGGTGTTTTCTGATCTGCTCTGCTTTCTTTTTCTTGTTTTTGAGTATTTTTGCCATTGTTTTTCTATTTCAGGCAACTGTTTCACATGATAAAATTGGTAGAGCAGCTATGTTTATGTTTATTAAAATTTGATATCCCGCTGAAGCTTACAACAGTTCTCAGCGGCTAACAATTAAAATCAAATGCATGGAAAAAGAAAAGAACTCCATAAAGTACAGGAAAGACCTATTTAATCACACAAAAAAAGAAAGAAAATAACAAAAAAGTGCCCATGTGCCTCTATAGACCATCATTAGTCAAATGAAATATCTTGTTATTATATATGGTCATTTTGAGGAATGTCAGAACCGAAGGCTAAATGAAAAAAGAATGTTTTTAAAAGCTTTAGGGTTCCTTTTACAAAGCCGCGCTAGGGCCTTAACGCGTGAAATAGCGCACGCTAAATTGCCGCATGCACTAGCCGCTATCGCCTCCTTTTGAGCAGGCGGTAGGTTTTTTGGAATTCAATTTGGACCCAAGTAAATAGTCTATTAGAAAACCATGTTGCATTATCTTATGATACTATTCTGTTCGGCATGTCTATGAGGAAAAAAAGTCAAATATCATCACATAATAACAAACTTTTATTAATCATGACCGGGGTTGCCATTCAGCATATTACTAATAATTGGAAAAATTATACTAATCTTAATTATACTTTTTGGTGGAATTCACTATGTTATATTTTTATGATGGAAAGAGCAATTGTTTTGCAGAAAGGGAATTATAATAATTTTATAAAGATCTGGGGGCCATTGGAAAGATATTGTAATGTGTAAACATCATTTTCCTTTGATAGATATATTTACACATGGGGGAGGGGGTGGTTATGGAAACTTTATTAAATAATGTGTTTAGTTTATTTTTATGATATGTTTGATTGTATTCATTGAGGAAGAGTGGGTGGGACGGGTTATAATTTTTATGTTATTATGATTACAATAGAAATAATTTCAAGTGTTATATTGTTGTTATTAATGATATATTACTGTGCACTTGCTGGAAGATTTTAAAATGAATAAAGAATTAAAAAAAAAAAAAAAAAAAAAGCTAGCACGCACTATAGCGCGCGATAATCCGGTGCATGCGTTAAAAACGCTAGCGCACCTTTGTAAAAGGAGCCCTTAAAATTCAATTCAAGATGCATATAATTTGGAAGTTTATTCCAAAGACTAGGTGATAAATAAAAAAAAGCTTTGCGTTGAGTAAATATCCGGTTTGTTTATTAGCTGCCAGTAATAATAATCTATTGTGTTGGAGAGATCTTAATACTCGGGTTGGAGTGTAAAAAATAATTAATGAATTCAAATAACTAGGTTCAAAATTGTGAAATGCTTTATGTGCTAACATTAAAATTTTGAATTGAATATGATATGTAGAACCTTAACGAGGTTCTACAGAGTGGATGAGGTGGCTCAAGAGGATGGTGCTTTTGGGTCCTTGGTACTGTGGACAGGCTCATCTGTCCCTCCCTCTTGGTTTGGCATCACTGTGCTTGCTTGGATCGTGGGCAGTATCTACAGGCTTACTTCACTGGCCCTGAGAGCCTTCATGCAGCCACAGAAACAGGAAGTTGCATCAGAGGCAAGATGCAGCTGCACAAAGACTCATAAGGCTGGCAGAGGAAGCTTGCTTGCATTGCAGAAGCTGCCTGAGAATCCAGCAAGTATAGTGGTACCAGACCAGTTAACTCAAGATAATCGCAATTAAAATTTTTAATTGTTCAGCAGCTCTACTATATTACTGAAATGAAGACAATCTCACATTGCCCGTCCTTTATGTTTATTAAAAGTCTTTATTCTTCAAAAATTAAGGTATTGGGGGGGGGGGGTTTGAAGAAGCAAGTGATGTTTTGATTGACCCTGAAACCCTTAATCTTACAGTGTTTTTGGAAGATTCTCAGGATAATATTTCTAAAAGAGCTACATTATTGGTGACTTTTTTTGTCTGAAGGCTTATTTTGGTAATAAAGATTCTGATGTGGCCTGTTCCACTCAGCTGAGACATAAGGCTTTTTTTTTAAAAAAAATTCTTTATTCATTTTTAATCTTTCATGATCTTTCTTATGATTGTTGTACATAAGGCTTTTTTAGCCTTAAAATCTCAGCTAATTTCAATTGGTGGAACTTTTTATTTGAAATTTCCCTGTAAATGTTTGTTACTTTGGAAGGGAAGTTATATATTTTTTTTGAGCCTAATCAATTGGAGAATCTTATTGCTGGTAAAAATATATCGACCAGGTTCTTGTACCTAAATATCCCCCTCCTCTTTTACAAAAGCACGGAAGAGGTTTTTAGCAATGGCCAGTGCGCTGAATGCTCTGCGCTGCTCCTACACTCATAGGAACTCTATGACTATCAGAGCAGAGCATTCAGCACGCCGGCTGGTGCTAAAAACCTCTTCCGCACCTTTGTTAAAAAAAAGGGGGGGGGGTTGTTTGGCTAATTTTCTCAGTTGGATGGGAGGATTTTATTAGTGGAATAGATAATGGAAATAATATATAGGATTGTATTATCCTGTGATTACTTGTTTGGTAATTTTCTTTTCTTTTATTCTCTCCTCCTCGCTCATGATGTGGACTATTTCATTATAAGATGTGTAATAACTATGGGCTCCTTTGATCAAGCCACGCTAGCGGGGTTAACGGGTGTGACTTTTCATCACATGCTAATCCCCGCGCTGGCCAAAAACTACCGCCTGCTCAAGAGGAGGCGGTAGCAGCTAGCGCGGCCGGCGGTTTAACGCACGCTATTACGTGCATTAAACCGCTAGCGCGACTTGATAAAAGGAGCCCTTGCCCCGATCTTCATTGGGGGTTCAGGGGTGCCGCAGGGCAGGAGGGCTTGGGCTCCCTCCTGCCCTGATCGTTGTGGGGGGGGGGAAGGGTGGATCGCGGCAGGGGAGATGAGCCATCTCTCCTGCCATGATCATTGCTGTAGGGGGTAGGCAGGTTGCTGAGGCCGCTGAGCTGATCACAGCAGCCACGATCAGCTCAGCGGCTCCTTTTCGGCACTTTTACCTGTTTTGACTTGGTCTAAGTCAAAACGTATAAGTGCCGATTAGGCAACCTGCCTAAAGTTTTGGTTATATCTGCTGCACGCCTAGGTCTAGGTCGTCCCACCTCCTGCCCACCGCCCGCCCTTTCCCCTCCTCTAAAAACGCCTCTTTTCTCTCTGTGCGTTTAGAGGCAGGGGAAAGGCCTAAGCTGGTTTTAGATACGTCAAAAACCAGCTTTGGTTATGGGTACTTGGACTATCAGGCTTTTTGATTGTCCAAGTACCCATTTAGGCCACTTTTTAGACGTTTTTTTTTTTTTTTTTATTATGAGCCCCATACTGTATACTTTGCAATGCAGATTATAACAGAGGAATTCAGTCGGCTTAACTTAAAAAAGCTAATTGAAAATAGTGGGACTTTAAATGACTTTTAAAATTTGTTAGAGTTCTCCTTTCTCAACTTTAATGGTAAACTGTTCCATAAACCTGGGGCCAGGAAAAAAGAAGAACAATTTCTAGTTGATGCTAAATAAGCCTTAGAAATGTGACCTTAACAATTGACGAGGAGCATAGAACACAACTAAAGTCGACAAATATGGGAGCTACAGCTCATACAATGCTTTATGAGCTAACATCAATAACTTGAACTCAATTCTCTATTCTATACGTAGCCAGTGAAATTTTAAATACAAAGGAGTTACATGGTCCCTAATATGAGCTTTACCCAGTAGCAGAATGGCAGTATTCTGCAGTTTGTAAACATTTTAATTGTGCTATCATTATCCCTGCATACACTAAGGACTCCTTTTACAAAGATGCACTAGCGTTTTTAGCGCACGCACCTTATTAACACGCGTGCTATAGCACGCGCTACCTGAAAAACTACCGCCTGCTCGAGGAGGCGGTAGCAGCTAGTACGCGCGGCATTATAGCACACGCTATTCCGCGCGTTAAGGTCCTAACGCACTTTTGTAAAAGGAGCCCTAAATTACCATAGTCCAATTTTGATAACACAAAAGCATGTAAGTATGTAGAGAATCTTCATTTTAAAAACTTCGAATGGCTCTGAGTTGTTTCAGTGCTCTTTTGCAAATACTACAGAAACCTGATCTTCAAAAATTAAGTGAGTCAATTGTTATTCCCAAATATCTAAACCAATTTACCATTTTGACAGTGTTGATTCCCCTAATAAATTTAACTGTGGTGACTTTCTTTCCCTTTTTAGTTATCTTAGGGAAATAAAGGGATGGAGGAGCCATGCCATCTCATCCCTTACCTTAAGCTGCCTTCTATTAGACTCAAGGCATGACATCACCAATACTCCAGCACCATTTTAAAAGCAGGCCTGTGTCCATTGATCTTGCTCAAAGGACTTACAGGCTAAGGGGGTCTATTTACTAATGTGCATTAATGGCTAGATTGTGAGCACAATCTGGGGCCAGAGAAAGTACAACTACGATAAAAATGCTTTGGTTGTTCGTACAGAAAGGCTGTATATCAAATTTCGTTACATAACACAAACCCTGTTATTCTCAGTGGGGTTTTATTTACTAACTATACACTTAACTCGATTTATATAGTGGGTGAAGGAATTTATCCACGGTCCACAATAAATATTAATAAGAGGAAACAAGATTCTCACTGAGGCAAGTGACCTTTATTGCATTAAATACCGTTCCACTAGCGAGCCGCTTGCAGTAGTCCACCACCCACTTCTTACAAGTCGCTGACGTTCACCTGATTGTCAATGGGCGGGAGGGATAGTGACGTCATCGCACGCATCGCAACCCAGGGAATGGGGAGGAGGGGGAAGGCGGGAGAGGGAAAGTGGACGGATGCCAGAGCGGCGACACGTTTCCTAAGAAAGAGAAAATAGTCCTAAAAGGTGGCCTCTCTACGATTTGCCATTCCTGCAATGGGCGATTCCTAATTTTCTACAGCCAGAGGAAGCGCTGTGGAGACAGACAAGGAAGGTGGCAGTTCGCCTCTCCTTCCCCCTCCTCCCCCGGCGTGTATTGGAGAAGTGGTACAATCCCGAGCCTCCCTGCTCTCCGCTGAACTGCGAGCCGGCAGTGCAACCGGGACTTTTTTTTTTTTTTTTTTTTTTTTTTAATTACGCGTAGAGCTTTTCCAAGCTTGGTGACGGCGGCTGGTGGACTAGCGCGCGGAGTCAGGAGTGGATTGTGCTGGGTTATTTTTTTTTTTTTTTTTTGTGTGTGTGTAACTTTGTTTCTGGTTTTCTTTTCGCCTGCTTTAATTTAACCTTGTATACGATAACAGTCCAAGTGAAAACCTCCTCTCTGCTCACCCTTCACTAGTGAAAAGGACAGATGTCAACCCCAGCGAGAAGGCGCTTAATGAGAGACTTCAAAAGGTGAGGGACGGGGGGGAGAGGGGGGTCGCTTCAGGCGCCAACATGGCGACTTTTAAAGATGGACTACGGGTAGGAAATATGGATGGCGGCGGCGTAGTTACGCAAACTCCGGAGCACGTTGAGCGCAGCGGGCGTTACGCAGGCCCAACTGGCGTATTGGGTTCCGTGAATCGGGAAGGGTTTGTTGTTAACTGTCGAAGGGGGGAGGGGGGGCTTCTTCTGCTGCGCTTGTTTGTAGCTTCACTTTTGTATATTTAACTGCTTGCATCCCTTTTCTTCTTTCCCAGGTTGCAGGAGGACCCGCCGGCGGGGGTTAGCGGAGCCCCCTCGGAAAACAACATCATGGTGTGGAACGCGGTAATATTTGGGTGAGTTTGGTAGCCGGGTGCGGCCTTCCGTGCCGGGGATTTTCCTGCCCGCTAGATGCCCCATCCTGGGAAACCAGTGGTTTGTGAACTGTACCCGATCGGTTGCTGTGGGCTATATTCCCCGACGACCCACAAAGTGAGACGTGTTAGATTGATCTCTATTTTGCCATCCTTGTGCAGTAATGTAGTATACAAAGGCATAAAACTACAATCGGACAATAAAAAAAATCTTGTGTAACAGAGCTATTACTGCAGCTCCTTTATTTATGCTAAAGGATAACTAATTCAGGTGGTTAGTGTGTTGGGTGAGGGAAATAGGAAAAAGCAGCGGTAGGTCTTTTGTTTCTTTGTAAAAAGTGTATTGGAGCCTAGGTGGAAGGTTTATGGCTTCCATATTGGAATCCTAGCAATGTCCTTAAAGAGTTGAGGCTAAAAATGTGGATAGTTTTAAGCCAGGGGTACATCAATGAGATGCTAATCATAATTTACCAGTACTCTTTTTCTCCTATAGGCCAGAGGGAACACCTTTTGAAGATGGTAAGTGTCTTTTCAAATGACTTGTGTATTTTTAAAAAATTATTTTTCATAACTTAAAAATGTTAAATATATTGTATAATCACAAAAAACACTTTCACCAAAAGGAAATATTGAAGGTATATTAAACGAAAGACACAAGCAAAGACCAGTCTTAACGGAGGAAAAAGCCTCAGACAGGGGCCCACCCACCTCCACAATGGTGGAATAACGGTGTTCAGGCGATCACTTCACTGGCATAAAACCTCCTACTATAATGGTCATAGCAATGTGTCAAAAAATTGCTTTCAGAATTGAGTGATGTAGAAGAAGATAATAATAACTTAACTTTCTCCTTAAGGATCAGAACACCAACGATGGCCAGCGTTTCACTGTCAAGCTGCCTCAGGGTGTAAACAAATCCGATCACACTACAAATATAGACATAAAACACTCACAAACACTAGTGTTTTATGTCTATATTTGTAGTGTGATCGGATTTGTTTACACCTTGAGGCAGCTTGACAGTGAAACGCTGGCCATCGTTGGTGTTCCGATCCTTAAGGAGAAAGTTAAGTTATTATTATCTTCTTCTACATCACTCAATTCTGAAAGCAATTTTTTGACACATTGCTATGACCATTATAGTAGGAGGTTTTATGCCAGTGAAGTGATCGCCTGAACACCGTTATTCCACCATTGTGGAGGTGGGTGGGCCCCTGTCTGAGGCTTTTTCCTCCGTTAAGACTGGTCTTTGCTTGTGTCTTTTGTTTAATATACCTTCAATATTTCCTTTTGGTGAAAGTGTTTTTTGTGATTATTAGTGATATTCACCATATCCGAGTTTTTGTGTTTGAAATATATTGTATAAGTCATCTGGCACCCATGGGGATTGGTGTGTGGCGAGAGGGGAAGGAACATGGATAACTGGCCCTGCAGGGCAGGGACGATGAATGGATACTGGACCCATAAGAGGGGGGTGGGGAGAGAAAGTAACCCAGAAAGAAGAACAGATGCTGGACCTACACGTGTATGGGGGGGATGATAGAGTGAGATGGGAAGGGAGCCAAAACTATTTTTATTGTAACTCAAGCAACCAGAAACTACAGTGTAGGTCCAGCATCTGTTCTTCTTTTTGGGTTACTTTCTCTCCTCACCCCCTACTTATGGGTCCAGCATCGCCCCTGCCCTGCACCCTGTAGGCCCAGTTATCCTTGTCCCTTCCCTTCTCTCCACACACAGGTCCACTATCCACGGCAGCCAATCCTGACAACACCCATCCCTTCCTCTCTCTGGTCTCCAAAGCAACAAGTAGCCAGTTCCGACAACCCTCCCCTCCCCCCCCCACTTACTTGAAGCAGCAGAGGAATGGTGCTGCCTTTGCTCACTGGCTGCTGCTATTGTGGAGATGGATGGAGGAAGGTAGGGTTGTCGGGACTGGCTCTGCTGCTTTTGGTAAAGGGGGGAGTTGTCGGGACCGGCTCCCCTGCATTTGGTAAAGAGGAGGGGGGGAGTTATCGGGACTGGCTCCCCTGCATTTGGTAAAGAGGAGGTGGGGAGTTATCGGGACCGGCTCCCCTGCTTTTGGTAAAGGGGAGGGGGGTAGTTGTCGGGGCAAGCTCTGCTGCTTTTGGTAAAGGGGAGGGGGGTAGTTGTCGGGACAAGCTCTGCTGCTTTTGGTAAAGGGGAGGGGGGTAGTTGTCGGGACAAGCTCTGCTGCTTTTGGTAAAGGGACTGGGGGGGTAGTTGTCGGGACCGGCTCTGCTGCTTTTGGTAAAGGGACTGGGAGGAGAGTTGTCGGGACCGGCTCTGCTGCTTTTGGTGAAGGGACTGGGGGGAGAGTTGTCGGGACCGGCTCTGCTGCTTTTGGTAAAGGGACTGGGGGGGGAGTTGTCGGGACCGGCTCTGCTGCTTTTGGTAAAGGGACTGGGAGGAGAGTTGTCTGGACCGGCTCTGCTGCTTTTGGTAAAGGGACTGGGAGGAGAGTTGTCGGGACCGGCTCTGCTGCTTTTGGTAAAGGGACTGGGAGGAGAGTTGTTGGGACCGGCTCTGTTGCTTTTGGTAAAGGGACGGGGAGAAGGAGTGTTTGGTCAGGAGCACAACTTTGGAGGTTATCTGAGGAGCGTGGGAGACAAGTTTTTTGCCATTTGTTTGAGAATGCCAGTTAAGTTGAATACTGGTTAACTGAGATTCTACTGTAATTTATAAACAAGTCATCTGGTGTCTGTACTGTGTTTTCGTATTCTGTTTACTTCCCTGTCGCCCTTGACTCCCTCCATTTCTGTCTTCTCCAGTTTTCTGCTTCCTTTTCTCACCTATGTGGAGCAAATAAAGATTAATTTTAAGCTTGTTTTATTTTAGGAACTTTCAAGCTTACAATAGAATTCACAGAAGAATATCCAAATAAACCACCTACAGTTAGATTTGTCTCTAAAATGTTTCATCCAAATGGTAAGTACAGACTTCACGATTTTAAAGTAATTGAAGTTGAATGTGTATGTATTGCTTATCAAGTAACACAACACAGACGGTTTGTTCTCAAATAACAAGTAGGAAAGAGACAAAGGAAATAAGTCCATAAATAAGAGGCCTGTTTACTAAAGTGTTCCGTGTCATAGCTTAAGTTTAATTGCCATCAGTCTAAGTAAGACCCATTACTTAGACACCCTCCTGGTGCTTTGCCATAGATCTTTATCTGGCTTTCCTCGTGCATGCTCACAAGAAGTATCCTCCTCTTTATTCTGTTTATGCCTTCTTAATTCTGTTTTTCTCTACTGCCTTTCAATAGGAGGCAGAAGCAATCATCACAAAATATTTTAGTCTATTGAGGGGAGAATCTGGACCATGATCTTCAGTCTGATTTAAGACTGGGAGGATGGAAAGTCCGATTCCATGAATCTTGTTTGCTTTTTTGGACGATGACTCACATTGGGTGGGAGGTTTCATCTTATTTTCTACAATAACTCCAGATATTTTTCTTGGGCATTGACCCCCAAGGTGGACCTTAGCATCTGATAGCTATGATTTGGGTTATTCTTCCCAATGTGCAATCGGTCCACATTTAAATTTCATCTGCCCTGTGGATGCCCAGTCTTCCAATTTCCTAAGGTCTGCCTGGAATTTTTCACAATCTGCATGTGGTTTAACAACTTTGAACAGTTTAGCGCCATTTGCAAATTTAATTACCTCACTTGTTCCAATTTCCAGATCATTTATAAGTAAGTTAAATAGCACTGATCCCAATACAAATCCCTGCAGCACTCCAGTATTTACCGTATATACTCTATTATAAACAGATTTTTTTAGACTAAAAAATAGTCCAAAATTGGGGGACTTGGTTTACGTTCGGGTCAGTGTCCACCTGCCCCCCCATCCCTGGAACTGTTGCAGGCCTCCCCCGGGCCTGCCATAATCCCTGATGGTTCAGTGGCAGGCCGGGACAGGAGAAATCTTTTTCACTTCTGCCTTGTGCAGAGCCGCTATCTGACATTGCTGCTGTGAGTTCTCATAGCAACCTTGTGAGCTCTGCAGTTTTGTGAGTTTGCCGCGAAAACTTGCAGCAGATATTTCAGATATTAATGCTGAGATCTTATGGGATGCTTTTAAAGCAACTATGAGAGGAAATATTATTTCATATTCAACATTTATTAACAAACAAAAAAAAAAAACAATTTATTGAGATGGGAAAGCAAATTAAATTATTAGAAAATAAATTAATTGAGAAATGGGAAAATAATACATTACAAGAATTATTAAAATTAAAAGTTAAATACAATGAAATTTCTTCTCAAATTGTGAGGAAAGACATTTTCAACAAACAAGTACAATATTATGGAAATTCAAATAAAGCTGGTAAATTATTAGCAAACTTTCTAAAAGCAAAGAAAAGAAAATCTAAGATTATTGCAATTAAAGATACAAAAGGTAACACACATACCAACACAAAAGATATTATAACACAATTTCTTGATTTTTATAAAGAATTATATACTTCCAATTCTTATAAAAATAAAGAACAAGACGGATTAACTTTTTTAAATTCATATATTGGACCAAATATTCCAGATCATATAAAAGGAAGTTTAGAAGAACCTATATCTTTAAAAGAATTAGAAACAGCATTGAAGTCTCTTAGAGTTGGATCCGCTCCAGGTGGAGATGGGTATACTGTTGAATTTTATAAATTTTTTCAAAATATCATATTACCACATCTGTTAAATTTATATCAATATCAAATAAAGAATGGAAAAATTTCTGGTACTATGGCAGAATCAATAATTATAGTCTTACCAAAACCAAACAAAGATCCTACTCTGGTTTCAAATTACAGGCCTATTTCATTATTGAATGTGGATAACAAATTAATGGCTAAAGTATTAGCATTAAGATTGGCAAAAGCTCTCCCTTTCATTATTGATGTACATCAAACAGGATTTATTGCTAAAAGACATTCATCAAATAATACTAGATTAGCATTCCACTCATTAAATTTAGCAAAAAATATAAATGATCCAGCTTTTTTAATATCTTTAGATGCAGAAAAAGCTTTTGACAGAGTGGAATGGAATTTTATATACCAAGCTTTACAATGGTTTGGTATAGGATCCGGTTTTATTGAAATGATTCAGACGTTGTATAGCTCTCCTGGAGCAAGATTATATATTAATAATAATTTATCAAATAGATTTAACTTGCACAGGGGAGTTAGACAAGGATGCCCTCTGTCTCCTTTACTTTTTGATATTGTCCTATAACCTTTATTAATTGCAATAAACAAAACTAAGGAGATAGAGGGAATATCATTTAACAATTTTGAATTTAAAATATCTGCATATGCAGATGATATATTATTATATTTAAGAAAACCGGAAACTACTATTCCATGTATACTTAATTTAATAGAAACATATGGTACTTTTTCTGGATATAAAATTAATTGGAACAAATCTGAAATTCTCCCAATAAATGTTCATTGTACCAAAGGATTATTTGACCCATATTCATTTATTTGGAAAGATGATGGTATAAAATACTTAGGAATTATGATCAAAAATACAATTGAAGACACAGTCAAAGAGAATGAAAAACTTTTATTGAAAAAAATAACAGAAATGTGTGAGCAATGGAATCCATTACATCTTTCTTGGTGGGGAAGAATTCAAACAATTAAAATGATGATATTGCCTGTGGTTTGTTACCAAATGAGTATGATTCCAATATTTTTTCAGGGGTCATTTTATAAAAAACTTAACAATATTCTTACAAAATTTGTTTGGTGTGGGAAAAGATCAAGAATCGCTTTAGTATCATTACAAAGACCAATTATGGAAGGGGGGGTAAATTTTCCAAATTTTTATAGGTATCATCAAGCCTATATCTTAAGACAGGGTATGTATTGGATCCTCCCAGAGCTTCTAGAAAATGTACCAGATTGGCTATATTTAGAATGGCGGCTCCTGTTCCCTTTATATCCAGAACAGTTAATAACTATAACAATGCCTAAAAGATACAAAGACCACAGAATTTTATTTGACACTTGGAAAACATTGAGATATATTAGTAATCTATCACCTGAACCTATTGCTAAATCTCTAAATCAATCAATATGGATAAACTCCAGGATCAGAATTGGCGGATTTAAAATCGTCTGGAAACAATGGATAAATGCAGGAATAAGAACATTGAATGATATCATATCAGAAGGTTCACTGCTTAGTTTTTCACAATTGCAAAATAAATTTGGATTAAATAAATCACAATATTTTAAATGGATGCAATTGAAGCAGGCCATTCAGGTAGGGTTCCCTGAATGGAAAAATCTAAATAATCAATATAGTTTACAGGTTCTATGTTTCCAGACGGATTTGTTGGGTCACCAAGCCGCAAAATGGTACAAATTGATATATGGATTTTTAAATAAAAAAAAGAAAACAGGTCTTAGGGATATTTGGAGTATTGAGATAGGTCAGACAATTTCTGAATCTCAATGGCCACGATTTTGGTCCTGGAGATTAAGATCTACAAGGTCAGCATCTATGAATCAAACATGGTTATTTTTATTACATAGAGTATTCTGGACCCCAACGCGCCTACAAAAAATAGATAGTACTAGATCTAATAGATGCTGGCATTGTAAATTGGAAATAGGGACGTTAGATCATTTAATCTTTTTTTGTCCCTTTGTAAACGCATTTTGGAATTTAATTTGGCCCCAAATTAATAAGTTACTAGAGAATCACGTAGGACTCTCGTATGACACCATATTATTTGGTACTGCAATGAGAACTAAGAGTCCGATTTCAGCAAACAATAATAAGCTATTACTAATACTAACAGGAGTCGCCATGCAACAAATTACTCAAAATTGGAAAGATTACACCAAATTAAATTATACGTTCTGGTGGAATTCTGTTTGTCATATTTATAAAATGGAAAAAATAATAGCGTTACAACAGGGAAATCATCTTAATTTTAATAAAATTTGGCAACCATTGACAAAATATTCTAATGATTAGTTCTTAGCACAATGATAAATAATTATATATGAATGGGGTGGGATTTGACTAATTAATGGAAATATACTATATAAAAAGGGGATGGGAATTATATTTTATATGCTAATGTATAATCTTTATCATATTATATTTTAAATACAATGTATTATTAATGATAATATTTTAAATATGTAAAAAAACTTTATTGTATATTATATTACTCAAATATTGTAAGAATGGAAAACTTATAAATAAAAATTAAAAAAAAAAGATATTTCAGATAGCATTTTGCGTGGGGCAGGAGCATAGGAAGATCGCTTCTGCCCCGGTTCACCATGGTATGCAGATCTAGTCCGCCTCTTGAGGGACAAAAGCCTCATGCTGATGGTCCAAGTGGATCTTCTCACTCAAAGACTGGTCCCTATAGAGATTCCAGAACTCTTTGGGCTAACAGCATAGCTCTTTAGCGGGCTGCCCTGACGAATAATGGTTACTCAAGACGTGGTCATCGCCACTTTGCTTAGTGTTAAAAAGCTATAGAGCCCTTACAAGCTCTGATTTTCAGTAATCCTGGACTGTTTGCAAGAGGGACTTCAGCAGGGTCTGTCGGTCAGATCGCAAGCCTTTCCTGTTTCCAAACTTGAGGAGAAAGATGCTCTTTGTCCTCTTACCAGATGTTGCCCTGTTCATTAAAGGGGCTCTTCAATTCTGCCCTCCAGTGCATCTCCAATTCCCTTTCTGGAATCTTAACACCGTATTACAAAGTCTTAGTAGAGCTTTATATGAGCCTTTACAGGAGGCTTCCCTTCTGGATCTTATGGTCAAGACGACCTTTCTGGTGGTGATTTACCTCAGCAAGGCAAGTCTCCAAGTTATAAGCTCCATCTTGTAGGGAGCCTTTTCTTAAGATTAAGGCAGCAGGGCTATCCTTGCACACAGTTCTGTCCTTACTGAAAGTAGTATCTACGTTTCTTGTCAATCAGTAAGTCAATCTGCCACATTTTCACCCTACAGGGTCTAAGAGAAAGGATAAAGTGTTGTGTTTGCTAGATGTCAAGCGAGTGCTTCTCCAGTACCTCGAGGTTATCAATGAGTTTCGCATATTGGATCACTTTTTGTTCTGACTAGTCAGACTAAGAAAGGGAGGCTGGCATCTAAGGCCTGGATTTACAGATGGATTTAAATGGCCATTACCTCAGTGTATGTGTGCTGCAGTAAGCAGCTGCTGATTGCATTGAAAGCATACTCCACCAGAGGAGTTGCTACCTCATGGGTGGAGACTTAGGCGGTAATCTCCTATACAAAGACTAACTTTAGATCAAGAAGATCTTTACTCAGTAATATCAGGAATAAAGACTACAGGTCTCAAGTGCCCACAGTCAATTACCAGAACTAATCTTGGTTAATTGGCCATGCAGGCTATCATTGAACAGAGTCTTTCCCTTTTATTCATACATTTTTCATATTTATTTAATTGCTGTTTAAACCACTGTTTTGTTACTATTCTTTATATTCAATAGTGGAGAAGGACCGAGATTGTCCGGCAAAGTTACACGAGAAAATGGAGTAGATTCTGCGCCGTTCACGGAGGAGGGTGTTTATGAGCAACTTGAAAAACTGAAGGTGGACAAAGCGATGGGACCAGACGGGATCCATCCCAGGATACTAAGGGAACTCAGAGAGGTTCTGGCGAGTCCTATTAAAGACTTGTTCAACAAATCTCTGGAGACGGGAGTGATTCCTGGGGATTGGAGGAGAGCGGATGTGGTCCCTATTCATAAAAGTGGTCACAGGGATGAAGCAGGAAACTACAGGCCGGTGAGCCTCACTTCAGTTGTTGGAAAAATAATGGAAGTGTTGCTGAAAGAAAGGATAGTGTATTTCCTTGAATCTAATGGGTTACAGGATCCGAGGCAACATGGCTTTACAAAAGGTAAATCGTGCCAAACGAACCTGATTGAATTTTTTGATTGGGTGACCAGAGAGCTGGATCGAGGACATATGCTAGATGTAATTTATTTGGATTTCAGCAAAGCCTTTGATACAGTTCCTCATAGGAGGCTGTTGAACAAACTTGAAGGGCTGAAGTTAGGACCCAAAGTGGTGAACTGGGTCAGAAACTGGCTGTCGGACAGACGCCAGAGGGTGGTGGTTAATGGAAGTCGCTCGAAGGAAGGAAAGGTGACTAGTGGAGTCCCTCAGGGTTCGGTGCTGGGGCCAATCCTGTTCAATATGTATGTAAGTGACATTGCTGAAGGGTTAGAAGGAAAAGTGTGCCTTTTTGCAGATGATACCAAGATTTGTAACAGAGTAGACACCGAAGAGGGAGTGGAAAATATGAAAAAGGATCTGCAAAAGTTAGAGGAATGGTCTAATGCCTGGCAACTAAAATTCAATGCAAAGAAATGCAGAGTAATGCATTTGGGGATTAATAATAGGAAGGAACCGTATATGCTGGGAGGAGAGAAGCTGATATGCACGGACGGGGAGAGGGACCTTGGGGTGATAGTGTCCGAAGATCTAAAGGCGAAAAAACAGTGTGACAAGGCAGTGGCTGCTGCCAGAAGGATTCTGGGCTGTATAAAGAGAGGCGTAGTCAGTAGAAGAAAGAAGGTGTTGATGCCCCTGTACAGGTCATTGGTGAGGCCCCACTTGGAGTATTGTGTTCAGTTTTGGAGACCGTATCTGGCGAAAGACGTAAGAAGACTTGAGGCGGTCCAGAGGAGGGCGACGAAAATGATAGGAGGCTTGCACCAGAAGACATATGAGGAGAGACTGGAAGCCCTGAATATGTATACCCTAGAGGAAAGGAGAGACAGGGGAGATATGATTCAGACGTTCAAATACTTAAAGGGTATTAACGTAGAACAAAATCTTTTCCAGAGAAAGGAAAATGGTAAAACCAGAGGACATAATTTGAGGTTGAGGGGTGGTAGATTCAGGGGCAATGTTAGGAAATTCTACTTTACGGAGAGGGTGGTGGATGCCTGGAATGCGCTCCCGAGAGAGGTGGTGGAGAGTAAAACTGTGACTGAGTTCAAAGAAGCGTGGGATGAACACAGAAGATTTAGAATCAGAAAATAATATTAAAGATTGAACTAGGCCAGTTACTGGGCAGACTTGTACGGTCTGTGTCTGTGTATGGCCGTTTGGAGGAGGATGGGCAGGGGAGGGCTTCAATGGCTGGGAGGGTGTAGATGGGCTGGAGTAAGTCTTAACAGAGATTTCGGCAGTTGGAACCCAAGCACAGTACTGGGTAAAGCTTTGGATTCTCGCCCAGAAATAGCTAAGAAGAAAAAAAAAAAAATTTTTAAATTGAATCAGGTTGGGCAGACTGGATGGACCATTCGGGTCTTTATCTGCCGTCATCTACTATGTTACTATGTTACTAATAGTGCTATATGATACTTAGCTTGGGTGTTATGTATTGCCCGGCTTGCTCCACTGTTGACTGTGGGCACTTGAGACCTGTAGTCTTTATTCCTGATATTACTGAGTAAAGATCTTCTTGATCTAAAGTTAGCCTTTGTATAGGAGATTACAGTAGATCTACCCTTTACCAGCTTCTATTGAGTAGATGTAGCAGCCAGAAAAGATGCCACTTTCAGGTCCTCAGTTTTGAAGGCAGGCTCAGTGGACCCACCCTAGACTCTGGGGACTGCTTTGGTATGTCCCTACGGCACTAAAAAGAAAGATTACCGCATTTTTCGCACTATAAGACTCACCCTAGATTTAGAGGAGGAAAACAAGAAAAAAACCCATTCTGAACCAAATTGTATGCTAATATATACCCGGTACCTTTAAATTCCGTCCTAGGCACCTTTAAATTCTGTCCCAGCACCCCCTTCCCCCCCAGTGGTACCTTTAAATTGTGGTCGCTAGACGGCTGCCTGCTGATTATATCGGGGCTAGCGGCACACAAGCGCGCTAATGCCTGGGCCCGTGACACTTCCCAATTGTGGTGGTCGCTGGATGGCTGCCTGCTGATTACTGGTATGTCTGGGCCAGCAGCTCAGAAGCGCACCACTTCCAGAATGGCTACGGGTAGTTCTCACAGGACTGACGGTAGCCATTCAGGAAGTGGCATGCGCCCAGACATTAGAATGCTTGTGCACCACTGGCCCCGACATAGTAATCAGCAGGCAGCCATCCAGCGACCACCACAATCGGGAAGTGGCGTGGTCCCTGGCATTAAGTTTATTCAAGTTTCAAGTTTATTGACTTTTAATATACCGACTATCAACAAGTATCTGGCCGGTTTACAATAAAAATTTAAAAAAAGATAAATAAATAAATAAAAAATAATGAAAGTGCACACCAAAGACATTAACTAGACAGACTTGAAGGTGAGGGAGAGTAGGAAGGATGGGGGGAGAGTTACATGTTAAAAGAAGAAAGGAGAGAGAGGGAAGAGGGTAAAACAAATAGGGTGGGATCGCTTTATAAAAGCGGTTGGCTGAATATAAAAAGAAGAAAAAGACGAAGAATGGGGAGAAAAGAAGAAAAAAAATATATATATATAAAAGGGAAAATCTAAACACAGGAAAAGGCATCGCTAAATAAGAAAGTCTTCAAGCTTATCTTAAATTTATCAAGTTAGCACGCTTTTGCACCGCTGGCCCCAACATAATCAGCAGGCAGCTGTCCAGCAACCACTACAATTTAAAGGTACCGCCGGGGTGGGGTGGGGGGTATATTTGCTTCATAAGATGCACCCTATTTCCACCCACTTTTGGGGGGAAAAGTGCTTCTTATGGAGCGAAAAATACGGTAGGTTCTTACTAGAGAATGACACGGGGAAAAATTTTGTCCCTGTCTCTGTCCCTGCAAACCATCTGACCCATCCGCACGAGCCTCAAATAGTTATGATTTTATATTGAACTTATTTTATTAAAGTATAAAAAGAAACAATATTTTGTACAATTGTCATTTTATAAATACAAATAATACAGAGCAAGGATCAACAAAACCCCTGTCTCCCCCCCCTTCATATATATCCTCTCCACTATCAAGAAAACTGAATAAGCCAAATTATTACAGAATGCTACGCAGAAATATCATGCTAACAGAATAAGTCACACATGACAGGAATAGTGTTAGGGGAGTGCCACTGGGGCAACTGTCCCCTGATCAGAGAGCCCTAAGCCAGCTGGAAGCTAAAGAAGCATGACCTGGGCTTTAGCAGGATGCATATTTCATATCTGATAAATTCTAATCACAGTTCAGGGTTAGCAGCGTGCAAGAGCCATTGTGCGCTGTACCAGCAAACAAGTGCAGCTGATGTTGAAGATAAGGAACAGTCAAGCTGGAAGGAAAGGCAGTGTCTGACAGTCGAGATAATTGCCTGGGATCCCTGGCTGACCAGAAAGGCTTCCTGCTGACATCAGCTCTGACATTGGAGGGAAGCCCTTCAATCGGTTTCGGCGGAGGGGGGCCTGTTGCGAGAGTGGGGGACTTCTGGACTCACAAGCGATAGGGAGGGAGGCTGTTAGGCTGCTGCAAGCGCGAGGGGAGCTCCCAGTACTGAGCTGAAGGGAAAGGAAGGTAGGCAACTCGGCAGATCCTTTGCTGCGGGGCCTTATTCCCATACCTGTGGCAACCAGTTAATTATTTCCCCCGTCGGGTAATATTAACTGTTCCATTCTCTAGTTCTTACCTCAATCTTCTTGTAGATATCTACTACTACTAAAACCCCACACTGTAAGTGGGCTTCACCTGCCTTCTGTCTTGGGATCAGTCTGGCATTGGAGACTTCTCTGTCTCTCAGATAAGGGTGGGGGGGGGAAACACCTCCAAGAAAGTAAAGGTGGGTGGAAATGTCACCAAGAAAGTAAAGTCTAGTCTGTCTCTGATGACAGGATATGCGAGCAGCTCTGCATGCTATGTAATAATGCAGGTTGCACATACAACAATTTTGTTTTCTATAGTGCTACCAGGCGCACGCAGCACTGCACATTGTACATATAAGAGATGGTCCCCTCGCAGAAGAGCTTACAGTTGAATTATGACAAACACCCAGGACAAAAGGGGAGTCAGAGCAAGTACTCGTGGAAGGAGTTGGTTGGGGGGGCAGATGAGGTGGAATCACATAGGACAAAGGGTTTTTGGTATGCATTGTGAAGTGTCCATGTTCTTTGATCTATGTGGGGCAGACTTCGTGCCATTTTAAGACAAGGCTATTGGAGCATAAGCCTTGTCTGAATACTCAACACATGGAAGAGCCTTTAGTGGCACATTGTGTGGCAGTGAAGCACGATTTTGGGGCTCTGCGGTGTAGTGTTATTGAACATCTTCCTTATCTTGTGCGATGTGGGGGATTGGAGGCGTCAGCTGAGACAACGTGATTTTTACCTTAAGTTCTCTTCACCCAGCTGGTCTGAATGGGCGGATTGAGTGGGCGGCATTCTGTGGCTGAAGAAGATGGCTGATTGGCTGCTTTACCCTGAAGGGGTGGAGTCTCTTGGAGTTTAATGGCTTTGAGTGCCAGAACTTCTCTGTGTTTGGTGTGTGGTCTGAACAGACAGTCCCGACTTCTCATCTGGAGGGCAGAAAGACTGTAACCCCTGAAGCAGCAGTGCGAAACGGAGATTTTCCTGTTGGGTTTACTGGCTGCAGTGTCTGGAGGATGGAGTACCGAGTGAAGTGCTGAGTGAACTACTCAGACCATTTTTTGCAGCTAAGTTTCTCTTTTTTTTCTGCTTTTAAATTTTTTTGAAGTTGTTGGGTGACTTTATGTTATTGTACAGATCATGGTCACACAATTTGTTTTTTGATTTTGGCGTGCCTTTGTATGTGGGTGGTTCCTCTGAGGGCTGCTACAGTGCTGGCTTTTCCACCTATAATTACCACCACATGTGTGCAAGTATTTCCAACCTTTGAGTGTTCTCTAGAAAGTGGAGTATTTTGCCAAATGAAGCTGAACTGAGGCTTTTTCTCCACTTTTCTTTTGTTTGTTTGTTTTTTTTCTGATTTTGAGTGTTCGGATTGTGTTGTGTATGTGTGAGCCCGTGTGGATGGGGTGTGCGGCATTGCAGTGTCTTTGAGGTCCCCTATGTTTCCATTTGGGACATAGTTGTTAGTAGGAGTGATTTCAATTACCCCAACATTGACTGGTTAAATGTTACATCGGGGAGTGCTAGGGAGTTAAATTCCTAGATGTCATAAATGACTGCTTCTTGGAACAACTGGTCCAAGAACTGACAAGAGGGGCAGCTATTTTAAATTTGGTCCTTAGTGGATTGCAAGGCATAGTACAGGAGTTAATTGTGTTGGATCCGCTGGGAAACAGTGATCATCATTTGATCAAATTTGAGCTGATACAGGGAGTGACATCACAAAAGAAATCTACTGTAGAGGCATTTAATTTTCAAAAGGGCAACTATGATAAAATGAGGAAAATGGTTAAAAAGAAGCTAAGGATCAGTTTGGACTGTAAACCAGGCGTGGATGTTAGTTAAAAATACCATCATGGAAACCCAGACCAGATGTATTCCACGTATCAGCAAAGATGGAAAGAAGAGGAAACGAGAGCCGGCGTGGTTAAAAGGTGAAGTGAGAGGCTATTGGAGCCAAAAATCATCCTTTAAATAATGGAAAAAGGATCCGAATGAAGACAAACGTAAGCACTGACAAGTTTGCATTGATAAAGAAAGCTAAGAGAGAATATGTAGAGAAACTTGCAAAAGAGGTAAAAACTCATAACAATTTTTTTAGGTACATCAGAAGCTAGAAAACCTGAGGGAATCTGTGGGACCGTTTGATGATCAAAGAGCAAAAGGAGGCGCTCAGGGAAGATAAGGCCATAGCAGAGAGACTGAATGATTCTTTGCTTCGGTCTTTATAGAAGATGATGTAAGAGATCTACCTGAAATGGAAATGGTTTTCAAGGGTGATAATGCGGAGGAACAAAAAAAATCTTGGTGAATCTGGAAGATGTAGTAAGCCAAATCAACAAGTTAAAAAGTGATAAATTGCCAGGACCTGATGGTATACATCCCAGGGTATGAAAAGAACTCAAACATGAAATTGCTGACCTGCTGTTAGTGATCTGTAACCTGTTGCAAAAATCGTCTGTAGTACCTGAAGATTGGAAGGTGGCCAATGTTACACCGATTTTTTTATTTATTTATTTATTTTTTTGAAAAGGGCTGCAGAGGAGATCTGAGAAATTACAGACCGGTAAGCCTGACTTCAGTGCCGGGCAAAATGGTGGAAACAATTATAAAAAATAAAATTGTGGAACACATAGACAAACATGATTTTAATGAGATGGAGTCAGCATAGGGTCAGCTGAGGGAGATCTTGCCTCGCCAATTTACTTGACTTCTTTGAATAAACGTGGATAAAGGTGAGCTGGTTGATGTGTATCTAGATTTTCAGAAATCTTGATTAAAGTTCCTCATGAGAGGCTCCTGAGAGAATTAAGAGTCATGGGATAGGTGACAAAAGTTTAGTTGTAGATTAGGAATTAACGGTTATCGGGGTGGCTTGACGGCGCACAAGATGGAGGTGTAACCGCGATGCTCCGCTAACCCGGGCAACAGATAGGAAATTGAAAAGTATCATTCATTTTTTTTTTTTTCTTCCCCAAGGTTGCAATGATAATTTGGTTATCACGGAAAACAAAGATTGAAATGGCTTTCACGACAGGAAGGATGGCGAAGCGCGTAAAGCATGATCAGGCGACGCCATCGAAAGTGCCTCTTCCGGATTAAGTAACGGACATGTCAGACAAAAATGAAATAATGGCTGAACTACGGAACATTAAACAAATGCTTCAAGACAACGCAAATAGAATTAATGAAGTAAAGGAAGAAGTGCTGAATTTAAACTGGCAAATGTAAGTTGCTAATCGGAGAATGTCGCTATTAGAAAACAAAATGGAGCAGATGGAACTCAACGCGAAGCAATGTAAAAATGACAGTCTAACTGTTAAGGAAATGAAGAAACAACTTGAAGACTATGAAAATAGAGGAAGAATAAAGAATGTGAAAATTATTGGATTAGCTGAAGGTTTGGAAGGTGGAAATGCTATCCAATTTTTAGAAAACCTTTTACCAAAATTATTACAGTTAAATTCAAAACATCCCCTAGAAATAGAACGAGCACACAGGATTCCATTAAACGGTCAGCAAGCCAAGTGAGACCAAGGCCTTTAATTTTCAAGCTCTTAAGATTCAAGCAGGCCTTAGATATTAAACTTGGCAAAAGCTGATAGAAATTGAAATTATAAGGGATCCAAGTTGCTGTTTGTGCCAGATTTTGCAAAAAAAACATGGCGAACACGCGAAAACAGTTCCTCATGTTAAGGCCTCAAATGAAAGAAAAGGGGATCACTTATGGCTGTATTACTCCGCAAAAATGAGAGTGACAAGTGGAAATAAGTCCTTATATTTTGAAGATCCGGAAAAGTTAAGACTTCTTGTCAAATTCTGAGCCAATATCTATTTAAATGGATTTGACTTAACAACCTAGACTTCACAATATTTCTTGATTTCTGGACAAATTAACTGAAGAAGAGGATGGATTTTTTTTTTATTTTAACATCTAACAAGAAGAAGGAAAAAGAAAATGGAGTAAAATAATAATATTCAACAATCTGAACAATGGAAAGAAAAAAAAGGAAACCTAACCAGCTGACTCTCTAGTCCGTTCCTTAATGAAAAGACATTCATGTCCTGACAGGATCAACTGTAGTATGAACAAGGATATCTTAAATGCATCAGACAAATTGCCTAATGATAAATAAACAAAGGAAGAAGTACAGAAACAGTTGGATTTCAGGCTGACAGAAAAGATCGATAACAAATACAACAGGGTTGTGAATGAAGTAAAAACCTTGCAAGAGGAAGTCGAGAAAAAGCAAGAAGAGACACAAAATCTGGAGCTGTGCATGGAGATTATCAAAAAAGAGAACCTAAAGTTTCAACGGCAGGTAAAGTCATACAAATAAATTATTCAGTGTGCCGACAGGTGGCTTGAGGTGCTCCCAGGTTTCACAATTAGAGAAAAGAAACCATTATTTGGAAGCTTTGAATAAAAAGACCAAAGGAAAGTGTATAAATAACAGTCTAATCCACAGATAGAACACCTAAACCTACACACTGTTATAGTGAAAATGACTGTTGGAGTCTATACCCTGAGTACAAAAATGCGCCAACTCTTCCAGGATGCATCAGCATATTTAATTTAACAAATATTGAAATTGACATAAAACAGTTAAATTGGTAGAAGAGAGACAATGTTTCTTCATTATGGAATGGTCATAACATAAAAGGAAGTCCAAGATCGTTGACAGTGTGACTCAGTCAAAATCGTCAAAGAAATTTAATACCGACAGTATGTGGTTCTTGGAGAAGATTCTTAAGAATTCTCAAATATAAGATGTTAGAGATAGAAAAAGAAATTTTATCTTCTATACTTGGGAAATATTAAATATTTACTGGAGAAGGGAACTCTTTCTCTTAGGTTTCTAAACATTTTTATGAAGACTAAATTGGACTATATTGAGAAGGAATTTAATGTATACAGAAAAATATGAATTGATTCGGGGTCATTGTTATACGTTGACTGTCATACAGTCATTGACAAATTTTTATTGAAATTAGTTATTGGTTAAGGTTTGATTGAGAACATAGTGTTTATAAATTCTTTATTCATTTTAAATCATAAACGAGTGTGCAATAATATATCCATTAAATTTCAATGTAACACTTGAAAATCTTAATCATATCATCAAGAACAAAAGAATATATCCCCACCCCCACCCTACTGAAATTAAAATTCATGAATCATTTTCAAACAGACAATAAGTGTACAGAAATACAATCATACTTTCAATACAACACTTAAACATCTTTCCAAATCGTCTAAATAAAAATATTAATCCCCTCCCTCCCGCCCTACCTAAAGAAATAAAAACAAACTCTCAATGGAAAATATACCACCCCCCAATACGTAAAATATAATATCCCATAAAAAGTGATGTCTACTCATTACAATATTTTTCCATTGGCCCCCAGATCTTTATAAATTTATTGTAAGTCCCTTTCTGCGTAGCAAGAGCTCGTTCAATCTTATAAATATGGCATAATGAGTTCCACCAAAATGTATAGGTAAGATTTGAGTAGTTTTTCCAATTTTTGGTAATATGCTGAATGGCGACCCCTGCCATGATTAACAAAAGTTTATTATTACTTGACGAAATTTGACTTTTTTTCCTCATAGATATACCAAACAAAACAGTGTCATAGGATAACGCAACATGATTCTCTAGAAGACAGTTAAATTGAGTCCAAATTGAATTCCAAAATAACATAATATAGGGACAAAAAAAAATTAAATGATCTAATGTCCCTACTTCAAGATTACAATGCCAGCATCTATTAGATTTAGAGCAATCCAACTTTTGTAAACGAACTGGGGTCTAAAACACTCTATGCAATAAAAAGAACCAAGTTTGCCTCAGATGCTGACACTGTACATCTCATTCTCCAAGACCAAATTCGTGGCCATTGAGATGCAGAAATTTGCTGCTTAATCTCAATGCTCCAAATATCTCTGAGACCATTTTAGGTTTTTTTATTTATATGACCAGATATGAATTTATACCACAATGCGGCTTGATGACCCAGGAACTAAACTAAACTAAATCTTAGGTTTGTATACCGCCTCATCTCCACATTCGTAGAGCTCGGCACGGTAGTCTGCTTGAAAACATAGGAACTCCAGACTAAATTGATTATCAAGATTTTTCCATTCAGGGAACCCCACCTGAATAGCCTGCTTCAGCTGCAACCATTTAAAACTTTGTGATTTATTGAGACCAAATCTATGATGGAGCTGTGAAAAATCAAGCAGTTTACCATTTGAAATAACATCATTTAGAGTTCGTATGCCTGCAATAATCCAGTCCTTCCAAAGATTTTTATTTCCGCAAATTTGAATCTTGGAGTTTATCCATAAAGATTGGTTCGTTGATTTATTAATTGGAATAGGTGTTAAATTATTAATGTATCTCAATGTTTTCCATGTGTCAATTAAAATTCTGTTATCCTTATATCTTCTAGGCATTTTAATACTAGGATTATGAACTAAATGTAAGGGAAACAAAAGACGCCATTCCAAATATAACCAATCAGATGCATTATCAAAAAGTTCTGGGAGGATCCAATACATACCCTGACGCATAATATAGGCTTGATGGTACCTATAAAAATTTGGAAAATTTACCCCCCCCCCCCCTCCGCAATTGGCTTTTGAAGAGATACTAGAGCAATTCTGGGATGTTTACCAAGCCAAAGAAACTTTGTAAGGATACCATTAAGCTTTTTATAGAAGGACCCATGAAAAAAAACTGGTATCATACTCATTTGGTAACAAACTACAGGCACAATCATCATTTTAAATGTTTGAACTCTCCCCCACCAAGAAAGATGCAAAGGATTCCATTGTTCACATAACTCTGTAACTCTTTTTAATAAAAGTTTTTCATTCTCTTTTACTGTGTCATCAAGAGTATTTTTTATCATAATACCTAAATATTTTAAGCCTTCCTCTTTCCATATAAATGGAAAAGAATCAAATAATCATTTAGAGCAATGCACATTTAGAGGAAGAATTTCGGATTTACTCCAATTGATTTTATAACCTGAAAATTTTCCAAAAGTATCAATCAGTTCCAATAAACATGGAATGATAGTTTCCGGATTCTGCAAATAAAGCAGAATATCATCTGCATAAGCTGAAACTTTGTATACCCAGTCTGAAAAAGGAATACCTTCTATCCCCTTTGCTTGATGAATAGTCAATAACAAGGGTTCTAATACAACATCAAACAGCAAAGGAGATAAAGGACAGCCTTGTCTAACTCCCCTCTGCAAATCAAACCTTTCAGATAAATTATTATTAATATTTAATCTTGCAGAAGGAGAGCTATACAATGTTTTAATCATTTGTATGAATCCGGAACCTATACCAAACCATTCCAAAGCCTGATTCATAAATTTCCATTCAACCCTATCAAAAGCCTTCTCTGCATCCAAAGAAACAGAAAAGGCCGGATCTTTCATATCTTTAGTTAAATTTAGCATATGGAAAGCTAATCTAGAATTATTAGAGGAATGTCTTTTAACAACAAATCCTGTTTGATGCATATCAATAATATGAGGGATATCAATATTGATGCATATCAATAATACGCTTAGCCAAGCGTAAAGCCAATATCTTAGCCAATATTTTTCCATCCACATTTATTAATGAGATAGGCCTGTAATTTGAAACCAAAGTAGAATCTCTATTTGGCTTTGGAGAGAACATAGTGTTAACAAGAATGGTCATATGGGTTTTTAATTCACTCACAGGTATAAAGATGAACTTACTTTAGATGTATTGGTTACTAGTTAAAGAGGGTTAAAGGAAAAAGTGATGACTTTCAAAGAAGAAAGTATATAGATTGATATGTATATGATTTATGATTTTCTAGAGAGAGAGAAAAAAAAAGATGATTCAGATTATAAAATTATGACTTTAAATATATTAATTTAAATGTAAAAGCTTATTTAGTAAATAATTTTATATAGAGGATACTTTTTATTTATTGAAAGTGGATTTAAGATCTATTTTCTAATTTTAAGATAGATTGAACTTAGAATGTATTTGAATAAATATCCTTGATGATAATTATAAACTTGGGGATGTGTTGAGTTGAAATTATTTAAAATGGGTGCATGAGAATGGGAGGATATAGAAAGGACGAAAAAGGGACAATTGATGGGAAAATAATATTCTATAAACTGATTTATTGATGTATTTTATATATTTACATATAAAGAAATTTAATGTGTATTAAGAGGTTTTTAACAATATATTTAATAGGAAGAGAAATAGTTAAGACTTTTCTGAAAAGTTTCTTAAAAATGAATAGTAAAGATTTTAATGAAATATGAATTGGTAATGAGGAAATTTATATTACGATATTAAATTACAAGTTTATTAATTCAGAGTTCTGATAGGGGAAGGAAAATATATATTGCCTGGGGAAGGGGTATTGTGATTGCTAATACTATGTTTGTTCCAAGGCAGTCATTTTATTTGGGAGAAAGGGGAGGGAAAAGGGAGGAGTTTTTCTTAAATATGGGTTTGGATGTGCATGGGGAAAATAATTTCACGGATGTAATGAAAGATATTGAGATGTATAGGAAATATGATTTATTTAGAGTATTTGATGGTTTGTGGTATCTCTTATAGTCCCTTTTTACTACAATATTATAATGGAGCTGAAAATTTTTTCGATGAATGTTAATGGCCTCAACCATCCAATAAAGAAAAAGAAAATACTTACCTTTCTGAAACAACAAAATGCAGATGTATACTATATTCAAGAGACACACTTGACGGCCATAGAAGCTAAGAAACTGGAAGATGGTTGGGTAAAGCATTGCTTTTTTGCCCCGGCGATAGGGAAAAAGGCAGGAGTAGCCATTTTGGTGAATAAAAATGCTTAGCTACATTTAAAATGATAGATTCAGATCCTTTAGGAAGATGGGTACATGTAGAAATGAGCCTGGGAAATACTATGATTGCGCTATTTAATGTATATGCCCCAAATTTGAAGCAAAGTGAATTTTTCAAAACTCTGCAACAGTTAATACTACCACTGGCCACTTCTAATTTAGTAGTGGCGGGGGATTTTTAACACTGTTATGGATCCATTGATGGATAAAAAACCTAGTAAAATTTATGAAATCATTAGGATTAGATAATTTTGTACATCTTGTGATTTGAAAGATATATGGCAGATACTTCATTTTAATGAACGGGAATTTTCTTTTTGTTCTCAGGTTCACAAACTCTTTTCAAGAATAGATTATATTTTCATTTCAAGCCAGTTAACTCAGCAAGTAACACAAGCCTCCATAGATCCAATTATTTTGTCTGATCATGGAGGGGTATGGATTGAATTTAAACTTGCTGAACAGGAAAATGGCAGATCATTATAGAGATTCGATAATACATTTAGAGGATTCAAATTTTCTTGAAGAATTCCAGTTAAAAAATACATGAATTTTTCCAAATTAATGAGTCAAAAGAAATCTCAGTGATGACTTTATGGGACGCTTTTAAGGCCACTATGAGAGGTCAAATTATATCATATTCAGCATATGTTAGGAAGCAGCTTAAAAAACAATTTTATAATTTGGAACAGGAAATTAAGGTTTTAGAGTCAAAATTGGTTGAAAAATGGGAACAAACTACTCTGCAGGCTCTTTTAAAAGTAAAATGTAAATATGAGATTTCTTCACAATTTGCAAGGAAAGATTTGTTTTCTCAACAGACCATGTATTATGGAAGCTTGAATAAGGCGGGAAGATTATTGGCAAATTATCTTAAAGCAAAGAAAAGAAGAACAAAAATTATTGCAATAAAAGATGAAGAGTGATTCCCATATACAAATTGGACCTATTTTAAAACAATTCTTAAGTTTTTATAAAGCTTTGTATTCTTCCAAGTCTTATTCAGATAAAGAAAAAGATGGTTCAGAGTTTTTAAAATTAATTAGTGGTTCAAAAATTCCTGATCATATAAAAAGCTTAGAGGCGCCTATATCATTAAGAGTTGCAAACAGCGTTGAAGTCCCTTAGAGCTGGATCCACTCCAGGTGGGGATGGTTTCACGGTAGAGTTTTATAAAAAATTTCAAAATGCCCTTTTAGTTCATTTATTAAACTTATATCAGATCTAACTGAATAATAGTTGCATTACAGGCTGAATCTGTTACTATAGTCTTGCCGAAGCCAATTAAAGATCCCACTTTGGTTTCAAATTACAGGCCTATTTCTTTAATCAATTTAGATGGCAAACTTTTAGCTAAGACATTGGCCTTGCGCTTGGCTAAGGCTCTCCCTTTTATTATTGGTATGCACCAAATAGGATTTGTTGCTCAAGAGACATTCCTCCAACAACACCAGAGTGGCTTTTCATATGTTAAATTTAACAAAAGCCATAAAAGATCCAGCCTTCTCTGTATCCTTAGATGCAGAAAAAGCTTTCATGTATGGGAATGGGCCTTCATGTATCAAGCAATGGATTGGTTTGGAATAGGTTCAGGATTTATACAAATGATTAAATCCTTGTATAGTTCCCCTTTTGCTAGATTGTATCTTAATAATCTCTCTGAATGTTTTAGTTTGTGGAGGGGAGTTAGACAGGGATGTCCCTTGTCTCTTTTGCTTTTTGATATTGTATTAGAACCCTTGCTATTAGCTATTCAGCAAGCGAAGGAGATATAGGGTATTCCTTATTCAGATCGGGAATATAAGGTCTCTGCTTATGCAAATGATATACTGCTTCATTTGAGGAATCCTGAAACAACCATTCCATGCTTACTTGATGTAATAGAGAAATTTGGAAAATTTTCAGGATACAAAATAAATTGGAGTAAATCAGAAGTTCTTCCTATTAATGTTCATTGCACAAAAGGATTATTTGAAAAATTCTCCTTTCTATGGAAAGAGGATGGAATACAATCTTTAGGCATTTGGATAAAAAACACATTGGATGAAACAATGAAAGTGAATGAAAAATTTTTATTACAGAAGGTAACAAAAATGTGTGAGCAATGGAATCTTTTACATCTTTCATGGTGGGGGAGAGTCCAAACTATTAAAATGATGATATTGCCTGTGGTTTGTTATCAAATGGGAATGTTACCAGTTTAACTTTTTATAGAAGGACCCCTGAAAAAAAAAAAAAAATAGTATTCTTACAAAATTTATTTGGCTGGGCAAAACTCCTAGAGTTGCCTTAGTATCTTTACAAAAACCAATTACAGAGGGAGCCGAAGATGCTCAAGGCCCGGCCCAGGCAAGAGGCGGGAGCTTGCTTTCACTCTCACAACCAGCAGAAGGGGTAAGGAGCGTGTTTGAGAGGAAGGGTGGGCGGATGCTGTTTTCAGCACGGGGGTGCAATGCGGTTCTCCCGGTAGGGGGGGCATTCGCGGGGGGTTGTGATGCCGGTTCGGGGGGTGTGATGCCGGTTAGAGCGGGGGGGGAGGTGCTTGCTTATCGGAACATGCTCGGTTTGCGAGGCAAAAGTTTGCTGAGTGTTTTGCTCGTCTTGCAAAACACTCTCAAACTGGGTTACTCGCAAACCGAGGTTCCACTGTACTACAATCAAGATTTAAACTACACTAGCTACCAATAGAAAAAAGAATAGAATTTAAACTATGCTGCTTAGCATTTAAAACATTATATAGTGATGTTTCTAATAGCTTCCTCAGATTGGGTAGATTTGCTGATCAGCGTAACTCTTTAACAGTCTGATCTATCATTCCCAACTCTGAAAGATATAAAATAAATTTCACAGCAAATCATTCAATTACAAAATAGCAAAAGGATGGAACTCGCTTCCTATCATAATTCAAACAAAAATGTGTAAACGTTTTTGGTTGGGTTTTTTTTTTTTTTTTTAAATCCATAACATAAGAGCATAAGGATAGCCTTACTGGGTCAGATCAATGGTCCATCAAGCCCAGTAGCCTGTTCTCACGGTGGCCAATCCAGGTCATTAGTACCTGGACAAAACCCAAGGAGTAGCAATATTCCATGCTACCGATTCAGGGCAAGCAGTGACTTCCTCCATGTTTTTCTCAATAACAGACTATGGACTTTTCCTACGGGAACTTGTCTAAACTTTTCTTAAAACCAGCTTCGCTATTCGCTCTTACCACATCTTCTGGCAGCGCATTCCAGAGCTTAACTATTCTCTGAGTGAAAAAAAATTTCCTCCTATTGGTTTTAAAATTATTTCCCTGTGACTTCGAGTGTCCCCCTAGTCTTTGTAATTTTTGATGGTGTGAAAAATCGATCCACTTGTACCCGTTCTACTCCACTCAGGATTTTGTAGACTTCAATCATATCTCCCCTCAGTCGGCTCTTTTCCAAGCTGAAAGAACCCTAACCGTTTTAGTCTTTCTTCATACGAGAGGAGTTCTATCCCCTTTACCATCTTGGTTGCTCTTCTTTGAACCTTTTCTAGTGCCACTGTATCTTTCTTGAAATAATAAGATAAGAATTGAATGCAATACTCCAAATGAGGTCGCAGAATGGAGTGATATGGGGGCATTATAATATTGTTAACCATCCCTTTTTTAATAATTCCTAGCATTGTGTTTGCTTTTTTTTGCCCGCCGCCACACATTGGGCAGGCTTTATTGTATTGTCTACGATGATCAGATCCTTTTCTTGGGTGCTAATCCCCAAGGTGGACCCTAGCATCCGGTAACTGTGATTAAGGTTATTCTTCCCAATGTGCATCACTTTGCATTTGTCCACATTAAATTTCATTTGCCATTTGGACAGCCAGTCTTCCAATTTCCTAAGGTCTGCCTGCAATTTTTCACAATCCGCATGCGTTTTAATAACTGAACAGTTTAGTGTCATCTGCAAATTTAATCACCTCACTTGTGGTTCCAATGTCCAGATCATTTATAATAAGTTAAATAGCACCGGTCCCAGTATAGACCCCTGTGGCATTCCACTGTTTACTCTCCTCCATTGAGAAAAATGACCATTTAACCCTGCCTTCTTGTTTTCTATCCGATAACAAATTCCTAATCCACAACTGAACTTTGCCACCTATCCCATGACAATAATTCTCTCAGGAGCAATTTGTGAGGAACTTTATCAAAAGCTTTCTGAAAATCTAGATACACTATATCAACCGGCTCACCTTTATCCACATGTTTATTCACACCTTTAAAGAAGTTAAGCAAATTTGTGAGGCAAGGTCTCCCTCGGCTGAACCCATGCTGACTCCATCTCATTAAATCATGTTTGTCTACGTGTTCCATAGTTTTATTTTTTATAATTGTTTCTACCATTTTGCCCGGCACTGAAATGAGGCTTACTTATCTAATTTCCCAGATCTTCCCTGGAGCCCTTTTTAAAAATCAGCCTAACATTGGCCACCCTCCAATTTTCAGGTACTACAGATGATTTTAGAGACAGGTTAGAGATCACTATCAGCAGGTCAGCATTTTCATGTTTGAGTTCTTTTAGTACCCTGGGATGTATACCATCCGGTCCTGGCAACTTATCACTTTTTAACTTGTTGATTTGGCTTAGTACATATTCCAGATTCACCGAGATTTTTCAGTTCTCTGCAACATCACCCTTGAAAACTCTTTCCGGTACATCTTCTTCCATAAAGACCAAAGCAGAGAATTCATTCAGTCTTTCCACTATGGCCTTATCCTCCCTGAGCGCCTCTTTTGCTCCTTGATTGTCCATTGATCCCACAGATTCCCTCACCTGTTTTCTGCTTCTCATGTACCTAAAAAATTGCTATGAGTTTTTGCCTTTTTTTGCAAGTTTCTCTTCATATTCTTTTTTAGCTGTCTTTATCAATGCTTTGCATCTAACTTGCCAGTGTTTGTGTTTCTTATTTTCCTTATTTGGATCCTTTTTCCATTCTTTAAAGGATGGTTTTTTTTGGCTTAAATAGCCTCTTTCACTTCACCTTTTAAGTACGCCAGCTCTCATTTCCTCTTCTTGCCACCTTTGCTGATACGTGGAATACATCCGGTCTGGGTTTCCACAATGGTATTTTTAAATAACATTCATGCCTGATTTAGAGTGCTAACCTTTGCAACTGATCCTTTTATCTTCTTTTTAACCATTTTCCTCATTTTATCATAATCCAAAGAGACTCAGACTAATACAAGCATCTGAAATAAAGACGATGTTAACAGTCAGCTGCTATCTTTGACATTATCTCATACTGTATGCACAATTTGATAAGTTTGATAATTTCATATAGCATATATAATTCTTTATAGCATTTGTAATTCTGTGTAACATAGGTTTCTCAATACTGACTTCTATGTAGCAATATGCTACTTGTAACCTGACTAGAACTCTCAATCAATGATGATTCTGCAGGATATAAGATTGCAAATAACATCAAACACTGTTACAATTAGCCAGGTTCACGAAAGGATTTTACCACACCAAACCATCTATCAAGCCTCCACCTGTTATTTAGCATCTTAATGTAGTATGATCTACTCTAATGAAGTCTCCCTTTGAGCATCTGTCTCAAACTTCTCACTTGGCAAGTCATTTTCTTCATTGCCTTCATTTTCCTCATTGCCTTCCTCGACTGCTTTGCTCAATTGAGCATTGTGATCTGTTTGTGCCAGCTTTGTGGGACTTAAGGCTTTCTTCTTCCAGGAACAGTGTCTTTCACTGTATTGGTCCCAGGGAGTGGAATAACCTTCCAGGATATATTCGCCAACAGCAAAATTTAGAGAACTTCAAGAAATTGTTGAAAAGACACCTGTTCTGTAAGATGAAATATATGGTATGAGTTTGGCTGAGGGGGTAGGAGTGATGACTGTTGAGGGCTGAGTGCTGGTTACAGAGGCTTTCGATGGTCTAATTTGTCTCATAAAGATGTTTTTCATGAGGCATCCTGTGTGCCTTATGTATTTTTACATTTTGATGTAGGATACGATTGGTTAGTATGTTTTATGCAATCTAATTTTATATGTGTGTATGTAGTTATAGTGATGGTCTTGATGTAATTTGTACGATAAATGTTACGTTTTATTTTATATGTTAACATGTAACTCGCCCTGGATAAGGGCGGGTGATAAACAAACATCTGCACTAGAGTTGCGCAGGGACAGAAATCCCACGGGTCCCCACCAGAATCCTGCCCGTCCCCATCCGTAACTGCCAGAATTCTGCCCATCCCCCACCAGAATCTCCTTCGTCTCCGTCCCTGCGAGGAATCCCGTCCATCTGTGTCCCCATAAAAAGCAGCAATTACTTCTGACAGTTTTGATTTGTTTTAATTGTGTTTTACAGAAAATTCAAAACAGTTGGACATCTGCCAGAACAGGCATAAAACCAATACCCCTTCTCCCTCCCTCTCCCCAGTCGAGTGGGGTTGGCATATCAACAAAATGCTATCCCAAAGAAGTAGATTTAAGGCAGAATTTGATGAGCAGCAATTCTCTCCCCCTCTGCTCTTTTTTTTTAAGTTACATATTTAATGTTGGTATCTGCTGGGCTGAAGCAGTTTAATTCAGGGTATTGTGGCTCCGGAACTGCACAGTTATGCTGTCTAGTCTCTCCCACACTCCTCTGCACAGCCGCAGTGAGTGGTGGCAGGCTTGAGCCAACAAGATTCTTGAGGGGAGGTCTCACACCAAGGCTCACTACTGGGAGACCTCTACAAGGAAGTGCTCATGATTGGCCATCAAGCTCCAGCTCTGTCTCCCTTGATTGGTGGATGTACAGAGCTCTCCCATGTGAGTGGCAATCAGCAACTGGTGTGCTGAGGGATCGAAGAGCTTAGAGGGAACATTGGAACAAAGGTAGACTGCCACTTCCGTGGGAGTCCTGGAGAACCAGCGTCCAAGTTTCAAGTTTATTGTGTATTTGATTAATCGCTTACTCAAATTTTTAAGCGATGAACATATCTTTAAAATTACAGATAATACAGGGGATAGCAAAAACAAATAGGCACTGAGCAAAACATGAACCTAGCGGAGATCCCCACGGGACCTGCAATCCCCGTTCCCATGCAAACCTCTAATCTACACACTGTGTGAGTGAGGGGTAAAACGGATGAGACTTGTTATACTTAGTGTGACCATATGGCTTCAGAAAAAAAAGGGGACGGATTGAGACATCCGGGTTTTACTTCCATTGAAAGCAACCAAGATGTCTCAATCTGTTCTCCTTACTTCCAATGCTTTCAATGGAAGTAAAAGCCAGATGTCTCAATCCGTCCCCTTTTTTCTGGAGCCATATGGTCACACTAGTTATACTGCTTTTTCTTTGTGGTTTACATAGACAGGTACTTATTTTCTAACTGGAGCAATGAATCATAAATGACTTGCCTAGAGTTACAAGGAGCTGCAGGAGGAATTGGAACTTGCAACCTCAGGATGCTGAGGCAGCTGCTCTAACCACTAGGCCACTTCAAGCTCTTGTGTCTGATCCTCCCTACACAAGATTCTTACACAACAGAGTAGTGCTTTGAACTCATCCAAAATTCCTACCTCAACCAGTCCATAATTCTGCCTGTTTTGTTGTTCAGGCTGTGTATGTGGTTTTGGAAAGAAAACATGCTCTAGCTGGATAGGGCCAAATTTCATAGAGGATCTTCCCAGCTTTTTGTGGCTTTTGACCCTAACACTCAGAGTTCTTGTTACCAAGAGAACTCTCAACTTTTCTAGTGGACTGTATCTCCTTCACATATACTCAGGCTGGTCTGACACTTCAGGGTTGTGTGACGGCCCATAATGTCCAATATGGCTACTTTAGTGGCTCAATTCCGCTCTGCATCTGCTAAGGATATCTGCAATGTGGCTATTAGGTCCTCACTCCATACCTTTACTTCTCACTACTGTTTAGAACACAACTCCAGATGAGATGGTAGGTATGGACAAACAGTGCTGCAAAATCTTTTCTGTACCCAAGTGCCAAATTCTCTCCAACCCTCTTGGGTTTCACCAGGCTAATGTTTATATATCCATTATCCTCCAAAATCTTGATCATGGCAGCTTGGGAGTCCCACATGTGAGAATATTATGTCTGCTTGTTGTCTGAGAAAGCAAAGATACTTCTTACCTGTAGCAAATGTTCTCCGAGGACAGCACAGTATCTTAACTTTGTTTTATGCATGCGTTCTTTTTCATCATGTATATGAGCTGAATTAAGGGGCTGCAGACTATGTATGGGTTGTGGTATGATGTTACTTGTGGAGTTTTAGTACTTGCAGCAGTTTTATTCTGACTCCAACCTATATATAATTTTTCTTCTGTGCCTAACCTTTTTAATACATTTCTAGTGTATGCAGATGGTAGTATATGTCTGGATATTCTTCAGAATCGTTGGAGTCCCACTTACGACGTATCCTCAATTTTAACATCCATACAGGTACTTTAGGTTTCTTATTCTTCGGCTTATAATTTAGCTTTAGTTTTTGCTTTATATGATCTGTGTGTAGTTATTTTCTGCTTGTTGTTTGGATGGAGTGGAGGTGGGGTTACACATATGCCTGTACTCTACACTTTTTTTTTTTTTTTTTTTAAAGTGATTGTAAATTTTGTATATTGGTGTGCATTTGTTGTTGGGCCTGGATTTAGGAAACTTATTGGCTTTATAAAAGGTACCTTGTGTGATCTTTTTTCCTTATAACTAGTAATAGTATAACCAAAACTCATTTTTTATTTTGGGAGAAACATTTTAAAAAGTATAACTTCATTGTTTAAATGCCTAGAAAGGAGAAATAAAATGAATAACTTGAACACAAGGGTTTATTCAATATTTTGGTTAAATTCTTGCTCTAGCTGCAATGAAAGTAGCATTGTATAGTTATCTGCCTGCCCCAGAAACTTTGTTCTGATTTTTCAGAGTACAAAAGTGACTTCCTTCATCTAGTCTTTCTATGACTTTGAGCAACAGTGGTTAGCATAGCTGGGTTTAAAAAAGGCTTGGACAAGTTCCTGAAGGAAAAGTCCATAGTCTGCTATTGAGGCAGACATGGTGGGATTGGTACTATGTAATGTTGCTACTATTGGGGTTTCTGTCGGTACTTGTGACCTGGGTTGGCCACTGTTGGAAACACGATACTGGGCTGTCTGACCCAGTATCCACTTTATTTTTTCTTCTCATTGACTGGATACTTGGTATAATTAAGATGCTTGTTTCTTATTAAATATTGTTGGTTTCTTATAAACCACTATAACACGTGTATGTTTTATTTCTTCAGTCTTTACTGGATGAACCAAACCCTAACAGCCCTGCAAACAGCCAGGCAGCTCAGCTGTATCAGGAGAACAAGCGAGAGTATGAAAAACGGGTGTCTGCAATAGTGGAACAGAGCTGGCGTGATTGTTGACCCAGGCCAATGTACATGAACACTCTGGCCCTGAGAAAAAATATATGAAGTGTTTGAGTCCTCTTCGCCTCATTGCATTTACTTTGTTGGAAGCAAAATGGCTGTTATACTGTCGCCACCCCTTGCTGAAGCTTCTTTCCCTTGGACATCACAAACCATCTACTTTGAAGTCAAATGTACTGTACCTGGGTTACTTGCTAAAGAATTACTTGATGACTAAATTTCATTTTCTGTGGTCCTTCATCTCCAGCCTTAAAGTGGTATTGGGCATGGCTGCAATTTGCCACGACTAATAGTAATTGTTACATAATGGTGCATTTATAAGTTGTATGGAGGGAGGGGGTATTGAAGTATAATTGTACACTTCTGTGTACATATTTGGATGGTAAGGTGCTGACCTGCCCAGGCTGGTCACATACCCGGTATAATCAAATTCAGACTGAATGAGAATGATGCTTTCTACTCTAGAGCCAGTTATATTTCTTGTGTGCAATTCTTTATCAGAAGGTCACAGAACTGTAAAGTTAATACAGAACTGGGTGAGCATTCATAAATTGCAGCTTAAAGGTTTTGCAGACTGACTGTGATACTTCAGAGACTACTTTAATTTCATGGAAGGTTATGGAAAGTTAAATTTTTTTATTTGAAGAGTTCAAAACAGCATGTCTGCAACAGTTTTGCTGATAATAGCTGTATATTTACACACTGTGCAAAACCAGCTTTTGCCCATTACCATTTTTAAGCAGCACTTTTCAAACTGTTTGGGCATTTATAAGGCAGAGAGATGTGAAGAAAACAATTTTGGGTTGCATTGTTGGGAAAGTTATAAACTTCAAGGTCCAAACAGTTTTGCTGCCCCTTTTTGTATTCAGGCAGTAGTCACCCTTTTGTGTGTTTGTATATAAAGTTGTGTGAGTAATGTGTGCTTTGGTGTGTGTGTGTGCTCTTTTTGAAAAAATATTTTCAACTCCACGAAACTTGGAAATAGTCAAAATAGCTAAGTGGATGGTAGGGTGACACTGAACAGCACTGGGGAGGGAGGGGGGAGATGGTATTTGCTCTGTAGTGTCTCTTTTTGAGCCTCTAGCTCTGATCATTTGAGAAGTATGACTTTGCACAAGTAACCCATGTAAGAAATTGTACATTCTCTAAACTTGTAAATAAAAGTGTAACTAAAAAGTTCCTGTGTGGAGAATAGCTGCCAGTTCTGCTACAGACTTTTCTTGGTAGGTTTGGCCGCTGAATTGCAAGATGGTTTTTATTTGATGATACCCTGTACTAATGCTGATTTTGTAAAATCAACATAGGCAAACTAAAACAAAAGATTTTTATTAGCTATGGTGAGATCCTTTGCTGGAAAGCTTGAGTTATTGAATGTGTCTAGCTTGAAGAAATGGAGAACCTTAAGGTACTGCTACCATATTTTTATTGTGGTAATACAAAGGGCTGCTGTTGAATTTAAATAGTTTTGTTAAGAGCGGTCACTGTGTATATTCAAATATAAACCAAGACAGGTTTTTTTCCCCCCATTTTCAGGGGAAAAATGGTAACTCAAATATAAATGGAGGGGTTTATATTACCATATATACTCAAATATATAAGTCGAGACCCCCATCTTCCCCCCCAAAAGGAGGAAAAATGGTTGACTTGAATATAAGATGTGGGCTTAATATTCAAGTACCATGCCCTGCCAGGATCTGTACCCTTCCCTGCAAGGCTCTGAACCCAGGCCCCCTCACTCACTATCCCACCTGCCCTGTACCCTCGTCCCCCTCTGGCAGTCTAGTGGTAGTCTCCCATCCTGGTTGATTCTAACTTACCTTTTTTTTTTTTTTTTTTTTTTTTTGTGGTCTAGCAGTGTTTGGGCAGGAGCGAGCTTTATCCCAGGACAAGCAGGCAGCATATTCTCAACAGTGGGTGACGTCACCGACGGAGCCCCACAGCGAACAGCCTCGAAAGCAGACCTACTTGAAGATCTTTGTAAGAGCTTCCGAGTGCTGCACTGCGCATACGCGAGTGCCTTCCCGCCCGAGTTAGGGCGCGCCTCTCCTGTGAGGAACCTCAGTTCAACGTTTTCTGCGGAGCCGAGAAGTTCTCTTCTTCTAGCTCTGCAGCCTTCGTTGCCTTCTCTCACTGCGACTTTTATTATTTTATTAGTCGCTGTGCTCGCGTTTGTTATTCTTTTCTTTTCTTTCTCATACAATAATTTTTTTTTAAAAAACCCACTTATTTTTCTTTTTTCTTAAGGCCTAGGCCTGGCCGCTTACCTCATTCGGTACGTCGGGCTTCGTTTTTTCTATGTCCCGGTCTCTAACCAGGTTCAAAAAGTGTAGCCAGTGCAACAAGACCCTTTCAATCACTGATTCCCATAGTCGGTGTATTGTTTGTCTGGGTCCTGAACATTGTCCTGACGCTTGTTCGCGTTGTGCTACCCTCCAACCTCGGGCCCTTTGTCGGCCAAGCTCCTTCAACTTTTTGGCACAATGGACCAGCCGGCTGACAAGGTCTCGACCTCGGCTTCGGGGACGGCCTCGACCTCTAAGTCCTCGACCTCAACTCCAGCTTCTGCCTCCACCAAGGCTTCATCCTCGACTCCTTCGGCCTCAAAGGCCTCAGCGGCACCCCCTATGAAGACCTCGACGGGTAAGTCTCCTGTTTCTCCTTCAGGTACCACTTCTAAGAAGCCTCCAGAGTCACAGGCCTCCCTGCCTTGACTAGACTTCCAGCTAAGCGTGCCTCCAAGCATCAGGAATACTCAACCTCGAGGTCGCCCTCCTTGGAGCGCACTGCTGCACCTTCGAGACCTGATCCTTTTGTCTCGGTGCCCATGTTCGAGGACATGTTAAAAGCCATTCTGACCATGCAGATTTCCTCGGTCATGGCTCAACTCCTCCCGTCCTCGACCCAGCTTCCTGTGAGCCAGCCTGAGCGGTAGTCTGAGACCCCGATGGAAGCACCTAGAGGCAAGTCTCGCCAGTTCTCATCCAGTGACTCTTCACCTACTCCTCAGACACAGTCTCCTCCACCTCGACCGAAGCATCGCTCGAGGTATTCGAGGCATCTCACTTCCAAGCTTCCTCAGGAGACATCTCTACAACAGAAACCTTCGCCTTCTTTGGATACTGAGACTTCTATGCCTCGTTTATCCAAGGCTACTGAGACTTCTTCCAAATCTAAACATAAGCCTCGCAAAGCTATTACACCGGCTGCTTCTCCTCGAAGTCCATTGAGGTTGAGGACTCCTCCATCGAGCCTGCCTCCGAGGGAGCTTTCTCCTCCTGCCTCGACCCAATCTGTTCCTCGAACCCCGGGAACTTCACCATCGAGAGTTTTGAAGCGCAAACACTCACTGACTCCTCCTCATGCAGGTAGTGCAGCTTCCTCAATTACTGTGTGTCTGGACTCTGAGCCTCTGTCTCAGTATTCCAGAGAGGCTTCTCCCTCCTACTCAGTAGTTCCTCGGTCTCGCACTCCTCCGGAAGATGCCTCAACCTCAAAGTCTGCCTCTTTTGCCAGGTTCGTCTTCGACATGGGAAAAGCTCTTCAACTGGATCTCCACTCTGATTTCAAGTATACACCTGAATACTTGGCTGACATGGAGTTGCCTCATCCACCCAAGGAGACCTTGAGGCTTCCTATGACTCCAGTATTGAAGCAAACTTTCTTAAGGAATATGGAAACTCATTATTCCATCACAGCCATTCCAGCCAAGCTGGAATCCAGGTATCGCACAGTACCCTGCAAAGGCTTTGAGAAATCTCAATTATCCCATCAGTCTTTGGTGGTGGAATCTTCTTTAAAGAAAGCTCATCCATCTAAGCTTTACGCTGCGGTCCCTCCAGGCAGGGAGGGTCATACCATGGACAAGTTTGGCCACAGATTATACCAGAATTCCATGATGGCTAACAGAATTCTTAATTATAACTACATTTTCTTTTTTTTATTATTTATTTATAAATTTCAAATTTACAATTCAAGATGAATCTTGTACAGAAAGTGATTACATCAAATGAACAAAGAAATAGACCTCATAAATTTACATAGAAAAAAAAAATTTTTTTTTGTATAATCTCTCAAGTCCACAATTATGATCCATGATGTATATTAAACAGAACTAAAAGAAACCTATTCATTAAAGATAAGCTGTACATGGTATACTGATATTCAGGCATCTAATTTATTGAAGCCCTCAATCTTACCCCTTCTCCAGGCGGGACAAGGAGAGGAAGGCCGTTAGCTGGTTTGGCTCAAAGAAAACATATTTCTGAGAATTGTAATGAACTTGCAGGGATGACGAAGATAAAAAGTTCCCCCTAGAGCCAAAACACCAGGTTTTAGTAATAGAAACTCCTTTCTACGTCTTTGTGTATCTCTTGCCAAGTCTGGGAACATCTGTATTTTTAAATCAAGAAACTTTTTTCTCTTTATTTTTAAAGAATAGTCTCAGAAGCCAATTCTTATCCATCGTAATAGCCAAGGTCACAATCAATGTAGCAGATGTTACAACTTCTTTATCAGATAATTCAAGCAAAGCTGATACATCAATTGGTCCCTTCATTTTTTCTTCTTGAAGATCTTGAGTTTTATTAGGTAGATAATAGACCTGGGTGAAAGGAGGCAATAAATCTTCCGATACTTCCAATATCTCCAACATATACCTTTTTAACATTTCTCTTGGAGTCACTGTCGAGATCCGTGGAAAATTAATCAGTCTTAAATTATTATTCCTAGAGAAATTTTCAAATGTCTCTATCTTTCTTCTTAAATTTATATTATCCTTAATTAAAGTGTCCTGAAGCAATTTGGAAGATTTAAGTTGATCTTTAATACTTTGAATATCTAATTTGGATTCTCCCAAGTCTTGTTTTATCTGAAAAACTTCTTTCTCTTGAATTTTTATTTTTCCCTCTATTTGAAGATGATTAGTATTTACTGTCTTAGTTAAATTAGCAATCAGATCCCACAAAGCCTCCAATGTAACTTCTTGGGGTTTCACTATATTGAATGTCTGCAAGTTTAATAGTGATAAGTTAGGCTCACCAACTGAGGGACCTTCTCCTCTCCGTATCTCCTGTGTCGGGGTTGATTCTGAGATGGAAATCTCATCGTGTACACTCAGGCTCAACTGTGAACCCTGTGAGCCTGAGTCGATGTTCTTCTCGCCGTTCCCCACAGCCTCTGGGAGGGGGCCCAAGCCGACTTCCGGCTGCCTCCCCACTCCCGGGGAGCTAGCGGCTCGAGGGTTAGGAGGAGGGATTCGTGCGTCGGGGCTCAATGTGATCTCGTGAGCCCGAGGAGACACCTCCAGTCTGTCATCAGGAAGCGTCTCAGCCGGGGGCGATACTGACGCTCCGATGACGCCCTGCATCCGCCGCAGCAACTCCTCAATATTACCGGAGGAGGCTATTCCGGGACGCCGTGAGGCCGAAGAAGCTCCCTTTCCCCTTCTCTTCGGCATGACAAAAACTCTGCAGCACCAACGCTGTAGAAGTAAGTTTTTAAGAAGTAAGGTTTGCCGACGGCGTTCAGCAGACCACGACCGCGGCCATCTTGGATCGGGTTCCGAATCTTTCCATCTTATAACTACATTTTCACGGCTTATTTCAACCATTTCCTCAAATTACTGCCTAAATTCTACCCGGCTCTTGAGGAACAAAGTCTTCCAGAATTCAAACAGATCATCAGAACTCTGTCTCAACTTCGCCTCTTCATGTTGCAAGCCACATACGATGCTTTTGAGCGCTCTTCTAGAGTTTCGGCCTTTGCAGTAGCCATGCGCTGTCTTGCCTGGCTCCGCATTGTTGATATGGATCCCAATCTCCAGGACCGTCTAGCCAACTTGCCTTGCCAGGGGAATGAACTCTGATGATTACGTTGAAGCTGCTACAAAGCGCCTAAGACTCCTCCTGCTCGGCCATACAAGGAACCACTGCGTCGTTATCCCCCAAAAAAGACACCAGCTTTCTCCAGGCCTCCACCTAGTAGGCCTCCACAACAACAGCAGAAGGCTCAGACTCCTGCTGTGACTAAACTAGCTCAGTCTTTTTGACATTCCCATTCTCAGCATGCCAACCTCCCTGCATCAAAATTCTCTTCTGCCCATAGGAGGTCGTCTTCACCATTTTTATCACCAGTGGGAGATGATCACCTCAGATCTCTGGGTTATCACCATCCTTCGGGAGGGATACTCACTTCACTTTCTTCAGGTGCCTCCAGATCGCCCTCCAAGAGAGTGTCCTTCCAATTCGTCACAACTTCCCCTTCTTCAGGAAGCTCAAGCTCTTCTTCGCCTTTGAGCTGTTGAAGAGGTTCCTCTAAACCAACAGGACATGGGCTTTTATTTACGTTATTTTCTAGTCCCAAAGAAGACAGGGGATTTGTGACCCATTCTGGACCTCGGAGCCTTCAACCAATTTCTAGTCAGAAGTTTTGGATGCTATCTTTATCCCAGGACAAGCAGGCAGGTATTCTCACTAGTGGGTGATGTCATCCGACAGAGCCCCGATACGGACATCTTGCAAGCATGTCTTGCTTGAAGAAACTCAGAAGTTTCGAGATGCCAGTGCCTTCCCGCCCGATGCTCCGGGCGTGTCTCCTCAGTTCTTTTTCTTCCGCGGAGCTGAGAAGTCTATCTTCAATTTGCGCCCATTTAATCTCTTTTTTTGCCTTCTTTTCTGCTGCGGGTTGAGTTCTTTTGGCTCTCCTGTGCATTTATTTCTTTCTTTGATTTCTTTTTCAAAAAAAAAAAAAAAATTTTTCCTTCCGATACCGAGTCGGCCGCGTGGCTGGGGCCCCGCGCCTTCGACCTTGCAGCGGAGCTTTTCCGGCCTATGTCCCGGCCGATCACCGGTTTTAAAAAGTGTAGCAAGTGCCAGCGCGCGATTTCGCTCACGGACCCTCATCGACGCTGCTTACAGTGTCTGGGACCGGATCACTTCCCGAAATCGTGCCGGCCTTGCTCCACTCTGACGGCAAGAGCATTTAAGCGCCGCTGTCTGTTGTGGGAGTCCATGTTCAAGATGGAAGCTTCATCGGATCCTGCAGCTTCGACATCGACAGGTGCTTCGACTCCTTCTGCGAAGCCCTCTGCCTCCCCGGCTGCTTCGGGCCTCCTGAAACCGGCGTCGTTCACACCGGTTTCGGCTTCGGCGCCGGTGCCTTCATCCGTCTCCTCGGAGCAGGTATCGACCCCGACAGTTCCTCCGGTGGTGCTCAAGGTGCCGAAGACTGGCAAGCAGAAGCACGTAGCACCCAAAGAGCGCGGAGACCGTGCGGAAGGGCCCCCTTTTGGTGCGGATCCCTCCATATCGGCTTCGTTGCAGTCCATCCTGGAGGCTCAGTTCGTCGAGCTCATGCAGACCATGGGGCCTCGGCTGATTGCCACCATCCAAGGTGACCTTCCAGCTTCGGCTTCGAGGGGCGGTCCGCCCTCTCCTCCTCGCCGTACTACTTCGTTACTCGGCGAGGAGGAGCGGCGAGCGGTGTCCGGGTCCTCGAGGAGGTCCTCTGTTAGCGCTGTACCTCCTTTGGAACCAATTTCCTCGAAGAGGGCCTCCCTTAGTGATATGCCTCCCTTGGAGCCCATCCCTTCGAGGAAAGCCTCATTTAGTGACCTGCCTCCCTTGGAACCGATTACCCCGCCCCATGACTCAGTGTGGCGTCCACCTTCGGGGCCACCCAGTCCTGGGCATAGCAGGAAGCAGGACGAGTTCTTCTGAACCCCCTATCAAACCTGGGCAGCGTCGGGGGAGCCTCCGACTCTTCCGCCTCTGCGATCGACGGCATCGAGTCCAATCTGCTCTTTGGAGGCATCTGACCCAGTTTCTCACAGATGGGCTCGATCCCCTTCCAGGCATCGGGAGGGGCATCGATCCAGACATTCTTCGAAGCATTCCTCGCGACACTCGACCGTCTCGCCTCAGAAGAAATTGCCTCGGTTGGGGTATGCTGCTTCGACTGGGTCTCCTCCTCCGGGCCCGGAGTTCGAGGACCCCGAAGTTTTCTACTCGCCCTGTTGCTTGCAGGCCTCTCTGGAGCCTGAAGCTTCTTCTTCTAGTCCGTCTCGAAGACCGGCGACGGCAGACCAACTGTCCTTTTCATCGTTCCTCAGGCAGATGGCGGATGACATGGACATTACTCTCGATGCTGGGTCTCGATATTCCAAAGAGTACCTCGATACCATGCACTTGCCTCGTCCTCCGGCAGAGTCCTTGCGGCTTCCCCTGCACAAGCTCCTCGACCAGACCTTCATGCGATGCTTCGAGTCTCCTTACTCTATCCCTGTGGTCCCTGGCAAATTGGATGCGCAGTACCGCATGGTGCATCATAAGGGCTTCGAGGGTCCTCAGCTTTCTCACCAGTCCCTCCTGGTCGAATCCTCGCTCAAGCGGTCTCATCCTGGCCAGGTCTATGCTTCAGTGCCTCCGGGCCGCGAGGGCAGAACCATGGATAAGTTTGGTCGACGCATCTATCAGAATTCGATGATGGCATCTCGAGTCCTGAATTACAATTTCCACTTTTCAGCCTACTTGGAATTTTTTCTACCTGTGCTTCGGAAGTTCACACCATACATCGAATCCCAGGCTAGGTTTGAGTTTGAGGAAGTGGTTGCTTCGCTGTCCCAACTTTGGCTTCAGTTAATGCAATCTGCCTATGATGCGTTCGAGCTCTCCGCCTGAGCGGCGGCCTGCTCGGTGGCGATGCGCCGGTTGGCCTGGTTGCGGACCATTGATATGGACCCGAATCTTCAGGACCGCCTGGCGAACATCCCGTGTGCTGGGGCGGACCTTTTTGACGAATCCATCGAGACTGTCACGAAGAAGTTGTCTGACCACGAAAAGTCCTTCCAATCTATCCTTCGGCCGAAGCCTAAGCCTCAGCAGTCTCGACCTTCTCGTCCGCCGTTGATTTATCAGAGGCGTTATCAGCCGAGGCAAACTCCTCCTGCGAGGCAACCGGCGAAGCGTCAGCCTCCCCAGAAGGGTCAGCCTAAGGCTCAGTCGCCTGCTGTCCCTAAGACCACTCAGCCTTTTTGACTGTCTTGTCGAGGGCATAACCAGCCTCGTTCTGCCTCCCCCTGTTTTTCCCATCGGAGGGCGCCTCCATCATTTTTATCATCGCTGGGAGGCCATAACAACCGACCTCTGGGTCCTTACTATCATCAAGGAAAGATACTCTCTTCATTTCCATCGGGTCCCTCCGGACCACCCTCCAAGTATCCTTCCAACTTGACTCAGACCGCCCTTCTTCTCCAGGAAGCTCAGGCTTTGCTCCAGCTTCGTGCCGTGGAGCCGGTCCCGACGGACCAACTGAACCAGGGGTTTTACTCCCGGTACTTCCTTGTTCCGAAGAAGACGGGCGACCTGCGACCCATTTTGGACCTCAGGGCCCTCAACAAATTCCTAGTCAGAGAGAGGTTTCGCATGCTGACACTTGCTTCTCTCTACCCTCTCCTCGAGCAGAACGACTGGTTATGATCTCTGGATCTCAAGGAGGCCTACACTCATATTCCCATTCATCCGGCCTCCCGCAAGTTCCTCAGATTTCGGGTGGGACATCTACATCTGCAGTATCGGGTGCTTCCGTTTGGCCTGTCCTCGTCTCCCAGAGTCTTCACGAAGTGTCTGGTGGTGGTGGCCGCTGCACTCCGGAACAAGGGTCTTCAGGTATTTCCATACCTCGACGACTGGCTCATCAAGGCCCCGTCGGCTCCAAAGGTCATTTTGGCGACCTTGACAACGATCTGCTTCCTGCAGAGCCTGGGCTTCGAGATCAATTTTCCCAAATCTCATCTGCAACCTACCCAGTTCCTTCCCTTCATCGGGGCGGTACTGGACACCATTCAGCTTCGAGCATTCTTTCCTCCTCAGCGCATGGATGCTCTTCTTCGTCTCTGCCAGTCTGTGTCTTCTCGCCAGTCCATCTCAGCGAGACACATGATGGTCCTCCTGGGCCACATGGCCTCTACAGTTCATGTGACACCCTTTGCCAGGCTCCATCTCAGAATTCCTCAGTGGACCCTAGCTTCTCAATGGACTCAAGTGTCAGACCCGTTGACTCGACACATCATAGTCACTCCTGCTCTTCGGCAGTCTCTACTTTGGTGGATGACCTCTTCGAATCTATCCAGAGGTTTGCTGTTTCACACTCCTCCTCATCAGAAGGTTCTCACAACCGATTCCTCGACCTATGCCTGGGGGGCTCAACTGGATGGGCTTCGCACTCAGGGATTCTGGACCAGTGCGGACCGCCTCCATCAGATCAATCTTCTGGAGCTCAGAGCCATCTTCTATGCTCTTCAAGCTTTTCAACATCTGCTTCACGACATGGTGGTCCTCATCCGTACAGACAACCAGGTCGCCATGTATTATGTGAACAAGCAGGGGGGTACGGGATCAGCCTCCCTCTGCCAGGAAGCTCTCAGAGTCTGGGATTGGGCAGTTCGCCACAATGTCTTCCTCAAGGCTGTCTACATTCAGGGGAAGGACAATGTCTTGGCAGACAACTTAAGTCGTCTCCTCCAGCCTCACGAATGGACTCTCCATTCCAACCCCCTTCATCAGATATTTGCACATTGGGGGATGCCTCAAATAGACCTCTTTGCGGCTCCCCACAACTTCAAGCTGCCTCAGTTTTGCTCCAGGATCTACACTCCTCATCGACTCGAGGCAGATGCATTTCTGCTGGATTGGGGGAATCGATTTCTGTATGCGTTTCCTCCATTTCCTCTCATTCAGAAGACTCTGGTCAAGTTGAAATCAGACCAAGCCACCATGATTCTAATAGCTCCTCGGTGGCCCAGGCAACCTTGGTTCTCCCTTCTACTTCAACTCAGCAGCAGGGAGCCATTCCTTCTTCCAGTGTTTCCTTCACTGCTTACTCAGCATCAGGGATCTCTACTTCATCCCAATCTGCAGTCTCTCCACCTGACAGCTTGGTTCCTCTCAACATAACTCCCCACCAGTTTTCCCAGGCGGTGAGGGGATGTCTTGGAGGCTTCCAGGAAGCCTGCTACTCGTCAATACTACTCCCAGAAATGGACTAGATTTTCTTCATGGTGTGTTTCCAATTCTAAGGAGCCTCAGCGAGCCTCCCTATCCTCTGTGTTGGATTATCTTCTACACCTGTCTCAGTCCGGTCTCAAGTCGACATCTATACGAGTCCACCTGAGTGCTATTGCGGCTTTCCATCAGCCTCTACAAGGGAAACCTCTCTCTTCTCATCCTGTGGTTTCCAGATTTATGAAAGGACTTTTTCATGTCAATCCTCCTCTCAAACCGCCTCCAGTGGTTTGGGATCTCAATGTTGTCCTTTCTCAGCTTATGAAACCTCCTTTTGAGCCTCTGAGCAAGGCTCCACTAAAGTTTCTCACTTGGAAAGTGGTTTTTCTGGTGGCCCTCACATCTGCTCGAAGGGTCAGTGAGCTTCAGGCCTTGGTGGCGGACCCACCTTTCACTGTTTTCCATCATGACAAGGTGGTCCTCCGCACTCATCCGAAATTCCTACCTAAGGTGGTCTCTGAATTTCATCTCAACCAATCCATCGTGTTTCCAGTGTTTTTTCCAAAGCCTCATTCTCATCCTGGAGAATCAGCTCTGCACACTCTGGACTGTAAATGTGCTTTGGCTTTCTACTTGGATCGCACCAAACCACACAGAACTGCTCCTCAACTTTTCGTCTCCTTTGATCCAAACAAGTTGGGACGCCCTGTATCGAAGCGCACCATCTCCAACTGGATGGCGGCTTGTATCTCTTTCTGCTATGCCCAGGCTGGATTACCCCTTCCCTGTAAGGTCACAGCCCATAAGGTCAGAGCAATGGCAGCCTCTGTAGCCTTCCTCAGATCGACACCGATTGAGGAGATTTGTAAGGCTGCCACTTGGTCCTCGGTTCATACATTCACCTCTCATTATTGTCTGGATACTTTCTCCAGAAGGGATGGACAGTTTGGCCAAACAGTGTTACAAAATTTATTCTCCTAAGTTGCCAACTCTCCCACCATCCCATTGAGGTTAACTTGGAGGTCACCCACTAGTGAGAATACCTGCCTGCTTGTCCTGGGATAAAGCAATGTTACTTACCGTAACAGTTGTTATCCAGGGACAGCAGGCAGCTATTCTCACGTCCCACCCACCTCCCCTGGGTTGGCTTCTCTGCTAGCTACCTGAACTGAGGAGACACGCCCAGAGCATCGGGCGGGAAGGCACTGGCGCACGCACGGTGCGGGCATCTCGAAACTTCTGAGTTTCTTCAAGCAAGACATGCTTGCAAGATGTCCGTATCGGGGCTCTGTCGGATGACATCACCCACTAGTGAGAATAGCTGCCTGCTGTCCCTGGATAACAACTGTTACGGTAAGTAACATTGCTTTACCAACCTTATATTCCCTGATGGATCAGGGAGATTGGCTATGCTCTCTGGATCTCAAAGAGGCTTACACTCGTATCCCGATTCATCCAGCCTCTCGCAAATATCTTCGATTCAGGGTGGGGAATCTTCATCTACAATATAGAGTTCTTCCTTTCGGACTCGCCTCATACCCCAGAGTCTTCACGAAATGTCTGGTGGTGGTGGCTGCAGCCCTCCGTGCCCAGGGTTTTCAAGTTTTTCCATACCTGGACGACTGGCTTATCAAGGCCCCCTCTCTACAAGGAGTTATTGCAGTGACCCAACAGCCTATTCTGTTCCTCCAAAGTCTGGGGTTCGAAGTCAACTTTCCAAAATCCCAGCTGACCCCATCTCAGTCTCTCCAATTCATTGGGGCCACTCTAGACACTGTCCAGCTCGGAGCGATTCTACCTCCACCACGTTGGGATACCCTCATTCGCCTTTTCCACCAAGTATCTCATCTCACATCAATTTCAGCAAGACAAATGATGGTTCTGCTCAGTCACATGGCTTCTACAGTTCACATGACTCCTTTTGCCAGACTTCACCTTCGCGTGCCTCAGTGGACCCTGGCATCTCGGTGGCAACAAGCTACCGACCCGCTTTCTCAACAAATTACAGTAACTCCTTCGTTGAAGCAGTCTCTCCACTGGTGGATGCTCTCTTCCAACCTTTCCAGAGGTTTGCTGTTCCACAATCTCCCTCATCAGAAGGTTCTCACAACAGACTCGTCAACCTACGCATGGGGAGCCCATCTCGACGGATTCCGTACCCAAGGTCATTGGACTCCTGCGGACAGTCTTTGTCACATCAATCTGTTGGAACTCCGAGTGATTTTCAATGCTCTCAAAGCTTTTCAACACCTTCACGACAACGTATTCGTTGTCTGGACGGACAACCAAGTCGCCATGTACTATGTCAACAAACGGAGGTACGGGATCTCGCTCCCTTTGTCAAGAAGCTCTGGGATTGGGCAATCCATCAGAACATCTTTCTCAGAGCTGCATATATTCAAGGTCAGCACAACTGTCTGGCGGACAAATTGAGTCGTCTTCTGCAACCTCACGAATGGACACTCAATTCCTCACCTCTACGTCAGGTGTTTGCTCAGTGGGGGACCCCTCAAACCTCTTTGCATCTCCCCTCAACAACAAGCTGCCTCAGTTCTGCTCTCAAATATACTCTCCCCAGCGTCTTGCGGCAGATGCTTTTCTCCTGGATTGGACGGGTCACTTTCTCTATCCTTCCCTCCATTCCCTCTGATTCTCAAGACTTGTCAAACTCAAGCCAGAACATGCCACCATGATTCTGATAGCTCCTCGGTGGCCCAGACAACCATGGTACTCACTTCTATTTCAACTCAGCACCAGGGAGCCTCTGCTTCTACCAGTTTTTCCCTCTCTACTTACTCAAGAGTCAAGGATCCTTGCTACATCCCAACCTGCCGTCTCTACATTTAACAGCTTGGTACCTTTCAACCTAACAGACTCTACAGTTCTCTCAGTCTGTACAAGATATTTTGGTAGCTTCCAGAAAGCCATCCACTCGGCAGTGTTATGGCCAGAAATGGACTAGATTTTCTGCTTGGTGTTCCACTCGCCATATGGAGCCAATGTCTATCTCCTTGGCTTCTGTTTTGGATTATTTACTTCACTTATCACAATCTGGACTTCAGTCTACATCTATCCAAGTCCATCTCAGTGCAATTGCTGCTTTTCATCAGCCTCTTGATGGGAAACCTTTGTCTGCACATCCTGTGGTTTCCCGCTTTATGGAAGGACTTTTTAATGTTCATCCACCACTTAAACCATCGCCAGTGGTCTGGAATCTCAATGTTGTCTTGGTTCAATTGTTGAAACCTCCCTTTGAACCAATTGATAAGGCTCATCTCAAGTACCTTACTTGGAAAGTAGTTTTCCTGATTGCCCTCACGTCTGCTCGAAGGGTCAGTGAATTACAAGCTTTAGTTGCGGATCCACCTTTCACAGTTTTCGACCATGACAAAGTGGTCCTCTGTACTCATCCAAAATTCTTACCTAAAGTTGTTTCAGAATTTCACATCAATCAATCTATTGTTATTCTAGTGTTTTTTTCCAAAGCCTCATTCTCACCCTGGAGAAGTGGCACTCCATACTTTGGACTGCAAGCGTGCCTTGGCTTTCTACTTGCAATGCACTCAACCTCACAGAACAGCCCCACAACTTTTCATCTCCTTCGATCCAAATAAGTTGGGGCATTCTGTCTCGAAGCAAACCATCTCCAACTGGATGGCTGCTTACATCTCTTTCTGCTATGCTCAGGCTGGTCTCCCTCTGCAGGGTTGAGTCACGGGCCACAGAGTTAGAGCTATGGCAGTGTCTGTAGCTTTCCTCAGATCAACTCCTATTGAGGAAATCTGCAAGGCTGCCACTGGGTCTTCGGTTCATACATTCACCTTTCATTACTGTCTGGATACTTTATCCAGAAGGGATGGCCATTTTGGCCAATCTGTTTTGCAAAATCTTTTTTCTTAACTTGCCATCTCTCCCTCCATTCCATTATGCTTAGCTTGGAGGTCACCCACTGTTGAGAATATGCTGCCTGCTTGGCCTGGGATAAAGCACAGTTACTTACCGTAACAGTTATCCAGGGACAGCAGGCAGATATTCTCACAACCCACCCTCCTCCCCTGGTTGGTTTCTTAGCTAGGTATCTGAACTGAGGTTCCTCACAGGAGATGCACGCCCTAACTCGGGCGGGAAGGCACTTGCGCAGTGCAGCATTCGGAAGCTCTTACAAAGATCTTCAAGCAAGTCTGCTTTCGAGGCTGTCTGCTGCAGGGCTCTGTTGGTGATGTCACTGTTGAGTATATCTGCCTGCTGTCCCTGGATAACAACTGTTATGGTAAGTAACTGTGCTTTCTGTGCTCTTCCCCTGCACTGAGCCCCCTCCCTCAGATCTCACGGCAAGTGGCGCACCTGGCCAGCATGCAGAAGCGAGCTTTTCAAACTCCAGCCTTGCGCTGCTCCCTGAATGGCTGCTGCCAGTTTTCTTTTCCCCCCCCCACTTCTTTATTATTTTCAATACTTACAATAAGTGTAACAGTAAATACAACATTTTATATTCAAATATCATGCTTAATATTCTTATAATATCCATTACAGAATTAATCCCCCCTAAACAATCACAATGCCCATATATAAAATATCTATAATCATCCATATCAATTATTCAAAATTCATTAACCTATCAACCCCCCACCTCCCCTGATGTGAATATTTAAAGGGTCCTGTGAGAACTGGCGGCAGCCATTCAGGAGCTCAAAAAGCTTGCCTCTGTGTGCTGGCTGGCTGGCTGTGCCATGAGATATGAGGGAGGGGCTTAGCGCGAAACAGGAGCACAGAGAGCTCGCTCCTGCTTATACACCACTGAATTACCAGGAAAGTGAAAAAAAGGTATCTGGGGGTTAAAAAATTTTTTTTAGAAGCAGCCGGATCGGGAGACAGGAGGCATCCCTCCTGTCCCGGCCTACCAGGTCATATGGCACGCCAGCAGAGGCCTGCAGCAAGTTTAGGGTGGTCGCTGGGTAATGACCCATTTATTTTAGCCCAAAAATCTCATCCTATATAGTCTATATGGTATACCATTCCTCCTACCTTCCCTGTGGTGCCCTACCACCCTCTCTCGTGATAGTTTTCCACTGCCATCGCAAGATTTTGCTGCTGTTATCAGCATGTGCCTATGCCCCTACCAGGCTGGCAGCTAGAGTTCCCTCCTTCCTCCTTACTGAAAGTAACCCTTTCCAGCTCTACTATGATTTCTGGTAGTATAGCAGCACGTTGGGACAGGAGCTGTTCCCACCCGTTCCTGCCCATTCTTTCTCTGCAGTAAAACTGGCCACTGAGACTTTCAGCAGCCATTTTTACTGTGGAGAAAGAATGGGAATCGCTCCTGTCCCACTGTGCCTCTAGACCACCAGGAAATCACGGTAGGCCTGGGAGTTACTCTCACTTGGGAGGGAGGGAATGCTAGCTGCCAAAGCTGATGGAGGGAGTGCTGGCATGTGCTGAAGTGACAGCAAAAGTCTGCCAGTTAGAGGGCCTGTGGTGAAGGGAGAAGACTCAAATATAAACAGATGCACCCCCCACCCCCCAATTTCAGAGCCATTTCTTTTAATCCAAATATCTGTTTATATTTGAGTATACATTAGTGGCCAAAACTGTGGAAACACTTCTGAGGAGTTTGAGATTGCAGAACTTTATTCAGCTATTGCTCTAGTTAGTTATTTAATTCTGTACCTCTGATTTGTTTATAAACATTACTGGTAATGTTTTTGGTGTAGTTTCATTTTGTGTTTCAAGTTTTATTAGGATTTTATATACTGCCTATCAAGGTTATCTAAGCGGTTTTACAATCAGGTACTAAAGCATTTTCCCTTTCTGTCCTGGTAGGCTCACAGTCTATCTAACGTACCTGGGGCTATGGAGGATTAAGTGACTTGCCCAGGGTTTCATGTTGTGGATAGGATTGACTAAGCAATCAGTCCTGTTTCTTTTGATATATATTGCTTAGATTTTGAGCACGTACAGTACAGTAGGTTGTATTTTGTTTTGATGCTCTGATGTTGTCACAGTTTGTGGGTGGGCTAAAGGCCCATTATGCAATAGGACAAAAATTTGAATTGTTGTTTTTCATTAATTGCAATTTAATTGAATTAAATGAATATTGTCTAAATACACTAAAATTACAACTGTATGCTAAAATTTTGCAGAAGACTTGACTGGTCACCTAAAAAGAGAGCAACAGCCATAACTTCAAGAAGGCTATAGTTATTGAGAGATTGCAGCCAAAACTGGTCAAGATGTATCATGGTTAAGGTACTGAAACTCTGCAAGTGCTTTGAAACGACTAGAAGCATCAAAAGCAAGGAAGGGGCTGGAAAAAGGTTACACCACCTCAAACTGATAGGATAGTGAGTGGCTCTACAGAATTGGAAATTAACTGCTGCTGACATCAATAAGTCACTGGCTGAAACAGGCTTAATAGCTGGGCAGAGACTGGTGAAAGCAGGCCCGTGCGTAAGAATTTCTAGGAAAAAGCTTGCCCTTAACACAGTTCAGCCTTGTAAATGTTTGAATTGGGCTAAAGTGCATGTGAGATGGACTACAGAGCAGTGGAAGGTATTGTGGAGCAATAAGACCCAAATTTCTGTGTTTGGCAGTGACTGTGTCTTCCATGTTTGCCAGAGTGTACTACTGATACTATTAAGCATCCTCTGTGATGGTGTGGGGCTGCATGTGCAGAGATGATGTGGGTTGACTACAGGTATTTGATGGAGTGATAAATGCTAACAAATACATAAAGGAGGTCCTTCAACCCAATGTCCTGCTTCATCCAGAGACTTCTTTGGTGCCAGTCAACCATTCATTTTTCAACAGGATGGTGCCCCATGCCATACAGCCAAGAAATGACTTACCTGGTTCAAAGAGAGCAAGGTTGAGATGATGGACTGGCCAGGAAAAGGCCCAGATCTCAACTCCATTGACAACCTCTGTGCCAGATTAAAGAGCAATAGTGGCAAAGTGACCATTCATCAAACATAAGCTAATAGCAGCAATAATCAACTCCTGGTTCCAAATAACAAATATTAGCAGGCTAATGAAGTTTCTACTAAGGTCATTCAACATACCATATCCATAAAACCTTAGGATAGTCAGTTATAATGATTTAAATATGATAAGCACTTTGCTAAAGATGTTGGACCAATGACTGTGTGTTGAAATTTACAGTCCACATGGCTATACCACTGAGGTCTATGAATCATAGAACTGACTATCCTAAGGTTTTATGGACATGGTGTCCAAATAACAAATGCCATACTGAAGGTCCATCAAGCTCAATATCACCTTTGCAACCCAGGTCCCAAGTACCTACCATGCTAGGATGATGTGAGGCAGTAATCAAGGCTAAGGGATTTCAAACATGCTATTAGTGAGACTGATGAAGTCAGCAGATAACTGGACAAATTCATTATTAGCTTAGATAGCTTTTGAACAGTATTATTTTTGTGAAATTTGCCAAATATTATGCTGGTCTTAAGTGATTACAGAGTTTGTTATTAGTTGAAAATTTATGCATGAAATACACTTATGATGATATAACCATTTTTTTAAGTGTAATATCTAAACTGCTAAGTGTTTCCATAGTTTTAGCTACTAGTGTATATGGTAACCATTGGTTTTATGTGAAATGCCTTATGCTTCAATCTCCATAGCGATGGTCTGCTCATCTACTGTGTGTACATGTGGCATCAGTATTTTGTGAAAATCATAGAAGGACATGGCAAGCTCATTTTGCTTCAGAATGTAGTACAGAATCTGTGGCAGCTGAACATGGATTATGATGTCTGAAAGCTTTGCTTTTTGTTAGGTAGTTACTCTTCCATCTGTTTCAGTAGTTGCTACAATATTACGCTATGCAGTGCTGAATTCTGAAATCTTATCTTTATTATTCCAGTGGATTATGTCCTTCTGCCACCAGATTAAGGGGAAAAAATAAAAGCCAACTTCACTTCCTTATTGGGAGGTGGGGGGAGCTGGTGCTTCTCTTTATTTCCTCAGTATTTCTATCTCCAGCAGCTGGTACAGTAGTTGGGGGAAACAGCAACTGAGAAGACTGCTGGTCCAGATTCCTACTGAAGCATGGAAAGAGGAGAGAGGGTCAATCAAGTTCTCTGGACAGCTGACTCTTATGGGGCCGATTTTTCTTCTTTTTGAAAACACTCAGTTAAGATCAGTTCTCATATCACTGGAGCCAGTACTGGATGGCATACAGTGACTATTTTACCCCTGAGGAGGGCCTGGCAGTAGGAGCCACTCGTATCACATTTCCATTTAGTGCAGCCTCTTCTCATCTGCTTGGTGGGGGGAAGAGGAGAGATGTACTGCAGGCATGTTATAGCAGTTCAGTGTGTCTGCTACTACTACTTATCACTTATATAGCACTGAAAGGCATATGCAGTGATCTGCATTTTGATATTTATAGACAGTCCCTGCTTGGAAGAGATTACAGTCTAACTTGGACAGACAGATGTACATGATGCAGAACCCAAGGTGAAGGGAGTTGAGTTGAACACTCTCAAAGAGGAGGTCTGCTGATCCATTTAGCCTGGCTTGCAAGTGAAAATTAGTATCGGCCAAGTGGAGAGGTTCCTCAGATTTGGCCTTTTCTTTTTGGTTCAAGGCACCCTTAGTGTGTTACTGGTTGGGTGGTTTTTTTTTTGGGGGGGGGTTTCATGGTACCCATAAGTAAAATTAAATACATAAGTTCCTCCCCCCCCCCCCCCCCACACACACACACACAGTCTGGCCTCCTTTCTCTTACCCTCCCCTTTGGCAGTTTTTTTTCTTTCATCCCTCCCACTTGTGTGCAGCATCTCACATGATCTGGCAGTAACTTTGGCGGCCCTGGAAGCTTTCACCTCTTCTTCAACTTTTGTTCCTGCAGAGGCAGGACACTGTAGTAGAAGTAAAGCTTCCAGGTTGATGAAAGCAGCGTGTTTAAGCTGCTGACAGCTTGAAGATGGTCAGTTTTAAATTAAAGAAAAAAATAGAATTTTCTTGGTTTCTAATAACATATTTTTAAAAAGTTACTATTCAATGGGATTAATTACATCATTATTCTGACAAATTTTAGGGGGCCAATTAGATTGGAATTTATCAATGAAATCATAAGTAGATTTGGTAGCTTGAAAAGGATTTGTAGTGCTATGGAAGTTAAGGTCCATTTATTCTTATTTTGAACTTTATCCGTTTCAACTATTGGTGCAATCTTTTATTAAGTGTCCTAGATTATTGTAATATATCGTCATTTTCTTTACCAAAACGCTCTTTGCGAAACATTACTTATTTTGCTTTTCCATCAGTAAAGGAATGCAAGTATAAAAGATATGTAACCAAGTCTACTTTCCTACAAAGTGACCATATGGGAGTAATTTGTTAATTTCACTGTCATTTACTTACATGCATTTTAGAAGATTAATGAAAACTAGTTTAGTTAATTTGGAAAATTATTATTGTATGGTTTTAATTGATTTTAATATGCTATTATCTTTTGTAAATTGCATAGGACCATAAGGAATCTGTGATTCAAAAAGTTTTATGTTATGTTTTAAGATTGTAGGCTGCAGCATGGGGAGAGGAAAGAAGTTTCATGCTGGGGAAAGGGAGGTGGGGCAGTGGCGTACCTAGCACATGTGACACCCAGGGCCCATCATTTTTTGGCACCCCTCCCCATCTGTACGAAAAACATGATTTTTAGGAACAAGCCACATGTCGCACACGAGTACCTAGGAAAAGGCAGCATCTTACATACTGCAGTGAGCAGTACAACATCAATACACCCATTGTAAAATTAAACAAGCCAGACTAGTACAGATCAATCCTACACCGTCAATCCTAACTGAAAACCATGTCTTTCGAACACACAGAACACCTTCGCCTAGTATGGAACTAACTAACCCCTCCCCCTTTTACAAAACTGTAGTGTGGATTTTAGCCACGGTGGTAACAACTCTGACGCTCATTGAATTCTGAGCATCAGAGCTGCTACCACCACAGCTGGCGCTAAAAAATGCTCCACAGTTTTATAAAAGGGGGGATAAAATAGAAATACATAGACAAAGGTTAAATTGAACCAGCAAGAAGCTGGACTCTGCATATAACGCAACACCACAGAAACAGTGACACATGTCTCCTAAAGCAATAAATAAATAGAAAATTTTTATTCTACCTTTGTCTTCTCTGGTTTCTGCTTTCCTCATCTTCTTGTTACTCTCTTCCTTCCATCCACTGTCTCTTCTCTCTGCATCTTCCATTTGTTCTGTTACTGTGCCTCTCCCTTTCTCCCTCCTTCCAAATTAGTTTGGCACCCATCTTCTTCCCTCCGCTCCTCCCATAGTCTGGCATCTCTGTCTTCTTCCCTGCCAGCATCTTCTTCCCACTCTGTCTTCCCCATGTGCTTTCAGCGTCCTTCTCCCCCCTCTGTTTTACCCTGTTTTCTTCTCCACCCCACCTTTTCTCCCTCCCTGCCCCGGACAACAGGCCCGGTCCGACAAACCTCCCTGCCCTGTGGCCGGCGATGTCTAAACTGCCTTCTTACAGCAGCCGGAGCGTTGTAGTTGCATATGGCTGCCGTAAAGGTCGTCTGATGCAACTTCCGGTTGCGTCAGAGATGACCTTTATGGCAGAAACACGCAGCTTCAACGCTCTAGCTCAGGGGTGCCCACATTTTTTGGGCTTGCGAGCTACTTTTAAAATGACCAAGTCAAAATGATCTATCAACAATAAAATTTTTTTAAAAATTCAAGCACACTGTATGCTGCGAAAATGTTAATTATCATTCCTATTCTGGGTTTTTTCAAAGAAGTCAAGGCAGATGACTCTATGCACTGTCACCTCAGTAACAACCATACAAAAATAGACAAATACCCCTCCTCCCTTTTTACTAAAGCACAATATCAGTTTTAAGCGCAGGGAGCTGCGCTGAATGCCCAGGGCTGCTCTCGACGCTCATAGGCTCCCTGCACTAAAAACCGCTATTGTGGCTTAGTAAAAGGGGGGCCATAGTGCAAAATATAGACAGCAGATATAAATTCAGACACATTTTGATCACTAAATTTAAAATAAAATCATTTTTTCTACCTTGTTGTCTGGTGATTTCATGAGTCTCTGGTTGCACTTTCTTCTTCTGACTGTGCATCCAATCTTTCTTCCCTTCTTTCAGCCTGTATGCTTTCTCTCCTCCAGACCCCATTCCCTACCCCAACTTTTTCTTCCTCTCTCCCTTTCATTTCTCTCCATGCCCCCTTTCTTTTTCTCTGTTTCCCTTCTTTCCTTCTGTCTCCCTGCCTGCCCCCTTTCTTTCTCCCTGCCCTCCCCCAAGCCATTGCCGCCGCCATCGGGTAACAAGCCCCAAAGCCGCTGCCGCCCCAAGTTCTCCTTCCCTGCGTCGGGCCAACCAGCATTCCTCTCCCTGACGTCAATTCTGCCGTTGGAGAAGAAGTTCCGCCCAGCTAGGCAGCAATTAGCTGGCCCGAACTTCCTCTCCGACGGCAGAATTGACATCGGGGAGAGGCAGGCTGATCGGCCTGGTAGAATTTTCCGGACCTGGCCAACTGCGCACCCCCCCTAAGGATGCACCTGGGGCGGTTCCCCCCTCCCATCCCCCCCCTTGGTACGCCACTGAGGTGGGGTACTGCAGCATAACTGTGTGATTACTATGGCAGTTTTGGAAACACTGGACTAAGACCTAGGCAGCCATTTCACTGCTGCTTCCTTCTAAAAATACATAAGTGAAATAGGCCTGACTCTTGTTGTCTGATAAATAAACAGGAAAGTTTATGTAAACTGCATATATATCTCTACTGTCAGGCTTGGCAGAGCCTCCACAGCACTAATTCTTGTACAATCTCTCTGGATGCTGAATGGATGGGATCTTGTATCTTTATTAGCTTCAGCTACAGGCAACTAAAAGATGATCCTTCCCCTTTGGGCTACCTGCCCGGGAGCTTCCTGTCTTACCCACTTTTTTTCTGCAGCTTCTCTGCATGCTATCATCTCAGTTAATTCTGCTCGTGATTTGTTTTATCTTCCTATTCCTTTTTGATTTTTTTTTTTTTTTTGCGGGTTTGTCCACGTGCTGCGGATCAACTCGGTGCAAGTGATCACATACATTTTAAAGTTGTCTGCTTCCGGAGGGTGCTCTGTAAGCATGAAACTGCAGTAAGCCCTCTAGATAGCCTGCAGATTGGATCGGGTCTCAAGGTTCGGGAGCCATCTCTCCCCTGGTTCGTCCACAAAGGGGTAGAGCGCAGGCTGCTACCGTTCCAAGGAGGTGCGCAGAGTGTCTTCCCTGAGGGGTCCTAGTGGTCGTGATTTGAGGTGGCAGGGAAGGTGAGGCGCTCAGAAGACCTGAAATATCCAGTTTATTCAGCTCCTGAGTTACTGATCTCCTTGTTTGTACTGTGTTTTATAGGCTGCCATAGACTTTCATTGCAGCATATGTCTCTGTGGTGTCTGAGTGTCACAGTTTGCCGATTTTGAGGGGACTTCAAATCAGGGTTTTAGGGGGTTTCCCCTGCATGCCCTGGTCCCCCCCCCCACCTGTAAAATCCTAATTTTGCTGTTTTTCATGTTTTCATGCATTTTTAACGGCCGTTTTTTTGTCAAAATCAGCACCTGCAGCGGCTATCTTGGATTTTCTTTAAAGTTTTTAAAACTGTATTTTTGTGCACTTAGAAACTTCGTTTTTGCTCCAAACTTCACAGATGGCCACCTCAGGACAGGATGGCATGGATTCATGCCTTAAATGTGGAGGATGGCTTGCGGATTCAAACCTGTATACTATGTGCGCCATGGCCTGCAAACTGTGCGTGGATGCTGCATTATCCTCCGGGGAGGTTCTAATTGCCTCTGATTCCACCGGCAATGCGCTTCCAGTGTCTGGGATGCCAAATTTGGGTGAGGAGGGCGCTTCCGCGAAATGCAAGCGCAGTGTCTTCAAAACACTCCAAATGTGAGTCCCGCAGATTGGCCCTGGCTGCCAGGGACTACTTTCCACCGGAATTTGTGGATATGATGTATCAGGCTTTCATGCAAAAGCAGGCTGTGACTGTCCCCTCCTCAGACGCCGGTGCGACAGGCTGTGCAGCCTTTGGATTCCAGCATGTCAGTCTGCTCTCTTGCTGGTCTGCCAGAAAGCCAGAAGCAACGTCCTGCTATTGCCTCACTGCCTGCATCACTTTCTATGCCGTTGCTGTCGCTCCTGGAGCTCTGGGGTCCACGATTTGGGTGAGGATAAGGCGGTGCGCCAGCTGTTTAAGTCCAGTCGCCTTCCTGATCTTATCTCTGAATCCCTGATGTTGAAACTTGATTCTGACTCCGCAGTTCAGGCGGAGTGTTCACTAACGAGTTCTAAGCCCCCGCTTTCTGCTCCTTTCCGTACCACGCAGATTTGGCGGAAATGCTTTTGGAGGTTTGGGAGGCCCCTGAGGGTCTCCTGAAGTGCGCTAGGGCCATGGCAAAATTGTATCCCATGGCTTTGGAATTTTCCAAGTGCCTAGCAACCAGAGAGATTTTACAAGAATGAAAAAATAGGTTTCTTACCTCTGCTAATCTTCCTTCTTGTAAATCTTCTCTGGATGCTGAACACCCGCCCATCTGTTTTTTTGTCCAATTCCCATGTCGCTTCTTCAGTAACTGGTAAGCTGGATTTCTGTCTTTGACCAACCTCACTAAGAACTTCATGCTTATTCCCCCTTGTTGGGTTTAAGGGTTGGGGGGTACCCCTTCTGATTCAGGCTGTGTCCATGTTCCAGGATTTTTCCTGGGTTTTGTAGTTTATATTGTTTGTTTCCAGTTGGCCACTTTTGGCTGTAGTTTTTAGTATATGATGTTGAGCAGAATTGACTGGTAGCGGGAGTTCCCACGCCCTCTCTTTCTTTTCTTCTGTTTCCTGTTGTCATAGGTTTACATGGCATTCCTACTAACTGGGCAAGACAGGAAGCTCCTGGGCAGGTAGCCCAAAGGGGAGGGATCATCTATTAGTTGCCTGCAGCTGAAGCTAATAAAGATACAAGATCCCATCTATTCAGCATCTAGAGAAGATTTATAAGAAGGAAGATTAGCAGAGGTAAGAAACCTAATCTTTCATTCTCTGCTATTTCAATGGACAACTTCACAAGTTAGGCCAATCCAACTTAAGCAAGGTTGGTTAGTCACGGGGGGGGTGGGTGTTACAGAGAACAGCTGCGGTTAATGCAACCTGTAGATACATATTTAAAAGCATGATGTCTTAGGAGGCAGATTAGAAATGAAAGTGAATTGGGGAGAAGATTGGTATCCTTATAGTGGCCCTTCTCATAAACGTGTTAGTGCGCCTCCCCTCTGTTGCTAGGGGGCAGCTGGTGGAAAAGCACAGTTACTTACCGTAACAGGTGTTATCCAGGGACAGCAGGCAAATATTCCCACACATGGGTGACGTCAGCAACGGAGCCCCGCAGCGGACAGCCTCGAAAGCAAACTTGCTTGAAGATCTCAAACTTTCGAGTGCGGCATCGCGCATGCGCGCGTGCCTTCCCGCCCAAACTAGGGGGCGCATCTCCTGTGAGGATCCTCAGTTCAGATTCCAAGCCAAGAAGCCAACCAGGGGAGGTGGGTGGGTTGTGGAAATATCTGCCTGCTGTCCCTGGATAACACCTGTTACGGTAAGTAACTGTGCTTTATCCCAGGACAAGCAGGCAGCATATTCCCACACATGGGTGACCTCCAAGCTAAGTAAAAAGGGAGGAGGGAAGTTGGCAATTTACGAAAAAAGATTTTGCAAAACAGATTGGCCAAAATGGCCATCCCTCCTGGATAAAGTATCCAGACAGTAATGAGAAGTGAAAGTGTGAACCAAGGACCAAGTGGCAGCTTTGCAAATTTCCTCAATAGGAGTTGATCTGAGGAAAGCAACAGAAGCCGCCATAGCTTTAACTTTGTGGCCCGTCACTCGACCTTGTAGAGGAAGACCAGCCTGAGCATAGCAGAAAGAAATGCAAGCAGCCATCCAGTTGGAGATGTTACGCTTCGAGACAGGACGTCCCAACCTATTTGGATCAAAAGAAAGGAAAAGTTGAGGAGATGTCCTGTGAGGTTGAGTACGTTGAAGATAAAACGCCAACGCACGTTTACAGTCCAAAGTATGTAGAGACGCCTCACTAGGGGGAGAATGCGGCTTAGGAAAAAATACTGGTCGCACAATAGATTGATTGATATGAAAATCAGACACTACTTTAGGTAAGAATTTTGGATGTGTACGTAGAACCACCTTATCATGGTGAAAAACTGTGAAAGGCGGGTCCGAGACTAAAGCTTGCAACTCACTGACTCGACGAGCCAAAGTGAGGGCAATCAAGAAAACAACTTTCCAAGTAAGATATTTAAAATGAGACAAGTCAATAGGCTCAAACGGAGGTTTCATCAGTTGAGCCAGAACAACATTAAGATCCCAAACAACAGGAGGCGGTTTAACTGGTGGATGGAGATTAAAAAGTCCCTTCATAAAACAAGCAACCAGAGGATGTGCCGAGAGGGGTTTCCCATCCAAAGGTTGATGAAAAGCAGCAATGGCACTAAGATGAACTCTAATAGAGGTGGATTGAAGACCAGACTGAGATAAATGAAGCAAATAATCCAGAACTGAAGTCAAAGGGGAAGATTTTGGTTGAAGACTATGAGTGGAACACCAAGCCGAGAACCTGGTCCACTTATGACCATAACATTGACGAGTGGACGGTTTTCTGGACGCCAGAAAGACATCCTGAACAGACTGAGAGAATTGAGAAGGATCAGTCAAGTGGAAAGGAACCAAGCCGTCAAGTGAAGAGACTGCAGGTTGGGATGAAGTAAAGACCCCTGATTCTGAGTGAGCAGAGAAGGAAAAACTGGTAGAAGAAGAGGTTCCCTGATGCTGAGTTGAAGAAGAAGAGAGAACCAAGGTTGTCGGGGCCACCGGGGTGCTATGAGAATCATCGTGGCATGGTCCGACTTCAACTTGACCAGAGTTTTGAGCATCAGAGGGAATGCATAAAGAAACTGACCCCTCCAGTCCAGAAGGAAAGCATCCGCCTCTAGACGAAGGGGCGAGAAAATGCGGGAACAAAACAGAGGTAGTTTGAAGTTGTTGGGTGACGCAAAGAGATCCACCCGAGGAGTTCCCCATCGAGCAAATACTTGACGAAGTGTAGGGGAGTTGAGTGTCCATTCGTGAGGCAGAAGCAGGCAATTTGTCTGCAAGGCAATTCTGCTGACCCTGAATATAGACAGCCCGAAGGAGGATGTTGTGAGAAATCGCCCAATGCCACAACCTCAGAGCTTCCTGACAAAGGGAGTGGGAGCCCGTCCCGCCCTGTTTGTTGACATAATACATCGCTACTTGATTGTCCGTCCGAACAAGGACTACTTGGTCGTGAAGGAGGTGAAGAAAAGCTTTGAGAGCAAGAAAGATCGCTCTGAGTTCCAACAGATTGATGTGACATCGACGATCTGTGGCGGTCCACAACCCTTGCGTACGGAGACCATCTATGTGGGCTCCCCATGCGTATTCGGACAAATCTGTTGTGAGTACTTTCTGATGAGGAAGATGTTGAAACTGCAAACTTCTGGAAAGATTGGAAGAGAGCATCCACCAGCAGAGAGACTTCTTTAATAAAGGCGTCACCGCTATATGACGAGAAGGCGGATCTAGGGCCTGTTGCCACTGAGACGCCAGGGTCCACTGAGGAATGCGAAGGTGGAGTCTTGCAAAGGGAGTCACATGCACCGTAGATGCCATATGCCCGAGGAGGACCATCATTTGGCGAGCCGTGAGAGTCGACATTGAAACTACGCGATGACAAAGGCGTAGGAGAGTTTCTTGACGATTGAGAGGAAGGAAAGCTCTCATGTGAACAGAGTCCAACACGGCGCCAATGAATTGGATCGATTGAGTTGGAACCAACTGAGATTTTGGAAAGTTGATATGAAACCCCAGACTTTGAAGAAAAGAAATAGTCTGAAGGGTCGCTTGAGTAACCCCTGGAAGAGAGGGGGCTTTGATAAGCCAATCGTCAAGGTAAGGAAAAACCTGAAGGCCTCGAGCACGGAGGGCTGCAGCTACCACGACTAGACACTTGGTAAAGACCCTGGGGGAGGTCGCCAAGCCAAACGGAAGAACCCTGTATTGAAGATGAAGGTTCCCCACCTTGAACCGGAGATATTTGCGAAAATTCGGATGGACAGGAATGTGAGTATAAGCCTCTTTGAGGTCTAGTGAGCACATCCAATCTCCCTGATCCATGAGAGAATACAAAACTGGAAGAGAGAGCATGCGAAACTTCTCTTTGACTAGAAATTTGTTGAGAGCACGGAGATCCAGAATGGGTCGCAAATCCCCCGTCTTTTTTGGAACCAGGAAGTATCTGGAGTAAAACCCCAGATTGTGCTCGGAAGGAGGAATCTCCTCCACAGCTCGAAGACGAAAAAGTGCCTGAGCCTCCCGAAGAAGAAGGGGGAGTTGCGAGAGACTGGAAAGACACTCTCCTGGAGGATGATCTGGAGGCACCTGAAGCAGGCGTAGAGAGTATCCCTCGCGGATGACTGTGAGGACCCAGAGGTCCGATGTAATGGTTTCCCAGACAGATATAAAAAGGGAAATGCGACCTCCGATGGGCAGGGAGGAATCACCACTGGACCGTCAAAAAGACGGAGTGGGTTTGGTTGGAGCAGGCGTCTGGGACTTCTGAGGACGCTGTTGTTGAGGCCGTCTAGGTAGAAGCCTAGAGAAAGCTGGCGTGGACTTCATAGGGTATCAACGAGCCGGAGGCTTGTAAGCCCTAGTCGCAGAAGGTTTTGGTTTAGGGCGAAGAAGAGAGGCGAAGAAGCGTTCATGCTCAGAGAGCCATTTAGTAGCCGCCTCAATTGAGTCATCAAAAAGCTCAGAGCCCTGGCACGGTAGGTTTGCTAACCGATCTTGTAAGTTGGGATCCATGTCCACTATTCTGAGCCAGGCGTGACGTCGCATGGCCACCGCGAACGCCGATACCCGAGAAGAAAGCTCAAATGCATCATAAGATGCCTGCAACATGAAGAGACGCAATTGTGAGAGAGATTGAATAATTTGTTTATACTCAGCAAGGCGTTCTCTGGGCCAGTCTGGGCAAAAGGATGACAACTGCTTCAAAAAATAATTAAAATAAGAAGTGAAGACATAGTTATAATTTAGAATTCGGTTAGTCATCATCGAATTTTGATAAAGTCTTCGCCCAAATTTATCCATAGTGCGACCTTCACGCCCTGGTGGAACTGTGGCAGACACTTTAGAAGGATGAGCTTTCTTCAGGGATGATTCCACCACTAAAGATTGGTGAGAAAGTTGTGATTTCTCAAACCCCTTGCAAGGCACAGTACGATATCGAGACTCTAACTTAGACGGGATCGCCATCACAGAGTAAGGAGTTTCCATATTCCGCAGGAAAGTCTGCTTCAACACAGGTGTCATGGGCAGACGCAAAGTCTCCTTGGGAGGATGGGAAAGCTCCATATCTGCCAAATACTCAGGTGTGTACTTGGAATCAGAATGCAAGTCGATGTTAAGGGCCTGGCCCATATCGAAAACAAACTTCGCAAAGGAAGAAGACTTCGACGTAGAGGCTTCCTGAGGAGAGGCAGAGCGAGAGCGAGGCGCCACTGAAAAAGATGGGGAGGCCTCGCGCGAATACTGGGAAACTGGCTCCGAACCGAGACGCAAGGTAACGGAGGATGCTGAACTACCAGTTAGAGGCGGAGTGGTGGAATGTTTCCGCTTAAGACTCCGAGACGGAGAAGTGCGCGGAGTGCGAAGTTTTGCAAGAGGAGACAGCTCCCGAGGCAAAAGTCTCGAAGGTGGGGTCCTTGACCTAGAATGCCTCGATGAAACAGAGGAGGCAACAGTACTTTGAGAGCGAGGCACGTGCTTCGAAGAATCTTAAGGCCTCAAGCTCCTCGAGGAAGGGACCTTCGAAGACTTAGAGCGCTGCTTCGATCGAGGCAAAGACCGCTTAGAAGCTCGGTCAGGCGAAGAGTCCGAGGAAGAGACTCGAGATCAAGACCTGCGACAAGGTGACCGCCGACGAGGCAGAGACTGCTGCTCAGGCTGGACCTGTGAAGACAAGGTCGAGGTCGGGACCAATTGTGCCACAATTGAGGAAATTTGCGTCATCAAAATTGACTTGAGCATGTCCTCAAAAATGGGGACAGAGACCAAGGGACTCAGAGTCACTGGAGGCCTCGTGTGTTCCAATGAGGGCGACCTCGGAGGAGAGTATTCCCTTGATTTGGAAGCACTTTTGAAGGATGGTTTAGAAGATGGAACCGAACCTGGAGCCCCAGGTTGCGAGGAACTAGACTCCGTTGACTTCTTAGGAATGGTACCTGAAAAGGAAGCAGGAGACTTACCCCCCAATCCAGGCTTCGAGGACACCGAGGAGGCCTTCGAGGCCGAGGACCTGGAGGTCTTCGAGGCCGAGGCCTGCAGAGGAGGCGAAGTCGAGGGCTTCGTACTCGAGGCTTGTCCCGAAGTGGAAGGTTTCGAAGATGCCTCGGCCGAGGCCACCGCTTTTTCGGGCTCCATTCGAGGGAAAAGCTCGAAGAACCTGTCACAGCGGCGCTTAAAGGCACGAGGTTGAAGAGTGAGGCAGCGAAGACAGTCTTCTGGACGATGGTTCGTCCCCAAGCAGAGCATACACCAGCTATGGGGGTCGGTTATGGAAATAGTCCTGCCGCACTGATAACACCTTTTGAACCCGGTAACAGGCCGGGACATAGAAAGGACAAAGTCCGTGTCGAGAACGAGGGAGAGGCCTAGGCCTCAATCTCCCAACTCGACGCAAAAATACGAGAAAATTAACTGTTTTTTTTTTTTGTTTTTTTTTAATTAGAAACAATCACAAACACAGCGACCGAACAGAAAATAAATACTACTCAGCTGCGGTGAAGAGAAGGCACAACGCTACGGGAATTAAGTCGACAAGTCTTCTCAGCTCCGCGGAAAACGTTGAACTGAGGATCCTCACAGGAGATGCGCCCCCTAGTTCGGGCGGGAAGGCACGCGCACATGCGCGATGCAGCACTCGAAAGTTCGAGATCTTCAAGCAAGTTTGCTTTCGAGGCTGTGCGCTGCGGGGCTCCGTTGCTGACGTAACCCATGTGTGGGAATATGCTGCCTGCTTGTCCTGGGATAACAGCCTACTCAACTGGCTGGCTGCTCCACTATGCACTAGATTAAACCTGTGATTCATCAAAATTGCTGCAGCCTGAGAATGGGAACAGGATACCCGGTCATTAAAAACTACTGAAATAGGAGTCCGTGATCTCAAGGACACATCCAGGAACTGAACTATGACTTCTGCACTTTGCAAGTGCAACTGGGCAGAACACACAGTACAGTCTTTTAGCAAAGTACAAGGCATGAAAGGACAAAAGTCATTTTTGCATGGATTTACCTTGCAATATCTATGCAGCATTTATTTATCCATGAGCCACAGCACATACAGCAATAAAATCAGGACAGAAACATCAGAATGTCTCTGGTATAACAAGTTCATATTGTTCAATCTGTTTCAGCTGGTCTATTTAGTCTTCTTTGCATGCTTTCCTGCTTATTACCAAAAAACTGCTAAGGCCCTGCCCATTAGATTTATTCTTCAGGCCATACTTCAGGGCAATCTGGGGTTATTTGCTTTCTCTTGTCATCGTTAAGTTCCTTGGAAATGTTAAAATGTACCTGGTTGTAGGAGCAGGCATAATTTTTTCTTCCTCCATATCATGCTTAGAAATCCAATTACCCTTTTCTTGATAAGCCTAAGTCTTTCCCCTTGAAAACTATTCCTAAACTGTAATAGGCCTTGTTATTTTATTGAACTGTGTTGTCAGTCAAGGTATATACAGATGTGGCAGAGCTTTCATAAGCCACAAGGTCCTTCAAATCTTTGTTCTTGTTAGTTTGGGCTGTTTTGCGATGTGGGTTGTTAGAATGCATTTTCCGGAGCATATCATTACTCTCTTGGCAGCTGCATGTTTACAGGTTTTTATTTATCGCCATACCCTTCAGCCAGGCAATGGTCCTGCAAGAATATTCTGAGGGTATTTAGTCATATACTATGAGCATTTTGTAAAATGTAGCAGAATTGTTCAAAATGTCTATCGCATCATTGGCATTTTCAGTGAGAATAAAATTAGGCCAGTGTTTTACAGGGCTCAACAGCTTGATTTTTGCCTAGGGAGTCCTTGCTGTTAAGTTGAAGATCTTCTGGCTGCTTTAGAGCTGGAGGGAACTCGTATGTGGGTACATCACAAGGACACACAACTATATCATCTTGGTAAGTGTGATTGAACTTTCGCTGTACAATCCTCACTTCCACTGGGTTCATTAATAACTTTACGGCCTGCTCTGCAGCTTGGCCTCTGGATCCATTTTTGCTGACAGAAAAGCCTGTGGTTATATAAACATTCTTGCATCTCACCTCACAAGCATAACCTTTTGCAGGAAAGTTTATGTTTTTTGGGAGGTCAGCAGATGAAATTTCTTTTAAAGGAACATAAATATATTCAGGATTTGTCTTACAAGCTTGAATGCTGCGTGTTAACATAAAGACATAGTTCACTTTCTTACGATTAGTCATCTTGTCTCTCACAATTGTAGAGAGTTCTTTGATTAAAGCTTGCTTCTTTTCTATCACAGTTAATGAATCTGCAGAATCACTTTCATAACTTTCTAAGACGCAGCCTTTTCTGTTCTTTTTCTTGATCTTTTTAAAACCAATACCTTTCCTTCCTTGCTTGATTTCATCTGTCCACTTGTCAAGTACAGTGGCTCGGAAGTTTTTCGAAAGAGATGAGCAATGGGATTCAAATTTTGCTGAGTAGCTCTGTTCCATTTTGGTCATGAAATTACCCGACTCATTTAAGTTCTTGCTTTGATAATCAGAAGTGCTGGACAAGGAAAAGTCATAATCATAAATGAAAGGTGTTATCTCTTTAGGCTGAATTTGATTCTGCAAATTCCTTCCCTCTTTTTTGCTGCTGTCCAGTGCTATGTCTCCCGAACTTTCTGGCAGAAACCCTCCAAAGTAATTCAAATGCCGACTGTCTGAACTTCGTTCTTTGTTTGTAGCCAGTTTATCATCATCTTCCTTGGTTGTGCTTGCAACAAAATGGACAGGTTCAAAACGAGGTCTGGCACGAATTTGAGCAGTAGCTTGCTTTTTAGAAGACTCTTGACCTGTGGTATGAGTGAAAATCTTTTAATATACACATAGTATTAAATTAGCATTTAAATACAATTAAAAATATACAATAACATTTGTATTTAAGAATGCTAGTGCAATCAAGAACAATTTGTCTTCTGACAGTTACAATTCAGTGGCGCTGAAGAAAGCAGGCACACAAGGAACACGTAATCTTAAGTGTTATCTTAAAGTAGGAATGACCATGGAAGCAGAGGGAAACCAGAAGATGAGCTTTCCAGTGTTCTGCACCGGCTGTCATATGTATGACTACCTCCCCTCGGGGAGACAGTCGTATGTATGTGGTCGGTGTCAGGAGCTGGAAAGCTTGAAGAAGGAAGTCAAGCGACTAGAGGACAAGATACAGGAACTAGAAGGACTTTACACCACGGAAGACCCAGTCAGGACAGCTGAAGATTTCACGAGCGAGAGACACATCGAGGAGGAAGTCAGGGAACTTGAGAAATTCATTGAAGAAGCGTACAAGAGGAGGGTTGAAGAGAACGAGCTTCAGATGATAGAAGAAGCTACACCTACATCGAAGGGAGAACAAGAAGCAGAAGACCTCAAAGAAGACACCCACAAAGAGAAATTGGCCAGTCGATGCCCAGAAGAAGAAAGAGCGAAGCACACCGAGGATATTGACCTGAGACCGAAGCGAACATTGAAGAAGGGAAAATCAGCGATCCTAGTGGGGGACTCAATCCTGAGGCATGTGGACAGCCACATAGCAGGAGGGAGGGAGGACCGACTGGTGACCTGCCTCCCAGGAGCGAGAACCAAGGACATCGTGGACAAAATTGGAAAGATCCTGGAAGGAGCGGAGACGGAAGAGACCGCAGTAATGATCCACATTGGGACGAATGATGTCAGCAGAAGAGACTACAGAAGAAGTTTGCTGATAGAACAGTTCAAGATTCTGGGAAGGAAGCTGAAGATGAGGACCCAGAAGATAGCGTTCTCAGAGATCCTACCGGTACCGAGGGCAGAAGTGAAAAGGCAGGAGGAACTACAATCAATAAATGCATGGATGAGGAGATGGTGTGAGGAAGAAGGATTCCACTTCGTGAGGAACTGGACGACGTTCTGGGGCAAGAGCAAGCTCTACAGGAGAGATGGATTGCACCTGAGCACAGCGGGAACTAGACTTCTAGCAAACAATGTCAAGAGAGGAATAGAACAGGCTTTAAACTAAGAAGAAGGGGAAAGCCGACAATCGACCAAGCGTCGATGTTTCGGAAGAAGGTATCCCATGAAGATACTGAGGGGGAAAAAGGCTGGGAAGAAACAAGGGACAAATTACAGGAGTCGACTAACCAAGAAGAGGAGGTTAGAAAGATTGTAGCCAAAGAGAAGAATCTAAAGACCAAAGCACAGGGAAAGGAATTAAAGGCAACAAAATTCCAGGAGCTAAATTGCATATATACTAATGCAAGGAGCCTAAGAAACAAGATGGGGGAATTAGAAGCCATGATCATTGCGGAGGACATAGACATCATTGGAATCTCTGAAACATGGTGGAATGAGGAAAGCAAATGGGATACAGCACTGCCGGGGTACAAGCTCTATCGCCAGGACAGGACAGGACAGAAAGGCGGTGGAATAGCACTATAAATAAAAGAAAGCATACAATCGACAAGAATGGACACAGCAGAGACGGCCAACAAGCTAGAATCGCTATGGGTTAAAATACCAGGAAGGAAAGGGCCTGAAATAAAGATAGGCCTATACTATCGTCCACCCGGACAAACCGGAGATATCGATGAAGAAATGGAAGCCGAGATGAAGCGAGAATGCAAAGGCAGCAACACGGTTATTATGGGAGACTTCAACTACCCTGGGATAGACTGGAGTCTTGGAAGCTCAAGATGCACTAGGAGACAGAATTTCTGGAGGCTGTACAACAGCTTGTTAGAGAACTGACAAGAGGAAATGCCACTCTGGATCTAATCCTAAATGGGCTAAGGGGACCTGCAAAGGAAGTGGAAGTAGTGGGACCATTGGGAAACAGCGATCATAATATGATCAAGTTCAAGATGGAAGTAGGAATACTGAAAGGAAAGAGAACCATAGCAACAACTTTTAACTTCAGGAAGGGAAACTACGAAGCAATGAGGGGAATGGTAAAGAAGAAACTTAGGAACACTTCCCAAAAATGGAAGACGGTAGAACATGCCTGGTCCTTTCTCAAGGACAGGGTGAGCGAGGCGCAAAATCTATATATCCCCAGATTCAGAAAAGGGTGCAACAAGAATCGAATAAAAGACCCGGCGTGGTTAACTAAAATAGTGAAGGAAGCAATAGGCAATAAGAAAAATTCATTCAGAAAATGGAAAAGGGACAAAACTGAGGTAAACTGGAGAGAGCACAGGAAGTATCAAAAAGAATGTCACCGTGTGGTTCGAAAAGCCAAAAGATAGTATGAAGAGAGACTAGCCAGGGAAGCACGAAATTTCAAACCGTTCTTTAGATATGTTAAAGGGAAACAGCCGGCTAGGGAGGAGGTGGGACCGCTGGATGACGGAGACAGGAAGGGAGCGGTGAAGGAAGAGAAAGAGGTCGCAGAAAGACTTAACATGTTCTTTTCATCTGTATTTACAAGTGAAGACACAACCAACATACCGGAACCTGAACAAATCTTCAATGGCAATCAAGCACAAAAGTTAACATACATAGAAGTGAGCCTTGATGATGTGCGCAGACAGATAGAAAAACTAAAAACTGACAAATCCTCGGGTCCGGATGGAATCCATCCAAGGGTGCTGAAGGAACTAAAGGAGGAAATAGCGGAACTACTACAGCAAATTTGCAACCTATCTCTGAAAACAGGTGTGATTCCGGAGGATTAGAAGATAGCCAACGTTACGCCCATCTTTAAAAAGGGATCAAGAGGAGACCCAGGAAACTACAGACCAGTGAGTCTGACCTCCGTTCCGGGGAAAATGGCGGAAGCACTGATAAAAGAAAAAATAGATGAACATTTTGAAAAACACGAACTTCTGATAACCAGCCAACATGGTTTCTGCAGGGGGAGATCGTGCCTGACCAACTTATTGCACTTCTTCGAGGGAATTAACAAACAGATGGACAGAGGAGACCCCATAGACATCATATACTTAGATTTCCAGAAAGCCTTTGACAAGGTGCCTCATGAACGTCTACTCCGGAAACTGAAGAACCATGGGGTGGACGGAGACGTGCATAGATGGATCAGAAACTGGTTAGCGGGTAGGAAACAGAGGGTAGGGGTGAAGGGACACTACTCAGACTGGAGGAAGGTCACGAGTGGTGTTCCGCAGGGCTCAGTGCTCGGGCCGCTGCTATTTAATATATTCATAAATAATCTAGAAACAGGAACAAAGAGTGAGATAATAAAATTTGCGGACGACACCAAACTATTTAGTGGAGCTCGGACAAAGGAGGACTGCGAAAAATTGTAAAGGGACTTGGACAAATTAGTGGAATGGGCAGAGAGATGGCAGATGAAGTTCAATGTTGAGAAGTGTAAAGTATTGCATGTGGGAATCAGAAACCCGAGGCACAGCTATACGATGGGAGAGGATGTTATTGAATGAGAGTACCCAAGAAAGGGACTTGGGGGTAATGGTGGACATGACAATGAAGCCGACGGCACAGTGCGCAGCGGCCGCTAAGAGAGCAAATAGAATGCTGGGTATAATCAAGAAGGGTATTACAACAAGAACAAAAGAAGTTATCCTGCGTCCGCATCTTGAGTACTGCGTCCAGTATTGGTCACCATATCTTAAGAAGGATATGGCATTACTCGAGAGAGTTCAGAGGAGAGCGACACGACTGATTAAGGGGATGGAAAGCCTTTCATACGCTGAGAGATTGGAGAAACTGGGTCTCTTTTCCCTGGAGAAGAGAAGACTTAGAGGGGATATGATAGAGACTTACAAGATCATGAAGGGCATAGAGATAGTAGAGAGGGACAGATTCTTCAAACTTTCAGAAAATAAAAAAACAAGAGGGCATTCGGAAAAGTTGAAAGGGGACAGATTCAAAACGAATGCTAGGAAGTTCTTCTTTACCCAACGTGTGGTGGACACCTGGAATGCGCTTCCAGAGGATGTTATAGGGCAGTGAACGGTACTGGGGTTTAAGAAAGGATTGGACAATTTCCTGCTGGAAAAGGGGATAGAGGGGTATAGATAAAAGATTACACAGGTCCTGGACCTGATGGGCCGCCGCGTGAGCGGACTGCTGGGCGCAATGGACCTCAGGTCTGACCCAGCGGAGGCATTTCTTATGTTCATATGTTCTTATGAATAAATTTACTAATGTTACAGCCATGCTCCTGTTAGCTAAAAAGTATTCATATTTGGTATTACTTGAACAGTATCACACAGAGGGCACCAGCATTTTATTTTTTGATCTTCCAAATGCTAATCAAACTTCAGGATGCAACGATAGTGAAAGATTTGGTTCTTACCTAAATAATCTTTCTATACATTAGGTGATCAATTTGTGCTCAATGCAAACTGTTGCAGAAAGATGTCAAAAATGACTTCTTCTGACCCTCCTCAATTTTCCCCATAGGGAATAATGGGCTGTACTCACTGTGCTGTGCTGCCTGGGTCAGCTTTGCTTCAGCCTGTCTGAATGGAAGATACCGTCTCAAATCCTTGTTGGAATCAAGCCACAACTGGAGATTTTTGGGCTACCAGTCGAACAGACACTGACTGAGGACTTCAACCCCACAATTCTATGTGATGCAAGAGGGGGTAAAGGGAGATTAAAAAAGCAGCTGGATTCACACACCCTGTGTTCAAGCTTCTACTAAATTAGAAAGCAGCTGGCTCAACAGGTACACCTAGGGGTTTCCCTGTGAGCTGCAGCCCACCCCCTACAGAGTCCGCATCCTCTCCCAGATAGAGTAGCCCCAAATATGGGATCTTCTTGGCACCAAGGCCTCATGAAACGGAAGAAAAATATCTGAAAACAATAAAAACTGAAGGGAACATAGCAGAACACATCTTCTCAGTTCGCTTGCAAAAGGATAAACTGAAGAGGGCACTATACTCCACTGTTGAAGGGGGAGGAGCTGATAGATATAATTGCCATCCTTCTGCAACAGTTCACAAGCATGGATTGATCATTTAACATACTGACTCCTGTATTTATGTAACAGAATTAACATTATAGTTCATGAACCTACTCCTGTTTCTCAGTGATAACAGTTAAATGTGTTGTATCCAGGATGTGGATACATCCAAAAGTATGACGTATCTCTGCTTAAAGATGCAATTCTACAAGAGAGGCCTATGTCAAAGTGCTCATTCTATAAAAACAATACAGGCACCCAGAACCAGTCCCTGTCATACACAAATTCTCATGTACCAATTTACATCTGCAAAAAAGAAAGGTGTAGATGTGTGTGTACATCCTATGCATGGGTTTTTATGTGTTATAATGCATCTGTACCTTCATGCTGCTCCACATGAGGAAAATGATTTCTAAATTACCCTCAAAAAACAGCCAGTGTACACAGATATATTGCACATACTTTTCGAGAACACCCAGAAAACCTGACTGGCTCAATGATTCCCTAAACCAAGAATGAGAACTACTGCTCTAGAATCAGATAGAATTCCTGCACAATGGACCAGAACAATTTGCACAAAATGAGAAAGATATAAAGCAGATCTGTACTCACCAGTATCTGTTGGGCTCTGCCGTTTTGTCCCCTTAGCACCAAGGACTAGTTCATACGAGGGTATCTCACCAATATCAATTCCTTCAGCCATCTGCAGAATGTTTTGCATAAGTTGCTCACCATACCTGTTTTGAAAGTAATCAAATACACTATTGGAACCAATAAATTTTTAAGCCATTATAAAGTCACTTGTTCATTGGTTTGTGTTTAACAAATGCTTTTAAAACAATAAAACAAAACTAATAATGCTATGATTGCTCATATTTATGTCAACCTTCTTAAAGAATATTGGATGTGGTCACAAATGTTACAACCACAGCAGTACCTTATGCAAGCATATTTTATATAAAGTAGCTTGCAAACATTTTCCTACTCATTTGTCAGAGTAATACCTAGAAGTGTCTTAACAAGGCTCAGTCACAGGAACCAAGCGGATTCAATCTTCTAAATTAAGACATTAAGTTTTCTTTTATATGACGTGAAGCTGGAACAAAAGGTATAACCATACTGACCACAGAGCTGCCAAAGGAATTCTGAGATACAGCTTTTCAAAAAGGTATAGATTGGGGGAAGGCTGTAAGAAAATCTCAATGTATCTAAACATCTTTTAAGCCACCGTCAAATTCATCATTATTAAGTAGAAATAGTTTAGCACTAGAAAACATTGCTTTGATCAGACAGTGTTTCTGATGTCATTAGCCATGGCTTAAGGAAACTACTGCAGTAGGTCACAGTGAGGCCTAAGATTACTTAGAAACATGATGGCAGATAAAGGCCAAATGGCCCATCTAGTCTGCCCATCTGCAGTAACCATTATCTCTTCCACACTCTGTTTCCACCACTTCTGCCGGGAGACTTTTCCACATCTATCACCCTTTCTGTAAAAAAGTATTTCCTTAGATGACTCCTGAGTCTATCACCTCTTAACTTCATCCTATGCCCTCTCATTCCAGAGCTTCCTTTCAAATGAAATAGACTAGACTCAAACGCATTTACACCACATAGGTATTTAAATGCCTCTATCATTTCTCCCTTCTCCCACCAAAAAGTTTCTGCAGGCCAGCCAACAGGCAGTTGTGTAATGGAGGAGTGGTCCACCTCGGGCGCCGTCTTGGTGGGAGCACCGGCACCAGTCCTCCTCTCCACTCCCACAAGCAAATGCAACCTGCTGCTCTCCCTCTGATGTCACTTCCAGATCTCGTGCCTAGGAAATGATGTCAGAGGGAGAGTCAAAGCCAATATGGACAGCAAGTTCGTGATACTGCTCACGCCAGGGAAATTAGAGATACGGAGTAAGGGAAGAGGCATGCGCATATGGGCGGGGGGAGGGGCAACACTGCCCCAGGCGCCTCTCACCCTCACTATGCTTCTCCTCCATGCAGGCAGAGCTGGCGCCTCGATTAAAGGGAGCTCTGAGTACCAGAATATGTCAAAAAACACACAAAAAAAGACCAAAAACGAAGGAAAAAAATAAATGAGCAGATCGGAAAGACTTTTGGCTTTCATGCAAAAGGAAAAACTAAAGGGCACAGTAGAGCCCTCTAGTGAAGGAGGGATTCAAAAGCTGAAGTGGATTACTTCTGCATGGCTCGTGAGCATGGGAATATTACCCATCCGTCCAGAATGATATACCTATTGCACTAGACTAGATGTAGTAATATGTAAACAAGCAGGGAGGAATGGGTTCAGAACACCTCTGCGTAGAGGCAGTCTTAATATGGAAGTTCACAATGAGATCCTGACTAGTGATGCCCTATCCACCAGGCCATCCAAATATATTAGCAGGCAAGCTCAGTTGACAACTGGCTTAACACGAGTGGTCAATCAAGAGCACGTCTATTCGTTCGTTCCCTGTTTTGCAAACAGGGCTCTCCTCAGATAGATCTATTAACACCCCCACTGAATCACAAATGCGTCAGATACTGCACAAAGTTTTATAGTCCAATCAGAGAAGCAGAAAATGCCTTCCAACTGTCATGGGCAAGAATGCTAGCGTATGATTTCCCTCCATTTTCACAGATTGCCAATACTTTACAGGGCAACGTGCATATGATATTAATAGCTCCTTACTAGCTGCGCCAAGCATGGTTCTCGACTCTTCTGGTCTTGGCTCATCAACCCTCGAGATTCCTACTGGAAGATCTGAATTTACTTACACAAGAGGAAGGACTCTTACTATATCTGCACCTTCTTTCTCTTCACCTGGCTGCTTGGCTTCTCCTTCCGAGGTAAACTCTACACATGTTTTCTCTCAGCCAATGCTTTTATCTTCATATCTTTTGAGATTCTTTCCCTTCCTATTGTTTTTAACCTTAATTGTCTTTTTTTCTATTATTCAGATTGTATTTCTTTTCCTATTCTTTCCTCATGTTTTATTATGTTTATAAAATTAGTCTTTATTATGTTTTGTAAGATTTAGTTTTTTGTTAGTAAATGTTTGTCCCCCCCCAATTTTGTAATTTTATTGATTTGTTCATCGCTTAGAACTTGGAATTAGCGATTAATCAAATTTTATAATAAACTTGAAACTTCAAATTTTGCTAACACCTAGAGCAGTATCTACAAATTCGAACTCGTTCAAGTCACGCTTTACTCATTGATATACCCCATGTCAGTTAACAGCAGAAACTACACCAATTCTGGAGGTACTATTTGGTACATCTGAAGTCATCATACTTTCTTTTAACTCAATACACATTCATTTAGCAGCACTATGACTTCACTTTGATGAAACACCCAGAGTGAAAAGATTCCTAAAGATCTCCTTCGCCTACATCCTCCTTTAAAACCGCCAACCCCTGCTTGGTATCTGAACTTGGTTCTCACCTCCCTCATGGGTAAACCCATAGAACCTTTACAGTCAACCTTTACAGAAGACTTTGTTTTTGGTCACAATTACATCAGCGTGAAGAATTGAAGACTTGCAAGTACAGTGGTACCTTGGTTTACAAGCATAATTCATTCCAGAAGCATGCTTGTAATCCAAAGTGCTCGTATATCAAAGCAACTTTCCCCATAGAAGATAATGGAAACAATAACTTTTCGTTCCACAAACCAATGTAAGGCTAACTGCGCCTACTACTCTGCCTTGGGTCATCATTTCCTCTGTAATCCTTGCACACCATTTCCTAGTCTGCCTCTCCCCAAAGTCCCGCTCCATCGCGCTCTGGTATGATTTCCTCTGGAATGAAACCCACATTCTGCATGCCCATTCTCTGCCTCTAATCACTTCACCCCTCAGCCTGTGGGAGCAGTGCAGATCACCTCGTGCACTTATTGTCTTTATTAGCCATTCTCTCACGCGCCATCTCAGGCCTTAGTTCCCTCTCCTTCAGCGCAGGATCCATCTGATGCCAGCGGCTGGGGAACAACAAGCCAGCCCCAGTCGGTCTTCTTCCCAGCAGGATCCATCCAATGCCAGCGGCTGGGGAACAACAAGCCAGCCCCAGTCGGTTTTCTTCCTGGCTCAAACGTAGGTTGATCCGGCGTCCCCTTCCCAGATCCCTGAGCTGATTTGTGCCACTTTCAACCCGCACCGCCAGCATCCAGGGACAGACGCTCTCTACCAATCAGAGGCCACCAAAAAGAAGGGCTTGAGAATTTGAAGGCGGGCTTCAAAGGGAAGGTGAGGGGAAAGCACGCATGCGACTTTTCTTTAGTTTACTTTACCACGTTGGGAAATTCAGCGCATGCGTCTTTTAACTCTTCTCTGGTTTGGAGGACTCGTTTATCGAGGCAATGCTCGTTTTGCGAGTCACAGTTTGCTGAAGTGTTTTGCTCGTCTTGCAAAACACTCGCAAACCGCGTTACTTGCAAACCGAGGTTTGACTGTATACTATGTACCATATACTCAGCTTTTGTACAATAAGATACTTTTATGCACTCATCCAAGATTCCTTCCAAAGATTGTAACCCACCATTATCTGAACCAGACTATTGTCTTGCATACATTTCATCCACCACCTCATTTCACGGATCAAAAAGAGTCGCTATATACCTTGGATTGTAAGAGAGCGGTTGAAATTTGCCTTAACCATACCAACTTTCCATCGAGACTGTCTCAAATGTTTATTTCTTATGGAAGCTTCCAATTGCAAACCAATCTCTAAAAAAACAATGTCCCTTTGGATTGCAAAATGTACTAAACATTGTTATTCTCTTTCTAACTCGCAAGTTGTGCCTCCTTATATCACAGCTCATTTACAGAGAGCTACACAGGGTGACATCTGTACAAGAGCAACCTGGTCATCAACACATACTTTCACCAGGCATTACTGCTTAGATCAAGCATCACAAAAACATTCCAAATTTGGGTCAGCAGTTCTCCAATCAGTGTTATAATGCGACAACCTTCCACCTCCTCCAGTTCAGGTAACAGTTTCATTCATTAATAGAATAAATAAATAAATTTCAGAGAGAGAGAAAATGAGAATGCATGAATGTAGGTAAACTGCTTTGAATGTGGTTGTATAACTACAAAAAGGCAGTATACAAATCCCAATCCCTTTCCCTATATATGTACATTTCTTTATACTGCTACCTTCAACAATGGGGAATCACCACATGTGTGGCTAGGAAGATCTCTGTCCATGGAGAAATGAAAGTTGCTTATCTGTAATGGTAGTTCTCCAAGATCTTCTAGCCACACAACTGTAATACAGTAGGTGCAAGACTGGAAAGAGGCACATATGCACAGAAAGTTTTGCTAGAGCTTGCCATATTCCGGGTCGATTCTGTTGGCTGTGACATCACCTCGTGTGACTAGAAGATCATGTGTCCATGGAGAATTGCTGTTACAGGTAAGCAAGTTCTTTTACTTCTGCTGCAATCCCACTCAAAGGAAATTACTGTACATAAGAGGAAGCAGGTGTGGTTGTTCCCTTTAACTGCAAACTGTCAAAATTACTTCCTACTCCCACTTCATACCAAGCCACTTGGAATCAACTGCCCCCACAAATCAGATCCCTTGAAGGAATCCTGAATTTTAGGAAAGCAATAAATACATACCTCATCACCTAACTCCCTTTCCTACGGCATGTGGATTACAAAGAAATGTATAATGGTACTAGATCCTCAGTATATGTTGCATTAAGAAACTGGAAGGCTGGGCATCTAATGGCAGATTAAATTTAATATGGACAAATGCAAAGTGATGCACATTGGGAAGAATAACCTGAATCAGTTTCTGGATGCTAGGGTCCACCTTGGGGATTAGCACCCAAGAAAAAGATCTGGGTATCATTGTAGACAATACGATGAAACCTTCTGCCCAATATGTGGCGCTGGCGGACAAGAAAGCAAACAGGATGCTGGGAATGATTAAAAAAGGGAAGTTTAACAAGATTATGAATGTTATAATGCACCTGTATCACTCCATGATGTGACCTCATCTGGAGTACTGTGTTCAATTCTGGTCTCCTTATCTCAAGAAAGATATAGTGGCACTAGAAAAGGTTAGAAAAAGAGCAATCAAGATGAAGGGGATGGAATTCCTCTCATATAAGGAAAAACTAAAACAGTTAGGGCATCAGCTTGGAAAAGAGATAGCTGAAGGAAGATATGATTGAAGTCTACAAAATCCCAAGTGGAGTAGAATGTACAAGTGAATCGATTTTTCACTCTGTCAAAAAATTATAAAGACTAGGGGACACTCGAATTACAGGGAAATACTTTTAAAACCAATAGGAGGAAATTTTTTTCACTCAGAGAATAGATAAGCTCTGGAACACATTGCCAGAGGTTGTGGTAAGAGTGGATAGCATGGCTGGTTTTAAGAAAGGTTTGAACAAGTTCCTGGAGGAAAAGTCCATAGTCTGTTATTGAGAAAGACATGGGGAAGCCACTGCTTGCCCTGGAATTGGTAGCATGGAATATTGCTACTCCTTGGGTTTTGGCCAGGTACTAGTGACCTGGATTGGCCACCGTGAGAATGGGCTACTGGGCTTGATAGACCATTGGTCTGACCCAGTAAGGCTATTCTTATGTAAATTGGTACTAGATCCTCAGTATATGTCACATTAGGATAAAAATTTGTATTGAAAAATCTTGCACTGTAACTATATAACTTGTAGCTTGTAAACTGTATATTATGTATAATGGTATTAGATCCCTAGTATGTGTCAAGTTAGGCTAAAAACGTGTACACTATGGCAAACTGTATATTATGTTGATGAAAACGAAATAAATAAATGTCCAGGAGCTGGCTAAAGGCAGCTAGTCATGATGCTGCTGACCAACCTAAACTTTACTGGACCACAAGGACATTAGATAACTTGAGGGCTGGGAAGGGGAAAGAAGGGGGGAGAGAGACTAGGTAATGCAATAAGGTGAGGGGGAGCAGCCAAGGCAAGTTAACTGAAGGTACCTGAGCTCAAATGGTAGAGAAGGCACTTTTCCTTTCCCGGAGACCCTACAATCTAAGCTCGTACCTCCCCCAACGATTTGCCCAGGATCACTAGATTTCCTCGATTCTCTCGCTTCTCTTACCGGCAGCCCATGAAGACGTGATTGCTCCAAACCATGGAGAGGGCGAGTAGTTGGTCCCGCTTCCAGCCGGGGTAATTCGGCAGATGACGGGCGATAAACTGCTTTCGCGCCCTCCACTGCTTGTCGCTCTCCTGGTACTGCCGACACTGCTCCAGAGAGTCGAGCGACTGAGACTGAGGCTCGCTCGTCCGGCGACACAGCGCACCATCCGCCATCTTTACGGCCGCTGCCAAACGCAGGCATGTAGCCGCAAATGACGCCGGAACCGGAAGCGCTTTGACGTCGGCTGTTGCGTCAATTTCCAGACTCGCTTAGAATGCCAAAAGGCAGTATATACAAGTCCCTATTTCCATATACACCACCTACCGTACAAATGCCGCCCCTAGCGCCATTGGTACTGTCTACCATATCGGCGCCGTCCATGCAAGAGGAGTGTAGCTTTGATCTAGTCACAGCAATGCTCAGCCACCCACTGCTGCCAACAATCTCAGAACCACGAACGCCTCTCATTTGCACCAATCAGAGGCGTTCAACACCTGCGTTGAAAAAGACCCTTTCTTAGGAGCGCGCAGTTCTTCACCAAATACTCAACACAGCTCTCCTGGACGTTGACGTTCAAGCCATCTTTCTGCAATTTGCACTCCCTTTCCCACAACATTCTCGAGCGTCAGGGACCCAAATCGAAGAGTATGATGCTGACATATCTATACACACAATTCTGCATGCACAAATTACAGCCCCAAAGTTTATCACAGAAAGGGGGCAGGCACTTCCAATTAAAATAGAAGCCGAGCTAGAGCCTAATGCAAAACTCAAGAGATGCTCTGGATTATAAAGAGTTGCCCCCAAAACTATCCAAAACTTTCACACCATGAACTTGTGCAGGAAGCCATCTTAAAGAATTGGGAATCTCCACTTCATGTCTCGTTTGCCCCAAAGAGAGTAGGCAAAATTTATAAGATTCAGTCATCTCCTGCCTTCCACACTCCACAATTGCAATATCAATCTAGTGGTAGAATCTATACTGAAGAAAAATAATTTCAAAACCTATGTATGCCACTTAAACCCCTGGGAGAGAAGGCAAAATCAGGGGTAAAGCCCTGAGCAGGAAGCCCCCAAGACCCCTTCAGGGACTTATATTGTTTCCTCTTCGGCTGAGGCATTCACACATGTGTTTCAGTATCACCATCCACGGGCTCTGGAAGGTATTTTCTCCCTGAAAAGCAAACCAACGAAGTAGAGGGACCAAAAGAGGCTAAACTCATGGTTTCCGCCCTCACCTTACATGCTCTGTAGCACGTGGTGCATGTATACTCCTCAGTCAGCCATCCAGTGCAAATCTTATATGATATAGGGGTAGAAAAGTCTGAAGGAGTCCATCCTAATCAATTTTAATTCAAACTGAGGGGTTTTGAGGCAGATAGAGGCTTTTTAAATTTATATCAGGGCATCCAAGATGGCTGCCTGGCAGCATTTTTGGCACCAAAAACAGCTTGGGGAGCTGCATCCAAGTTTAAAAAATTGTGGTTTTGGGGAGGTGGGGTGAACCTATACCAAGCCTCAAAAAACACCAAAATAGCACTTTTCAGACCCCCTCTCCCCTGAATCTCCCATAGGCTGTAATAGCCAATACTCACTGTCCTGTACTGGTGGTGTCTGCTTCAGCTGGAAACTGGAGAAGACTAGCAAGTATAAAAATCTTAGAGCTGCGATCTTTGGGCTACAAGTTGGTCCATGGCAGACAGACCACAAACTGCCAGAAATCCACCCACGTCATCAGGGAGAGGGAAACACAGCCAGCATCTGCTAAAGCCCACCGATCGCCACAGGGCCAAACAGCCTACACTCAAGTGCCTGATAAATCAGAAGTGAACTTAGCTTGAACTCCAGAGGTGTTCGTGTAAGCCAGCTAGACAGGCTCAATGGCTAGGACTATGGCCCTCAAGGATCCTATTTGGGGACCCATGGCCTGAAAGTATCTAAATGTCACAGGAGTACAAAATGTTAAAATACCACCTCCAGAGCTAACTTGTCCTTTGGCAGCAGTTTACCAATACAATTTGAAATCTAGGTCTCAGATAGGCTAAGAGACTGGTATAGAGTATAAAGCTCAAGGACAATAATCCACAAAAATAAATTTTTAGTCTTAGTGTTTTTATTCAATTTATAAACAAGCAAATAAAAAGTACATCAGCCCTTAGAAAGTAAGGCAACAACCATAGTTAACAAGAGAACAGCCCAATACAGTAACGACAATAGGGTAATTAGGATGATAAAACTGACTATTTTGTATCAAATTTAGCTAAACAATTAGATTTTTTTTTAGCAAAATAGGCTTCAATCTATAAAAGTGTCGCATACCAAAGTCCAACAGATTTGATATTGTGTTTGGATATGTCTTTCCAGGAAGCTAGGATTATTTTAAGATCAAATTAAAGTATCTGAGAACATTTATGTTGGTTCATAGTAGCTGTAAAAGGAATACATTGTAAAATATATGCATAATTAACATCAGCATTGATAAGGAAAGTTTTACATATGGTACACCATATATCTTTCCAAAAAGAACAAATGAATGTATATTAAAAAAAAAAAAAAGTTTTAAGGTTTTTGGCTCAGTATAAAAAGAGCAACAGTTCTTAGACAGAGGACTTAATATAATGGATTTTAGTGGGGGATCCAGAAATCTCTGTAAGAAAACACATAGGTCCTCTTTTATGAAGCCGTGCTAGCGGGTGTTGTGTGGCAAATGCCCTGAAGCCCATTAAATCCTATGGGCTTCGGTGCATTAACCATGCCAGCCTACACCATTGGTTTTGATAAAATAGGCCCACAGATTGTGCTATGGATGCAGACCTGGAGGAGGTAAAACAAATAGATAAGTGTAAAATGATGCACGTCGGTAACAAAATCTCATGCACGAATACAGGATGTCTAGGGTGGTACTTGGAGAGACCTTTCAGGAAAGGGACTTGGGAGTTCTGATCGACAAGTCAATGATGCCGTCCATGCAATGTGCTGCGGCGGCAAAAAGGGTGAGCAAAATGCTAGGAATGATAAAAGGGATCACAAACAGATTGGAGAAGGTTATCATGCCACTGTACCGGGCCATGGTACGCCCTCACCTGGAGTACTGTGTACAGCACTGGTCGCGGTACTAAATGAAAGGGTCCAGAGAAGAGCAACTAAGATGATTAAGGGGTTGGAAGAGCTGCCGTACAGCGAAAGATTAGAGAAACTGGGCCTCTTCTCCCTCGAACAGAGATTGAGAGGGGACATGATTGAAACATTCAAGGTACTGAAGGGGATAGACTTAGTAGATAAGGACAGGTTTTTCACTCTCTCCAAGGTAGGGAGAATGAGAGGGCACTCTCTAAAGTTGAAAGGGGATAGATTCCATACGAATATAAGGAAGTTCTTCTTCACCCAGAGTGGTAGAAAACTGGAACACTCTTCCGGAGTCTATCATAGGGGAAAACACCCTCCAGGGATTCAAGACAAAGTTAGACAAGTTCCTGCTGAACCAGGACGTGCGCTGGTAGGGCTAGTCTCAGTTAGGGCGCTGGTCTTTGACCAGAGGGCCACCGTGTGAGCGGACTGCTGGGCATGATGGACCACTGGTGGTCTAGCGGTGAAGCAGGGCAGCAGTACTCTTCCTTACTTCCTGCCCCATGCAGAGCCATATACAAAAATGACTGCTGTGAGTTCCCGTGTTCTCATGAGACTACAGCGGGAACTCAAGGCAGCAATTTTTATGGATGGCTCTGCATGGGGCAGGAGCATAAGAAGAGCGCTACTGCCCCGCTTCACTGCTAGACCATTAGGTATAGGTCCGTGAGACGGGGGAGAGGTCCAGAAGTGGGTGGGTCAGAGTTGGCGTTATTTGCGGGTTTTTTATATTCGCAGGCCGGCTCTGCCCCTAACACCCGCGAATATTGAGGGGGAAGTATACTCCCATTCCTTCCCCTGAAAGAGAGACAGAATCTAAGTCTGTTTCTCAACATTTCCTCGAGTCAGTAAATGCTGGCTTTTACACAGCTGCAGTAGAGGTAAATGCTCCGACACTCATAGAATTCCTACGAATGTCAGAGCATTTACATCCTCTACCGCAGCTTTATAAAAGGAGCCCTAAATTAGTTAGGTGTATAGATTTAAGAAGTTTATAAAAACGAGAGGCAGCATGGCTTATTGTGGTAAATTGTCTTCTATATGTCAACAGTGTAGGGTGTTCTTTTAAATCTTTATGGTTAATGTCAGTTTTTTTTTGATAGACTGCATTAATTGGAGCCATCTGTAAAATTGAATATCTGGTAAATTATGGTAAATGATGAGAGATCTGCAAATGTTTTCCAAGAGAAGGAATGAGACAAGGCACCAACATCCATATATTTGCAAATTGCCATTTAAAACAAGAAATTAGGTTTGTATTAATTAGTATATGGGAATTATTCCAGATGGAGGAATAAAGATTTGTACCATGATGTTTCTAATGTATGATCCAGTTCTTTAGGAATTTTGAGAGTGTAGTATTAATAATGGGATTAGCAGAATATTTATTTTAGCAGAAGCATATCATGTATTCTAAACAGCTTAGGTTTCATAAAATTGTAGCCAGTTTTGTGAGGATTCAGAGCTGAGACAGTGGACATATGGGAGGAAGTGATCAAGATGGCATCAGAGTGAGACGCGCCTTTAGTGGCTCCTGTATTCTTCGGCCAAATTTAAGCTTTTTCGTCAACGATTTACCTTTCATTGGGATGCCAAAGCGCAGGGATAAGCAGAGGAGTGGTCTTCCTGCCTTCTCTTCCACCTTAGCGACGCGACAGACAGGCATCTCTGCTGACCGAGGTGGGTGAAGTTTTGTTTAGCCCATTGGGGCCTGCAGCTCTCCGCATCCCGGACGATGTCAGGGACACCTACAGCCCTTCAGGAAGCACCGGAGTTGATGTCTCCGTTGATGCTGCAGGTTTCACCCCTGACTCCGGTAGGAAGTTTCATCTTGCCGACTTCTCTGCAGTCAGCTACAGCAGCTGGAGGACTTGTAAACCGGATTGTGGCAGGGATTGAGAATGCTTTGCTACATTTCTTGGAGATGAATCCTGCATTGGAGTTTCCTGCGATTTCTCTCCCTACACATCTGACCAGACCAGCAGTGATAGACATGGAAGCTATCTCGAGTTCATTGGAAAATTTACATAAGGTATACTTCTAGTTTATTTCCTCAGTACAAAATACTAATATCAAATTCAAGACTTGTTGAAGAAAAAATTCAACAGTAATCCGCTAGAATGGGCAAAGTTGAGAATTCGGTGGCAGAATTGAAAGTTTCTACTATTTTGCAAGTGAAAGAAAAAATTTTACTTACTAGGAAAATTGAAAATCTAGAGCATGCGAATATAAACCTGAACTTGAGATTATTGAATTTCCCTGTCTCTAGATTTCAGTCTCCTAGGGATTTATTTAATTCATTCTTAACTTCTGTTTTGAAATATCCTGAAAAAAATAATGCACCACCCTTACAAAAGTTATATTACTTGAATCTTCCTAAAGAAGAAAAAGAAAAAGGGGACAAACAACCAGGAGATTTGGAACTTGCTGGTATGTTGGAGTTATCTCAAAAAGAAAATATAATTAGAGACACCTTTACTGGTAACTTTTGTTTTTCTAAAGAAGCAATTCTCCGCCTATTCTATAGGACTAACGATGCTGAATTTCATGGATTCAAAATTTCAATTTTTCCTGATGTATCAAAGTGGACACAAGTCAGGCATAAGAAATTCCTGGCTTATCTTCAATCAGTTTTGAATTTAGGAGCGACCTTTCAGTTACGTTTTCCCTGTAAATGTCGAATTACATATCAAGCTAACAGATATATTTTTTACGAACCCGATCAGTTGCAATTTTTCCTTGAAGGTAAAGCAACTACAAGAATTCCAGAGACTCCCATGGAAATTGCTAATCAGACCAATAATTGATTTCAACTGAGCTCTGTAATCTGCTTTAAATTTAAAAATTCCTTAAAATCCAACTTCCCTTGGAAGTGATTGATCTCTTCTCTCCTTAATGTGGACTTTAGTTATAGTCGCTAGTTTGGTATATTATGAGATTCAATTTCTTTTTAAATTGTTATATTTCCTTTCAAGTGATGTATTTTCAACTTGTAAAAGAATATAAATAAACAGAAGCTGAGACAGTGAGCCATAAAGCGCCTTCACATAAAAGAAAGGCTTTGTGATATAATAGTATATCTGAAAAGATATTTCCAGGGATATCAAATTTAAGCATTTGTTTTTCTAAAAGGAATAAAATGGGGAACATATTCAATAATTATAACATTTTTTGAATAATCATAATTAAAGTAGTCAATCTTCTTCACTATGAGAAATGAAGGGGAGTCCAAGGAAGCATAGTATTTAACTTTTACAGATTACAGTTGTATGCAATTATAATTTGATCTGTTGAATATTCCATGTTATTAAAGATTCAGATTCACAGAACAGGTAAAATGCACCTCATAGCTGTAATCTGTTTCCAACCCAAAAAGAGTATACATGCATGGCAGTTATTCTTCACTAATTGTTTTCAGACTTCACAAAACATTCATAAAAGTTCCAAAAAAGGAGCAAAACCTTTATAAACTATATTTAGCATAGCATTCCTTAAAGCCCCCACCCACATCTTCCAAATGAACAGGATACCCGGTCATTAAAAACTACTGAAACAGGAGTCCGTGATCTCAAGGACACATTCAGGAACTGAACTATGACTTCCGCACTTTGCAAGTGCAACTGGGCAGAACACACAGTACAGCCTTTTAGCAAAGTACAAGGCATGAAAGGACAAAAAGTCATTTTAGCATGGATGTACCTTGCAATATCTATGCAGCATTTATTTATCCATGAGCCACAGCACATACAGCAATAAAATCAGGACAGAAACATCAGAATGTCTCTGGCATAACAAAGATTTGAAGGATCTTGTGGCTTCTGAAAGCTCTGCCACCTCTGTATGTACCTTGAATGACACAACACAGTTCTATAAAATAACAAGTTTAGGAATAGTTTTCAAGGGGAAGGACTTAGGCTTATCAAGAAAAGGGTAATCGGATTTCTAAGCACGATATGGAGGAGGAAAAAAATTATGCCTGCTCCTACAACCAGGTACATTTTAACATTTCCATGGAACTTAACAATGACAAGAGGAAGCAAATAACCCCAGATTGGCCTGAAGAATAAATCTAATGGGCAGGGCTTTAGAAGTTTTTTGGTAATAAGCGAGAAAACATGCAAAGAAGACTTAATAGACCAGCTAAATCAGGTTGGACAATATGAACTTGTTATGAACTTGTTCTTGCTAGTTTGGGCTGTTTTGCGATGTGGGTTGTTAGAATGCATTTTCCAGAGAATATCATTGCTCTCTTGGCAGCTGCACGTTTACAGGTTTTTATTTATCGCCATACCCTTCAGCCAGGCAATGGTCCTGCAAGAATATTCTGCAATGTGAAGACCTTGAGGGTATTTAGTCATATACTATGAGCATTTTGTTAAATGTAGCAGAATTGTTCAAAATGTCTATCGCATCATTGGCATTTTCAGTGAGAATAAAATTAGGCCAGTGTTTTACAGGGCTCAACAGCTTGATTTTTGCCTATGGAGTCCTTGCTGTTAAGTTGAAGATCTTCTGGCTGCTTTAGAGCTGGAGGGAACTCGTATGTGGGTACATCACAAGGACACACAACTATATCATCTTGGTAAGTGTGATTGAACTTTCGCTGTACAATCCTCACTTCCACTGGGTTCATTAATAACTTTACGGCCTGCTCTGCAGCTTGGCCTCTGGATCCATTTTTGCTGACAGAAAAGCCTGTGGTTATATAAACATTCTTGCATCTCACCTCACAAGCATAACCTTTTGCAGGAAAGTTTATGTTTTTTGGGAGGTCAGCAGATGAAATTTCTTTTAAAGGAACATAAATATATTCAGGATTTGTCTTACAAGCTTGAATGCTGCGTGTTAACATAAAGACATAGTTCACTTTCTTACGATTAGTCATCTTGTCTCTCACAATTGTAGAGAGTTCTTTGATTAAAGCTTGCTTCTTTTCTATCACAGTTAATGAATCTGCAGAATCACTTTCATAACTTTCTAAGACGCAGCCTTTTCTGTTCTTTTTCTTGATCTTTTTAAAACCAATACCTTTCCTTCCTTGCTTGATTTCATCTGTCCACTTGTCAAGTACAGTGGCTCGGAAGTTTTTGGAAAGAGTTGAGCAATGGGATTCAAATTTTGCCGAGTAGCTTTGTTCCATTTTGGTCATGAAATTACCCAATTCATTTAAGTTCTTGCTTTGAAAATCAGAAGTACTGGACAAGGAAAAGTCATAATCATCAATGAATAGTGTTTTTTCTTGAGGCTGAATTTGATTCTGCAAATTCCTTCCCTCTTTTTCGCTACTGTCCAGTGCAATGTCTCTCGAACTTTCTGGCAGAAACCCTCCAAAGGAATTCAAATGCCGACTGTCTGAACTTCGTTCTTTGTTTGTAGCCAGTTTATCATCATCTTCCTTGGTTGTGCTTGCAACAAAATGGACAGGTTCAAAACGAGGTCTGGCACGAATTTGAGCAGTAGCTTGCTTTTTAGAAGACTCTTGACCTGTGGTATGAGTGAAAATCTTTTAATATACACATAGTATTAAATTAGCATTTAAATACAATTAAAAATATACAATAACATTTGTATTTAAGAATACTAGAGCAATCAAGAACAATTTGTCTTCTGACAGTTACAATTCAGTGGCATGAATAAATTTACTAATGTTACAGCCTGTTAGCTAAAAAGTATTCATACTTGGTATTACTTGAACAGTATCACATAGAGGGCACCAGCATTTTATTTTTTGATCTTCCAAATGCTAAACAACTTCATGATGCAACGATAGTGAAAGATTTGGTTCTTACCTGGATAATCTTTCTATACATTAGGTGATCAATTGTGCTCAATGCAAACTGTTGCAGAAGGATGTCAATCACATCTTTCAGCTTCTCCTCCATCAGTGGAGTATAGTGCCCTCTTCAGTTTGTACCAAAACAATCAATCTCCACTGTAAAAGAAGAAAAGAGGAGGGACATGGGAAACTTCCCCAGTGATTTCATACATTTTTGTTCTGCTCTAACTCATGAAAAATTAGCATGAACTTGCAACATAATGAACCAACCTACAATGTACAATTAGCACTAACACACAAGAGCTCCGAACCTCAACAAACTCATTATTTTATTAGTAATTTATATATGTTCATCCAACTGTCAGGAGAAGACCTGCAGTTCCAGACCATATGGTTATCCGAAGCAGAAAGCAGGCATATTGCAAAACTCATAGGGTGGGCTGTATGGACTCTTGTGTACAGTAACAGAAAGATTATCAAGATAATAACCTAATCTTTCATTCTGTTACATAAACACAGGAGTACATTAGGTGATATACAAAAGCAATGTCAGAACGTCTAGGGTGGGACAGATGAGCCTGGCCGCAAAACCGAAAATTGAAAAGCATCCTCCTCTCGTTCCATTTCCACTCTGTAGACCTTTATAAAGGTATGAAAAGTAGACCAAATAGCTACTTTACAGATCTCTTCAGGTGGAACTGCCCGGGATTCCACCCATGAAGACATCACACTTCTGGTCGAATGAGCTTTGAGAGAAATAGGTGGCTGTTTGCCACAGCCAATGTAGAGCGACAAAATTGCTATGCGAATCCATCTGGTGATCGAAGCAGGTCTGCCTCATCTTGACTGACTGGTTAGAACAAAAAGATGGGTAGAAAGTCAAGAATCATTTGGTCCTTTCCAGGTAGTAGAGTAAAACTCTTCACACATCCAGCCTCTGCAAAATTTTATCTTGCCCCTGCAAAATCTTATCTTGCTTAGTCAAACCCACAGGATAAAAGGCTTGGTTGACGTGATAGGCTGACACACCTTTGGTAGAAAGGTATTGTGTGCAGTGAAACGCCAGCCTCTACGATCCTAAGGAAGGCCTCTCTGCAGGGAAGAGCCTGCAATTCAAAGAGCCATCTTGCTGAGACTATTGCCATCAGAAATACTGTCTTCACCATGAGATTCAAAAGGGACACCTCTTGGATAGGCTCATAAGGTAGCTTAGAAAGGCCCTTCAAGATGATATTAAAGTTCTAGAAAGTAAAAGGTTGGCGCAATGGAGGTAGCAACCTGAGCCCCTCTTCAAAAATTGGGTCACCATCTAGTTAAATGTCAGCAATAGTTTTCCTCCTTGAACTCGAAAATACAAGAGGCCTGCCACTTGGACTTTGAGAGACACCACCACTAGACCTTTTTCTAGCCTGGCTTGTAGAAATGCCAGAATCATAGGAATGCCTTGAAAGGCTCTACCTGATCTTTGGTGCACCAGAGCTGGAAAGCCTTCCAGGCCTTAGTGCAAGCCACAAACAATGATGGCTTTTTTGCTTGAAGACAACGACTCAAAATGATTACCTCCAAATAACCCTTGTGGGTTAAGACTGTGCGCTCAAGAGCCATGTCATAAGACCAAAATGCCCCAAGTTCTTCATGGGAATTGGTTTCCAATTGAGAAACCCCGTATGAACTGGTAGCTTGATACATCTGTCTCGTTGAAGACAAGACTAGATTTGCATACCAAGGCTGGCAAGGCAAGTCTGGGGCTACCAGGATTACAAGTCCAGGGTGATTCGCAATGGTAGAAACCTATATAGGAGCCTCTCCTCCGGCCAGGGCTGCATCGTGTTCAACCTTGCACTTCTTGGTTTGTCTCTTCAGCTGTAGAAATGATTTGCCTTTGTGTTCTTGGCTGAAGCCATGAAGTTTCTTGCCGATCTTCCCCAGCATTGCGCAATAAGGCCAAATACTCTGGGATAGTGACCATGTCCCTGGGTCTAGAGAAGGGGTGGGAAACTCCGGTCCTCGAGGGTCAGAAATCAATCAGGTTTTCTGGATTTCCCCAATGAATATGCATTGAAAACCCGACTGGATTCCGGCCCTCGAGGACCAGAGTTGCCCACCCCTGGTCTAGAGTCTGCCAAATGAGAAAATCGGCCTACATGTTTTCCACTCCCACTATGTGGGTTGCAGAGAGTGCCTGAAGATGAGCTTCCGCCCACATGAACAACATCTGGGCCTCCAGATATAATGGGGCACCTCTGTTCACATAAGCTACTACGGTGGCACTGTCAGAGAACACTCATCTTTCCTTCCAGGTACTTCTCAAGCACTCTCAACACTAAACAAACAGCTTGTAGTTCCAGACGATTTATGGACTACTTTCTCTGTGGGAGGGTCCACTAGCCCTGTATTGGATAACTGCTGCAATGAGATCCCAGCTGAAGAGACTGTCATTGACCCTCATCCATGAGGAGAGGCATGCCTTTCAAAAAAGGAGTCTCCTTGGAGCCACCAGCGCAAGCTATTCCTTGCTTCCCCTGTCCAGGGAAGCCGCAGCTGAAGAGAACGTCGCTCTGGAGAGCAGAGAATTCTGGAGGGGGTGCATATGTGCTCTCGCCCAGGACACTACTTCCAGGGTGGCCACCATCGAACCCAGCACCTGGAGGTAATGTCCAGCCATGGGATTTGGCATTGCTAAGAACTCAGAAATTTGATTCCTGAGTTGTCTGCATGGCTCGGAAGTAAGACACGGCCATTTGCGGTGTGAAAGCAAACTCCCAAATATTCCAAGCACTGGGTCAGCTCTAGATGGCTCCTCTTGAAGTTGACTATCCAGTACAGATCCTGTAGGAGATTCACAACTTCTCGCATTGCCTGCTCACCCTCCGTCCTTGATGGAGCTGTGATCAGCCAATCATCCAGTTATGAGTGCACTTGTATCCCCATCCTGCAGAGGTGAGCTGTGACCATCACCATTACCTTGATGAAGATATGTGGGGCCGTTGCCAACCTGAAAGGTAAGGCTGCAAACTGGAAATGCCTTTGAAGGACACAGAATCTCAAATATTTCCGGTGGTTCAAGAAAATGGGAATATGAAGGTATGCCTCCGTCATATCTAGGGAGGCTAGGAATTCCCCCAGAGCCACTGTCGCAATGACTGACTGAACTGTCTATGTGGAAGCATCGTATTCTCAGTACAACGTTTACAGACATTAGGTCCAGGATCAGTCTCCAGTCTTCTGTACCTTTCTTGGGCACTATGAAGTATATGGAGTACCTGCCAGAGCCCAATTCTTCTTCAGGAACTGGTTCTATGGCTTGAATGTCCAACAGCCTTTGCACCATCACTTGAACCCTGGCCTCTTTTTCTGGCAATCTAGCTGGAGAGTCCAACTGCTCAGTGACCAGCAAGGTGATGTCCATATGCGCAGGAAAAAAGGAGGTCTGAACATCTGTGCCACTCATGTCCATGCACTGTGAAATGGATAGCTGTTGGGGCTCCAACTTCAACTCCCTGAGTGCATCTATAATAACATGGGATGGTAGTCAACTTTAAAAGCTGCTGCACTGTTGGATCTTCTCCTTGCTCAAGTGCAACTATCACCTCTTGATTCATGGTCCTTGACAGGGAACTGGAATCCTCCAGAAAAGCAGCTAAGCCCTGGGACAATAAAGGCATAGAGTCTGACCTCCAATCCTCCCAGTTCTATTCCACTTGGTCACTTAGGTTGGGAGCCAGCTTTCTTTGTGGCATAAGAGACCTCCAGAAGAGGGATCTCTCCCTGATCCAATGCCCATGTGCCCCAGGCAGCAGAGTGCATCCTAGACCCGTCAAATAAGCTTTCAACAGACTGGCTTCTCTTGGGCTCTGCAGCATCCACACACTTGCATTTCACGTCATCGCTGTATGAGGCTTCAGAAGGGATTTTCTCCATACTACTTGGACCCCTTGTGGTTCCTCAGCCCTAGAGGACACAGAGGAGGCCAAGCCCGAGGCTCCCACCCCTTCCTCACATACCCTGTGACACGCAATACATGGATGCTCCTCAGTCAACCATCAGCACAAAACTGGCATGATATAGTGGCAGAACTGCCTGAGAAGGCTATTCTAGTTGATCTGAAGTCAAACTGAGAAGTTTTGAGGCAGATGGAGGCTTTAGAAAAGAAACTGTTTAAAATCCAAGATGGCCACGGCCAATTAATTCACACCTAACACAGATGATGGGGGCTTCCCTGAAGTTAAAAAAAAATTAGGGAAAGGGATTTTGGAAGAAGGGACCCTAGATTTTGCCCCCAAAGCACTTAAAAATGACTTCTTCTGACCCTCCCCTCAGCCTGTCTGAATGGAAGAGACTTTCTGTCTCAAATACTTGTTGGAATCAATCCACAACTGGAGATTTTCAGGCAGCCAATCGAACAGACACTGACTGAGGACTTCACCCCCCCCCCCTTCCCACACACACACAATTCCATGCAGTGTAAGAGAGGATGGAGGGAGATTAAAAAGCTTCTGGCTCTCTGAAACCCAACAGGATTCACACAGTGGCCCCCACACCCTGCGTTCAAGCCTCTAATAAATCAGAAGGCAAGCTGGTTCAACAGGTATACCTAGGGGTTGCCCTGTGAGCTGCAGCCCACCCCTGCAGAGTACACATCCTCTCCCAGGTAGAGTAGCCCCAAATATGGGATCCTCTTGGCACCAATGCCTCATGAAAATGAAGAAAAATACCTGAAAACAATAAAAACTGAACATAGCAGAACACATCTTCTCAGTTCACTTGCCAAAGGAAAAACTGAAGAGGGTACTTACTCCACTAGTGAAGGAGGAGGAGCTGAAAGATACAATTGCCATCATTCTGCAACAGTTTGCCTAAAGTACAGACTCCTGTATTTATGTAACAGAATTAAATATTATAGTTCATGAACCTACTCCTGTTCTTCAAAGATAACGGTTTAACTATGTTATGTCTTCTACTGCAGTGTGTCTCAACTTGGTCCCCCTTGCCAGTCAGGTTTTCAGACTATGATAATGCCTAGATACCATACCTTATCAAATTCACAATGAATATGCATAAACTTTATTTGCATACATTGCCTCAATTATATGCATATTCAATGTGGATGTCCTGAAAACCTGACTGGCAAGGGGCTACTCCAGGACAAAGTTGAGAAACACTGTTCTACAGCACTGGTTCTCAATTCAATCTTTGGAGGCCACTTAGCCAGCCAGATTTTCAGGAAGTGGATACATACAAAAGGATGGCATATCTCTGCTTAAAGATGCAGTTCTACAAAAGAGGCCTATGCCAAAGTGCTCATTCTATAAAAACAATACAGGCACCCAGAACCAGTTCCAGTCATATACAAATCCTCATGTACCAATTTACATCTGCACAAAAGAAAGGTGTAGATGTGTGTGTGCATCCTATGCATGGGTTTTTATATTTTACAATGCAGCTGTACCTCCATGCTGCTGTACAATTTTGTTAAATGGACAATATGCTCCACAATAGGAAAATGTTTTCTAAATTACCCTCACAAAGCAGCCAGTGTACAGATATATTGCACATACTTTTTGAGAACACCCAGAAAACCTGACTGGCTCAATGATTCCCTAAACTAAGAATAAGAACTACTGCTCTAGAATCAGATAGAATTCCTGCACAATGGGCCAGAACAATTTGTACAGCAATGAGAAAGATATAAAGTAGATCTGTACTTACCAGTATCTGTTGGGCTCTGCCGTTTTGTCCCCTTAGCACCAAGTACTAGTTCATACGAGGGCATCTCACCAATATCAATTCCTTCAGCCATCTGAAGAATGTTTTGCATAAGCTGCTCACCATACCTGTTTTTAAAGTAATCAAATACAATATTGGAACCAATAATTTTTTAAGCCATTATAAAGTCACTTGTTCATTGGTTTGTGTTCAACAAATGCTTTAAGAACAATAAAACAAAACTATTGATGCTATGATTGCTCATATTTATGTCAACCTCCTTCAAGTATATTGGAAAAGTAAATAGTCACAAATGTTATAACTATAACAGTGCCTTATGCAAGCATATTTTAGATAAAGTGCTTGCAAACATTTTCCCACTCATTTGTCAGAGTAATAACTAAAAATGCCTTAGCAAGGCTCAGTCACAGGAATCGAGCACATTCAAATCCTCTAAATTAAGGCATTAAGTTTTTTTTTGTATGAAGTGAATCTGAAACAAAAGGTATAATCAAGACCACAGCTCTGCCACAGAGCTGCCAAAGGAATTCTGAGATAAAGCTTTTCAAAAGGTATAGATTGGGGTAATTCTACCAGAGCTGCCAAAGAAATTGTTTCTGACGTCATTAGGCATGGCTTAAGGAAACTACTGCAGTAGGTCACAGTGAGGCCTAAGATTACTGTACTTAGAAACATAGAAAGATAATAGCAGATAAAAGCCAAATAGCCCATCTAGTCTGCCCATCCGCAGTAACCATCTCCTTTTCCACAGTCTCTGTTTCCACCACTTCTTCCGGGAGACTTTTCCACATCTACCACCCTTTCTGTAAAAAAAGCACAGTGGAATCTTGGTTTGCGAGCATAATTCATTCCAGAAGCATACTCATAAACCAAAGCGCTCATATATCAAAGCGAGTTTAGGGAAACTCGCATGATTCGTTCCAAAATGACACATCCCATCCCCCCCCACCCCACCCAAGCCACTGGCGTGCTTCCACCCCACACCTGGGAACCGGCTTCACCCACTCCATCCCTGAGAACCGTCATTGCCCTCCCGCCCAAACCCTCACCGTAATCGGGCACCGGCACGCAGCACCAACCCACAGGACATGCCGGTGCCCGAAGCGCCTGCCGCTGATTCTGCTGGGCCTTGAGCATATGCGCATCCCGCTCTCTCCGAGATTCTAATGAGACCAAGTATCGCAAAAAGATTCCAAATTTGGGTCAGGAGTTCTCCAATCAGTGTTATAATGTGACAACCATCCACCTGCTCCAGTTCGGGTAACTGGTTCGTTTAAAAATATATATAGCAACCTGCAAACTATATATTGGTATTAGACCCCTAGTATATGTCGTTCGGATAAAAACTTGTACACTATGGCAAACTGTATATTATGTTGACGATGAGCTTGTTACGAGAACGGGATAGAAAACGAAATAAATAAAATGTCCAGGAGCTGGCTGAAGGCAGCTAGTCACGCTGCTGCTGACCAACTTAAACTTTACTGGACCACAAGGGAATTAGATAACTGAGGGCTGGGAAGGGGGGAGAGAGAGATGCCGGGAGGGAGAAAACGCCAGAAACGAGGGGGGAGTAGCCAAGGCAAGTTAACTGAAGGTACCTGAGCTCAAATGGTAGAGAAGGCACTTTTCCTTTCCCGGAGACCCTACAATCTAAGCTCGTACCTCCCCCAACGATTTGCCCAGGATCACTAGGTTTCCTCGATTCTCTCGCTTCTCTTACCGGCAGCCCATGAAGACGTGATTGCTCCAAACCATGGAGAGGGCGAGGAGTTGGTCCCGCTTCCAGCCGGGGTAATTCGGCAGATGACGGGCGATAAACTGCTTTCGCGCCCTCCACTGCTTGTCGCTCTCCTGGTACTGCCGACACTGCTCCAAAGAATCGAGCGACTGAGGCCGAGGCTCGCTCGTCCGGCGACACAGCGCACCGTCCGCCATCTTTACGGCCGCTGCAAGCATGTAGCCGCAAATGACGCCGGAACCGGAAGCGCTTTGACGTCGGCTGTTGTGTCAATTTCCAGACACTACGGTCTAGTACCGAGTCAGTTACGTCCCTTGAGCTAGAACTGCAGCGACTCTCCAAACTGCTGCCAGGTAGGGTTTGTATAGCACCCATCGTAATTTGGCTAATATGCTCATGACGGACATACTGGAGCATGATATGACACGGGGACGGATGCAAAGACAAACTTTATCCGCGACTCATTTTCTATGTACAAACTTAACACCGCTTAGGCTATTGGCAACTGAATTCAATTATTTAAAAAAAACAAAAAAAAAAAACACACCAAAACAACACAAGCCCAACAACAAACAAACAAACAAACCTGCATAAGCTGCTTTACAGCTCATTTGTGCCTGGGCAACAAGCGCCTTCTCTGCTGAGCAGACTCCTATCATCGGCATGGCCTGCCAGCATGTGCCCAGCTGCTTTAGCTTTCTACTATTATTGCAACAGATTCACTTCCTGGCAGCAAGGAACATTTCCAACATTTAATAGATACAGTACTTATTTTCCTATTCATCCACAAGATAGCTGACATTCTTTTCCACACATGTTTAGAAGACAATCCAATTACCTTCCTAAATGATATAAAAACATAGGCAAATGATTCTTTGGGAACATTATACCAAACCAGATCGAAATAGAAGGTGGGAGTTGTGATTTATCAAAAGTTGTACATAATATTGCCATTTTTTTATACTTTAATAAAAGATTTAAATATAAAAGCATAAGGCTTGTGCAGACGAACACCAGAACGAAGACAGTGCACAGGGATAGGGACAGAGCCTGTAGAAATTGAAACAAACTTTGATTCCCCTTCTCTAGTACAAGGGTCCCATGGTCTTTCAATCTAAGTGGCTGCCAGTGCCTATTGCTTTTCCTTGCAGCTGTTCTCTGCTGTACTGCCCTGCTTCCCACCCCACCCCAATACTGCCATTGGCAACAACTAACTACACTGCCTTTTACTACTAGAGAATAACAAGGGGGAAAAATTTGTCCCCATCCCCACAAATTGTCTGATCCCATCCACAAAAGCCTCAAATAGTTATGATTTTATATTGAACTTAGTTTAATAAAGTATAAAAAGAGACAATATTCTGTATGAGTACACCTGTCATACACACAAAAGACAGAGCAAGGATCAATAAAACCCCTGGCTCCCCTCCCCTTCCCAAGTATTCCCTCCACTATCAAATTGAACAAGCCAAATTACTACAGAATGCTACATAGTAAAATCAAGCTAACAGAATACTTCAGTTACACATGGCAGGAATACTATTAGGGGAGTGCAACTAGAGCAGGGGTAGACAATTCTGGTCCTCGAGAGCCAGAGCCAGGTCAGATTTTCAGGATATCCACAATAAATATGTATGAGATAGATTTGCATCTCAAGGAGATAGTGTATGCAAATCCATCTCATACATATTCATTGTGGATATCATGAAAACCTGACCTGGCTCTGGCTCTCGAGGACTGGAATTGCCTACCCCTGAATTAGAGCAACTGCCCCATTCAGAGAAAGCCCTAAGCCAGCTGGAAGCTAAAGCAGCATGGCCTGAGCTTTGCAGTCCGCAGTTATGTCTAACACCAGCTCTAGCAAGATACATATTTCAAATCTAATATATTCCAATCCCAAAATAGAAAACAAAATTATTTTTCTACCTTTTGTTGCCTCATCATTTCATTCTTCAAATTCATGTTAGTCTCAGCCAGGCGCTGGTCTCTGTTTTATTTTGTCTTCTTTTAACTCACCTGCCAGGGTTTCCTGACCATTTGATATTTCTTCTTTCTCCATGCTCACCATCCCTCTTCTATCTCTGTGTATGTATTGCTCCCCATGTTCAGCATCTTCCTTCTCTATGTCTCCTATACCAGTGATTCCCAACCCTGTCTTGGAGGAACACCAGGCCAATCGGGTTTTCAGGCTAGCCCTAATGAATATGCATGAGAGAGATTTGCATATGATGGAAGTGATAGGCATGCAAATTTGCTTCATGCATATTCATTAGGGCTAGCTTGAAAACCCAATTGGCCTGGTGTTCCTCCAGGACAGGGTTGGGAACCACTGTCCTATACGTCCCTTTCTAGTATTTCTCTTTGCCCATCTCTCTGCCTTCATCATCTCGCCATTCTATGATCTCCTCCCACTGTGTACAGTATCACTCCTCAGTATCCCCATGCCGCCCCCTAAGTCCAGCATCTTCCTTCTGCATTATTCTTCCCCATGTCTAGCCATCTTATCTCTGTGTCCATATACCCTCCCATTCAGCATTCTCTTTTTTGTCCCTATTCCTATCCTCCCAACCATGCCCAACATCTCCCTTCTTTTTGTATACACTTCTCCCTCCGTATCCATGGGGGTTAGGGGCAGAGCTGGCCCACGAATATAAAAAAAAACGCAAATAATATTCAGGCTAGTTTTGACCCACCCCCCACTTCCCTCTTCCCTCCAGCATCCCTGCGTTGCAGCCAAGCAGGGAAGGTAATGGACACATTTTTAGAGCCTCCTCCAATCTTGCACTGCCCACATAGCGATTGCTACAACCTGTGTTTTGCAGTGAGCCTCTTTTTCTCACGTGAGGAGCATTAGCACTTAAGCCCTCTTACAACCCCGGAAGCTTACCTGGTGGTCTAGCGGGCTTTCGGGGCAGGAGCGATCTTCTTACACTCCTGCCCTGTGCAGATCGCTCAAAGGAAATGGCTGCCTTGAGCTCCTGTCATAGTCTCGAGAGACTACGGGAGCTCAAGGTAGCCATTTGCTATGAGCGATCTGCATGATGCAGGAGCATAGGAAGATCGCTCCTGCCCCGAAAGCCCGCTAGACTACCAGGTAAGGTTCCGGGGGTTGTAAGAAGGCTTAAAAATAGCCCAAAAAATTAAAATCATTAAAAAAAAAAATCGCAAATAACCAAATCTGCAGATGCTGAAACCGGATTCGGAGGGGGAAGTGTATCTCCCTGTGTCCAGTTTCTCCTCTCTTACTCCCTAACACCATTGTGTCTCTCTCACTCTTTTTCCTCCCTCCCTTCTCTATGTTCAATATTTCACTCACCCTTCATACCCTTGGTTCAGCTTTTCTTGTCCTTCCCTGTAAGTCCTGTACCTCTCTCCCTTCCCATGGGTCCAACACCTATAGCCCCTCCCTTCAGTGCCCAGATGTAGGTCTGGCACCTCTCCCCTCCAGCCCCCACCACCACCACATAGGCCCAGCACCTCTTTCCCCCAATCAGATTCAGCACCTGTCTCCCTTCCCTTTAGCTCCAGCCGGTTCAGCAGACCAAGCAATCCCCCTTCCCGATCTGCAGGTCCAACAGCCATTCCTCCCCCCCCCCTCCACTCCCGATCGCATGTCCCAACAGTAAAAAAAAAACCCCAAATCATTTTAACTCTCCTACCATATTGGCCCCTTTGCGCCTCCCGCTCCAAGCCTAGCAGCTGCATAGAAGCGTCATCGACAAAGAGGTAATGTCACAGGCCTGCTCCAGTTTCGCCAGAAGTTACATCGGAAGGAAGGACTCAGCTGAAGGAAGGTCCAGTAATAGGCCTTTACCGTTGCCTCGTCGTCAATGAATCTTCTAAAGAGGCTGGTAGGCTCAGGGTGGAGGGGTAGGGGGTTAGTTTTTTTTTTTGCCATTTGACCCACAAGCAGGGGGCTGTTGGACCCCCAATAGGGAAAGAGGGGGGGGGCAAGCATGCTAGACCCACAATTGCGAGGGGAGGCTGATCAGAAGGAGAAGAAGGCAGCTTGTGGCAGTCATCTTTTACTGCAGGAACAAGGCCCTTTACTGCTCCCGCAGAATGGTGAAAAGCCTTGTTCCCGAACCTGCACCAAATAGCCACATTTTTTTCTCAGTCACCATGTCATTCTCTAGTTACCACTTTTATTTATTTCTATAGCGCTATACGTTAAATATATAAGAGCCAATTTCTGCTCCATACAGCTTACAATTTAATCAAAACAGACAAACAGGGCTTAGGGAATTTCTTAGAGTGGGAGTTAGGAGTTAAAAGGAGCATCGAAAAAGTGGGCTTTGAACCTGGATTTGGATACAGAGCTTGGCATATTGACCCATGCAGTCTATTCCAGGCATACAGTACAGCAAGATAGAAAGGACTGAGGCTAGTGTTAGGAGTAGAGGAGAAGGGTACAGATAAGAGAGACTTACCCAGAGCTCCCGGGGAAGACTATAGGTAGAGATAAGAGAGAAGGAGCTGCAGAGAGAATGCACTTGTAAGTCAATAAGATGAGTTTGAACTGTATGCAGAAACAGATAAAGAGCCTATGAATTGAGAGGGGTAATGTGAGCATAGTGACACTGGCGGAATATAAGCTGTGCAGCAGAATTTTGAAAAGATTGAAGGGGGAGAAGCTATAAAGCAGGGACTCCTCAAAATGGCCTAGTACTGCTGAACTCACTAAATTAGGTTGACACTTGTCTGAGGCTTCCATTCAGCTAATACTTACTTCTGTACCCTTAGTGTTATCAGCCAGACTCTGTAGTTTTTTGAACAACTTTCTTTAATAACTTGAAGTAAAGAATAAACACTCACAATTTGATGATTTGAAGGCAGTCCAACTTTGTTTACAGAATCTTCTCACTCAACCAGCACATCCTATCCAAGTGGGAGTGTGTCCACACACCTTATGGGGAATAACACTGTGCTGCAGATTTATGATACTGAATCCAAGCTGTATTAGGCTAGTGGAAATAAAGGTTGAAAACCTAGTGAGGACAATGTTAGACCCAAGTTTTCATGCAGCCATGTGATCTCACAAAATGGATACTGTTCTCTCTCAGAAGCTAAATAAGGGCGGACTAAAGCTCTCTGGTTGCAGCCTGGCTCTCTGGGAGAAGCAAAGCATTCTGGGTATTTGAGTCCACAGAACACACACTGATATACCTGTCTTACAACAAACACTCATAAACTTGTTTTATACAAGAAAAAGATAAACTGCCCACATGAAATGGGGCAAAACACTCCCTGCCCGGTATCAATAGATACTGCTATTACTATTTAAATTTAATACCACAGTGTCTTGTCAAAGTCCATAAGTCACTGAAGCTTGACTTTTGGCTTGTCTTGACATCTCTGACGCGTGGAAGAACTCTCTGGCAACCTCACAGGAGCTGTAACAAGAGACTGACAACACAGACAAACAAACAACATAAAAGAGAGAAAAATAGAAAGTCTGAGTTCTGGGATTGACACTGGTCCATGATTAATCTCAGGTTCCTTCACGATGTAGGAAGATCACTTCAGTGACTGGGTGGATGATTGTCTTTGCTGTTCCTTGGTTTCCAAGCGGTGCCAAATTGCTCCTGGTTATTTGAAGCTCCTTCTCTCTGATGACACTTGGATGCCGAGTGTCTAGTCTTGCAGCAGCTGACTGATGAGTTGAAGTTGCAATCAGGCATGCTACGGACTTTCTTAGTGATGACCAACTAGTACATGGGATTTGTAGTTGTTCAAAAGTCTTAAAGGAATCTTTCCATCTCTCCCACTCTTGTCGCATTCTGGTGGCAATGGCACATCCCACTCAGTGCTTTGAGAGAGCTTTCTTAATATGGTTCTCCTTTGAATGGTAACTGGAGCCACAAACCCCAGTGGATCATACAATTAACTGTCGATGTATATGGCTTTTCTTGGGTAGAAACTTGAAATGTAAAAATGTCTCTTTTTAAGTCCCAATGCAGACCAAGACTTCTCTGGATGGGGGTGTCTACTCTGAGATCTAGCTCTTTTAGGTCCTTGGCATGATCCTTTTGAGGAAATGCTGCCATTACTTCTAGAATGTTAGATGCAATTTTGTAAAATCTGAAAATGGCTTCTGCTAACATTGTTTGTGTTCATTTTAGAAAATCAATTGCCTCTGACGCAACCGGAAGTTGCGTCAGAAGAGACGCTTCTGCCCACACACGCACGCGACTGCACGTACACTCTGGCGGCTTTCAACAAGTCTCAAACCTTAAAACGCGCTGTGAAGGTAAGGGAGGGAGGGAGATAGATTCAGTAGGTAGGAAGGAGGGAGATGATTGCGTGCATTCCCTCCCTTAACTGTGAGGACAAGGCCATTCACCGCTCCACAGGGCGGCGGATGGCCTTGTCCCCGTACCTGCGGTGAGCACCTTTCCCCCCTCCACCGTTTTGGTGGGTTACCCGTGGGTAACATCCACCGTGTCATTCTCTAGTGCAGTGGTAGGGAACTCCGGTCCTCGAGAGCCGTATTCCAGTTGGGTTTTCAGGATTTCCCCAATGAATATGTATTGAAAGCAATGCATGCAAATAAATCTCATACATATTCATTGCGGATATCCTGAAAACCCAACTGGAATACGGCTCTCGAGGACCGGAGTTCCCTACCCCTGCTCTAGTGGATGGTACACGCCAAAGATAAGCAAGTACCAGCATTCCTCATTTTCGTTCAGTGGTGGAGCTGGTTCTTCATGAATGTTATAAAGCTGGTTCTAAATGAATGTTATAAAGTGCTGTTTTGTTTCTGCTGCAAAGTTCTCTGCAGTGAAGTGAGTCGAGATAGATTGGAAGTTGTGTTCTGGATGCCCAAAAGGGTAAAGGAGCCACCCAACTGTTGGACTTATCTTTAGAGGATTCCTGGGTCCATGATCTTGAGGAACTCTCTATCTACTGAAAGAGTTGGTTTGTCCTAATTCTTGGTGACTTGGAACACTATCGTCCAAATTATCTTCTTCTGGATCTGGTTCTTTCCAACTGCAGACTTCCTTTATTTGCAGATGGTTCTGAAAAAGCTTAAATAAGGCAGTTAAATAAGCCCATTAGCCAAGACACATGTCTTGTACACATCTATACTTGGTCTCCTCAACCCATTGAGGCAGACGTCGCCTACTATCACCCATCTGAGGGCGAGTCAGTAAGCATATGGAACATCAGCTGGGCCCACCTTCGACTCAAGAGCTCTGATTAGGGCTGGTATGTCTTGGCTTTTGGATCCACTAGCTGTAGATATTCTGCTATTGGTTGCAAATGAGGATGATGTGCAACCTCAGGTGTAGGGATTTCTTCCCCAATATCTGGTTGAACCCAATTAGAGTTCTGTTACATCTCTTCCAGATTCCATACTCTAGGTGTTCAATCCCTTCCCACATTCTGGGAGTTGCAGAAATCCAAACACGTTTCTGAGCAAGTGCTCCTACTATCTTAGAGAGTGAGAGACCCCTACATTTTTCAATTTGTGCAAGCAATCTGTGCAGAAGTCTTGATCTGCTCTGTATCTTTTTCTTATTTTTTTCACTTAAAGTTAATTTTTTTTTTTGTAGCTTCAGTGCTGTGAGACCCCGTGCGATGTCCTCTGCCAGAGGAAAGGACACAGTCACGCACACCAGGACTTCTGCTTCACAGAGAAACTTTGGTGGACCTGTGGAGCTAGTCTGCTGTGTGTCATCTTTCTCTGAGTCCATTCCCCTGGGAGCTTGCTTGCCCTCCAACCCTGTCAGGAGTTTAAACACAGGCTGCATGCATCCTGAGTAAGAGTCCCTCCAGGTTTGAGGGCACAGGCTGCGTTTCCTACCCCTAGTCATGTGGAGAGTTTCCGGGTAGAAAATCCGTTTCCTCCATTCAGCTGCTGCAGTGTACAGAGCTGACAGACAAGCACTTCACAGACTAAGAACACCTCCATTATTTCTTACAAGTCTTTAAGCCTGTTACATTAACGGGTGCTAGAATAGATGTGTGTGTCTGTCTTTCTTTTTCTTTCTCTCTCCTTTGCCGCTTTCTTTCTGTCTCTCTCTTTCCTCGGCTGTCCAACACCACCACTTGCCTGCTCCCCTTGTTCAGCAGTAGCTTTTCTTCCTTCCTTTTACCTCCCCCATGTCCAGCAGCACCCCTTCCCTGCTCCCCCTGTGCAGCAGCAGCCCTCCTCCCTTCGTTTTACGTCTCCTCATGTCCAGCAGCACCTCTTCCCTGTTCTCCCTGTCCAACAGTAGGCCTTCTCCCTTCCTTTTACCTCCCCCCTGTCTAACAGCACCTCTTCTCTGTTCCCCCTGTCCAGCAGTAGGCCTCCCTTCCTGTTACCTCTCCCCCTATCCTGCTCCCCCTGTCCATTATCTGGCTACCTGGTCGTTCGTGTCTGCCCTCCTCTTCAAAAAAGCCTTTCATATTTCTGATAAGCAGCCTCTATTTGACTCACTGGAGCCTTTGCACTTAGCTGCTGTATTACTCTGGCCCATAGTTTTCCTGAGCCTTCTCAGTCAAAGTGTATACGCTTATTTCTGTGCCACTGCTCTCTTCATTGGTAAAGTGGGTGTCTGCCAGGCTGGCATCTGTTATTTTGGGGGCAATAATGCAGGAATAATAAACTCTTTTTTAACAGTTCTGTAAAGTAACTTTAGTTGACTTGTGCTGGGATCGACACAATATTTCTTTTTCCTAGTGAGGGATGGGCTAGCTCTCTCCTTGCCTTATGAATTATTCATGCAGCTTCACCCTTTTTTTCTCTTAGCTGGCAACTACTGGATACAATATGATAGAGGCGGATCCTAAGCCTAGTTGCCTTGAATGTGCCTTATGAATTATTCATGCAGGTTTAGCTATGGTGCTTAGAGTCTGTACAAAAATCTATGAACTTTTGTTTCATGGAAGCTCTAAATACAGTTGAAGTGGAAGCAGTAACTTATCTTTTCACAATATAGATTAATTTAATTTGTCCCCTGGCCTAGATCATCAACAATCAAAACCTCTGATTTTTACTGAGAGGTTGACTTTAGTGACAGGGAGGGAATCAGCTTTCTGTCAGGCACTTAATCGCTGAATTCTGTTTCCACCTTGACTGTACTTGAAATTCACACAGATCACATTTTGCTAATTTGTCCACAGACTTTTGCTTCACATGTCCACTATGCCAGTCTTGGCATCAATTAAACATTGCCTGTTACAGGTTTTCACTGATAAGTCTTTACCACAGACTTCCTCAGGTTTTTACTGTAAAGCAAGGAATACTTGTCTGAAACTTCCATTCAGTTAACCTTTACTTCTGTAACCTTAGTGTTATCAGCCAGACTTTCTAGTTTGTTTGGTTTTTTACAACTTTCTTTAATAACAAAGTAAAGAATAAACATTCACAATTTGATGATTTTAAGACAGACGTTTACAGAATCTTCTCACTCAACCAGCACATCCTATCCATGGGGGATTATGTCCACACACCTTGTGGGGAACAACACTGTGCTGCAGACTTAAATACTGAACTCAAGCTGTATTAGGCTAGCGCAGTGGTCTCAAACTCGCGGCCCGGGGCCAACATGCGACCCGCCAGGTCCTATTTTGAGGCCCTCGGTATGGTTATCATAATCACAAAAGTAAAATAAAACAGTTTCTTGGTCATATGTCTCTTTAGCTATAAATGACAATATTATTTTTAAGACTTAGCCAAAAGGAAAGATTTATAAACTATAAAGAGTTCTACCTCATGCAAAATTGTAATTTCTTTAATAAGACATTAACTATTTTTGTCTGAGGCCCTCCTAGTACCTCCAAATCGTGGCCCTGTAAAGGGTTTGAGTTTGAGACCACTGGGCTAGCAGAAATAAAGGGTGAAAACTAGTGAGGATAATGTTAGACCCAAGTTTTCATGCAGCCATACGGTCTCACAAAATGGATACTGTTCTCTCTCAGAAGCTAAAAAAGGGCGGGCTAAAGCTCTCTGGTTCAGCTAGGTTCTCTGGGAAAAGCAAAGCATTCTAGGGATTTCAGTCCACAGAACACACACTGATATACACTTTCCCCTCCCTATTCGCGGTTTCAACTATTTGGGGGGGGTTTTGCCTGGGTCTCCCTCCCCCTAGAGAATCGCTCAAAGGCAGCCCACATCGACCAGAACCGGCCCCCCCAGGACTTGGATTGGAGTGAGGAGGAGGAGGAGGCCATCAGAGCTCTCAGCCGTGAACGCAGCTCCAGAGGCAACTTCATGCATGGACCTTACCTGGTGTTCTAGCAGTGAAGCAGGGCTAGAGCGATCTTCCTACACTCCTGCCCTGTGCAGAGCCGTGCTATGATTTCCCGTTGTAGTCTCGTGAAACCATAGGAATTCATAGCATGGCTCTGCACAAGGCAGGAGTGTAGGAAGATCACTCCTGCCCTGCATCACTGCTAGAACACCAGGTAAGGTCCATGCATGAAGTTGCCTCTGGAGCCTCTGGTGGTGGGTCAGAGTTGGCCAAAAGTTATTCGCAAATTTTCCTTATTCATGGGCCAGATCTGCCCCTAACCCCCGCGAATATGGAGAGAGGAGTATACTTGTTTTAACTGAGAAACTGCCCTCATGAAATGGGGGCAGAAAAGGCAAGTTGCAGTAGTCTCTAGACAATGGAGAGAGAACCTTAGACAGTCAATTTACATTTAGATATTCATCATGACCCATTTTGCTATTTTAATCCTAAGCAGGATAACCCAGAGGGAGATAACTCCTTTCAAGAATAGCAAGGATTTTAAACATATAAAATGTTTCACTCATTTAAGTAATTTCCTCTCTTCACTGACCAAGACATTTGTCCACAAAGTCAGTCCTCAAGGGCTAGAACTAACTCAAGGATTCTGTTTGGAGACCCCTGGCCTGAAAAAGTATCTACAGTAGATGACAGTAGTACAAAATGTCAAAAATACCTCCTCCATGGCTCACTTCTCCTTAGGCCGAAAATTACCAATACAAACTGAAATCTAGGTCTCAGATAGGTTAAGAGACCTGGTACAGGGTATACTCTCAAGATCAAAAATCCCAAAAAATTTTAGTCTATTCTTTTTTTATTGAATTTATAAACAAGCAAAGAAAAAAAAAAGCACAAGTACATCAGCTTTCAGAAAGTAAGGTGAGAACCATAGTTAACAAGAGAACAGCCCAATACAGTAATGACATTAGGGATAATTAAGAATTATGATTAACATAAGATAATAAAATTGACCATTTTGCATTAAATTTAGCTAAGCAATTAGAGGTTTTAACAATATAGGCTTCATATCTATAAATGTTGCATACCAAAATCCACTAGCCTTGATACTGTGCTTTGGATAAGTATTTCCAGGAAGCTAGAATTATTTTAAGAGCTAATGATATTAAAGTACCTAACAGAAAACATTCATGTTGGTTCATAGTAGCAATAAAAGGAATAGAGCGTAAAATAATACATGCATAATTAACATCAGCATTGATATGGAAAATTTTAGATAAAGTAGACCCTCTTATCTTTCCAAAAAGAATGGGTGAATGTACATTCAAAAAATAAATGTCCTTAGAAATTGAGGGGTTAATATAATGGATTTTAACAGGGGTCCAGAAAGCTCTGTGTGTGATTTATGAAAACCCCCAGGTAAGTGTTATATAGATGCATACCCGGAGAAGGTAAAACAAAAAGATAAAAACTTCTCCCATTCCTTCTCCTGAAAGACAATCTAAATCTGTTTTCCAACATTTCCTCAAGCCAGTTATGTTAGGTGTATAGATTTAAGAAGTTTATAAAAAATGAGAGGCAGTATGGCTTATTGTGGTAAATTGTTTTCTGTATCTCAATAGTGTAGGGCAGTGTCTCTCAAACTGTGTTTCACGAGAGATTCCAGAATTTTACTTTATTTCAGAAAAATTTTCTTCATATTAAATATACACTAGAATAGATGACATGTATGTCACATATGCAAGAGTCTGTCAATGTTATGAGCGTCTGTGTGAGTAACGATACAACTGCCCAGACGAGCATCATTCTTTGATGTGATTGGTCCTTGAAAACTAATGGCAAATAATTTTATTTTTTATGCAGTAGTTATCCTAACTTGAGCATCAAAGCAGTCAAGGCTTTGTTACTGTTTGGATATTTTTATCTTTGCAAACTTGGATTTTCAGCTCTGACAGAAATTAAATAGATAAAAAGAGAATGACTATTACTTTACATTAGTGATTTTTATTCCGCCATTACCTTGCGGTTCTGGTGAATGATGAAATGCGTGTTTGCTTATTGACTTTCGAACCGAGTTTTGAGTTAATTTGTACTCAAAAACAAGCACATCCATTGCATTGATTAGCAATTCTATTTTATCTACTTTAGTTTCACCATTGTTATAAATACCCATACATAGCTTAAAGAACTTTAAATAAATAACTCTCAAATTTAATTTTTTGGTTGGTTTTGCAATTTTATAATTTCAATTATAATGTGCTAGAGCTAAAAAAGTTGAGAGATACTAGTGTAGGGTCTTGTTTTAAGTAAGTTTAATGTTAGATTTTTTGATAAGAGTGCATTAATTGGAGCCATCTGTAAAATTGAATATCTGGTAAATTTAATGATGACTTCAGATCTGCAAATGTTTTCCAAGAGAAGGAATTGGTCATGGCACTAATAACCCAAATATTTGCAAACTGCCAAAAAAATTATTTTTCTAATCAATTAGTACATGGAAATTATTCCAGTTGGAGTGGTAAAGAGATTTGGACCATGGCGTTTTTAACGTATAATCCAGTTCCTTAAGAATTTTGGGCCTGATTCTGAAAATGGCTTCCTGATTGTAGGGGGTGGTAGGCGTCCTGCCGCCGTCTAATGGACCAATTGTGATGCACGTTTAAAATCGATTTGGCGAAGGGCATCTACAGTGTAGATGTCGTTTGCGTGATTATGAGTGAGTCTAGGCACACCTACAGATGCCTAAAGCCGGCGTAGGTTACACCAGAAGTAGCCCTAGGCGCTTCTCGTAAGTGCGAGTCAGATGCCTTAATTGCTGGCCTACATTTAAGTCAGACGTACACAGGGAGAAGGTATACATATATCAATAATACTACAAAAAAGGTAGCAAAATACGTTTTTGTGTAAAGAGAGAACACTACCCCTAGTTTCACTTAAATAGTTGTTCAAGAGATGCTATACATATGTAAAAATCAGCTGAGACATGGAGCAGGTTTTTGGAAGGGGAAAAAAAAACCCTATACCACCTCACTACCCAATCATTGCTAGACCTTTCATACTTTTAAGCATAACTTAGTGCCAAATAAACTATAAATCAATCACAAAAAGTTCAAAATTTCTTAACTTGAAGCTTGATTTCTTGGTTCCAACGTGAACACATTTTGTGCTCCTGCCTCAGGAAACCAAACAATCTAGTAGCAGATATTAGCTCAATTTTAGAGCCATTGTCTGAATTTTTGGATTTATAATTGAAGGATCAAGTTCCCCAAATTGTTTCTTATGTAAAAAATACTGGGAGTATGATTACATTAGTATCAAGAGGTGCCTTCTCAAGCTTTACTTGTTACCTTAGAGACATTACATATTTATACACTAACATACCTGAGGACTCAGCATTGGATATTATTGGGAAACATTTACATTTATTAGAACTGTCCAATGCAAGAATTGAATTTTTGGTGACATCTGCACGTATAGCATTGAGAAAAAACTATTTTCAATTCGATGACAAATTTTATATTCAAACTAGAGGAACAGCTATGGGGCAAAAATGGCCCCTACAGTAGCTTTATATGTATCCAAGTTTGAGGAGACTTTTTTGTACCCTTCTGAACATTTTTCCAAAATGTTATTCTAGAAACGCTACATTGACAACATACTTGTAGTATGATTGGGAACAAAATTTGAACTTGATCAGTTTTCTATGTGGATCAACCAGTGTGATTCTAATTTGATCTTTACTGTCACCTCTCATCCAAAACAATTACCATTTTTGAATTTGCTCATTTCAGTTGATGATCATAAATTTAGTACAACAATCTACAGAAAATCTACCGATCATAACAACCTTTTGAGATATGACAGTCACCATCCTAGATACTTACGTGACAATATTCCTGTAGGACAGTTCCTTCGGTTACGCAGGCTCTGTTCTTCTAATAAAGATTTTCAAAAGAAAGCGGAAGAAATGAAAGCCAGATTCCTAGCTCAGGGTTACCCACAGTCCATCATAAAAAAAAGCAAATAAAAGAGCATTGTATACTCAACGTGATACTTTGTTGAACCCTACAGTAAAGAACACTGATCCAGCAGTAGTATGTGTATTTAAGATGCATTTAAGATTAAACAAATTATAAAATCTCATTAGAAGGTACTACAGTATCATGCTGTTTCAGGAATCTCCACAATACATTTTCTAAAGGCCGCAACTTGAGGAACTATTTAATGAGAGCTAAATTTAAATCTGACAGAGGGTCCTCTAGACCAGTGGTTCCCAACCCTGTCCTGGAGGACCTCCAGGCCAGTCGGGTTTTCAGGGTAGCCCTAATGAATATGCATGCCTGGCACCTCCATTATATGCAGATCTCTCTAATGCATATTCATTAGGGCAATCCTGAAAACCCGAATGGTCTGGGGGGTCCTCCAGGACAAGGTTGGGAACCACTGCTCTAGACCATTTATACAAGGACATGTGGCATGTGATAAATGTAAAATTTGCAAGCACAGTGTTCCTTTGCAGGCACTGAATTTACCTAAGTGGGCACTACATCATAAACATTTTTCTGACTATACAACTAGTGGAGTGGTCTATATAATACAATGCCCTTGTCAAAAACTCTATGTTGGACATACAATCAGAACTATTCAATCTCGGATCATCGAACATCTAAGCAGGATTAAGACACAAGTTCTGTCAGCCCCTTTAGTCCAACATTGGATGGACTTACAACACCCTATTGAATCCCTCACCTTTTCTGTGTTGGAAGTGCCTCTATTACCCCGAGGTGGCATCCTTGCACAGAATTTGTGGAGCAAAGAACAGCGATGGATCTTTAAATTGCAAACTTTGTTCCCGGCTGGACTGAACAGTGAGCTTGAATGGCAAGCTTTTCTGTAGATACACTGCATTGTTCTTTTGTGATCGATCAATATGAGGTGCTTCACCTTTGTGAATTCATGTGTCCCTTTAGCGATTAAGCATAGCTATACTGTAATCTTTAGTCTCAGCCCAAATTGTTTGTTCCTCATTGACAAAGCTTGGTGATATCTTTTGTTAATTAGCTAACAGGGGTTTTTCTGAATCATGAAGGGCTCCTTTCTGACAGGATGTTTAGAACTGAACGTCATCATGTTTCTTACACGGTGACGAGCAACTCTTTAAAATCAGTTAAGAGTCGGCGTTCTCCTCTTAAGAAAGTTGTGGGAGCGTCCTGTGAATATACAAGTTGTTAAAAGGTAATCAATGAGTTAGAAATGTTTACTGCACTAAACAGCGATTCTCAAATGTGAGGTTTTTTTGTAGACCTTTTGTATTGTAGTTGGCATTTGACTGCTTTTAGGTGTCTCTATGCAGATTTATAAGTTTTAATTAATAACAACGTAGTGGTTCATTGCACATATTTGTTTGTGGCAAAGCCTCACTGAAAGCCTTTTGTAACATCCTTTAAAAGGCTTTTTAAATTATTGTGGGCTTTTTGATAGTAAAATCATATTTGAATGTCATCATGCGTCTGATATAGAGAATGACATGGTGACAAAATTCATCACCATTCCCGTCCCCGCGGATAACTGCAGGAAATAATCCCATGTCATTTTCTAGTGTCTATTTCAACCTCAGTCCTTCTACACCAGCATTCTTCAAAGCAAAGCTTGTGGGTCAGTGGTTGTGGCCATTCATACTCTGACTCTTATGTGAGCCAAGGATAATGAAGCCATTGTGACATCACTGATGTGATTGGCTCTTAGGCACTGGTGGAATGAGGCATTATGACATCACAATATCTGCTCAGGATACCAGAGACTGTCATTCTGTAGTGTCTGTTTCAACCTCGGTCCTTCTACACCAGTATTCTTCAAAGCAAAGCTTGAGGGCCAGTGGTTGTGGCCATTCATACTCTGACTCTTATGTGAGCCAAGGATAATGAAGCCATTGTGACATCACTGATGTGATTGGCTCTTAGGCACTGGTGGAATGAGGCATTATGACATCACAATATCTGCTCTGGATACCAGAGACTGTCATTCTGTAGTGTCTGTTTCAACCTCAGTCCTTCTACACCAGCATTCTTCAAAGCAAAGCTTGCGGGTCAGTGGTTGTGGCCATTCATACTCTGATTCTTCCCTCTCTCCTTAAAGAATGACATGAAGATGGTTTCCCACGGTTATCCACGGGGACGGGAACGGTGATTAATTTTGTCACCGTGTCATTCTCTAGTCTGATATAGTATCTCTCACATGGTAACACAGTTCCTTTAACATCAGCCAATAGTAGACGTTTCTTCTGTTAAGAAAGTTGAGGGAGTGTCGCTTTAAAGAGTATCAGCGTTTTGAAATGCCTTTTATGAAATTATGTACACATTCATTTAATGTAGGCACAATTTCTGTTGGTATTATTCAATATTAATACCCTTTTAACTCTTTATTTTTTGTCTAGATTCCAATCACCTATTGACACCTAGCATTTTCTATTCAGTGCGGCTGAATTTTAGATTGTTTGGTTTCCTGAGGCAGGAGCACAAAACGTGTTCACGTTGGAACCAAGAAACCAAGTTTCAAGTTAAGAAATTTTGAACTTTTTGAAATTTTTTTGATTGATTTATAGTTTATTTGGCACTACGTTATGCTTAAAAGTATGAAAGATCTAGCGATGATTGGGTGGTGAGGGGGTTATTCCTTCCAAAAAAAAAAACCTCCATGTCTCTGAGCTGATTTTTATATATGTACAGCATCTCTTTGAACAACTATTTAAGTGAAACTAGGGGTAGTGGCCTACAATTAAGGCATCTGTAGAAGAAAATAGATACAATTCTGGACGCGGCACCTACCTGTAATTGACACGCAGTAGGCACCCGTTTTGCAGGCTCCTTATGCGGCAGGCACCATTTCCAGAATCAAGCCCTTTGAGTGTAGTATTAATAATGGAATTAGCAATATATCTGGAAAAAGCATCAGGCTTTCATAAAATTATATTCAAATTGTAGCCAATTTTGTGAGGATTCAGAAGCTGAGACAATGAGCCATAAAAGCACCTTGATGTAAAAGAAATACTATTGTATCACAAAGCCTTTCTGAAAAAGATATTTTTGGGGATTTAACAGCCCATAGAAATTTAATCACTTGTTTTTTTTCTAAAGAGGAAATAAAATGGGGAATATATTCAACGAGTATAACATTTTTGGGATAATCAACATTTTTAAAGTAGCCAATCTTCCCTACAATGAGAGATGAAAGGGAATCCAAGGAAGCATAGCATTTTAACTTTTAAAATTTTAAAAGATTGTTATATTATTCAACAAATTGTGAAAGATTACAGTTGTAGACATGTAAATTTATAATTTGATCTGTTGAATATTATAGGTTATTAAATCTTCAGGTTAACAGAACAGATAAAATGCAACTCATAGCTGGAATCTGTTGCCAACCAAAAATAAAAGTATACATCCATAGCTAGTAATCCTCACAAATTATTTTCATACTTCACAAAACAAATTCATAAAAGTTCCCCCCCCCCCCCAAAAAAAAAAAAAAAAGGAGCCAAACATTTATAAAAAAAAAATATTTCCAGTGCAAAGCACATGAGTCCTGACCAATGGGGGCTGCAATCCCAAACCCTTGAGGTATGCAAGAGGCATCATCTTTTTCAGCTCTACCTCCTTGTATCACCAGGCAGTGCCTTATCTCTTCAGTTTTTTCCCTTCTGCAAGTGAGTTGAGAAGGTGTCTTCATCTGATCTGTTTCTAATATATTATTTTTAGGTTTTCAGGCTTTTTGTGCTTTAGAGGTTCCCAGTGGTCCTAACCTATAATGAACCTCAATTTATAGCTAGGATTTTAACACCCCACAACATTATATGCCCACTCAGATCAACCTTCCAAAATCTCTTATCTATACCCTCTCTGAAAATAGTAGGCACAAGAAGAGCCGATATGTTTTCTGTAATGGGTCCCCAATGGTGGAACTCATTACCACAATACATTAAAAATGAAAAGACCTCTCCTCCTTCAAAAAATTCTTAAAAAACTCATCTTTTAAAGATGCTTTTAACATTTAAATTTTAGATTCGTTTAATATTTTCAGATTTTTAACTATCTCGTTCCCTTTTGTTCTTTCCCTTGTTTTTTTCTAAAAAAGTTGTAACTTTCCCCCCCTTTCCTCACAACTCAAGTTTGTCTCGTCTTCAAAAATTATGTCACTTGGTTTGTCTTTTTGTTATTTAACTTTCTTTTTATAATTTTGTACATCGCTTAGCAAACCGATTAAGCGATTCATCAAATACTAATAAACTTGAACTTGAAACTTGTTACAGACTGTACTCAGAGATCTGTAGCAGGGCGGGCCACCCTTTTTGCAAGGCACCTGCCTGGCCAGCCTAATACTTGAGATAGCTCGGGGTCCGGTCCTCTGGAGCCCTGCTCACCCTGTTAGGCACTCAAGCGCAGGTTGCGTGTGGCCCCATTTCGGTCCTGGATACTTTGCGGATACAGGCTGCACCCCCCCACCCCCGAAGAGTTGTATGGTGCTAGTGGAGTAGAGGTTTTCAGGCTTTTGGAGCCTATGTAAAAGGCAGCCTGAAGAGACAAGCCCCTGGAGCATCCTGATTGCTTGTCTGAGGTTGAAAACTTCTCCATTAGCCAGCTGAAAGGTAAATTACTGCAGGCATAGCACACAGCAGAACTGTAAGTACAGATTTCACAATTTTATTTTTACAGCCTCTATCTGCCTCAAACACCTCGATTTTGGCTAAAAACGGTTGGAATAGACTCCTCAGGCAGTTTGACTGCTATTTAATGCAAGTTTTGTGCTGGATGGCCATAGGAGTGCCCGTGTGCTACATGCCATGGGCTTAGCCTCCCCTGGTCCATCCAAAAAGCCTCCCATGGTCCCTCCAAAAGTTCAAAGTCGCTCAAGGCTTGAGAACTGGGTCATAAAATCCATTCTGGAGCTTTCTGATAACGATTTGGTGCCAGTGGTGAAGTGCAGATGTGCAGGCGCCCCTGACTCAGGGAGGAGATTTAGAGTAGGCCGGCAGAGGGATTCAGATCAGGTCTTCAATTCAAATTTTGTATCCTTAATATATGAAGCCTATTTGAAATAAGAGGTCTCTGGCACCATCTAGTATCAAATCGGTGAGTGCTTGCGGTGGAGGTGTTGTCCCTGCAGATCATGGTTCGCCACAGTCAGAGGGGTCTGTTGGAACTTGAGGTTCAGTCAGAAAATGACAGGGTTATTTGGGGGTCTGTTTCTAAGTCTCCCCAGAAATTTTTTCTCATTGGGGAAGTCCAGGTCTCAGGTGGCAGATATCAGTCAGGAGTCAGTGGCAGCTTTGGACCAGGGAACAGATCAGATTGTGTGCGGATTTTTTTAAACCAGAGATTTGAATGAAGTTACTGCAGTGTCTCTGAAGGAGGTAGATCTAGAACCTCCACAAACTTCCACTGCACAGCGTTCACTGTTGAGCAGCTCTAAGATGCAGTCCACCTGTGTTCCTTCTGATTCTGAGATACCAGGATGCTGATGGAGCACTGGGATGCGCCTGAAGGTCCTTTACGAGGAGCTAGGGCTATGACTCCTGATTTCCAGCAGCTGTTTATACCACCATAGGTGGATTGTTTAGCGGCACAGGTGACTAAACGTACCTCATTGCCCAGGGAAGGTGGAGCGTTTCTAAACAAAGGACCTCAGGGTGGGCTTAATCCTAAGAGAGACAGTTCAAAACACTGGCTTTGGCGGCTTCCTACATGGTGCACACCTGCCATACAATGGTGCATCAGTGTCCAATCTTGGAAGAGAACCCATTCCCCAATGTATTATTTTTAGGGGTTGATTATGTTGCGGACACAATGTATGAGGTATTTAGAGTCATGAGCAAGGTTTCGGCTTACTCTATTTCTGCCCATAGAATGCTTTGGACCAGACAATAGTCAGGAAATTTGGCTTCTATAGCAACATTGAGCAGGCTCCCTTTCTAAAGGCAAATGCTTTTTGGTGAGGGGCTGGACGACCCGATGGCCAGAAATAGCAGCCAAAGTAAGAGCAACGGTCCAACAGCTGCTGCCGTCTCAGGCTGTGGAAGACATTCCAGATGTTGAATCAGGCTTGAGCAGATACTCCATATACTTTATCATGCCCAGAAAGGTTTCAGAAGACTGGAAATCAATCCTGGATCTGAAGTTGGTCAATGTGGCACTAAAGGTGCCCAGGTTCCAGATGGAAACCATACATTCAGTCACTGCCTCGGTCGCACTGGGGGGAGAATTTAGCCTCCCTGGATTTGACAGAGGCTTACTTACCTATTCCCATTTTTTGTTTTGGAACACAGAAGGTTCCTCAGGTTCTGTGTTCTGGAGCGACACTTAGTTCTCTGTTTTCCCATTTGGATTGACAAACAGCGCCCTGCACCTTTACCAAGGGGTGGCGGCAGCAGCATATCTGCACAAGGCTGGGATTCAGGTGCATTCATACTTGGACAACTGGATAAGCAGAGTTGCATTCAAAGCCAAAAGGACTAAATCTGTAGCAAAAGTAGTCCAGCTCCGCAGGACCTCAGCTGGCTTCTCAATTTCTGGAAGAGTCACCTGGAATCATCACAATGCCAGCTTCCCCTACTTGGCATTATCTGCTATTAATGTCAATGGTAGTGACCATAAAGGAGGTGGTACCATGGGTGAAAGCTCATATTCACATTCTACAGAGCGTGCTATTGTCCCTCTGGTCTCCGTGGATAGATTTCTCCTGATGCTGCCAACTTGGACAGATGAAGCGCATCAAAGTTTGAGCTGGTGGCCACAGCTGGAGTCACATCTCTTCTTGAATGATTCCAACAATAGATTCCAGTCTTTATGGCTGTGGAGGTCACTGCGAGGGTCACCTAGCTCAGGGCTGATGGCTACCCACTCAGAGAAAATGGGCCTATAACAGATTGGAATGGAGAGCCTTTCGGCTAGCACTATAGGCATTTCAAAGATTTCTGGAAGGAAAAGCAGTCAGTTTTTTGTTGGACAGTGCCACAATGGTAGCATATGTTAACAGGCAAGGGGACACCGAGAGTGCTCCATTAGAACTGGAGACCGAGTGGTTATTTCGCTGGGCAGTGTCTCACCTCCAAGCTGTTTCAGCAGCTCATTTAAGCGGGAGTGAAAAATGTTCAGGCTGACTAAGTCAACAGACCCTGGACCCAGAAGAATGGTTGCTGACCCAGGAAGCATTCGACAGCATTGTCCAATGATGGGGGGTGACCAATGGTCGATCTGATGGCATCAGCACACAAGGCAGCGCAGTACTTCAGCTAAAGATTCGAGTCTGAGAGCACTGGATTAGACACTCTGGTACAGCTTTGGCCAATAAGGAAACTGCTGTACGTTTCCCCCATAGACAAATGATGGATCGAGTCATTTGAATAGCAGCATCATATCGGGGGCTAATAATCTTCGTAGCTTTAGACTGGCTAAGTTGCTTGTGGTACATGGGTCTAGTTCAACTTCAACGAGACAAGAGTCTCAAGTCTTCTAATCCATCCATTGCTACTATCGTAAGGGCCCATCACCCTGGAGAATCCAGAATGCTTTGAGCTTATGGCAAGGCTTTTACGTGCACAGTATTAGCGCAGAAGGGTTATTCCGAGGTGATTATACCTACCCTCTTACAATCCAAGAAGCCAACGATGGTGGCAGATTATGTGAAAGCTTGGAAGATCTATCTGCTCAACAGAGAGAGTCATGGTCCATTTGTTTCTTCAGAAAGGTTTTGAGAAGGGCCTTGCGAATGGATCCCTTAGGGTGCAGTTAGCAAGTCTCTCATGTTTTCAAGCTCATGTGGAGAAAGGATCCCTGGCTTCCCATCCTGTTATATCTAGGTTTTTAAAAGGGAGCATTGCATCTGAATCCACCCATGCAACGGTTCATTTCCTACGTGGAATCATAATATTGTTTTACAAGTCCTCTGGAAAGCACCATATGAACCTTTACAGAATGCATCACTGAAGATCTTACTGTCAAGATGGCTTTTCTGGTGGCTATTACCTCAGAGCTTTAGGCTCTCTCATGTAGAGAGCCTTTCCTTAGACTTACAGAGGCTGGAGTATTTCCACACTGTGCTTTCTTTGGTTTTGGTGTACCATGTACTTCAGGAAATTCAACTTCCTGTGTTCTGTGCCACAGGTGTGAAGAAAAAGGACAAAGTTTTTGGTGTTAACTGGATGCAAGGAGATAAATGATTTTCATCTCGAGGTGACAAATGATTTTCATCTTGCAGATCATCTTTTTGTGTTAATCATCCTTAGCAAAAGGGGAAAGCAAGCATCGAAGGCTTCTATTTCCAGATGGAATTGCATGGATGTTTCATCTGCATAAACTGGCTGTGGTAAACAGCTGCCAACCTCTTTGAGAGCGCATGCCACTAGAAGCATGGCCTCTTCATGGGCAGAGTCCCAGGCAGTTCCGCACAAGGTAGTTTGTAGGGCAACTACATGCTCCATACTGTACAAGATTTATGGAATGGATATAGCAGTACATATGGACACCACTGCTGGGTCCTCGGTGCTAGAAGCAGGCTCTTCTGCCCTAGGCTCAGGGGGAATGCTCTGGTATATCCCACTGGTCAGGACTCGTGTGCTTTTTGCATTGAAAGGAAAGATTAGATTTTCTTGATAATCTTCCTTCCAGTTTAAAAGCACATGAGTCCTGACACCCTGCTGTGTCAGTTTTTCAGTACAGCCTGTTTGTGGTCTGAGACATGTAAGTGTCTGCAGAAGCTTATCAGGCAGCAGCCAAGAACTAAGACATTTCTGTCACAAGCATGCAGTAAATTATAAAGCTGGATGAGCGACTCTTGTAAGAGAGCTCTGAGCTAAACAAATTTTAGTGCTGGTAGCACACAGGTAGGTGGGTTTTGTTTGCAATCCACCTTGTTGTGCTATGTTTCCTTTGTTTAATTAACATCTTTAATTATTTGTTTTGTATTGTATTGCAGAGCAGAGCAGAAATATGTGCTCTGGGAGTTTCCTATGCCCTTCCTTGTTATGTCTGCTCTTATAGGGGTTATCAACTGCTTTGGTACAAACTAAGGAGATGAGGCACTATCCAGTGACACAAGGAGACAGAGCTGAAAAAGTAGACAGTGCCTTCTGAATTCCTTGCAGGTTTAAGAGCGCAACACACTAGACCTGACATTATTATAATTTGATGCAACAGCGATGGGGGAATGCTTGGCTCTGTGGTCTTCTAGATAAACAGTTTCTTCAGGTCCCGGTAGAGTTAAACAAACTGTCCATGTGGTATAAGGTTTTGAAAATGGCCAATGATCTCAGACCTGTGGATAAGGTAGCCCATTTGTGGCAAGGAGAGTTGCAGGTTCCTCATGAGAGGAAGTCCTTCCTTGACCTTTTCGATAGTGTTCATTCCCTGGGGGAGGGGGGAAACCTGACAGATCTTAAGGAGATGCAATTTAAAATTTTACATAGAGCTTATATTACAGGATTCAAGGGGCCAGAATGGGACTATGGGAGAGGGATCAATGCTCAAAATGTAAGAGGTGCACGGGCATCTTTGATCACCATTTTTTGGAGTGTCCTGCCACAGAGCTTTGGCTGCAGGTCCTTCCCCTCCTGGAACGAATAGTGAAATGCCCAGTTCCATGGGATTATAGTTTTCTGTTGCTTCGGGATCAAAGGGGATTGATATGCGATGGGTTCTCACTTTCCCAACAGAAGTTTCTTTACCTGGCTGTCTTGGTAGTTAAAAAGCTTTTATTGCAACATTGGGTGTCAGGCAGGCAGGCCACTTATTCCCACTGGCTAAATCGGGTGGCTGAGGTGGCCCGTTTTGAAATACAGCGTTCCCCAAACCGACTGTGCTATATATACCGACTGTGTTATATAGATCTGTGGAAAGACCTGTTGCTTCAATGGCACGGGGACTCCTCTGGGTAGCCTGGTGGTCTATTGGGTATTCAGGGATGGGTGGCCCTACCCGGGGTGAGATGGATGTGTGACCAGGTGTGGGTGGATTAGAGGTCTGCACGGGAACGGGGATCGCAGGAATTCTGCGGGTCCCGCGGGAATCCCGCCCTAACCCACGGGGACCCCCCTCTGGCTCATGGGACTCCCACGGGAATGGAAGGCTTTGAAAGCAGGTTCATCCATATAATATAATGGACACATCAGCCTTAGTAAAAGAGGGGGTTTATAAGTTAATTACCTGAACAGGAAACAAAAAAAGGGTTCCACCAAAGAGATTCCACAAGGAAAACAGCAGCGCAAACACAAAAGAAACTGTGGAATTGATGATCCTGTCAGAAGTAATTGCTGCTTTTTATGGGGACGGACGGGGATGGAGGTAATTCCTTGCGGGGATGGGTGAGGACGGACAGTATCCTGACGGGGATAGGTGGGGACGGAGAGGAACCTGGCGGGGATGGGTGGGATTTCTGTCCCCGTGCAACTCTCTAGGGTGGTGAGACTGCTGGTTAGCGTGGTTGTGGATGGGTGCATGGAGGGAGTGTGTGTGGGGTTTAATAATGAAATTGAGGATGTGATGGGGATGCTGATCGTGTGTTCTCTTAGTGTTATAATGGTTTCTACTGGTTTATCTTTGTATCTTTTGGCTATGGATTATGATTATATTGATGGCTGGTTGTCATGCCTGTATCACACTTTCCAATAAATATACTTTTGAAGAAAAAAAAAAAAAAGAGTGCCACACACTGGTCAGGACTCATGTGCTTTTATATTGGAAAGAAAATTACTGAGATAAGAAGCTAATCCTTCCTTAGGATGGCATTCTTTAAAGCCTCCATCCACATCTTCCAAAAGAACAGATTACTTGGTCATTAAAAACTACTGAAATATGAGACACTGATCTCAAGGACACATTCAGGAACTGCACTATGACTTCTGCACTTTATAAATGCAACTAAGCAGAACATACTGTACAGCTTTTAGCAAAATACTAGGAATGAAAAGGACAAAATAATTCAGTTTAGCATGGATGTACTCTGCAACATCTATGGGGGCATTAAGTTATCTTTCACTCCACATACAGCAATAAAATCAAGACAAACATGTCAAAATGTTTCTGGCATAACAAGTTCATAACGTCCAACTTGGCCTTCCTGTTTCAGCTGGTCTATTAGGTCTTCTTTGCGTCTTTTCCTGCTTACTATCAAAAACCTGTTACAACCCTGCCCATGAGATTTACTCTTCAGGCCATACTTCTGGGCAATCTGGTGTATTTGCTTCCTCTCATCATTGTTAAGTTCCTTGGAAAATGTTAAGTCTTCCTGGTTGTAGGAGTAAGCATAATTTTTTATCATCTCCTCTATATCTCGCTTAGAAATCCGATTACCCTTTTCTTGATCAAGCCCAAGTCCTTCCCTTGAAAACTGTTCTTTAACACAGATAGGCTCTGCTATGCCTTCTCCCTCTTTGCCCAAACCCCCACCCGTCCAGCCCATTTTCCTCAGCAGCTGGTTTCCGATGTTGTCCTCCTTAATTCGCTGCCTATAAGATTCTTCTGCTGACCGTCCACTGATTTGACTTCTAGAAATTGCCTCATCGGTGGGGCTGCTTTTCTTCAGGTTATTGATTACAGTGGGCTGGGTTCTTTTGAGGACTTTCACTGCCTCCTCTGCAGCAATGTGCTTGACATTTTTCTTGACATCTACGGCTTCGGCAACAAACTGATTCTCCAGAAATACCTTGCATTTCCACTGCAAATCTGTCAGTCGCTCAAAGACATACTCCACTGTGATTTTATTGAACTGTGCTGTGTCATTCAAGGTACATACAGAGTTGGCGGAGTTTTCATAAACCACAATATCCTTCAACTCTTTTCTGTTAGAATTTGCAGATGAGCTGCCTGTGGCTTTACTTTGGGCTGTTTTGCAATTTGGGTTGTTAGACTGTATTTTCCGGAGCACTTTCACAGCCTCCTCAGCTGCCGCATGTTTACAGCTTTTTTTATTGCCATACCCTTCGGCCAGGCAATGGTCCTGTAAGAATACCCTGCAACGCCAAGCTAGTGAGGGCATTAAGTCATATTTGTATTCTATTACCATTTTGTTAATAGAAGAAGAATTGTTCAAAATGCCTATTGCATCATTGGCATTTTCAGTGAGAACAAAATTAGGCCACTGGTTTGTGTCTATAAGAGTTTTGCTGGGCTCAACAGCTTGATTTTCGCCTATGGAGTCCTTGCTGTTAAGTTGAAGATTTTCCGACTGCTTCAGAGCTGGAGGGAACTCGTATGTGGGTACGTCACAGGGACACACAACTATATCATCTTGGTAAGTGTGATTGAACTTTCGCTGTACAATCCTCACTTCCACTGGGTTCATTAATAACTTCACAGCTTGCTCTGCAGCTCGACCTCTGGATCCATTTTTGCTGACAGAAAACCCTGTGGTTATATAAATATTCTGGCACCTCACCTCACAAGCATAACCTTTTGCAGGAAAGTTTTTGTTTTTCGGAAGGTCAGCAGATGAAATTTCTTTTAAAGGAACATAAATATATTCAGGGTTTGACTTACAAGCTTGAATGCAGCGTGTTAGCACAAAGACATAGTTCACTTTATTAAGATTACTCACCTTAGAAAGTTTGTCTTTCACTGTTGCAGAGAGTTGTTTGATCAAAGCTTGCTTCTTTTCTATCATGGTTAATGAATCTGCAAAATCACTTTGATAACTTTCTAACACACGGCCCACATGGCCTTTTCTGTTCTTTTTAAAACCAATACCTTTCCTTCCTTGTTTGATTCCATCTGTCCACATGTTAAGCACAGTGGCTCGGAAGTTTTTCGAAAGAGATGAGCAATGGGATTCAAATTTTGCTGAGTAGCTCTGTTCCATTTTGGTCATGAAATTACCCGACTCATTTAAGTTCTTGCTTTGAAAATCAGAAGTGCTGGACAAAGAAAAGTCAGAATCATAAATGAATGGCGTTCTCTCTTCCGGTCGAATGTGATTCTGCAAATTCCTTCCCTCTTTTTTGCTGCTGTCCAGTGCTATGTCTCCAGAACTTTCTGGCAGAAAACCCCCACAGAAATTCAAAGACCCACTTTCTGAGCTTTCTTTTTTTGGGTTTGTAGCCAGTTTATCATCTTCCTTTGTTGTGCTTGCAACAAAATGGACAGGTTCAAAACGAGGTCTGGCACGAATTTGAACAGTAGCTTGCTTTTTAGAAGGCTCTTGACCTGTGGTATGAGTGAAAATCTTTTAATACACACATAATTAAAACGCTAATTTAATGCTTTTTAAAAATATGCAATAATACATTTGTATTTAAGAATGCTAGTGCAATCAAAAACAATAATTGCTTTTCTGACATCTAAAATTCAGTGGCATGAATAAATTTACTAATGTTACAGCCATACTCTGAGGCACATCCCGATATCAGTGAGATGTTAATTTCTCCATTCCACTGCAGACATTCCACAATGGTACAGAGAAATTAACATCTCACTGATATCGGGATGTGCCCCTGAGTTTGCCCTTGAAGGAGACGAAATGGGGTACTCTGTAGGGCAATCAGCTGAGGCACCCTTTTTCAAGCAAAGAAAATCTCACAACACTTGCGGACAATATTAAGATAAGTTTCTACCATTATAGTTATACCATTATAGTTTCCATCACAAAAATTCTTTTGTAATGACTTAAGGTTTAAGTGAGTTGATATTTAAATATTTTTGATTTTTTTTTTGAGCACTTTTTGAATTTAAATTATTACTTACACACAGGGTGATAATATATGATGTTTGTGGATATAACCAGGTGAACTCCTGAATTATTGAAAGGAGGTTCCCGTGAACTGATTAATGACCCTTGGTGAATAAGTCCTAACTATCATACTTTTAAATGCAGGACTGTGTATGCTAAAGTAGAGAACGAGGAGTTGGTCTTTTGGAATAGTGTATGTAGTATTGACCTTTCCGAAATTTTGTGTTTGGCTATATATATTTTAGTGTCTAAGCATATCTTTATTTCATTAATGATCTTCCTAGTTCCTTTCTTTGCACCAGTTTCATGTCCTCGCCTTTTCTTCTCAGTCTCATGAGATTTCACATCTTGTTGCACCATTTTTCACCAACACACATTTCTTTTCAATCATTCATATTTGGCACTTTACCACATTGCAAGTACATTTTAGCATAATATTCTTATAGCTGCTCACATTCATTTACACATACATATATATTCTCATAGGACCCCCAAGGAAGGCTATTTATAGCCGAAACACGGACCGTGTCGGGTCTGCATCATGTATAAAATTTTTGCATAGTAGTTTCACTGAATTTGTATCATTACACATCAGATTGTGTTGTTTTGAACATGTGTACAGCTTGGATTATACACACACACGTTTGTACACAGCATTTTTAACCATATTGATTTTATATATATATATATATATATATATTTTTTTTTTTTTTTAAATAGTAAACCATCATCAAGAACATCAGTTCCACAGTTGCTCTTGCTTTGGACCTTCTTTTTTGCGCTACAGTTACAGCCATATTCCTGTTACCTTAGCTAAAACGTATTCATACTTAGTAATACTTGAACAGTATCACATTATTTTCTGATCTTCCAAATGCTATTCATACCTCAGGATGGCAATGATAGTTAGCATTATAGTTCATGAACCTACTCCTGTTCCTGAAAGATAACATTTCAACTGTGTTGTGTCTTCTACAGCACTGGTTCTTAGTCCAAAATTTGGAGGTCACTTGGCCAGCCAGATTTTCAGGATATGGATGCATACAAAAGTATGGCATATCTCTGCTTAAAGATGCAGTTCTACAAAAGAGGCCTATGCCAAAGTGCTCATTCTATAAAAACAATACAGGCACCCAGAACTAGTTCCAGTCATACACAAATCCTCATGTACCAATTTACATCTGCACAAAAGAAAGGTGTAGATGTGTGTGTGCATCCTATGCATGGGTTTTTATATTTTACAATGCAGCTGTACCTCCATGCTGCTGTACAATTTTGTTAAATGGACAATATGCTCCACATGAGGAAAATGTTTTTTTCTAAATTACCCTCACAAAGCAGCCAGTGTACACAGATATATTGCACATACTTTTTGAGAACACCCAGAAAACCTGACTGGCTCAATTATTCCCTAAACCAAGAATGAGAACTACTGCTCTAGAATCAGATAGAATTCCTGCACAATGGGCCAGAACAATTTGCACAAAAATGAGAAAGATATAAAGCAGATCTTCCTTAGCACCAGCAGCAGATGAATCTAGAGTCAAGTGGGTTGTGTTCATCTACCAGCAGCCTTATTGGATATACAGCCTCCTGGGCAACTGATATATCTCCAGCAGGCAGATGGATGTGTTTCTCCCAGCTTCGGGTCTATCCTGTCCAGGCCTTGGTCAGTTGAGCTGAGGGCTGTTCTGGCTGTGTGGTGCCAGCTTTAGGGGTTACAATGGTCCCCCCAGGTCCCTACCCCACCCTCCCAGTGACACATCGATGCATTTCTCCTTTTCCACACACTGAAAAAGAAAAAAAAGGAAGAGGCACAACTTTAGAAAAGGGCTTTCCTGGCTACATACTCTAAGAACATAAGAACATAAGTAATGCCTCTGCTGGGTCAGACCTGAGGTCCATCATGCCCAGCAGTCTGCTCATGCGGCGGCCCAACAGGTCCAAGACCTGTGCAGTAATCCTCTATCTATACCCCTCTATCCCCTTTTCCAGCAGGAAATTGTTCAATCCTTTCTTGAACCCCAGTACCATACTCTGCCCTATTACGCACTCTGGAAGCGCATTCCAGGTGTCCACCACACGTTGGGTAAAGAAGAACTTCCTAGCATTCGTTTTGAATCTGTCCCCTTTCAACTTTTCTGAATGCCCTCTTGTTCTTTTATTTTTTGAAAGTTTGAAGAATCTGTCCCTCTCTACTCTCTCTATGCCCTTCATGATCTTGTAAGTCTCTATCATATCCTCTCTAAGTCTCCTCTTTTCCAGCGAAAAGAGACCCAGTTTTTCCAATCTCTCAGCGTATGAAAGGTTTTCCATCCCCTTTATCAGACGCATCGCTCTCCTCTGAACCCTCTCGAGTAATGCCATGTCCTTCTTAAGGTACGGCGACCAATATTGGACACAGTACTCCAGATGCGGACGCACCATCGCCCGATACAATGGCAAGATAACTTCTTTTGTTCTGGTTGTAATACCCTTCTTGATTATGCCTAGCATTCTGTTTGCCTTCTTAGCGGCCGCTGTGCACTGTGCCGTTGGCTTCATTGTCATGTCCACCTTTACCCCCAAGTCCCTTTCTTGGGTACTCTCATTTAATAACATCCCTCCCATCGTATAGTTGTACCTCGGGTTTCTGTTTCCCACATGCAATACTTTACATTTCTCAATGTTGAAGTCCCTTTTACTCCTGAAGATTCCTTTCCTGGCTACCTCAGTTTGCCATTTTTTTCCCCCAGCTTGTGTGTCTAAGATTTTTATTACTGTTGGGAGATCCACGGCATTAGCGTTCCATTATGAGGAGCAAGATGAGGAAGTTCAGAGATGCTCACGCAATGGTGCACCATCGAGCCTAGGTTTAACTAGCTATGCTGAGCACTCTGTTGAAGCAAGTACTTTGGTGGAAGTTGTTCCGTGGTTTTCCCACAGGGGAGAGGCAGTTTGACGCAGCTTCCATGGCCATCTTGCCTCAGCAAGAAATTGCCTTCGCAGGCTGTGGATAAAAGTGATTGGAGTCAGGTAAGATTTGATTCTAAGTTTCCAATCAGAACGTAAGCCCAATGTGTATGCTTAAATCTGGTGTGCAAGTTACACATCTTTAGACAGGCTCTCCAAACATCTCTGTTCAATGCACAGTGAAGTCACGTCGGGCCCGCAAGGTGATGATGGCCAGAAGGGAACTCATGGATGAGTGAGGCAAAGGGGATAGTATACTGTACATGCCATGGGCACGTTGAATGATGACCCACCTGACAAGCGGGTATTGCATGCCCAATTCGCTTGCCTTCGGAGATAAGCTCCCTCCCTCCCTCCCCTTATCGCTGTTGAGGGGACAAATGCTTGGTATGCTCGTAGATTTACTGCAGAACAGGTGCAGGTTTTGAGATACCTTTTTTGGTTGGTGTTTATTTTTCAGTTTTCAATAAGTTGTTTGGTAATCAAGAATCAGCTGTGTAGGCAAGAGGTTTTCTGGAACCACTTGCCCAATGCTTTGCAATGAGTGATACTGGTTGACTAGGAGGCTGTACATCCAATAAGGCTGACTTCAACTCATTACTCTCTTCACTTGCTGGTAGCTGAACATAAGCCACTTGTCTCTGGATTCATTTGATGCATCTTTCTAAAGGAAAGAAAATTATCAGGTAAGAACACAATTTTTCCATACTCACCAGCATCTATGGGGCTCTGCCGTTTTGTCCCCTTAGCACCAAGTACTAGTTCATACGAGGGCATCTCACCAATATCAATTCCTTCAGCCATCTGCAAAATGTTTTGCATAAGCTGCTCACCATACCTGTTTTGAAAGTAATCAAATACAATATTGGAACCAATAAATTTTTAAGCCATTATAAATTCACTTGTTTATTTTATTCCTCATTGTGTTCAGCAAATGCTTTAAGAATAAAGCAAAACAGATTATTGCTGCTACGATTACTCATATTTATGACAACCTCCTGCAAGTACATTGGAAAGGTAGTCAGTCACAACAAAAGATTAAGTTCTTACTTTGACTAATCTTCTTTCTTGTAAATCCACACTTTATTCTGGGATCAGTGGGTTATTTCCATCTACTCGCCAGGACTTTGTAGGAGGTCTCAAATTTCAGAGGCTTTAAACCTTCCCCCTCATACCTCATCACTGTGTATCATCCTCAGCTTATCAGTCAGACAGTCATAAAGCAACCAGGAACATCTGCAAAGGATATGAACAAGAGAGAAAGGGTAGAGGGGAAGATGGGTAGGGGGGAGAGTGGTGAGAGGATTCCCCCCCCCCAGACAAGTAAGTATATTCTGCTCACAACTGGAAATACAAAACAGCAACAAGAAAATAATCAAATCAGGATATCAAACATTAGTAACCTGAACGGCAATATCAGAGCTAGAAGTAGAAACAAAATGCACTAACAGAAGGGAGCGCTCTAACTGGAGACCCCCCCAATCTGAGTGCTAAACCCATTCCGATGGCACTCTAAAAGCTGGACAGAAAACAGAAATCCAGCTTACTAGTACTTGTAAAGGCAAACAATCGGCAAACCAGCAAGTATAGGGTGGGTTCCTGGAATAAAGTGTGGATTTACAAGAAAGAAGATTAGCAAAGGTAAGAACCTAATCTTTCCTTCTTGAACAAATCCCACTTTATTCCAGGACCAGTGGGACTAACAGAGCAATCCCGAAAATTCAGGGTGGGACTGATGAGCTCGCTGCCAAGACAGAGACACCAAAAGCAGCAACTTGCTTGGCCGCCACATCAATCCTGTAAAACCTGGTGAATGTATGCAGGGAGGACCAGGTAGCGGCCCTGCAAATCTCATCCAAAGAAACAGCCGACATCTCTGTCCAAGAGGACGAAATACCTCTGGTTGAATGTTCCCGCACCTCGAGAGGTGGACTATTTTCTAGCCGCCACATAAGCCACGGAGATACCATTCAAATCCAACTAGAAATGGTGGCCTTCGAAGTTGGCCTACCCTTGCAGGCAGGGCCTGCCAGAACCAACAGGTAGTCAGAGAGGCGAAACTTGTTGGTGACCTCCAGATACTGCAACTAAAGCCTGAACAAGTCCAAGGACCACAAAACTCGGTCATGCTCCCTCGAACCAGAGAAAGCAAAAGCAAAAGCAAAAGCAGGAAGCCAGACATCCTGATTCACATGGAAAGCGGAAACCACTTTTGGAAGAAAAGCAGGAACAGTACGCAGCATCATCCAGAGTAATCTAAGGAAATACTTTTTTACAGAAAGGATGGTAGATGCATGGAAGTGTCTCCCAGAAGAGGTGGTGGAAACAGAGACTGTATGAATTCAAGAGGGCCTGGGCTAGGCATGTGGGATCTCTTGGAGAGAAAAAAAATAACGGTTACTACAAATGGGCAGACTAGATGGGTCATTTGGCTTTTATCTGCCATCATGTTTCTATATTTCTAGCACTGCAGAATCCATAATATGCAGAAAAGGGCCCCTGCCTGAGAAGGCCTGAAGCTGTAAAATCCTAAGGGCAGAGGAAATTGCCACCAGAAAAATCATCTTGTCCATAAGATCCATCAGAGATGCCTGCTCCAGAGGCTCATATGGTGGACGAGCCAGAGAGCAGAGAACCAGATTAAAGTTCCAGGTTGGACAGGAAAGGCACAAGGGAGGCCTAAATCGCAGAGCGCCCCATAGAAAACAAGCTACATCTGGACGAGCTGCCAAGGAGCCCTTCAAAGGAGGGCCCATACACAAAAAAACGGCAATTTGCACCCAGAGTAAAGCTACCGCTAGGCCCTTCTTCAGGCCAACCTCAAAAACTCCAGGACCTGAGGAATGGAGGGGAGAAATGGGTCCACCTGTCTCAGGGTACACCAGGCCTGGTAACACCTCCAAGCCTTTGCAGAGGCCGCCACTGAGGACTGCCTTTTGCTGTGAAGCAATGTGGCAATCACTACCGAGGAATAGCCCCAGCTAGTCAAGGCCGTGCGCTTAAGAGTCATGCCATAAGACCAAAGCGGTCCAGATCCTGCATTGCAATTGGACCCTGTGTGAGAAGGCGAGAATAACAAGGTAACCAGAGCCCCCCGATCCTGCTGGACCCGAACCAAGTCGACATACCATGGCTGCCTCGGCCAATTGGGAGCCACCGTTTCCTCGTGGGACATAATCCGCCTCAACGACACCCTATGATGGGACACAGAGGTAAGATATAGAGGAGACCTTTCTGTGTCCAGGGCTGAATCATGAGCGCCCAGACCTTCGCTACCTGCCTCACGACAACTGAAGAACTGATCGGCTTTCTTGTGGACGCAGTCACCATGAGGACGAACGTGGGGCACCCCCACTGATCTACTATGCAATCAAACGTCCTTTGAGAGTGATCACTCTCCAGGGTACAGCGTCAGACGACTGAGAAAGTCTGCTTGAATGTTGTCCACTTCTGCCACATGCGCTGCAGACAGCACCCAAAGTGTCTCTCCACCCACCAGAAGAGCAACTGAGCCCCCGCGCTAAGAGAAGGACTCCTCGTGCCCTCCTCATGATGGATGTAAGCCATGGCATTGTCCGAGAATACACGGATGGCTCAATGACGGAGACAACCTCCAAAGAGAAGAGCCAGCCAAAACGCCCAAAGTTCCAGGCACTTGATCGACCACATGCACACCGCTCCCCAACCTTTGAGACTCGCAACCATAGACAGAAATCACCCAATCTGAGATCCGGAGAGGAAGGCCCCTGGAAAGCGAGATTGCAACCCCCATGCAAGATTATTTCATGCCACAGTTGTCCAGGATTCCAGCATAAAAGAAGAGCATCCTGCAAACAGCTCTGGCCCAAGAGACCACAATCAAACGTTGTCACCATGGTCCCCACAACCTGGAGATATTGCCATACCGTTGGGACTGGAGAGGTTAAAAGGTCCCTGATAACTTCTGACGGAAGATGGGCAGAAACATTGTGTGCTGACCCGTGTGAACTCGAACTCCCAGGTACTCCAAATCCTGGGTCGGTTAGAGGTCACCCAGCCCAGGCACTGAAATAACTGTACCAGCTGATGGACAACTCCAACGCCCCTCTGAGAGCGAGCTCTGATCAACCAGTCATACAGATACAGGAGAACCAGGACACCCAGGGTGCGAAAATGGTGAAGCAGGGATGGAGAGATAATATCAGTTGAGAGTGCCTTCCAGAGGGATCAAGAGACCCAGACCACAACAAGAAAACATTCCCCAGACCATAATGCTGCTGACACCAGCTTGTGTATGCCCAGCAATGGATGCTGGGTGTTTGCTCTTGGCGTCTCATACCTGATACGCCAACGTCCATCCGTTCTATGAAGCTCAAAATGTAACTCATCAAAGAAGGCAACCCTCTTCCAATCAGTGCAAGTCCATTATCTTATGTTCTTATCAGTATTCCTGTACAAATTGCAGCTGTTTTTTTGCAATGAACCCTCATGAGCATAGGTGCAGTCACCAGCCATCTGCTCCGGAATCCCATTCGCAACAGGATTCGCTGCACAGTCATTCTGGACACACATCTGGAAGCCCTCCTGATTCGTTTGGACAGTAAGTTGCTCCACAGTAGTGTGCCAATCATCCCGTACCAACCTGCAAAGTTGACATTCACCTCTTGCATCGATGGCTCATGCTGCCCCACAGTTACCATGTCAGGTCACTGAAAAGGTTCCATTCACAGTACACCTTAATCACAGCAGCCTGTGAACAGCTCACAAATTCCGGCCATTTCTGAAATGCTGCCACCCTAGGCCCAGTAACCAATGATCATGCCTTTTTCAATGTCTGATAAATTGCACTTTTTCCCCCATGACAGCCATGGTTGCTACTGTATATTGGCAACTTGCTGACATCCCATCTTATATACCCATAAAGTCTGCACTCAACACATGCATTCGTTCATTGGCTATACATCTCTTACATCAGAGGTAGGCGGTGGTCATAATAATGTGACTCGACAGTGTAGCTCCTATTAGAAATGTTCTAAGCTCAATACTGAAATGCTTTCAAAAAAACTATTTTTTCAGATGGCTTTGGGGGAATTGGCTCTAGGAGCTACAGAATGAGCGACACCTTTGGTCAAAAAGTGAACAATGATCTTGCTATCATTGATTGCTTCTTTCCTATTATTAATCTGCAGTTTTTTGCGATATGATAGACATCTTAAACACCTTAGTATTAGATAAGATATGATAATTAGTATTAGATAAGATATAGGGGGGTGGGATGGTGAAAGGTAATAATTGATAACTGTTTGTTATTAATGTATGGGTGGGTGGGATGGGACTCATATCTATGTCCAGACAGAAAATCGAACCTACCATATTCTGGGACACAGTAGACCCAGCAATAGATTTAAACAACCCCAAGGAATTCATAAACACCTGGCGTTACACAAGCGAATCCACTTTGAACAAACTAGCACCACTAAAAACAAAAAACAAAATATGCAGGCCATCAGACAAATGGTTTGACGCCAAACTCCTACACCTAAAAAGGCAATGCAGACAATTAGAAAGGACTTGGAAAAAACAGAAACAAGACCACAATAAAACAGAATGGAGATCCCAAATCAAACAATACAAAATCAAACTGAAGGAAAAACGAAAAAACTACCACTCCAAAATCATTGGCACTGAAAAATTGGACACCAAAAAACTTTTCTGCATTCTAAAAAACCTCACTGATACCAAACCCTTCCTCGCCACCCAAGGAACACAAACTCCAACAGCTTCTCAACTAGCGGACCACTTCAAACTTAAAATCATCACAATCAGAACCACATTCAACAACTCTCAAAACATCATAGAAGAGATGCTAATAAAACCCACAATAGACGAAGCCATACCAGCAGATAGGATCTGGACCAACTTCCCAATGACACAATGGTCAGACCTTGAACAACTGTAGAAAAAATACAGCAAATCTTCTTGTGATTTGAACAACTGTCCCTCCTATCTACTAGCTACAGTGTCCACTAAATTCAAAGCTTGTCTCACGCTATGGCTGCAAACCACCCTCAGGGAAGGCCAGTTCCCTCCGGATCTTGGCAAAATCATAATCACTCCCATACTAAAAGACCCTAAAGGCCCAATAGACAACCCAACAAATTATAGACCAATCGCTTCTATCCCTCTATACGTCAAACTCATAAAGGGTCTAGTAGCACAATATCTCTCCAACTACCTAGAAGACCACCACATTCTGCATCCAAATCAATCTGGATTCAGAGCTAACCACAGCACTGAAACACTACTGGTATCTTTACTAGACATAGCCCGACAGCACCTCAGCAAAGGAAAAAAATTACTAATCATCCAACTCGATCTCTCAGCATCTTTCGACTTAGTAGACCATACCATACTACTACAGATACTAGATACCATAGGAATATCAGGTAAAGTTCACAGCTGGTTCCAAGGATTCCTTAAAACAAGATCATACAGAGTTAAGTCAAAGGATTTTTTATCCGACCCCTGGACAAACCCCTGCGGAGTACCACAAGGTTCCCCTCTATCACCCATACTATTCAACCTCTTCATAGCTTCCTTAGGCACAGCCCTAGACGCCCTAAATATAACATCTTTCAGCTACGCGGACGACCTAACCATCCTCCTACCCTTCAACATCCAAGGCCCCGTCTCCAAAGAACAACTGAAATTAATACTGGAAACCGTAGAAAAATGGATGATGAACCATAAGCTGAAACTAAATACGGAGAAAACCAAATTCCTACTACTAGAGAAGGAACAAAAACCATCCATAACAGAACTAGAAGTAAACGCAACCAAATATCCAATACAGAGCACTCTCAAAATTTTGGGAATTCAATTAGACAGATGCTGTACAATGCAAACCCAAATACACAAAATCATACAAAAAGCATTCTTCACCATGCGAAACCTAAGAAAAATAAGAAAATTCTTTACCAAAGAACACTACAAGATCATTGTACAATCCCTCATACTTAGCTCCTTAGACTACTGCAACAGCCTCTACCTACCATGCCCAAACAACATGATAAAACAACTACAGACCGTCCAGAACACAGCCATCAGACTTATCTACTCCCTTTGCAAATTTGACCACATCACCCCCGCCTATGTAGACTCTCACTGGCTGCCGATAAAAGCAAGAACTCAATTCAAACTCTACTGCCTACTATTCAAAATAACCCATGGAATTGCCCCCATTTACCTAAACAACCGCCTTTACCGCTACCGATCACCCAGATTAAGGAGAACTCAGAACCTATTCACCTTCCCCCCTCATAACGGTACCCGACATAAGAAACTTTACGACAGCCTTCTTTCGACACAGGCAGCGAAAATTGACCCCACCATCACCAATTTGATGATCAAAACAACAAACATCAAAGTGTTTTGAAAAGAAATCAAAACATTCCTATTCAAAAAACACGTCCTTACTTACTAATCTCTCCCCAATCACACATGCTCTCCCCCCCATGAATAACACATTAGTCAACTCCTCTAACCACACCTACCAAAAATATTCAGATCCCTATATAAGCATCTACCATCTGTATCCAATACCTCTACTCCTTCAATGTTAGATAACTTTCTTCTTTTACCCGAATATACTGTTATTCCCCTCTGTATCCTGTAATTACCTTCAATGTTAGGTAACTCTCTTCTGTTACCCGAATATATTGTTATTTCCCACTGTATCCTGTAATTACCTGAATCTTGCTATGTAATTTTATCGGTAAAATTCCCCACTGTATCCTTTAATTAACTTCAATGTTAGGTAACTCTCTTCTGTTACCCGAATATATTGTTATTCCCCACTGTATCCTGTAATTACCTAAATCTTGCTATGTAATTCTATCGGAAAAATTCCAGATATCTTTTAATTTGTAGCATTCTACCATAACATGTAATTTACTTGAATCGTTGTTTATGTAATTCTCTCGGTAATGTCCAGATCTCTTCTAATTGTAATCCGCTTAGAACCGCAAGGCACAGGCGGAATAGAAATCACTAATGTAATGTAATGTAATATAAGATTGTCAAGTGATTAGTTAAAATTTTTCTGATTGTTTATTATACACTTGTTGTAATATTTGAAAATGAATTAAAAAAAAAAAAGATTTTAATATTGTAAACCATTTTGATGTGCTTATCAGAAAACTGCAGTATCAAAATTTTAAACAACAATAAAATAAACCTAACCAGTCAGGTTTTAAGGACATCCAAGCATGACAAATTTGCTTACAATCGAAGTGGTCCCTGCAAATTTCTCTCATGCATAATGATGATGGATATTCTGACTGGTTAAATGTGCTTTGAGGACCGGATACAGAACCACGGATCTAAAGCAGTGTCTCCCACCTTTCCACACATAAGGCACACCTAAAATAACAAACTTATTATGCCCCCATTGAGCAGCCATTGTGCACATAGGGAGAGCTCACAAGGCCAAAGTCTGGGAAATGTGGTTAGAATGACTCAAAGGAGGCAGCACTGGGTGCAATATCAGACATACCTAGAAAAGAACTCTTGCATGTTTAAGAGCCCGATGAGCATTTCTTGTTACAGAAAGATAATGAGGGCAGAGCCCAGGTACCGATGTGTACCAGAGCATTACAAGCGATGATTCTTCTATGGCATACTAGTGCCTGAAATATTATGGAACAAAGTGCACAGGCTGATGAAACAAAAACTGAACTCTTTGGCCACAACCATACTGAAAAGAAAAAAAACAAGCAGCGAAGCATCTGAACAAAAGAATACCAATTGCTATGAATGGGAGTGGATTTATTATGCTTTGGTGGTATGCTGCAGCTAGTAGCACAGGGAATATTATGCAAGTAGAAGGAATAATAGGGTTAACATATAGCTGGCAGCAGTGAATATTTTGCTGTCACCACCGTTATTCCTAGATATTCATTGCCAAGCCATGTCCGGGATTAGGCACTGAATATCCAGGTTTTGTGGAGCCAGCTAATGCATAACCGGTTATACCAGTTTTCAGCAATTAACCAGCCATGGATTACCGCATAAAGATAAGACAGTCTCATTTGCAGTCTCATTTATGCAACTACTCTGGATGGTTACATGCTCACTCACCTCCGTTATGCCCCCCAAAATACATGATTTTGTGTTAGGCACTAAGAAGTCTATTTCCAGCAGCACGAGTCAGTTAAGTGCTGCTGAAAATTAGTAGATAGTCCCGTCCAAGCGATTTAAACGCTCAGCAGCTGTTTCTGGCCTGTTAAATTGTTTTGAATATCTATCTGAAAGGATTCAAGTATCAGTATATCCTGAGAACTGTCCCCTGGTCAATGAAAAAATTGAATCTGGAAAGAGGTTGGCTATTTCAGTATAACAATGATCCAAAACAAACATCAAAATCAATTATGAAATACTTACAGAAAAATGATAAATATTTTGAAATTGCCTTCACAGCCCCTTCCCCGCAAAATGGATAGGAACAAGTAGCATGGAATCTAGGTATAAGCCATGGCCTTACCAAAGTATACTTTGCTAATAATAATGGTTTATGGACATTTCTGCTAGAAATCTGTCCAAGCATATTTTTTTAAATCCAGCTTTTAACCACATCAATGAACTCCAGAGCATAGTTGTCTTCTTTTTTTTAATTCTTTATTCATTTTTAAACTTTCATCAAGTGTGCAAAAATTCATAATAAACACAATTAATTTGAGCACTTGAACATCTTATCATTATAACTTATAAGTACAAATGTAACCCTCTCCCCACCTTCCCTCAAAGCCCCTTAATCATTATAAGATCATATACTTGAAACCCTCCCCCCACCCCCTACTAAATGGTGTATAATTAATAGAAAAATGGCATTCAATCATGACAAAAAGATGTTAATGGCTCCCATATTTTAATAAAATTTTTATAATTTCCATTCTGTACCGCTAATGATCTTTCCATTCTATATATGTGACATACTGAGTTCCACCAAAAATTAAAATTAAGTTTACTATGATCTTTCCAATTATTAGTAATATGTTGGATGACAATTCCAGTCATAATCATTAAAAGTTTATTATTACACGATGATATCTGACTCTTTTTTCTCATAGACATTCCAAATATCACAGTATCATAAGATAACGCTACATGGTTTTCCAATAAACAATTTATTTGATCCCAGATTGAGTTCCAAAAGGCTAAAATATGGGGACAGTAAAACAAAAGATGATCCAAAGTCCCTTTTAAATTTTTTAAAGTTGTCATTTTAAATGTGCTAATTATTAACATCAAGGTCTCTCTAGTTTTGAAAAGGTTAACACCGATTTACATTTACTCATTCAACTGCACTCAAGATTTTACAGATATGTTAGGCATCTCCACTCAGAGTGTTTGTCCAAGCAGAAAAAACCCTAATAAAAACTCGATTGTCACCAAACTTCACCCCTTCCTCTCTGAGCACACTACCAGGACCCTTGTCCACTCTCGTAACCTCACATTTAAGACTACTGCATTCAACTTCTAACAGGTCTCCCATTGAACAGCCTCTCCTCCCTGCAATCCGAACAAACTCTGCTGCATGACTTATCTTCTGCCAACCTCGATACACTCACCTGACTCCTCCTCAAGTCACTTCACTGGCTTCCTATCCACCTTCGCATAAAGTTCAAAAGGTAGGTTTTCAGCCTACTTTGAATAAGGGAAGGGGCAAGGCAGACGGACTCAGGTAGTTTATTCCAGGCATACGGGCAGCGAGCTGAAAGGAACAAAGTCTGGAATTGGAAGTGGAGGAGAAGGGTACAGATAAAAGCAATTTGAGGGAGATCTCAGGGAGGTGTATAAGGAGAGAGATGAGAGGAGGAATACTGAGGGGCTGCAGAACGAACACATTTGTAGGTTAGTAACAGAAGTTTTGAGACAGCCTTCTACTCAACCCTACTCTCCTCTGCTCACCACCCTAACCATCAGTTTAACCATCCCCTCTGACTGTAAGCCCTACCTTGCATCCTGTTTGTCTTGATTGTTTAGATTGCAAGCTCATTTGAACAGGGACTGTCTCCTTTGTGACTCTGTACAGAGCTGTGTATGTCTGGTAGCACTATAGAAATAATAGTAGTAGTAATTTCTTCAGCTTTTCCTCACAAAGGAGTCATTCCATCCCTTTATCATTTTCATGACCATTCTCTGTATCTTTTCTCATTCCATATCATCTTTGAGATGCGGTGACTGTAATATTCTCCATTCCTTTCCTTAAAAAATTCCCAAGATTCTGTTTTAATAGCTGCCAACATACCCCGAACAGAAGATTTCAATAAGGATGCCTAGGTCTCTTTCTCAGTTGAATATTTTCTCTGTATGCATTGTTTTGCTTTTGTCCACATTAAAGGCTCCTTTTACTAAGCTGCGTTAGGGCTTTAACACGCTAAATAGCGCACACAACAATACCGCGCACACTAGATGCTAACGCCAGCATTGAGCCACGTAGCGCGAGGTTAGCGCGCACTAAAAACGCTAGCGCACCTTAGTAAAAGGGGCCCTAAATTTTACCTGCCATCTGGATGCACACAGTTTCACTAGATTCCCCTGCAACTCCTATCTGCTCATTATCTCTAGACAGTGGATGCTGTAGATGGGTAGACTGGATAGGTTATTTGGCCCTTATCTGCCATCATGTTTCTGTTTCTATGTTATAACAGCATTGAACAAATTTTATAATTTGCAAATCCAATCATCTGTTTCTTTTTCTAGAACATTTATAAATAAATAACCAATAGGCCCTGCACAGGGTCCTGGGACAGGTGCTCTGTATCAAAACACAGTTCCATGTCGAGTGTTTTTATTGGATGCATAATAAATGTTACTCCTGTGCTGGAATCAGAGCTTCCCCCCCGCCCATATTTTTTGTTTGCTTTGTTGTTTTCTCTTAGAGGGATTTTCTTCTTTGTTTTTGTATTCCACTAGTTACCTTTCTCCGCTGCAAAAATTAATAATTTAATCCTACTTATTTTACTATCCTTTAACCAATTACCAATCCACAAAAATACATTTATTTATATTTATATCCTGTTCTCCCAAAAAACTCAGAACGGTTACAAATTAATGCAAATAGCACACCCTTTCAAAGAATCATAACATATTAGTAAGGAAAGGTGCACCTGAACGAGTTCTGGTTGTGTGGGTGGTTCTAACAACTTTGTGACTGCCGTCAAACGGGATGCTGGTCTAGAGGGAACACTGGTCTGACCTGCTTCTTATACTCCTAGCGGAATTCTGCTAAAAAAAATTCAAAATTCTGCGCAAAAAAATTATCCAAATTCTGCACACAACATTTAAACAATATTTCTGCCAATTATTATCTAGAATTTCAGTATTTTCATTATACTAGAGAGAACAGCCTTCAAGTTTATCTCGCTTAGTGACTTTCTTCTAGCAGCACTCCTTTGTAAAAGCCCACCTTAGTGAAGCTTGGTTGATTTGTTTTCATAGTACTTCACTTTTGCTGGGTTTTACTAAACCATGGAAGAACTCCTTACCATAGGCCAGTGAGGTAAATGCTCTCACACTCATAGGAACTAAATGAGCATCAGAGCATTTATCTTGCCTGCCTGTGGTAAGAAGCCCTTTATCTTTATGCTGTTGAAAACCACTTCTGAAAGCCAACATATTTCAGTAAATTCAGAATAAAAAAAAATTTTCTCTATCTTTTCTCTGAGCAATTAATTTTTCCATCAATTTAGATCTCCGAGTCCCTTTTCTGCTTTTCTGTGTTATTTTCTTAACTGTTTTCCCAGGATCACCTATTCATAAGAACATAAGAATAGCCTTACTGGGTCAAACCAATGGTCCATCAAGCCCAGTAGCCTGTTCTCACGGTGGACAATCCAGGTCACTAATACCTGGCCAAAACCCAAGGAGTAGCAATATTCCATGCTACCTTATCTGTCTTGTCCAGCATCTCTCCTTCCAGTCTCTATCCTGAGCTTCTCCCCTCTGTGACCCTCTTCATTCCCTTGAATCCATCATCCCTGTAGAATCATCCCTTTTCAAGCAATGTCCCTTGTCTAGTAGTCCTTATATGCCACTGTCTCGATGCACTCTCTCCATGAAGCATTCTTCTCTGTATCTGTTCCTCTTCATGTACAGCATTGCTTCAGTGTCCCTGTCTCTATTTCAGTCCCCATATAGGATCTCTTCTCTCTGTTTCTGTGCCTTTCGCTGTGTAGAATCTTCCACCCCTAAGCCAGCACCTCTCACTCATCCCTCCCTTCTTACTCTCCCCTCCCAAGCCAGCATCTTACACTATCTCCCCCCTATCCCTTTGTGCCAGCATCTTTCTCACCCCCTGGCCTCCCAGGCAGCATCTCACACTCTCTCCCCATTGTCCACTAACTCGGTGACATCGATTCCAGTTGATGGCAGCCCGCTACCGGTTCTACAGGTTTCCCTCTAACGTGATCCCACTGAAGAAAGAAGATGTGACATCATCAAGGGTAAAAGGGAAGCCTGCAGAGACCAAGCAAGCTGCCCAAAGTTGTTGCTGGTAGCAATACAGAAAGGGAGTGCAGCCCGATACCAAATTCTGCATGGAACTTGGGTAATTAGGCATCCCTGGGTAATTCTGTGCAAGTTCTGCATGGCACAGAATTCCATCAGGAGAATTCTTAGTTGTTACAAGAAGTTGTGGACAGACTGTTGAGGTGAGAATGAAGAGTCCTTGAGAAACAACAAAATGACCAGAGAAATCTCATTCCATGCAGCAAGGAAGTGGATGGTCTACAGAATGACAGCTCCCTAGAGTAGAAAACAAGGATAATCCACTCCTGGCTGTACCCCATCAGCTATACAGCCTAGTTTTACTTGGGAAATTCAATTGGAAAATTAGAACTTTAAGGACCTCCACCCAGTTAGCTAAACCCACTGCTGGAACAACCCTGTCAAACAAATCTGGTTCTAATTTGGATACTGACCAGGGTCAGCTTAGCCATTGATGCCAAAATGCCCAGGTTAAGACTTTCTTCCCACCCCACCTCCCTGGTCTCTCCCCCTTCACCTCTTTCCCCATCCCGCAGATCTGGCACTGCCCCCCTCACCTTTCTCCCCAACAGTCCCATAAAGTTTCTGTTACCATCGGCAGCACTATCAGGATGACAGACTGCCTTTGGCCGGCCCCTGGATCTTTCCTCTGCTGCCATCCCACACAAACAAAATTACATCAGAGGAGGCAGGAGTGGGCAAAAACCCAGGGGCTAGCTGAAGACAGCCAGTCATGCTACTGCTGACCAACCTAAATTTTATAGGACGACAAGGGAGTTAAAGAAGCAAGGGCAAATTACCTCAGGGTATTACTACTATTCCTTGAGCCATCCTTGGATATAACTAGTGTTTTATTTTTTTAATTGCTGCTCAAATCGAGTTACAGTCAGGTAAAGAGGGCACTTTTCCTTTCCCGGAGACCCTACAATCTAAGCTCGTACCTCCCCCAACGATTTGCCCAGGATCACTAGGTTTCCTCGATTTTCTCGCTTCTCTTACCGGCAGCCCATGAAGACGTGATTGCTCCAAACCATGGAGAGGGCGAGGAGTTGGTCCCGCTTCCAGCCGGGGTAATTCGGCAGATGACGGCTGATAAACTGCTTTCGCGCCCTCCACTGCTTGTCGCTCTCCTGGTACTGCCGACACTGCTCCAGAGAGTCGAGCGACGGATTCTGAGGCTCAGGCTCGCTCGTCCGGCGACACAGCGCACCGTCCGCCATCTTTACGGCCGCTGCCGAATGCAGACGGACGGAGAGCAGTGAGTGACGCCGGAACCGGAAGCGCTTTGACGTCGGCTTTTGGGAAGGTTGTTGTGCTAAGTGCAATGCCTAGCTCTGCAGTTACAAAGGTAATGACGTTCTGCACGAATTTCCTGATCTAAAAGACAGCAGCACCCAAAGGACAACGAACGGGATGATGCCGGCTAATTCTTATTTGGTTCTGTGCAATTTTTTTAAAATGTCATTCTAATAAAGTGGAGTCATTTTACCTGAGTAGTTCTTCCATTTCTAGGTACCATTCAGACGCTGCCGTGGCCCAATCAAATCTTGCAGGTGCCGGTTCACTTTTATTTTCGCCACAAGGAAGCATCGCCATCCATAGGAGCCATCTGTTGAAAAGAAAACCAAAATGCAAATGGTAGTGATGACCAGCCTGTATCTAAATGTCAAGGGCGGGGAAAGTGAACAAATCAAAAGCTTGGTGGGTCTGGCTGCTCTCCTTTCCTTTCCAGTGTCAGCATCATACTCTCCCTCCAAGCCATTCATAGCACTTTTCTCCAACCAGTCCCTCTTTTTCTTCAGCCTATCCATACCACAATTTTTTTCCTTTTCATCTTCCCCCCTCCCTCTGTGCTTTTTAATTTTTTCCTCCTGCATAGGCATCATTTGATGCTTTATATTTGGGCACAGGGAATTTAATTGCTCTTTACCTGCACTACTCCCTAACCCCCCTTCCCCCTCTTTAACCAGAGTTAGATTTTTTTACTGCCAGCTGTGGCAGTAAAAGCTCCAACACTCATAGAATTCCTATGAACATCGGAGTTAATACTGCTGCAGCCGGCAATAAAAAAGCCTAACGCAGCTTTATAAAGGGGCCCTAAAACTTTTAAACCTGTACTGCTTCTCTTTTTCCCTTTTCCCAGCCTTCTATTTTCCTTAATTTCCCAGCAAGGCCCAATGCACTTTTCCCTATTTGCGTTCTATGCTCACCCATTCCTTTACTGATTCCCACTTCTCACTCTCCTCTACAGGTGAGACTTCCTTTTATTGTAGATTAATTTGTCTTCAATTTGTGACTTCCCATTGACCACTGGCATGGATGATTTCCTTGCTCTGCTCTCCCTGGCTCCAGTTTTCTGGGACTAGTTCCTCATCACCTTTTACACTGCAGCACTTACTTTGGCACTCACAGATTCCAGACCATTGACCACCTGCAGAATCCTCATAATATGCTTTGGAAGACCAACAAGGATCATAGTTTGAAGCTTCAAAGATTACATGCTGAGAGAACATTTTCTAGCAGCCCAGGACATAGGAACATGTAGTCATACTAAGCCACTACGTTTTGGGCTGCCTGTAGGATATTGCTCCAGTAACCAAGGAACAAGTATCCAGCTTAAGGAGTTGAAACTTGGGAAGTGGTTGCAAAGAGGGAAGCAAGGATTCAGCAGTTAAGCAAGAAGAAAGCCAAGGAGCCAAACCAGAAAACACACAGAGTTTGTGAGACAGCATGTCACTTCTCCTCCCCCCAACACTGCCAGTGGTCTCTTGCCATTTCTTCCTCCTGCTGCTGTGCTACTTCTTTAGGTTACATAGCTCAGTGCCCCCACCATTTCTGTCTGTGGCATGTAATGGGGAAAATATTTTTAATTTTTGTGAGGAATGGAAACAGTGCTACTCTCCATTCTGTCTCAGTTCAATCCCTAACCATAGCCCTCTTAATATCAGAGCTGCCAAGTAAAAGTAGGTTTTAAAAGGGAAATTTTCATTTCATGGTATTGCATGCTTCCTCAATCTCCTCTTTTTCCTATCCTTCTATTGAAATACCTTATTGTCTCCAGTGACCACAAAAATGGAAGAGTAGATACCAGCAGCTACCCAAAACTTTGTACTCATCCAAAGTTCTTACCAAAAGTTGTCACTGAGTTTCATCTCAATCTATTCTTCCAGTATTTTTTTCCCAAGCCTCATTCTCATCCTGGAGAAACGGTTCTTCATACTCTGGATACAAACAAGCATTGGCCTACTATTTGCAAAGGACTAAATCACATAGATAATCTCCCCAGCTTTTTGTCTCCTTTGATCCTAACAAGCTGGGGCATCCTGTTTCCAAAAGAACAATTTCCAATTGGTTGGCTGCTTGCATCTCATTCTGTTATGCTCAGGGTGGCCTGCAACGAGAGTCGGGTCACAGTCCATTAAGTTTGAGCTATGGCAGTTTCAATAGCTTTTCTCCTCTCTACCCCTATTGATGAAATCTTCAAAGCTGCTACTTGGTCCTCAGTTCTACTTTCACCTTTCATTACTGTCTGGAATCTTATTCTAGATGGGATGGGCACTTCGGCCAAGCAGCGTTACAAAATTTATTTTCCTAAAAGGCCAACTCTCCCACCATCCCATTCTGGTTAGCTTGGCAGTCACCCACATGTGAGAATATGCTGCCTGCTTGTCCTGGGATAAAGTACAGTTACCCAGGTGTTATCCAGGGACAGCAGGCAGATATTCTCACAACCCACCCACTGCCCCTGATTGGCTTTTCAGCTGGCTTACTGAACTGAGGAGCCGCGTGCCTACATCGGGCAGGAAGGCACTCGCGCATGCACGGTGCGGTCAGTCACAAACTTTCTAAAGTTCTTAAAGTGCCAGTGCACTTGTACAGCTGTCTGTATCAGGGCTCCATGAATGACATCACTCACGTGAGAATATCTGCCTACTGTCCCTGGATAACACCTATTACAATAAATAACTGTGCTGTATGGTGTTACAATACATGAGCTATGATATATGAGCTTTAATACAGAGTTAGAATGTTTTTCTGATGGTTATCCATAGCTTTATTTATGGTGTTACAATAATGAGCTATGATATATGAGCTGTAGTTCAGTGCTAGGATGTTCTGTGATGCTTATCCATGCGTGAGTATCAGAAGTGTTCTGTTGTTGGTTTTAGTACTTTTGGGCATTCTGGTGTGGAGTGTTTACATATCGTTGGTGAGTGTACAGTATTTACACACTAATCTCACCCTATATATGTGCTTTTGGACTACTATATTTACCCTATATATACATTTATACTACATATCTGTACCTTATTACATTCATTTTAAGTATATACATTATATTTCTATTATCTGTGTGTTTATCATATATTCTAATTGATTTATTCTAATTGATGTGTTCCTGTGTTCCTGTCGTGTTCCGAGTGGCGGTAAGGCCATTATTTTCTCCTCGTTACTCCTCCTCCCTGAATATTTGTTAGAGTGGTCTGTAAAGAGCATGGAGGGGCATAATCGATAGGAACATCTAAGTCCGTTTTCATCTAAATCGCAAGTTGTCCAAAGTAAAAAAACAGCTTAAGAAACATTTTCGAAAAATACGTCCACATT